>NW_028274819.1:109136755-109736755 GCF_037043125.1 Eumetopias jubatus
TGGAAGGAATGAATCTGGAAGTGATTCCTTTGGGGTGAATATGTCCCGGGCAATTACTGCCCTAAAAGGAACAGAAAAAAGGTGGTGACTTGGAGCCACATATTATGTTGCATTGTTTGTGTTCAAAATAATCTTGTTGGTTGTGTGGTAGAAAGTATCCAAGGCTTACAGGTTCGATTATTTGTGACTCTCTTCCCGTTTTTCCTGAGGATGCTTTGTTAGCTTTCCCAAGTTCATGTTCAGTAGGTCACATGTCACTGCCATCAATGTCCTGTGCCCTCTCGCCTCAGAACACAGAAGCAGCTATTCAAAACTGTTGGAGACAGTAGAGGAGAAGGGAGGAGAAGGGTTGTTTCGAGGGTCCACTTGACATTACACTCCGTGCCTGGTTTTCAGAGTGAGACTGACATGGCATTTCTCAAATGTTCCATCTACTGGTTCCTTTTGGAGCAATGACTTGTTTGTATGCCAATACATTTTCTTTTTTAAAGGTGAAAGGAGAAAAAAAAGATAGATCTGGATGCCAGAAAAAGAAAAATTGTTTTCCTAGAAAAGAAGCAATAGGACATTCAGATAGCAGACATAGAGAACCACCCTTCAAGCCCTACCAGAACATGGCAAATACAGTAATGGTCGCTGATATCTGTAACTCTAGCCAATTAGTCTTTTCTCTTTCATTCAGGGGCTAAGTTGGGTAGGAGTCCAGTTGAACTCTCCAAATAAATGGCGATCCAACAGTTCAAGCAATTTCCATTTACAGAAAACTCTAGAAGCAGTCTGTCATGAGAGGAGGCTGTGTGGAAATCCTGATGTTATCTTAATTGTAAGTCTTTGAAGTCGCCTTGACTCCTTTCCTTTCACTGTACTATATTGGTTATGTGTGAGTCTGCAGTGCCCGGCAGAGGAAATAAAAACGTTCTAAAACATGCTTTCCTTTCTTGTTGCTTTATGCCTGTGCTTCTTCATGCATGGCCCCTCCAACGTAATATTGGGAGAGGACGGTTTTTCTAATGAGTTTTGGGCAGACACAACCACAGACGGACAGATGCAGATCAGTCTTGTTGTCACTGCATTATTTTCCCTATAGTGGAACACTAAGTTATCGCTCACATCTCCATAGTAGGACTTGCTGTGTTGTAATGTGATTTTGGTTTATTTGGCCTCCTTGAGACAGAGATCTGCGTATGTTCATGCCTAGCAGAAAGTCTGATTTATAAAGGCACTCAGTAAATGTTAGGAGAATGAATAAATGTTGAATAAATTCTTGTAGAGTTTGTGGTGTGTCTGGTAATGCTTTGTAGGCTACCATGATTTTGTGCTACTGTATTTTATTTTTTAAAAAAGCTTTTATGTATTCATTTGACAGAGTGAGAGAGGGAGAGAGAGCACAAGCAGGAGGAGAGGGAGAAGCAGACTCCCCGCTGAGCAGGGAGCCTGATGCAGGGCTCAATCCCTGGACCCTGGGATCATGACCTGAGCCGAAGGCAGCGGCTTAACCGACTGAACCGCCCAGGTGCCCCTTGTGCTGCTGTATTTTATTAGTTGGTTATTTTAACTGTTCTGTTTGTAGTTTTTGCTCAATCACAAATAAGAGTAAATAGAGTATCAAAAACTAATGACGTACTATATGTTGGCTAATTGAATTAAAAGAAGAGTAAATATAGTTATAACATATTTTAGGGTGCTTTAATATTTTCAGAACACTCCTGTATTGTGTGTTTTATTGTAGCTTCACAATAATCTATAGATTTTATGCCAGTTAGTTTGTATGATTATCTTAAATTATCTTAAATGCCTAAAGACACAGTAACTGTTTGGGGGAACATATGTACTCTCACTTACAGGCGTTTGTGTATTTTCTGTTAAAGAGATGTGGATCTCTATAAGATACAGAAATAATATCTCCACTGTGCTATTTTATTCATTATTATTTCAATGTATAAGAAATCCTGTGTTATCAAACAGTCTACTAAATAAAAATCTTCATAAACCAGCACATACCTATCCTACAGTGACCACTATAGACATAATAATGGCACTGGGGGAGCCTGGGGGGCTCAGTTGGTTAAGTGTTGGACTCGATTTCGGCTCAGGTCATGATCTCAGCATCCTGTGATTGAGCCCCATGCTGGGCTCTGCGCTCAGTGGGGAGTCTGCTTAAGATTCTCTCCCCTTCTCCCTGTGTCCCTCCCCACATTTGTGCTTTCTCTCTTTCTAAAATAAGGCTTAAATATATGTGTGTGTGTGTGTGTGTGTGTGTGTGTGTGTATAAAATGGCCCTGGAGGGATAGAGTCCTTGGGAAAGTGGTAAAATTAGAAATTGTTGATAGAAGGAATGGAGAAGAAAACTGACCAGGATCAGGTAGATGTATTACTGGGTATTTTTTGAGGGCCCAGCTGAGGTTAGAGATAATAAATTTGTAGCCTAAACTGAGATGGTGAGTATGACTTGGAGAGGTATGAAATGGTGAAGGTATACATTGTATATTAAGAAGCCTATATGTCAGTTTGAGTTTGTGGTGTTTGGGGGCAATCACTGAAGTGGAGGGTTTTTTGTCTTGGGAATAATGAGAGTGAATGTCGAATGGGGCAGACTGTAATATTCAAAGGCACTTCTAGCCGTCCTGTATTGGACGCAGATCTGATATCAAGCTTATTTAATTTATATCTGGGTCTTATTCTTTTGCTAGTGAATTCATTCTGTTAGAATAGCTGATTAGTCCCCCAGGTCATCCCCCCCACAAAACAAACCCCCAGAATCAATAAGTCATATGAGTTAGTAATTGAGAAACTCAGTTCTAAATGCTTGATTAGAATTTACATTATGTTTTCAGAGTTAGAATTAATCCTTGGAACATAGAAGAACATTCAGTTACATCATTCTTTCATTCATTCTTTCATTTCCTGGTTGCTACACAATAAGGTTTCCTCCACTCGGACTTGATACATTGCTTCTTGAGTAAGAGAGCCTATGGAATTTAAGAGTAATGGTGGCTACCAATACATTTCTTATTATATTGGAGAACACAGTAGTCTGTCTGTCGTCCTTCCTTCCTTCCTTCCTTCCTTTTCCTAGCAGACATTTTCTTACCTGAAAAGGTAAAAAATTACTTTTGGTGAACCAATCATTCTAAGTAAACTGTTACATATGCAGTAGCAATTCGTGAATAGATGAAATTCAATAAGTTACTCCTAAGGGTTAAGCAATTTTTGTTGTGTTAATCAGTATTTGATAATCCCAGAGCCTGTCTTGAGGGTTTCAGTGCCTTGGTATCATCATTATGCATTGTAATGACCGCCTTGCTGTAGGTGTGCGGACATTCTGGCAAGTGGAATGTCCTAGATGACCAGATGCTTACTAACAGGATGTTTCTTCCACATGGCGGCACCGGAGAGCTCCACGGTTCTTGTGGCCTCAGAAAGTTTCTCACACTCCAGCAGGGGTCTCTTAAGCAAGGGGAGGCAGAGTAGGGGTGGATTTTAAAAAGAAATTTTAATTTTGAGTTCTCTGTATCATTTGGCTAATGTGCTTGTCTTGTTTTCTTGAAAAATGCCTCATGTGTGTGTGTGGGGGGGGGTACAGAAGCTACAATTCAATAAATGCTGCATTCTGATTTTTGTTTTAATTTGACTTTGGGGAAATAACTTCCGTCTGTTTCCCGTCTCTGAAATCATATGTAATAATATGAATCTCTTACTTAAGGGTAAATATGTAATAAAACGTGAATAGTGAATTGGAGACATTGTGTTTAACTATTCTGAATTACTTCATTGTGCTGCTACGCTGATTTTTTGAGAACCAATGCTTGCTTCAGATTCTTTGACTCCCTGCATTCTGGGAAAAGAACAGGTTTTGGTTCAGACACGAACTCTGGTCATTATTTTGTGCATTCTTGGATAAGCCTCTATGAGACTCAGTTTCTTATCTATAAAACGACTTTTATAGAGTGGCTGGTTAGCTCTGTTGGTTAGAGCCTGGTGCTGATAAAATGAAGGTAGTACTTAATTTATTGGATTATGAAGATGAGAAGGATATGATAGCATGGTATTTTGAATACAGTAAATAATCAATGTTAGCACCTTTCTCCAGCCCCTACTTATCAGCTATTTTACCAGTCTTCATATCGTTAATTACATCTCCTGATACCTTCAGTTACCTTCAGTCACGATTTTTGGCAAAATCTTGTAGATACTCCCTTTCGTTATAAGGAGTATCTTCTTCATCATTCTTATGCTTTTTATGGGAAATATTTTCAACAATTTTGGGTATGCAACCTTTCAGGGTTATGAAATCTTCCAGGAATTCTGTCCAGAAATCTAAAAACCAAACGTGATGTCATTGGCCTCTTGTTCATTCATGCATTCCCTTACCTCTCTCATTCATTCATTCATTCATTCATTCAGAGAGCACCTATTTAGCAGATGAGCACTTTGTGATGCATGCAGCATGTGCTCAATGTGTGTTAAAACACATGCATGAAGTAGGACATTCAGACAGAAATTCCCTATGATCCTTTTGGATTAAAAAAACATAAAAGCACATTTAAAAATTACCAAATAACGTCCATGACAGCTACTTTGGCCCCTCCCTCTCTTTCCCTTTCATCTTACCCCAACTTTTCCTTATTTGGCATGATGCAGAAGATTTATGGACAAAGGAAGGGTTTGTGGGTAAAAAGACCATTTGAAGCTACAATGATGATGATGATGATAGTAATAATAATAGTGTTGATTTATCAAGCCCTTACCACATACCTAAGGCACCATGCTGAGCGCCGTACACATTTTGTTTAATTAGATACTCATAACAGTACTGCAGGAGTGATGGCTCACCATGGTCTACGACACATCAAAGAGCCTACCTTTCTGACCTTGGGCAGAGTTCGGTTATAAAGAAGAACAACAGCTTTATTGCTTTGCGGGGGTGGGGGGCGGGGAAGGAGACTGCAGCAGCTAAGGTCTTCGAAACTGCAAGCCTGCGGGGAGGGGAGAAGGGACTGGGGGGGGGTTATAGGGAAATACAGGATCTAGTCAGTTTCTTTTTTTTTTAACTAATTTTTATTTTTATTTTTAAAAAATATTTTATTTATTTGGCAGCACAAGCAGGGAGAGTGGCAAGCAGAGCAGGTAGAGGGAGAAGCAGGCTCCCCGCTGAGCAAAGAGCCTGAGGACGGGGCGGGGGGTGGGGGGGTGGGGGGCTGGATCCCAGGACCCTGGGATCATGACCTGAGCTGAAGGCAGACCCTTCACTGACGGAGCCACCCAGGCGCCCCAAGATCTAGTCGGTTTCGACAGGAATTGTGTATGTGCTGTATTAGTCATGTTTTTAGGGTGGTACCGGGTTCCTGCAAGAAAAGGGTAAGGGTAAGGAGGGAGGAGGGGAGGTTTGGGGAAGAGTGAGGAAAAAGGTTGGTTTGAAATCAAGCTTCCCTGAAGCATCAGTGCAACTGTTTTGCTCTTCCTTCAGCTTTCTGCTCTGAAGCGGTTGCAGGCTCGGCAGACAGCTGCCCTCCCCCACCAAGCTCTCTCACCTGACTTTATTTTCATCAGGGCACTCACCCGCAGAAGTTACCCTCTCTATCTGTTTGCATATGTGTTATCTGTAATTTACGTCTGGCCCCGGGGCAGAGACAGCCTCTGGGTTGCTCTCCGCGGTCAGTGGCCTTTGCAGTGCCTTGAATAGCCCTGGCTGGCGGTGCATCTTTACGGACTGAATGAGCAAGTGTTATTTTAAAAGAAGTCATAGCACTTGGAAAACAAAGAACATCGTTTAAAAAGAAAACAACCCACTAAACTTATAGGATGGGAGGAGGAGAATGAACAAGCGTTAGGCTTTAGGTTTTCCTAATATGTATCTGTGAATTTGTAAAACAATCTTATCAGAGATTCAGAGAAGCTGAGTAACTTGCCTATGATCGCAGTTAATGCCTGATAGAGAGATAAGATTAGAATCTTGGCGTGTTTGCCGCCGAACTCTGTATTCCTTCCACCGTACTGTGTGTTTTGAGCCTCTGTGAGCGTGGTGGACATTGCGTGCAGCCCCCAGATGCCCCTTTAGAAATGAAGGGCCTATTCCCCTGGAGGCTAGCCAGGCTCGGGGGCCTGCTGGGGGCCTTAGAAAAATGATGTCCATCCTGCCTCTGAGGTAGAAATCTACTTAAAGAGGGAATATCTGAGGAGTACACAAAGGATTTCATAAGCATATATTTCTCATCCAAGACTTTTGGCAACACAAGTAAAAAGAGAGAAATAGTTGGCAGGGTCGGTGAGGCCGAATCAAAGTGTACTAAAGAAGTGGAGACTCATGTTTGAAGATAACAAAATAGTCAAAAAATGTTGGAGATGGATGAGAGAAATAGGCTTTGGGAAAGGATGGTATTAATCTAGTGACGTTTGTGAGCCCCTTTGCCAAGCGTGAGGATACTTTCTCTCTACCCAAGGGGGAAGCAATATGGCGAGTGCACTAGGGGCCTGGTGCAAAGGCAGTGGGCAGAGTTTGGTTTTACTTACACCTACTTTATTACAGTCTGGTCCTGATTTTATAACTCAGTGATTGGTCAGTGATTTTTTTATACCTAACGAGTGTTGAGTTTAAATTGTCATGCTATTTGCAGTTCTCTAGGTATATTTTAACTACGGTAACTGCACTGATGATGGGGTGTCAAATGACGCCAGAAATGTCACTAATTCACCCTTCAGAAATTTTATACTCAGATCATAAAGTACCTTTTTTCATTTGTGTATTCTACTGCACATAACTTTTGGGTTGTTTTATCAACCTGAAATGTCAGATTTTTTTAAAAAAATACTTTTAAGGATAGGATTTTGTAAGCTGACTAGCTTGTGGCAGGAGCTGTTTTTTTGATTTGTGCTTGTATTAGTGTGTTCTCTTTCAGTTTTTAAAGGTAATTTCAGTTATATATTTTATATATATGACCCCTATTCTTACCCTCGCCATGTCTGGTATGACTTTGTTTAGTGTTAGAGCTCTTTTTGACCCTTATGGAAAGGTCACTAATGGAAGGAACTCTCTGGGCATTAGGAGCCAAGTGAAAAGGACTCTACTTTGTTGTTATAGCAAATGTATTTCACACAGTTGAAAGGCCATGTGGAAGGTGAAATAAGGCCAGCCAGGGCATACACAGTCAAATGTAGCTTATTGGCTCTCTCCTTTTCCTCTTCTGCATGAATTTTGCTCAGTTTCACCAAAGAAGGATTTTTGTCTATTTTATATACTGCCATATCCCCAGTTTTCTAGTGCCTGGCACATAGTAGCTGGTCAATAAATATTTGTTAAATGGATACATTTAGAGTGAATGTAAGAATATTTATTCTAACTGTACTGTACAAATGTTGTGAGAAATAAGTGAGTTGATAAATAATGCACTTTAAGATTAAAATCAGTAGCAGTAACAAAAAATAAGATTATACAGATGTAATTATGTCCTATTATTTCTATTCCTTCATCATATATTTACTATATGTGCACTGTACATGCTTGACTTTATTGTGTCATGAGCCAAAACACAAGATCTGTGGAGGAGAAAATGGTGATAGTAATCTGCAGAGTTGAAAACTAAATAGTGTTGGGTTTTCCGTAATTACTCTTATAAGTCTGCTATATCAGTCTGCTTACATGATGTGCTGGGAGGAAGAAATAAGTTTTTTTCTACTTGATCAAGCTATATTTTAAAAAAAAGAGTTCAACACTACTTTATTAAATGGATATTTGTTGTTGGCTTTTTCTGTGCCAGAAATCGGCGATGTCTTATTTACATGGGAAGAACACTTATGACCTCCCCTGCCCCACTTTTTCTTGTGATTCTGTTGCGAACATTTCAGGATTGAATCTTCAAAAAGATTTCATCTTTCTTCCAACCAATTTCTTGAGTAAAGTCTTCCCAAGGGAAAGCAAGAACTTTTGGAAAAAAAATTCACATTACCCCAACAGCAAATTTGAGGAGGACCTGCTGCTGTGCAAGAAGCCTGTCATCCTAATTCAGTACATTTCTGGAGACCTCAACATAAGAAAAAAGTATTTTGTTCAAACTCCTGTTGACCGAATTCTCCCAAGACAGGGTTAGTCTGCCTTCCAACTTCGTGTTTTCCTTGTGTGATTGGTTAAATTTGTATATGAGGGATGTCTTGATTTTTGAACGTTGTCCTATGAACTATTTGATTTTTAGTTTAAGGAACTTATTTATTTGCTTTTCACAAAGGAAAGGATGCAGGGATTATTTCACATTGTGTTTTCATTATGGTATTTACAGATAGAGACATGAATTTATTTGAAGAGCATTTTTGATATTTATTGCTACTTATATCTACGTATCTATGTAACAAATGTATGTGTGTGTGTGTGTGTGTGTGTGTGTGTGTGTGCATGTATGGATCTGTGTATCTACTATTGATTATGTAGGGCAGAGGGGAAATGGCTCTGTCATTGGCTTCTGAATTTAAAAATGCCATTCAGTAGAAATCTGGAGTAGCTGTAATTACTATCATTGTGTCTTTTAAAAAAATTTGCCACAAGTAGTGAAATTGTCTTTTACCTCCTTAACAAAAGAATCTGCCTATAAAGGCATTTATTGTAAAGAGTGATAATGATGAGATAATTGTGTTGTAATGGAACCCAGACTGAGGGAAAGAGTAAATTTTAGCGACTGACTATTGTAATTCCATCTGAAGCTTCAGACACATATGAGGGAGTTTCTAGCCTGGATAATGGAGAAGAGAGGTTTATTGTTTCCTCCTGATACAAAGATCAATAAACACTTTGTGGACCTGACAGTGTTTGCAAGCTATGAAATCTCCTTCCCGCCCCCCCTCTTGTGTAAACTTACTGCCATTCTAAACACATTTCAAAGAAACCAGTCTTTCCTTTTGTTCTGAATTAAATTCTCCAAAAGTGTGCTTGCGAAGTACGAACCTAACTTTGGTGCTGGAGGAGAATGGATGGGATTTATCCACAGCTTGCAAGGAGCCAACTGTGCAAAGTTGGATGTATGAGGCTGCTGCCTGCTGGTATTTTAAGCACTTGGGCACTTCTCTCCTTATTCAGCTGCGTTCTAGGGATGGGAGTCAGGAGAAGATGGAGGATTTCAAATACTAAGTTAAGTTGTAAGTGTAATTTTCCACCATTAGCCTTGCATTCTTGACTGTTGAGAAAAATCGAGGTCTCAAATATCCGGTTAACACAGATATCCAATTATTCTGATTATAGCAGCGGGATATATCATCTTAATCAATGGCATTAATGATGACAGTAATGAAAGAAATTACCAATTCCATTGGATATGTAATTGGAAAAAGCATTTTACTACAAGTTACCCCAGGAGACAGAATAATTTTTCAAAGAATACATATTACTAAGACACTTTCAAGTACGGGTCAATAAAAACATTACCATTTTTTATGGTAAAACTATAAAATATGAGGCTAAAAGTGTGAATCTAAAAATAAGATCAGACTGACAGTTCTTGGCCATTAAATAAGGTATTCAGCTACTTTATGTGATTTATAAATCAAATCAAGATATGCCTGCCTGGAAACATCTTAAAAACCTAAGATAACAAAGTTTATTGTTTTGTTCTTCCAGAGTAACTAACAGAAATGAAGTGGAGGGCATATCAGAGTAAAGCATATCAAAGTTTCTGCCTTGGTGTTTTGTAGTAGTTTAAACCCTGATATGTTAGGATTTAAGGTTGAGAAGAATTGTGAAGTAAGGACATTTATTTCTGGTTGCCCCTATTCTCAACCCCTCTCTCTCTTATCAAAACCTCATGCCACAAAAATCTACCATAAGTCTCTCCCACCAGACAAATTAGACTGTGTATATTTTAAATATCTTATATTAAATTATTAGTTGAAAAATACCTCCGTTGATTTTAAGCACCTTAAAGGAGTGGGAACTAAGCTGGGGTGGAGAGGACTGGGAATGGATGGGCTGGACATAATGCTCTTGGTGCCCCCCAAATCCTCAAATCAAACCTGGTTGTCTGGTCTCACAAAGTTCCAACATACATTGATGACTATAGAAGTGATGTCTGGCTGCTTGTCAGGCAGCCATCTGGAGGTCTCCTATGGCTACAGTGAAGTATCCAATGTTCTTGGTCTGTAGAAATCAAGTAGATATATTGGGAGATATACACAATCAATATATATAATTTTTGGTTATGTGGTATATTAATTTGGTATCATAAACTATTGTGTGTTATTTTAAAGAGCTATTCCTGCTACTTCAGGGTTTATTTGAAATAAAGCTCATATGGCCAAATGAGGCAGATGGTGTCCTTATGTTTTATAATGCTTAGAGATTCTGGAGATTTTGCTCCTTAAATGAGTAAATTATGGACTGATATGTGTTGTGCCAATTACAGATGCCACTGCAGTGGGTTTGCCTTGGAAACTCCAGTGAAGAGCCCTTGTACACATAAGGAAATTAAAGTGTTTTTGAAGCTGGGAAGTACTGAAAGCTACCCCGTCAGTACCTTGCTCCTAAGCGCATCATATCATTAAAATTCTCTGTTGTTTGGTGTGAATGTGTAGACATGACTTGTGTGGGTCAACGTGGTGTTTGTAAAGCTGAATGGCAGAGTAAGACATGTAAAACTCGTGTAGTATTCTAGAAAGAATTTGAAAAAAAATAATACTGTGCCAGAAACGTTTCTCTTCTTCTGTGGGCAGCTGTTCCCAATATCCCTTCCTTACTCACACCCTTTTACCCCCCACTTCTTTCCCCAGTCACTAATTTTCTGTTCAGTAATGAGACAAACAAATGGCTAAGAATTACCATGTAGCTAAAAGTTTGGTTTCTCATGTGAGCAAGTTTTGATGTCTTTTGTTGGAGTTCTTCTAAAATGACCACATCCGTTCTTATTATGATGGCCATTTTTGTGGTAAATGGCTTATTTTATTAGTTTTTAGAGTAAGCCAATTTGAAGAGAATTTTGAAAAATCAGGGGCTTTCAGCGACTGTAATTTCTTTTCAACACCCAAGAACACTAAGCACTAGTGACATTTTTTTTTTCCTTCTTAATTGTCCCCATTTCGGGACTGTGAGGGAACGATGTGCTGATCTACACTTTCCGTACCGAAAAGCCACTAGCAATGAGTGACATCTGCTTAGAGTTTACAAGGCATATTTTTAACACACATTATCCCCCCCCTCCCCGATTCATGCAGGAAATGAATGAGACAGGCGGGGCAAGGATTATTATTAACTCCAATTTAAGGGTAAGGAAACCGAAGTTCAGAGAGGAGCAGTGACTTGCCTAAAGTGAAGAAGCTGGAAACCATGTGCATTTTAGTGTCTACTTCTCTTGTGTCTAGCTCTTTCCACCATGATGTGTCTGTCCACGTGCCCACGAATTGTTCCAACCTCAACATACAATGTACACATTGTTCAGCAGAGACTCCCTATGTCGCCCCTTGTATGCTTCCTACGTGTGACTTGCTAAGGGACGGCTGGTAGCAATTTCCTGTTGGTTTTCCTGAACCTAATCTCCTCTCGCCAGTTGTTGAGTTCCTGAGCGGGCTTTGAGTCCCACATAGACCTGTGTTAGAAACCACAAGGGCCCTTTCTTCCTCAGGGCTCTGCTTCCAGGCCAACCCGGTTCTCCTGTCCACTCTCATGTCTGTGCACTCCAGGCTCCCACGCATGGGTAAGGCTGCTATGAACGGAGTGACAAAAACCATCATCACGGCCAACTGCTTAGCTTACACTGCAGAGTCCGCAAAGAACAACGGCGTTACTTGTAGTTTGATTTCTGAATATGAAGGAAGCCATGAGTATCCTAGAAATCATTACATAAGCGAGGGTGTATATATTCTCTTCACAGATTGCATATAATTGTGCATAACCCACCCGTACACATATCTTGGTGTAATTAAATACTTTGCTAGAAGGAGTGGGGAAGCAGTGTAATAGTTATTATATGATGGAGTGATCCCTAGATTAAAAAAATGAGCTCACGTAGAGTTCAATGAAAAAAAGTAAGGCTTTTCACATCATGCAGTATTAGCATTCTCCTGCCTGCATGTTTTTTCCAGAGTGACGTGTGATGATTTTGTACCTCTGCTCCGGAATGCAGTGCGTCATAAACACTGATGATGTCACCCTCACCCTCATTATCTGCCAAGTAAGCACGTTTCACATCCGTTTGGATCATCAGACTGTAGTTAACACTAGATTTGATGATAATTTAGTCCCTTGTTGGGTTTTATCTTCCCAGGGAGGTTGAAGCTGCAGAGCTGGACATGACCCACCCGGGGTAGTATTTGGATGGTTCTGCATGGTTCAGTATCTGAGATTTTTAAACTCCAAGGACCTGTTCTTGTGAGTGTTCTGAAATCACCAGACTCTCAGCCTCTGACTGGGTAAACAAAATGCCCCGCGTCACTTTGGTTGGCATTTGCATGACAATTTACCTATTTGCAGTGAGAAGTAATTGGGAAATGAGGCTTGTTGCTCAAAGTCTGTATGATCAGTACATTTCTTCCATGAGGAACCAAGTCGTCATTAAAAGTTTGCTTTAATCCACTTGGAGTCCAAGCAAAATGAGTTTTATGCCAAATTCTTCAATCAGGTTTAAGGAGCTAGCTCTCCGGTTGTAGGGTTCAGCCTTGCTAAAGAGACCTGATACTCCAGGGCCGTTCATAAGAGTTCCTTTTAGTTAAGGTGGTTGGAGAATTTCCTTAGTTTAGGAATAATCTTTCTCAATGTGACAGAGGGCCAGTATACCCCTGAACAGTGTTGGATATAATGTTTCATAAACTATTCCCCTCCCTTCTCTTTCCTTCGGGCTGCCCTCTCTAACTTCGCCTTCTTTCCCTGCACCCTGTTTTCATCCCCAAATGTTTCCGTGGCTCAGTGGCCCACTTTGCCTGGAGCTGCACCTTGGGCTGGATGATTGGAGAGAATTCTCTGTTACCCCTTTATAAATTATTGTTTAAGCTGGTGCATTTAAGTTTGACAAAACATTTCCCCATTTTCTGTGTTAATGTTGTAATTTAACTGTCAGGCAGGAAATATTACTTCCCTTATTTCCAAGCTCTTGTTGGGAAAACACCACCCTGTGGCTCCCCAGCCCTGGAAACAATAGGGAATTCTTTGGAAATGCTCAAGCTGAGGCCGCAAAGAGGTTGTAAAGAGCTAGAAATTATTTCCTGACATGAGGACCATTGCTGTCCGGTAGGGTATTCAGGAGTCAAAATGGCACTAATTAGCTTTGTGGCATCTAATTGGCATCTTTGGGCTGTGAGGCATGCCTGGCAACCATCCTAGATGTTAGACACGGGCAGTTTAGTTCGATTTAACAATTTTTTGAGTACTTGCTCATCAAGAGATTTTTTTTTCATAGAATCGTCGTATAACACGCATACGTATCATACTGTGTACTTTTATCTCATTTTGACCTTATAACAACCCTGAGCAATAGTTATGCTAGGAATTTCTCTATTTTATAAAAAAAGAAAACTGAGGTTTAGAAAAATAAAATGCTGTTTCCAAAATCACACCATCTAGCCAAGAGTTAATTCCTTTCAACTGTAACCTTTTCTGCCTTGAAGACGGAAGAAGGTATTTCAGTTTAGAAAAGCAGATTAAAAGCTTGGCTTTTTGGAGGCAGGCGTGCAGAGATGAGACACCTAAGTAGACTTAGACACTACCTACGTGACTTTGGGCATGTTTTTTAACTTGTCTGGGATGAGTTTCCTCCACATTTATAAAATTGGGGTAATACTTCTTCCTCTGTTATAGGATTTTTGTGAGGACTCAATGAGGTGTTGCATGTAACATGCTGGACTTAGTGTTTGACCCTTAGCAGACAGCAGCGTGTTTAATCCAGAAAGCCCAGCATTATTTCACTTTGTGGACTGAGTTGACCCTGGGTGCTCTGTGAGATTCTTTTTGTTGTGAGGGTTTAGGACTAGAGCCATGTTCTCCACAGGTTTGTAGGATAGCATGATCCGCTGCCCCGAGAAGGTGTCTAGAACCAGTACCATCTTGTCTCAGTATTTTTATTCGGTCATTATTTTTATTCAGACAGCCAAGTGACCGAGATGTGACCAGTAAAGCATGTTTCTCCCAAAGTTACTGGATAAAGAAGTTAACCATCCTACCAGAACTATTTAAATAACAGTAACAACATTTATGAATTTGGGAAAACAATATGACAACATTGTTTTCATATCCATTAAAAACAAATAAAAAGAAACAAGGGATAGATACATGGAAGGCTATTTTAATAGTCAGCAAAGCCAAGTAAGTTACTAATGGGGGAAGATGCGGAGAAAAATCACAGGAGACCTAACTTTTTGTCTTGTTGGTGGCTCTCTCCAACCGTGTAGCTGAGGCAAAACACTTTGACCTCTCTGGATCTCCGTTTTTTTTCATCTGTAGAGTGTGGCTAATTATATCTGAGACTCAGGAAGTTGTTGTGAATATCTAAGGAGATGAAAGAAAAGAAAGTGATTGGTAAACTGTGAAGTGTTCTACAAACTGAAGGTGGTGGTGTTATTCTTGAAAACATCCAAAATTCTTGGGTAATTTAAATGTGCTCTTGCCTGAAGGTAGGGGAAGGACTGAATAAATCACCCTTTGGAGCTCTGTCAGTTTAAGCAATGTGTGTTTTCAGCTTCAATGGGTGTTGTTGGTATTAGGTCTTGTATCAAATTGAAATTCAGTGGCTATTTTTGGAAAGGGGTTAAAATAACAAAGGGGGAAATATTTGGAAAGCAAACATACTTTGTATAGGAAGACTTAATTTTGCTGTCCATTATATGGTAGGTATATTCAGTTACAATCAGTAATTACAATGATTATAACCACTGTGCTTTGCTAATTAGAACATACTTCTAATAAGGCCAAGGTCATCAGTTTGAAACCTTGTATGGGTCAATTAGCATGATGTCAGCCTTCACCCTAAGCTCTCATGGGGTCACTCAGATGTATACTTGTGTTCACAAGGAGAATAAAATTGAGATTGAAGGAAACCATGCAGATTTTCCACCAGTATGGTGGAAAGTAGGAAGAACACTACCTTAGAGGGCATTTCTAGGTTTCATTTTTTTTTCTTTTAGCACACTTAATCACTTTTGCTTTTTGTGATTAATTATCTGGACTACCAGTTTTGTTTAGCAAATTATTGGCGTCATTCACTTGAAATGGTTCTGCCCAGCTTCCTGAGAGACGGTGGATCTGACCCTCTGTTTTCAAGTGCTTAACTTTGCAATGCATTTCCTCAGAATGACCCTGAGAACTACGAACTCCTTACTAGCTTTTTTCAGATGGGAAAATAGAGGCATTTTTTTTTTTTCCCAAGGTTTCCTACTCCCAGGTGAAGAGATGGTGGCTAATTTTATGAAAAGGTCAGTAGCACAGCTGGGCTTGAAATACAGAGGTCCTGACTCAAAGTTCTATATTTAATTTGCTGTCTATTTTTTTTGGGGGGGGGTTTATATGTAGTAAGTTTAGTCAGAGGCTGGGAAAGTGAATATTTTGTCTGCATATTTAGCAAGATTGATGATTACTGCAATTACATCTCTTTCCAAAGTAGTTGAGCAGCTTGTCTGAAGTGACTTATTGTTGTTGGACTAATTTTATTAGTAATACCAACCATATCATTTGATCCATTGGTGTCTACAGGCTTAGCCATAAAGACCGGGTAGCTAGCATTACAATTTTGGTCACGTTCAATGACGGAATTTGGCATATCATGTCCTAATACACGAAATGCTCTTATGTCCTGGGGAATGTGGCGGTCCCGGGAGTGTGATGTCAAGGAAGAGAGGTGCCCCTCGCCCCGGTTTCACTCTCACTGAGAAGCCTATTTACCACAGTCCCGCTGTTAGCGGTTCGGACCATGTTTTATCCTGTAAGGGAAGCTCATTTTTTACCATCATCTACCTTAGGACCGGGGATCACGTTTTTGAGGAAATGGAGGTGTGACTCCTTCTGAGCACCATCGGAGATCAGGGTACTAAAGGGATTGACAATTTTGATGAGAAAAGGAAGGAGAATATGCCATGGTGATTTCTGGAGACCTGTTTTGGGAGTTTAGGTGGTGGGGGTAGGGATGTGGCCCGTCAGAATGTAGGCTCGCTGTATTAGACGTCCAGCTGGTGGGGAGGGCGTGAGCCAGAGGAGGAAAAGAAGCTAAGGGAGGAGAGGGGGCAGTGAAGCTTAGGTGACTGGGCGAGCTTGCCCATGGCGTTCTTTGGCATGCAGTTTTGGTGGAAAGAATGTTCAGTGTGTTCTCAAGGAGCAGACAACTAATTTGGATCCCTGTGATTCTTTAATTGTATGTTGACATTAAAAAAATGCTATCTTATTGAAGACAATTTCCTAAGGGAAGAGATGCTGTCCTTGCAAAAGAAGACTCGTAACGTCTCTAACTTTGGTTCTTTTGCAGTCAGATGGCGATCATGGCACCAGCTGGACTATTCGACGGGACTGGTGCAAGGGTCAGTTGGGATAGCATGCATTAGAAACTGTGAACTGTAAAGCGCTCAACCAAATACAGCTTTAAATGTTAGGTGTGGTATAGGTCGGAGATTATGTGCTTGGATTCTGGAGCAGATTACCTGAGACTCAACCCTGGTTTTGTCTCTTCTTGTGTGAGCAGAGGGCAACTTAAACTTTGTGTGTCTTGGTTTTCTCAGCAAAATAATAACACCCGTCTCATGATGTGAGTAATTGTCCCACCAGCCATAGTTATGTTGTATGTATGTGTCCGCGCAAAATCTAATGCTGACGTAAGTGCATGGGAGTGAATTACATGGAAATTTTAAAATCCTGTATTTATGCCTCAAGCAGTATAGCTCTTTGTTCATCTAAGAAATTCATATTTGATTATAAGCCGTTAGTGACAGTTAATGAACGAACTGTGTTGAATTTGGCGGTTATGTATGTATACCTCTCAGAAGCTTACTTCTCTTGATATTTGAATAAAGAAACTGTTCTCATGAATTCTGACTTACTCAGTTCAAGTAAGGTTTCTGGAGGATGACTGGTCTTGATCATCATGTTTATACCTTAAACGAAAGGTTTTTAAACCCTGACCACACATTAGAAGCAGACCAGTTGAATTGGAAAATTTGGAGGTGGAGCTCAGGCACTGGTATTTTTTAAAAGCTCCCCAAGATGATTTTAACGTGCGGACAGAAGAGAAAACCACTGGCTTAGTCATCAGTAATTAAAATGTATATTCCTATCATTTAGTTTCTCACATTCATATTTAATTTTCTCATGCTTAAGTAAATAAAATGACATGGCTATTTACAGGTATTTCTTTAAAGGAGGATGGATGTATGGTTTCCGTTAATTCTATAGCAAATGGATCTGTGCCATAAAGGAGAAAGGAGAAGTTTGTTTTTAAATTGTGTGAAGCTGTGTCTGTTTTTGGCATGATGAAGTGCTGTCAATATTAAACAATATAGAATCCCAGAATGTTCAAGGTAAGAGGGACCCTCAAGGCATCTAGTAGAAGCAGGGTACACTTTGAAGCCTGTCCTGACCTGCCGTGGTTTATTCACTTACTAGCTTTGTGATCACGGGATAGTCACTTAACCAGTCTGAGCCACAGCTTCTTGATGCCTCAAATTGAGGTGAGCGTCCGCTCTATCTGGTGACAAGTGTGTTGCCTGTGCATGCACGCGTCTTGATTCCCTGCCTCCTGCCTGATCCCCAGGTCCATCTGGTACGGATCTCCAGAGCAGGGACTGTGCCGGAGGCTCGGCGGGGCTGCCTGAGCCTGTGGAGCCAGCTGCTGGGAACGGCTTCCTCCCACTCCTCAGGGACCACTTCTCTGGCTCTGCTGGGACTGTTTCATGGCTGGCTGTTTGGATCCCATGACCTTCTGTGAGCTTCACATTTAATCTGCAGGGTCAGCACTGCTGGCCAAGCAGAGTGAAGCTGTTCCCGAGACTAGAGATGAAGACGGCTCCTGGTGGCTACGTGATGGCAGCTTCTGAGTACCTTCTGTGTAACCCCAGACTATCCATGTGCAGGACCCAGACAGCTGCCTCGTCTGTCCAGCGGTCTTCCTGTCCAGTACTTCTTGGTGTTGAGCAGGGACAATAGGAAACCCACTCTCTCTCTCTCTCTCTCAGTGTGGGGTGAGCAGAGAAGACTCACAGATTCCTTTGTCTTTCTGTGAAAGGAAGAGTGGATTTTTGTCTTTTTCCCCATCCTTGTCTCTCAGACCCTCCAGCACCTGGCTGTGAAATTATAAGGCCACCTGGTTCTTCTGTTGCACATTCTTTGTGTCTTAGGAAGGCGGTCCATGGCTTGTTTCTTCTTGTAACACTCAGTGCTTGGGGTCCTGATCCCCGCCGTGGCGCCTCGGTGTCCTTCCCACTTGTAAGCCTGCTCTCTAGGTCTGTCCTCAGTCTTCGTTTTCCAAAATTCTGCTTTTATCTTCATCTCTGGACTGATCTGGAGTTTTCATTGGAAATATTTATCCTTTCTGCTGCCATTTTTTTCATTGTTTCTTCTGTCTGCTGAAATTGGCATTGTCTTACGGGTAGCGGTAATGGCAGCTTTACTGATTTTTTTAGGTGTTAAGGATCTTGAAACATAACACTTGGGGGGTGGACGGTCTAACTTGTGCTCCTCCACTAGACTACAAGACTCTTGAGGGCAGGAGCCATGTTTTTCAGCGGAGCATATCGTAACTATCATTTATTAGGTATCTACTGCGCACCAGAGACTTTGCTTTATTTGAATTAATTTCCAGAAAAAATAATGTCTACACGAGGAATTGTATCTCAGAGAGCTTAAGTAAACTGCGCAAGGTCATCTAGCTAGTGAGTCACAGAGCTGGATTTTGAACTCAACTTTGATATTAAATCTTCTTTTCTAAAATCGTGTTTCTAAACTCCCTCTTCAAGGAAGGGACTGGGTACAAGGTACAAGGAGTGGGATCTTGGCCCACGGACCTGTTGAGTAGGGGACAGGTGTGGAGTTGCATTCTTAAAGAAGAAAAGGTCTGCCTATCTTCAAAGCCCCCGTTTTTCCTGCTAATACGCTGACTTGCATCACTGGTGCACGCAGACACTAAGAAGTGGACCCTACGACTCTCCAGGCAGAAGTCGCCCCTGTGGAAGGCTTTGGCCCCCATGTGGGTCTTCACTTCATGCTATTTTATTCAGGTCAGAGAGACACTGAGATTTCGTGAAGATGTCTCTCGCCAATAAGAGCCATTGGTTGAGCAGTCAGGCAAACTCTGGAGAGAATTCACTGAATCCACGGTGATAAGATGTTCTGGGGAGTCAGGTGTGTGTGGAAGTCAGCCGTGGCTTGCTGACGAGGAGGAGACACTCAGCACTCAGCTTCCGGGCTCGTGGTTTAGACCCTCGGAACGTGCCCACTGGCTTCGGCAAGCCACAGGAAGTGTATAAATGCTTTCCCGAGTTGAAGCTTTGTCAGATATGCCCAGAGAACGTTTTCTTTTTAATGTATTTGGAAACTATAAATTTAACTCCTGCTGGGGAAGAAAAGTAATTGCTTCACAAACGAAAAAAAGCTCTTTAAAAGGCTCCACTCCTCTTACAAACATGTGCTTTTTAATGACTGGGAAATTCCTGGTGCAGGGAAAAAAAGTGTCCTTCTGTACAAATGAGGTCATTCTGGTCTTTACTGGCCCTGTGCACTCGAGTTCCTGCTTTCTGTTCCATGTTTTGTGACCAGAGGTTATTGGAAGGATAATCCCTCTGTGCATATTCACTGCTTTTAGGGCACGTTGCCAAAGAGAAAGTTATCTTAGCTCACCAACTGCCAAGCCAGTGCAAGAGGCCCCGATCCCAGGGGTACTGAGCCAGTGACTGATAATGACTTGGTTTGGGTTGGCCTCGGGTCGAGTTTTGTGAAAGCACACTTTTCCTGTGCACTAGGCTTGCTATGTCCGCTTCGTCCTCCTTGGATTTCTCAGCAGCTCCATTAGTTCTCGGTTCAGACATGATTCTTTTTCCTTAGGTACATTCTATTTACTTTGCTTTGATTCCATCCCAAAGAGCAGAGACATCTGTACCAGTTTGAAGCCTCCTGTTCATCTTTTTCACATGATATAAATGAAAAACAGCTGTTGAAAGCATTCGCCCGGTACCTATTTCCTTGAACGTTGGGAGGCTGATTCCTCCTAAAATTAATTTCTCATTTGGTTTGGCTAAAGGGAAGCCTTAGATTTGCTCAGTGAAGGGGTAGCGTAGAATAGATTTCAGTGGATGCCCTTGATTTAATCGAAGTTCACTTTCCTCTGGCTTTAGAATAACCCTTTCCTGCCAAGATGGAGGCCGAAACTTGGAAGAGTCTTGGGTAGGGAGGTTGCTACCTCTGTCCTGGATGTTTTCATAGAGAGGTGAATAGGGAAGGCGTTCAAGGGAACCTGGACAACAACTCTGCAGTCTTTCTTAAATTGCCTGTTTTTAAGACAGCGACCTTTCTAGACCTCATCCAGGTTCGTGTGGTTCATCAGTGGCAGCCCGTGAGATTGCCAACTGTCTTGAGGCCTCACATCTCGAGAATAGAATGTCAGAGTCCTTAAGTTCCCCTAAAATTCATCCATGGCTGTAATGAATCAATCTTTTGATAAGCCTGTGATAGATTATGCTCTGCCCGATTGACTCTGCATTTTTATATTTAAAAAATTCACACTCTTGACACTGAAAATTAGGTTCTTACCACAATTTCTTAATTAAATCTTTGTTCTGGGATCTTCATGGCTCCCTGGGTCAGAAACTCCAAGCTCAGGCTCTGTTGCCTAAGTAAGTCTAAGAAAAATGTCTTGATCTGGAATTAAGAAAGGCTATCTTTAGCTGTCATGGAGAGGAGAGGGTTCTACTGTTCGGTCAGGAATGACTTAGATATTTGCCACAGACGCCATTTCTTTTTTTCTTTAAAATTTTTTATTGTTATGTTAATCACCATACATTGCATCATTAGTTTTTGATGTAGGGTTCCATGATTCACTGTTTGCGTGTAACACCCAGTGCTGCATGCAGTACGTGCCCTCTTTAACACCCATCACCAGGCTAACCCATCCCCCCACCCCCTCCCCTCTAGAACCCTCAGTTTGTTTCCCAGAGTCCATTGTGCAGACCCCATTTCTTGCCCAGAGCACTTGTGGCCCCTCCCTGAGGCTTTGGAACGCTTGCCTGGAATCTCTTGGGTCCTTGAAGAAGTCAGGTTTGACCTGGGCATGGCCCACGTTTCCTTCAGTACACCTCCCCTCCGTTGCCCCCAAGGCCTTGGTGTATTGTCGGCAGCCAGTGGATGTTTTATTGAAACTAAGACCCGGTATGAAAGAATTGGAAAAAATATGGCCAGGAAACGCTTTCATACTTGAAACCGAGAAATTCTGGGTAATTGCTGAGTGCCTCGTATTAGTTCCTGTGGGGAAAATACATGGCAAAATGTGTAATGGGTTAATATTGTAAAGCGAAAACGCGTCTGAGATCAGTCAGAAGGTATATAGCTGCCTCTGATGCTCAGAATGGGAATGGCACTGATTTGCTGATAATATATTTTATTATTATTATTATTCTCCAGCCTCAGACGATACAGCAGACTCTCAAGAGGACCCTGCAGTATTACGAGCACCAAGTTATTGGGTAAGTAAAATGGATTTTGGTCATTATTTGGGGCAAATTAAAGATAATTACTCAAGCATAGCTGTTGAGCGTGTGGTTTTCTGCCACCTAGGTGGGTCTTATTTCACACTGGCTGTGCTCCCAGGGTGGGCTGGGGGCTCATCGGGACCCCTACAGTGATTTCCTTTGGCCTGTTTGTGTTTAATCCTTTTCAGTGAAATTCCCTTTTAGTGTGGCCTTTCCTTTTTTTTTTTTTTTTTCCCTTCTTGTGTTCTTACCCTCTTATTCCCATCCATTGAATCTGATGATTTTGCCCTGGGATTACAGTAAGGTTCAATGGTACCAACAGAGAGGCTTTAAATGGGATTTTAGAATTCTTTAGTAAAGTTTACTCAAAGTCATTACAAGCCTAATGGTTCGGCGAGAGGCATTGGTTTAGAGTCACATGCTACCTAGTTTTCTTTCATCTTCCATTTCTTGACATCCTTGTGATATGGGGTAAAGAAGACAAGATGAAGAAACAGGAGCTCATGGCCTCACCAGCACGTAGAACTTTGAAGTAACTTCACCTGTTTTGCAAAGGGTGACGATGATGGTAACAACTAATTGAGGATTCGATGCCATGGGTAAATGAGGTCATTTCTTTTTTTTTTATTAACATACAATGTTATTTGTTTCAGAGGTACAGGTCTGCGATTCGTCAGTCTTACACAAGTCACGGCGCTCACCATAGCACACACCCTCCCCAGTGTCCATCACCCAGCCGCCCCATCCCTCCCACCCCCCTCCCCTCCAGCAACCCTCAGTTTGTTTCCTGAGATTAAGAGTCTCTTATGGTTTGTCTCCCTCTCTGGTTTCGTCTTGTTTCATTTTTCCCTCCCTTCCCCTATGATCCTCTGTCTCGTGTCTCAAATTCCTCATATCAGCGAGATCATATGATAATTGTCTTTCTCTGACTTGTTTCACTTAGCATAATACCCTCCAGTTCCAACCAAGTCGCTGCAAATGGCAAGATTTCATTTTTTTGATGGCTGCATAATATTCCATTGTCTATATATACCACATCTTTATCCATTCATCTGTCGATGGACATCTAGGCTCTTTCCATAGTTTTGGCTATTGTGGACATTGCTCCTATGAACATTGGAGTGCATGTGTCCCTTCGGATCACTACATTTGTATCTTTGGGGTAAATACCCAGTAGTGCAGTTGCTGGGTTGTACGGTAGCTCTTAAATGAGGTCATTTCAGTGAGCATATTCTGTACATAAAAAGCTCCAAGTAAGTGTAAGGTATACTTTCGATTGGCTATGGGAGGAAGCAGTTGGAAATACAGAAGCCTAAATTCACTTTCTGATGCAATCTAGCTTAAAATAAAGGAATGAAACTCATGGACAGGAGAGGTGGTGCATATTTTAAATTCACATCGTTAATGTTCTGTATGCGCCACCATTATTTATTTGTGTAAGATTGTAAGAACTTTTGAGGAGTTAAGATCCAAACCCTGATACCTCTTGAAGTGCTGTCGAGCATCATTTAACATTTGGGGCTAATAGTCAATGCCATGGGGATTAAGGATGCATTTTTGGTTATTGGGATATAGTGTGATTTTTTTTTAAAGCAAAAACAAGAAAAGAAAATGGTGGAAAAATAATCTCGGTACCTAGTACAATTCTGTATACCTTAAGTACTTGGTGATTATGTTAATTGTCATTTCAAAGGGAATTCCTTTGAAACGTTGTCACATCAATTCTCAAAAGTGCAGTACTAGGAAAAGCATATTATTTAAACTCATGAGATGGTTTTTAATTTGAGGCCATTTGTGATTTTAAATGGTTTATCCTAACGGAGGTGAATGATGTCAAATTAATCTCTCCCCCCATATTCTAAAATAAAACTTAATCACTCTGCTGCTTCCCCAGTGTGGTATTTGGATTAAATTTTATTCAATATATTTGGAACAGTTTCCTGTGTGTGGTGAGCACTATGTATTTGTTTGCTTTTATGTTTATTATTGTTATTTTTAATATTATAAGACAATAGCAGTAATCAAATGCAAAGCATTTCCTGGAATAGTGAATGCCCTCTCTGTTTTGAAATGAAATCATAACTGGTCCAAGTCTCATTTGCGAACCAAGCTATGTCTTCACGGCAAATTGGAATGGGAGTCTTAGAACTATGATCAGAAGAGGTAACTAAACTATATTATCATAATCAGCAGAAGATTCTTTTTTCCATTAGTAACATGTGACGGAAAAGACATTAGGGTTTGAAGCCCAAAGAATTCTTGAGACGTCTTTGGTGCAAAAAGGTGGTTTTATTAAAGCCCGGGGGCAGGACCCGGGGGCAGAAGGAGCCGCACCGGGCTCGTGAGGAGCGGCCCCGTCATATACTTTCAAGCTGGGAGGGGGTTAGGGAGAGCGGAAGTCTCTAAGGAATTTTGGAAGCAAGCTTTCCAGGACCTCGAGGGGGCTAGCTGTTGTTAGGACAAGGGCGTTTTTTACTGTCTAATAAAACCTGAGTCATGAGACCCTTCAGATGTTTATCAGTGGGTCACATGCCTGGGAGATGATTGCCAACATGTATGTTGGTGGGCAGAGCTAAAGGAAGTTTCCAAAGGAATTTTTATGTGTTAAGATAGACTTCCAGGATCCTGGGGGTTGGGCTAAGATTGTCTTTTGCCCTCAGCAAAGCATTGACATCTAGGCGGCTGAGTCCCTAGAGGAATGTCACTCCGCTGGTTTCAAGGACTTGTCAGTGGGCTGTAGATAGTAAGGACATTTAATAATTTCTTTTCGGCCTCTGTTTCCCACATCAAGATGGAGTTCTTCTCTATCTAACTCACTGCCTCAACTCTCCTGTTTGCTTTGTGTACACCAAGCCTGTGGTGATTCGTGGCCCCAAAATGGTCTTTTCTAGTTCTGCTTCTTCCAGACACAGTGTAAAGAAAACAGCGCACGTGACTCGGATGATGAAGAGGTGTCTTGATGTCCGGCCGGTTCCAAAGAGACCTGTGAACACATTTTCACCTGGGTGTGGGCTGCTCACTGCCCTTAGTCATGTGCATGCTCATGAAGAGAAAACCAGCGGGTTAGCCGCAGTATTGTGACGTTTGCCTTTCGCGACTGGGTCTTCCCTCTTCGGTCTGTCCTGTTACCCCTGTCCACCTCCCTCTCTCTGCTGTTTCTCGTTATTACTGAAACAGGAGAGCATCTGTTGTGATGAGCACTTGGATTCAGTATCCACACCTGTGTGCAGTTCCTCTTGGGAAGACACAGGTAAGGCTCTTTCTCTCTAACTGAAAAGGAATGTGTTCCTTCCAGTTAAAGGGATTTCAGGCAATTGATAAGAAGTGCTGAGTATTGGTTTACAGAGTTCTGGGGGACGGGGTGAGGATGGGACCGAGGTGGTTTTCCAAATCCCTAAAGCAGGGCTTTGCCTAAGGTTTGTCTTGAAGTAATTCAGCTTTTAGGTGCCTTAGGCTGTGAGGATGAATCAGGATGCATAACAAGGAGTATGAGCTAGCCCTTCTTTTTTTTAATTTTTAAAAATTTTTAAATTTTTTTATTTAAAAATTTATTTCTTATAAAACATTTGTTTTAAAATTTTATTATTTATTTTTTTAAATAAAAAAATTAAATCCCAGTTAGCAGTGTAACATTAGTTTCCGGTGCACAATACAGCGAGTCAGCACTCCATCCTTCACCCGGTGCTCATCACCACAGGTGCCCTGCTTCATCCCCAGCACCTGCTTCCCCCACCCATCTCCCCCCTGGTGACCATCAGTGTTTCCTCTGTAGTTAAGAGTCTGTGTCATGGTTTGTCTCTCTCTTTCCTTTCAGCTCCCTTGTTTTGTGTCTTAAATTCCATATATGAGTGAAATCATGTGGTATTTGTCTTTGACTGACTTATGTCCCTTAGCATGATATTCTCTAGCTCCATCCATGTCCAGAAGGGCACTAACCCTCCTGTTTTTAATTTAAGTCAGCCTCTAATTACCGGCCTCCCAGCCTCCCTTTTCTCTCCTTCAAAACTGCCCTTGGACCTGCTGTATTTATCCGGGCCTTGGGATTGTCTACTGCTCCTTGATGCGTTCTCACACCAGTAGTTCATAGAACCTCTCTGAGGCTTTTTAGTCTCCGCGATGTAGACTAGAATGCAGGGAGCAGCTGTTCAGAGGATCACACAGATGGAGGACCGGGAGGGAGTAACCCGTGGAACCTCTGTCAGGGAGTGAGACAGCCTCTCTGCGCCCCAGGAACTTTGTCTTTAAACATTTGTTCTGTTCCTCAACTTGTCCAATCTCTCATTCACGGATTTACTCATAGAGACCATTCAAGTTGTTTGCACTGTCAACCGCGGCTTCTAGATCCAGACCCCGATCTAGTGTTGTGGCTTCTACCCCGTCCCTCAACATGGCACGTCCACCACCGTAAAGTGGTTAAACAGATTAGATCATGCCCTTTTCTCACGTCGGACCACCGGTTCTCAGGTGTTAACATGCATTAGAACCACCTGCAGGTTCGTTAAAACCCAGATGGCTGGCCTCCACCCCCAGGGCCTCTGACCCCGTATGTCCCATGCGCGCAGAGTGGCATTTCTAGCCTGTTCCCAGACAACCTTGCTGACTGACGCTGTGGGGCCAGGTATTACGCTGTGACATCCCTGCTTTCAACCATGTCATGACTTACTGTGATAGACCAAAATCTGAACTGTTCCTGTGATCTGCCTTCACTCACCTCTCTGTTACCCCCTCCGCGTCCCCCTTCACTCCCTGCCCGCCCGGCCAGGCGGCTGTGGGTTTCCCAACTCCTGCTTAGCCTCAGGCTCTTGGCACATACCTTTCCATTTTCCTGGAATGGTCTGTCCGTCCCCATGTGCGCATGGGTTACTTTTTTTATACGTTCAGGTCTCTGTTTAAATGTCATTATCTTCAGAAAAATGTACTCTGGCCACCCAATCTAGAGAAGCCCTCCATCCCCTACTTCCATCTCCAACCCTGATCATTTTGTATTCTATTCTTCTCTGTTATTCCTTATCGTAGTGCTTATCAGAGCTTGTTTTGTTGACTTATCTAAATGATTTATCTCTATGTTCCTATGCCTTTGTAATTGCTTGGTTCGTAGGAGGGACTAACATGGTTTTTTTTGGGGGGAGGGGGGAGTGTGAATAAATGAAAGAAATGCACCCTGGAGGTAAATACACAGAAGTGTGTGTACAGTGGATAAAAGAGTAGATTGTGCTTGGAAGGGGGTATAAAAGGAGGACTTGAAATACTCTCCAGGGTCCATTACATTTCTAATGCCAAGAGCCTTTCCTGTAGAGCATACAATTTTACTGATTTACTTAATTTCTCATTTATGCTTAATGTTTTGTCGCTGTGTGTGAGATGGACTTCGTGGTAAGTTTCTTATATTTTTAATTTTTTTTTTCTGTAAACTGCATGAGCGCACTCACTCAAACAGCGTCCTGTTCCTGTAGCATCGTCTTCTTGCCTCGATGTAAAATGAGGTAAAGGGGCGCTGAGCGTACATCTTCATGTACGTCTCTGTAACCCAGGCTTCTAGGGGATGGGCTCACTTCCCGGACAGTGTGGCTTGGAAAGAACAGTGGGAAACAAGAGGGCTAAGTGGGAGGCAGGCCAGGTTCACCTTCAGAATTCAAAGGCACCGGGGTTGAGGGAAGTCTGGTTTATGAGGACTCTCTCCTCTGATGTCATTTTTGACATTATGCTGTGTCTCTGTGCGTCTTTGTCCTGTGGTTTACAGCCGAGGGCTGGGAAAACGTGCCTTGGGAGTAGACCTACCACAGGGCAAGTTTACTAGATTTAAAGTCAGATGCTGCTTTCGAAGGGTTTAGGGCACATGCCCTAACCTCCGCGAGCCTCCGTTTTCTCATTTTTAAGCTGGTAGTAATAGCAGGGTTGGTTGGGCTGCCATTAAATGAAATGATAATGATAACCTCAGGTCATAGAATCATGTAAAGTACTACAGTGCTTGGTACACAGAAGTCATCAATGTGTTCACTGAATTATTATTATTGCCACTCTTCGTCTCTGACTCTTCTACACCTCAGTGTTGGATTGTCTTCCCCTTTGCCTTCCCTCTGCATTATTTGCCCTGCGATCCTTGAGTCTGTAGAAGTTTGGAATCCTTTGTTTACCATCAGGAGCTAAACATGCTCCATTCATCTTCTAGCTGCAGCTTCTTGTCTCAGAGAGTTTGGATTTTTTTTTTTCCTTCAACTAAATTTCTGCCTCTAGAATGCCTCACCAGCCACTCTCGCCCATGTTTATCCTGCATGACTCCCTCCGCGTCCGTAGCTCCCGAGGACGGATTAGAATTAGCAAGACAGTACAGGCAAAGCAGAGGTGTCTTTAAAACTACGATTGGAAAACATGATAATCCGGCTTCCTGGGATGTAATGTTCAATCATTATATATTTTAAAAACTGAAGTAAGAAGAAATAGGTGTTCAGAATCACGCCACTCATTTTGTACTTTTTTTTTTTTCTTTGCGAGCAAAAGCATCATTATGCTCATCACAGGTGGGCCTGCTGCCAACCTCCTGTTAGTTTGGGACATTTCCTATAGTCATCTTAAAATTAAATTCTGTTATTCCAATTATCACCGTGGGCCCCATGTTTGTTTTGTACAGCCAACCTTCTGTCCTTTTTTCCTTTGGACAATTGAATAGGGATTAAGCTACAATAATTTCCATAGAACACGAGAAGTGGGTGAACCCTGATTATTCTGGAAACAAACTTAAATACTATTACTTTTGTGGTCATGGTCAGATTGTGTGGCTCTACAATATTTAGAAAGTGATCTAGCTTCTTTTTCATATATTTACATAGAATATCTATCTGAATGAATGAAAACAATGTTAGGTAAAAGCTATTATTTATTGATTGATCACTCTTTTTGAGGCAATGTACTGGGCACTTCACATCTCTTATTTTTTATGTAATCCTGATCATCTATTTCATAAGATCATTGTATAAAGCTCATTTTACAGATAAGGAAATTGAAGCTATGAGAAAAAATAACTTGTGGTCATTCCGGTTAAAATAAGGGAGCCTGATTTTACAGTAACCCTGTATTTGTCTGTCTTTAATGACTGCCTTCCCCATTCCACCTTTTATTGAGTGATTCCTGCATTTTGGAAACCGTATTGAGCATTTTGCCAACCTGGTTTATTGGGGTCTGATCTTGGCGAGGTGTGCAAACACGAGGCCGTGTTACTTATTTTTTTTCTCTTCAGTCATTTCAGACATTCGAGGATGGGTCGGTCCCCTTTGATGCTAGCTCAGGCAGATTGCCCTGATTTCTGGGAATTTCCAGGGAGTATGAAGTCCACTCCAGCTGAGTTCACACCTTCAATCCCGTATCCAATCTCACCCTTACACCCCTCTCTGCCTGTGTCAGGCCTTGGCCTGAGGGACTGGGAATGCCGTGTAGAGGGGGAATCCTGTGGTTTTTCTCTGCTGGGGTCCAGGCCCCCCCTTTCTGGGTTCCTCTCTCTTCTGATGTATATTGTATCAGGCAGGAATGAAATGGAAAATGGCAGAAACCCTTTTTAATTCACTGATGTTTGTAACATCAGTGTAATTAAACACTGATGTCTTGGCTGTGATGCCGTCAGTCAGGTATGTATATGGGTTCTGCCTGGACTGCTTCAGATGGCCCTGCTCCTGGCCCTGAGGGTTGTACTCCACAGTCTGGCGGGTGGGATCCCTCTCCGGCTGGCAGCCTCTAGATGGGGAAGGTAGTCCGCGGGGACAACGAAAGCACGCTCTCTTCCCTCATATCTCCCTCACCCACGGGAAACTCCTGTTGTTTGCCAATGGAGGTATGGTAGGCTGCTCCTGTTGGCTTCTCTTTCTTTTCCCCATTAATAACTCTTTCTGGAACCTTCTCCCTCCACTCAGGAATTAGGCTACCTCAGCAAGCGTTCATGGTGGGATGCGGAACCCAGCCCCCAATCTCAATCATGGTGGACCCTCTTTCCCCAGCTGGGCTTCTGCAGAAAACTTGTCCTTTCTTTTTTTCTTGGAGGAGAGGGGAAGAATAAAAACAGCACTATCTTCCTAGGCCAGTTCCTCGCTCTTCTAAGGACTGCCTTTCAAATTTGTTTCATTCCTTTGCTTCTCAATGGCAGTGACTCGAGTTCTTTAAGTTCTGGTGGGAACGTGGGGGCCTTAGGTCCCTGTCTGTCTTCAGCGTTGGTGCCTTGGCTCCAATCCAGAGGCAACTGGAGAAGTTCCAGGCGACACCTGATGACGCGGGCATTTCGTCATTCTGTCCTTGCAAGGACTCAGGGAGGGGGAGGATCTCCATTTTATGAGGGAGGCTAGTTAGACCCACAGTGATGAGGTCACTTGCCCCAGGTCTCACAGAGAGACAACGGTAAGACCCTATTCAAATTCTGTCAGACTCCAAATGCTTCCTTAGCGGATTTGTCATCCGTGCACCATGTTGCTATCTCCTTGACTGTGCAAGAGGTTAAGACGTGTTTACTTTTAACACCGTGCCCATGCACCAAGTAAGAACTGTGAGTTATGCTTTTTGCTCGGTGTCTTCCTTATAGGAACAGATTACCCACTGTGGTGAAGTGCTCCGACGAGGAAGCACTCGCGGTGCAAACTGCTGGATCTTCTCGTTCTCCTCCTCTGTGTTTTTCACCCACAGCTTCCTTATTAGTGACGGCCTCCAGTTCCCGGTCCGCACCGTGAATGCTGATGTTAGTGGTGGCTTATGCCAGAAACGGTGTCTAAAAGCTGCAGTTATTTTAAAATGCAATTACACCAGGGGCACAGACGGCGTGTGCTTGTGTGTATGCATACACAAGTGCATTCGCAGATGGTTTAAAAATGGTCTCCGTATGCTAATTTTGTTTTCTTCTTAGTTACAGGGATGCAGAAAGGAATTTCCACAACATCTCCAACAGATGCTCCTATGCAGACCATTCCAACAAAGAGGAAATTGAAGACATCTCAGGAATTCTTCAGTGCACTGCTAATATACTTGGTATATGAACTATATATTAATATGGGTGAGAGAGAATGAGGGGAAGGTGGAAAGGAAGGTATAAACATTTCATTTTCTACTAATGGGAGGTTTAGAGGTGAAGGCAGAGGAGGATGAAGACCTTGTCTTCAAGTGACTTGATTTCGACACTCCTGGAGATGTTTAAGTGCAAATTACATGCCTGCCATTTACTTGGAGGTTGAAAAACATAGTAATAAGAATACTCACATTCCAGGGAAACCTGGAATTGGTATGTTGGTATTAGCCTCCTGTGATCCATATTTTTCTGGCTCTTAACCTCGACTGAAGTTGGGGATCTTCCTCTCTGAGCCCGTGATTTCTAATATCTTATTATTTCTAATATTATTATCACTCTGTTACTTGTGAGAGGCCGTGGTTGGAGCGGGAGGGTGGCTCACACATACTCCTAGTGGACTCAACAACTCAGAGACAGTGAGGCAGGGCGTCTACTGAGTCTTTGTCCGTGTGTGTGTGTGTGTGTGTGTGTGTGTGTGTGTGTGTGTGTCCATCTTGAAGATCCTAGTGTTCGTGACAGCAGAACTGTTGCTGGGTGCTCCCAACAGGGCTAAGAGGTGATGTTCTAAGGTGTACCGAATCATGCTGCCTTAAGGCACCGTGAGTGAGCTGTGCCATCTCACTATCTGATGTTCTTGGTGTGTGATACCTACGTTTTATTATATGCAAAGTAGATATCATTGCAGGGGTATTTTTTGCCCTAATGTCTTACATGGGTTTTTAGTTAAAAAAAAAAAAACTTTTAAAATTTTTTGGGGAATCCTCCCTTTTCCTTATTACTCAGACAGGGATCTGCGGAGTGTTGGTAGGGAACAAGTCTTAGTGACTGACTCTGTGTAGAACTCAGAATCCCCTTTCCCTCAGGGTCTGATGATGAAGACCCTGCAAACTTGTTTGCCTGACTTTCTTTTCCCCTTAGAGTAAGTGCTCTCTTGGGAGACCTCGGAGTCCCTCCTACAAACAGATTCCAGGTGACCTCAAACCATGAGTGTACCAGGTTTTCCTAAACATACCTGACTCCCAGAGGTAGATCTGGCTTTTACATTGGAGCCTTGATGACACCTACCCAGTGATAACATTGTCATCCTGGGTAAACAAAATATTCTATTAAGAACTTGGACCTTTCGTGAGGGGTGATTTGTCTATAATATAAGCAAGGGAGTGAGGGACAGTGAAAAGGAAGCCCAAGGATTTACTTACCTTAGCCTTACTACGACTGCAGGGATGTCCTGCTACCCCAGTAAACTTAATTATTACAGAAGAGGAGGGATGAGAATAAATGGGGGCTGGGGTTCGGCATTACCCAAGAGCTTTTTACAGTTTTTTTTATTTTCAAGAATTGTCCATCAGTTAAAACAAAAAAAAGGACCAAAATAAGGTTGCCAACTTCGTCAAGTAAGGATAATTTGTTAAAGTGATCATGTTTTAATGCCACCATTTTATAAAAGAAGGGACATTTTAACTTTCCAAAATAGGAGAGATTATTATATATTAAATATATATATTAAATATATAAATATATATATTATTATATATTAAATGCCTTTAAATGGAATTTAAATGGAATAAAATGGCATTTAATGGAATAAATGGGCATTTAAATGGAATAAATTTAGATTGATGACAAAAAAAAAAAAGAAAAAAGGAAAAGAACCCAGCTCCATCACTAACATTTATTTCTCTTGAGACATGGTGGGTTAAGATGATGCTGCACAAAGGGATGCATGAGAATCTTGGCAGAGGGATGTATACTATTTTGAAAAGTGATTCTTGACTTACTCAGTTTGTAAGTATTTCACTGCCCTTCACGCCTCCTTGCCTTATGCTCCCCACCTTGCCAATGAGAGGGGGTGGGAAGTGTTCACAAGAAATCGATGAGGATGCTAAAGACATCTGTACTGGCTTGCACATGGGTGTGCCCGGAGTCGCATGAACTCTAGGTCCGACCGTTGGGTGCGGTAACCACCAGGGGGCGCTGTTGACCAAGCACAGCTTCGTTGCCTGTGGGATTCCCTCAGTAGTGCGTGAGAAGAGCCTCAGGCAGTGCTACCTGATGATATAGGGAAAGAGTGGTTTTAATAGACAAAAGAGATTAGATTTTTATTTATTTATTAGAGAACGAGAGAGAACATGAGCCAGAGGGAGAGGCAGACTCCCTGCTGAGCAGGGAGCCTGTTGCGGGGCTCCATCCCAGGACTCCAGGATCATGACCTGAGCTAAAGGCAGACACTTAAACAACTGAGCCACCCAGGCGCCCTGAGAGATTAGATTTTATTTTCCCCTTGGTACTGATGGGTTGTTCTTAAAATGCAAAAAGTGTAATATTGTAAAACTTAAATTTCTGAAGAATAAAACGAAATGTCTGCAATCTGTTGACCAGAGGCTGGCATGGATCCGACAGGCAATGATGTGCCTGAGCGTTATCTTTTCTCTTTTGAGTTATGTCTTTTCATGACTCTTGCAATATAGACCGCCCAAGGACAAAGGGAACAGCTTTACTAGTCAGAGTCAATGAAAGATTTGTTTTCAACCAGTCACTGAACTGTGATTGATCTCGGCTTGCTCAGATTTCCTCTTGTTAAATGACATTTAAATTCTCCTGTGCAATCATTTATGAGAATGCAAGAATCAATCAACTCCATGAACAGAAGAGCAGAACATGAGAGAGGAAGCCATCTTTTGAGTGAGGGAGTTTGGCTTGGGAATACAGAGTCTCAACCACGGTCAGAGAATCCTTCTGGGTGGGTACAGAGGGTGGTTTTCCAACCGCATGATTTACATTCATTGCCGTTGGGGAGCATGGTTAGAAGATGGGTGTATTGGGATGGGGGAATACATACTTCTCTCTTCTTAACAAGGAGGTTGTGGTAGAGACGAGAAATGTGTGTGTTCACTCATCTGTGTGTTCCTTACACTTCACTTATTATCAAGAAAGATTGAAAGTCCTTCGGTCAGAAAATAGGAGTAGCAAAGCCCATTTTTCTTCTTTCAAAATGATTATATCTATCAGCTTAGTATGTACCCCTCTAGAGGGTTTGATCATGTGCTGGCTTTTTAGGTTGAAGAGAGTAGGAGAAATCTTGCTGCAGAAAACCAGCTTGGCCTCTGTCCTGTATTTGCTGTGTTGCTTCCTCCCTAGGACTCCCTGGAAACACATGTGCATCACAGAGTGGTTCATGCCCCTGCTAGTAACGGGACAGAATTGTTTCCCCATCAACATTTTGCCATTTATTTCTCTCTCTCTCTCTTTTTGGCTTAGAAACTGGTTGTTGCTATTTTTTTTGCCTCATCATTTACAATTTAGGGATATTAAGTACAGACTGCTCAGAATCCTGTATTTGCCTCGTTTTGGTTGGTGCCCTGGACATCCCTGTGTTAATGTGGGACCATACTCCAAAGAGGCTTTTAAACTCCGGGAAAGGCCATACAGAGAAATATAGCTGTGAACTCTGCCCTCCCTGCTGGAGGCTTTCTGTGTGAAATTTACTGCTTTATTTGGAATATATCTTCTCACCAAAAGGATCTAATTTTAGTTGCCCGAAAAATTATGGCTTTTCCAGTCGTAATCTGCAAAGCCCATTTTTAGCTCCAATTAAAAGTTGTAAAATGTATTTACATTCTTAGGTGCGACATTGAGTATTTTCTTGGATATCGAAATGCTTCAATGGTACAAAGGAGTATCTGAGAGAAAGCATTGAAGGATCAATATCGGGATCCGTGTTTGTTGCTAAAGTGTTAGCACCTGGCCCTGTGGCTTAGGTGATATTGGGGGACAGAGGTGGAGGAGGGAGAGTTAAGGGAGAAGGACAAGAAATTGCATAGCTTCCTTACATAATGCAATGCCAAATAAATGAAGGTTTTGGCTATTTCAGTTGTTTGTTTTCTTTTGGCTTTTTCTTATCAACCCAGTCAGGGTCTAGGACATTCAGGATATGCCTGGTAACAGAAGGATGGATATACCAGACTACCTTCACGTGCTCAACTGTTTCATGGCAACAAAGTAACCCTCTCTGTTCAGAAGGGCATCAGTGATGTGTCTCCCTAAATCGGCAAGGTGAAAAGGCCTTAATCAACTCAGAGCAGTGCCTTCCCCAGCCTCCTTTTAGCCTTGGAGATAGAAAAAAAGATGTTAACGTGGCCTTAAGTTTGGTCCTGTACTCTGGTGGGGCTGTTTCAGTCCCGGCCAGTTTGCCTTCTGTTGAAGGGGTTGTGGGTGTGGTGGTTGGAGAGCGTCTGGTGCTGTAGGACTGAGGAGTTGGTGTAGGAAAAAGGTCCTTGCACAGTAGGATAGAAATCAGAACTGAGTGCTCTGGGTAATTCACTTGGGAATGAAGAGCAAAGTCGGGGTTGCTGTTTGAGTAACAGCATTTATTTAGCAAGTATTCACAAAAGTATAGTTGTCTGCTACTTTTGCTAAGTGCGTTTTCTCTCCAAATACTCAAGAACATGAATGGTGAAAGAATATTCATCCAATTTTTCTCTCTTTTAAAGGTCCTCTGGGAGAGTAGGGCTTTATTGTCTCCAAAAAAACCTTAGCACGTCTTAAGTCAGAATCAGAGTGATGTCATGGGGATATTTGTTGGGAAAGTGCTAATGAGGAGGGTGGCGGATCTGGCCTTTGGGGTTAGACCTCACAGCCTCCTCCTGGCATCAGGGACTCTGAAATGCTCTGAAGGCAGAGCTCTCTATCGTGTGCTGCCCATTCCAGAATCATTAGCGGATATAGAGCTTTTTGGTTTTTATAAGCAATAATTTGTTGTTTATAGGTTAACTTGTATGTACTTTTTGGTTTATATCATGATTTGGAATGTGCATTTAGCAGCCTTCTAAATGACCATGAAACTGTGAAGGATTAGTTAGCCTTACTTAGGGTTAAGATTACCTTGGGGGTTTTCTTGGAATAACTCTTACATACTCCAATTCACTAAACAATTACATGATTCATGTATTTAGAGTCTTGGAGAACAAGTTGGTGCGATAACCACCTAACATTTTCATTGATGAATTAAGATCAATAGCAACAGACACGTTCTACTAATATAATTCTTGTTACTGTAACTTGGTAACTGATAATTGTTCTCTTTTACTAAAAGTAAATCATGTCGGTATCTTTATGAAATGGATTAGAGCTAAGGTGTTTGGAGGAGACTTGATTTATTAATTGATTTAATAATGGTATTATAGCATACTAGTGGTTCAGAGTAAAAATGAGCCAGACTATTTGGGTTGAATTTGCAGCTTAGCTACTTGGTGGCTGTATGGATTGGAACAAGTTACTTAATCTTTCCCATACTTTACATTTCTCATTTTGTAAGATGGTTATAATATAACTCCTTACCTCCTACAGTTGTTGGGAAGACGAAATTATTTATTTATATAAAGTACTTAAGGCAGCCTGAGAAATAACAAATGCTACACAAGTGTTTGCTCTTAGTATTGAATATTCACAGAAAAAAGTTCGCATCAGCCCTGGGAGGTCTATGTTGCTCACTTTTGTGGGTGAGGAAATGGATATTTTGTGATGTTAAATTGTCAGGTTTCCTTGTCAGCCACGAGGAGGCCCAGAAGCAGGATTTTAACCCAGGTCAGTCTGATTGCAAACCTCTTGTTCTTTCCAGTGCTTTATGCAGCCTTCCAGAGTCGTTGGACTGAGACTGCACTTTCTATCGCTTCTCTCTTGCTAATTGCACAAGTCTTTCTGGGTCTGTGAACTGTGCATATTTTACTGAGTTCATTACTGTTCGAACGTGTACCTGGGATGTTTGCTTGAATGTGACAAGTAGTATCCAAAACTTTTCTCATTGGTACTGAGGAGGGGGCAGTTTTTTCATAATTTGGATCTTTTTCAGTTTAGAAATAGTATTTTCCTTTAGATTTCACGTGTTGACATGCAAATGAGGGGTGATGTGTTTGTCCTTATGACACAAACAAAGTTTCACTGTTATGCTGTCGTAAACAATATGCCAGTTCTGTTGGCTAAGCTAAGCTAAGAAGCTGATCTTGGTATTTAGGTGGCTTACTATGTTAGACCTCACTGGTGGGGCACAAAGCCTCTAAAAGGTTGTATTTCTCATGCCATTTTTTTTTTTTTAATGGCTGTTGCCTATTAAAGTTTAGGAACACTGTCACAGTATCTCATTAGGAAAGTTGTTACAGTATCTTATTTAATAACATGAATTAATAACACAATTTAATTCCTAATCAAGGTCTTGAGGAGCAGGTCCGTGTACATTGGAACGAACTTCTGTTTTCTGCTCTCTGCTCGCATACTTGGCCCGAAGTGATTTGATAGGGCAGGTGGGTCTGAGGAGGAATGAGACTGCTCAGGGCGCTGGCGGGGGGTTGGGGGGACCCACACTGGCTCCAGTATGTGTACAATTAATAAAAATGGAAACTTCACTTGTACAGGTCAGTTTTAGAAGGTGGAAGTGTGTTGAACAGAGATGTGAAGTGCTTTCTCTCCTCCCAGAGATAATCTTTTTTATTTTAGGAGCATTTTCTTCTGAATCTATGACCAGCCTTTTCCCGTTGGTCCCACTGGATTTCTCCACACTTAGCTTCTACTCCTTACTAGAAAATCATGACCGTCATTTTTGTTCCTTTTTTTTTTTTTTTTTTTTTTGGTCTTCTTTGTTTATCTCTATTGCATTGTCTCCCTGCCACTACCAACTTTGTCTGGCACTTCTTTGCACGGGAGGGGAACTTCTCACATCCTAAATTCCTCAGACTGTTGTTCTCTTTGCTGAATTTTTTAGTAGGTGGTTTTTGTTTTCCTTTTCCCTTAAATTTTTAAAAAAATTTCAGTATAGTTTTAGATTTATAGAAAAGTTGTGAAGATAGTTTATAAAGTTCTCATATATCCCATATCCCTTTCTTCTATTATTGATACCTTACATTACGATGGTACTTTGGTCCCAGTTAATGAACCAGTATTCCTACGTTATTCCTGACTAAATTCCATGCTTTATTCAGATATCCTTGTTTTTTTTTTTTTTTTTACCTGTTTTCTGTTCCAGGATCCCACTCAAGATTTTGTATTACACTTACTTGTCATATCTCCTTAGACTTGTCTGTGACACTTGCTCAGATTTTCCTTGTTTTTGATGATCTTGACGGTTTTGAGGGGTACTGGTCAGGTCTTGGAGTTGTCTGCTCTGTGCTTTGGGGTGTGTGTGTGTGTGTTGAACGTTTTCTCACTTTCTAGGACTATAAGATGCTCCAGGCTCATCTTGTGTATTTTCTGCTCCAGTCCTAGAATCAGCTGCTTATCGAAGGAGTCCTGGTTCCTTTTATTGGAGAATCGGTGTTAGAAACCAAAATCTGGGTGCTAGGAGTACTGTTGCTGTTGGGGTATTCTTGTTTCCAAGCCCGCTCAGCTGACAGAGCAGCAAAATATGTGTATGGACATAACTCACGTATATATGCTCACCAGTAAATATTTCTGTATGTGTCCATCTGTAGCTGTCTTGTGCTAAATGTGCGTCCGTAGTGATCTAGCCATAGGGAGCCTTCCGATCTCTTCCCCTTGCTTGTCTGTAACCTCTGCTACACCAGTGACAAACCTGGCTCTAGTAGGCCTCCCATCAGTCTAGTTAATAGTTGGATTGCAGTGTGTGCACGTAGAGTTGTTTCAGACCTGCTAATACGTATGCCCACGGGCAAAGATTTTATCAACCAGAGTAGAGGGTAAATGTCCATTTTTGGGGTATGAAGTTACGTATGGAGTTCCAGAGACTCCACTCGTTTCCAGTGTCACTTAGGTCAGTACCTTTCTCCTCTACCACGTCCAGTGAGGTGTTTTTCGTACATCTATAATACAGTAATATTCTTTTATCATATCCTTAATTCTGTCCCATGATTCTGTGTCTCCTAAAATATATATAAATATATTATATAGCAACATATAACATAGAAATGTATTTATATGTTTATATAAATATAAAATTTAATTTGCATACATTAAGGTTTATTTTTTGTGTTGGAAAATTCTGAGTATTGATAAATGCATAGTGTCATGTACCTACCACTACAGTATCATGGGGAATACTTGAACTGTCCTAAAAAAAAAAAAAATCCCTGTGCTTCACCCGTTCAACCCCGCCCTCCTCTTTGCATCAAACCCCTGGCAAATGTGGATCTGTTTGTCTCTCCGTAGTTTTCCTTTTCAGAATGTCCTATAAATATTTAACCTTTTTACATTGGCTTTTTTTTTTTTTTGCTTAGCAGTAGGCATTTAGGATTAATACACAACTTTGTGCGGCTTGATAGTTGATTCCTTTTTGATCTCTGAATAGTATTTCATCATACATATATACCACAGTTGGCTTATCCATTCATCTGTTGAGGGACAGCTTGCTGGCTTCTGTTTTTGGCCATTACGAATAAACCTGCTGTAAACTTTCGACTGCAAGTTTTTATGTAGACTCAAGTTTTGAAATTCGTTAGGTCGACATCTAGGAGTATGATTGCTACACTTTATTAGCTTTGTAAGGAACTACTAAGATGTCTTCCAAAGTGGCTGTACCATTTGTTGCTCATCTTATCCAGAAATTGGTATTGTCAGGTTTTGTTTTGTTTTAAAATTTTAGTCCTTCTAATTGATGTGCCTTTTTCCCTTGAAATTTTAATAAACTGGACCTGCTGTCTTACCATTTCAACATATACGAAGGAGAGTTAAGAATTTTGTTTTCCTGTTTTGTCATCCTTTTTCAAGATCTTGTGACTGAATGGACACACTGCTTGAAAAATTCTTAATCGGGGCAGAAATTGGCCATGGTACTAATAGGTAGAATCTTTATCTTTGGTTTAGTAAAAATAAGTCCCTGGAACAGAGTTGGTTAGAAATCTTAGGAATTTGGGTATAAATTTAAGTGACATCACTTGTAATCCTATTTGTTGCAAGTGTTAAAAATTGGAGATGCCCACAGTCTTAACATCTTTTGTGCCCCCAGCCCCCAGAGGGCTATCGTTTGAATTCCTTTCAACACTATCCGTGGCCAGTGAGTAATTCACTTAACTAAACCCCCTATTCCTCAGGTCATTCTCACAAGCACGTTTCTCAAATCTCTTAAACAATCTCCTATCACTCTTCTCAGGAGATAGTACCACTTGCATTTATTATCTGCAGCATTCCTAACATGGGAACAAGTTTGGCGTGAATTAGAGCAGAAGAAATGGTAGCGCAGATAGGTCAGGCTGCTTGCAGAGGGTCACCCTGTTATAGCGCGTGGGGAAGGCAGCAAGATTGTGAGGCTCCCATGTGAGAGTCTGTGGTATTGTTGACGGACCCCTCCACTGCCTATGTCAGAAAAGAGTAATGGCCATTTTTGCTTTTCCTCTGAGTTAGAAGGAAGCTTATTCTTTCCTTACTGTCTGAGAAAGAGGATTGTGAGCCCATAGCATTGCCTATGTCAGACTCAGAGCCCATTTTTGTTGCCATCCCTGGACCCATTTCATAGTGATTTGGCACAGTTCCTTTTTTAATCTAAATACTGTGTTTGGAGCCTTTTCACTCAAATGAACACACCACCTCCCCTTCTGCCTTCACTTTTTCCTTTTTATGTGATGACTTTTATTCATCAGATTAATCATTTCTACCTGGAGGGCTACTTTTTTTTTTTTTTTTAATTTAGTACCTTATGTTCTGTTTTCATTGCGCTCTGCTACAGAACTCTGACTTGACTATACATTTTAATATGCCATTTAATTATCCTGAAAATTAATGAAAATTAAGTAAGACTAGAGTTAAATTCAAACATCCTAGGTTCTGTGCTAGGTAAGTTGTCTTTCTTACTGCCTTGAGTTCAGATCTTGCGTCCATCTTAAATGTTCTTGACAGCATTTATGAGCTATTTAATTTGGTGAGTAGAGTTTTATGAGTCACAATAAAAATGTTACTCAAATTAAGGCTTTTTATGTATGGTACATTCCTTTTATTATCTCACTGTTAGTCTATTTTTAAAAAGCGAAAATATTAGTCTCTTTTGATTTGTTGTTCGTGAGCCTGCTCAAAGACGCCCATATGTTTTATTTTCCATGTGGGGATCTAGGGAGGATTCTGGATCATGGGGGATTTTTATAGGGACTTCAGAGTCCTTTTTGCCTATTTCTTTTCCCCCTAATGATAGGTCGAGTGCTATGAGATCCATTTCCGATGTAGCATGATTGAGCCCCAAATTCCAATTTCTGGCCTATCCTGTTTTTTTTTCCTGTATGTTGACCAACTCTGGTCTTAGCTTTGAAATGAGAAATGGTAATTTCCCCGAGTGGAGAGAGAAGATGTAGACCTGGAAATACTAGCCCCCTGTGATATAAATAAATTTTACTGTAGCCCTTGTGGGCAGCATGTACACTGTTGGCCACCAATGTTACCACCCAGATCTGGTTGGGGTAGGTCCTTGGGGGAGGAATGGTTGGGGGCTGGAGGGTGGGCTTCACTTACCACACTGAACGTGGGAGTCAGAAGAACCACAGTGGTGAGTCCCAATCATGGACGGTATATGGGTAGAGCGTTACTTGAAGTAAGGGAAGTGTTAGTGACAGATGCAAAAAGAAACGAACAGAGCACTAATAGCAGTCAGCTGAAGAAAAAGCAGATGTGATGTTCGTAAGCAAGGGCGCTGAGGTAATTCCTGACTCCTACACACTGGCCAAGATTGAACATTGTCCAGAGCTAATGAGGAAAGAAAGAGGAAAAGCCAACTCTGAAAGTATCTATTTTTATTTTAACATTTACGAATTTATGCTTTTGTCTTTGCTAGGGAGATGTGTTTTGCATTATTGATTTGAATCCTAATCCCAGAAGTAATTATTTCTACTCCAGAGTCTACAACAGCGGATTCCTCTAGTGGGTACAGTAGGATCATCTGGAGACATTAACTAAAAACAAAAACAAAACCCCAAAAACACAACAAAGAAACCAGCCTGCAGACACTATATGCTCTGTAAACTATATACTCTGTAAATACCAGATACTCTGATTCATCTAGGATGGGGACCAGGAATTTGTATGTTTAAAAGTAAGCACCCCAGAGAGTTCTGGTGTGCGGGCATGTCTTGATCCTTTAATTCCAAGGCTAACCCTGCTCTTGGCAAGTGTGCTTATTGGGACACTTCATTGAATTCGTAGGGAATTTGATACCCAGTTAATTTCTGCTAGCCGAGGTTCTAGAATCTGGGTTTCTCTTTTTGTCTCCTTTCTGAGAGTGGTTGCTGCTTTGTACACCACTCGGTTCTTTTCACTTATTCTGTTTCTCTTCAGGACTTTCAATTCTGGTTCTGAAGCCTAAACAGGAACGGGGGGTTGGGGGGACCCTGCTTCCATTCTCTGTCCTTTGTCTTCCAGATAAAGGTTTAATGCCTCCTGCTAGATGCTCTCTGCTCTAGTTAAGCTTGCTTTCTTTTTTCCCTTTATCTCTTTGCCAGATCTCTTTGATGCTGGGGACTGCTGGCTTCCACTGCCCCATTTTGTATCATACATTGATGATACCATGTTTTTTCCCCCCGATTGTTCTGTCTCTGCCTCAATGGGCATATGAGTTAAGGATCACTTCTCCCTCTCTTCATCCTACATCATGATCTTTGCAAAGACACGTGGTAGGTTGTTCATCCAGTGTCAGATATTGTAGGTTTGGTAAAATGCTGGCTTTAGTAACCTTTTCCTCCCCCATCATACTAGCACCAGAAATCCTAATAATCACCAGAGGACAGAGTTGGCCTAGGGGGAGATGAAGTGGGCAGAAGAGTGAGTTCGCAGCTGCTGTGGGAAGCAGCTTTCATAGAGCAGAGTCACAGTAGGATCTGTACAAAGGAGGCACCAGGAGGGATTTCAGCCCCAGAACAAGCAGAGCAGTGACAAATGATCCTGATTCTTAGGAGTTATTGTGCCGAGTGACTGGTGCCCAGAAACTTTTTTGACTAAAGATACCCCTGATTGCCATCAATTTTCGACTTTTAATTCTGTTGCTCCTGAGTCTGTGTACTTCCTGCAATGTCTGACACCTTTTACTTCTCTGTGTACATCTGGTACTTCACACTGTTCTTCATTTATCTGTTTGTGTGTTTGTGTTCACAACCTCTCTTCATTATTCTGATTCTCGGTCCTACATATTAACCAAAAGGAACAGTGCAAACCCGCCAAGCATTTAAAAATTGGCTTCTCTTAATTTGTCATTATTTTCTGCTTTCGTGTCCTATTTAAGCTTATTGTTTTAGATGGCAAATTAATCAGGAGACTAACTTGTTGCAAATCTATAAAACTTGTTTAAGGTTCTCCATGATCATTGGGATTTGAGCTGGGCTACACTGTATTGTTGTTAAACTACAGGAAAATGTTTACTAATCCAGAGATGTGTATATAACATTGTAGAGAATGTCTGTCTTATGCAAGAGTTTGCAAGTATTTTGTTGCATCGATGTGAATATTTAGGTACCGTTCTAGGTGCTGGTGATCAGGGAGGAAAACAAAGTGGGGAGATAGACTGCAGAAACACACAAATAACAAAGAGAGCACCTTCAGAGTGATATGTGCTGTGAAGAGAAATAAGACCATGGGATGTACAAGAGGGTGGGAAGCGTTTAAATAATTAATATGTTCATAATGATTTTTCATTTAAATAATTATAATGGGATTTCTTTTTTTAAATTTTTTATTGTTATTTTAATCACCATACATTACCTCATTAGTTTTTGATGTAGTGTTCCATGATTTATTGCTTGTGCATAACACCCAGTGCTCCACGCAGAACGTGCCCTCCTCAATACCCATCACCAGGCTAACCCATCCCCCACCCCCTCCCCTCTAGAACCCTCGGTTTGTTTTTCAGAGTATAATGAAATTTCTATGTGACTAGAGTGTTTCAATGGTATTTCTGGATTCAAAGTTTCAGGAATGAACTTTTTTTTTTTTTTTTTTTTTTAATTCTTTGCCCTAAGGTTCAGGAGGTTGATGAAAGTTCAGGTTTCTCCACTAATGTCTCAGTAGCCATCACCTCCAGAAGGAGGCAGTGATGCTGTGTCCTAGTATTTTGGGCAGGAAACGGTCCCAGCGGGTGTCACCATCCTGCAGATCCTTGGTGGGTACTCTCTATGTACCAGGTCTGTGCTGCTTCTAGAGATCAGACTGTGAGTAAGGCAAACGTCATCTCCTCTCGCCTGGCACCTTCCGCTTTAGGAAGCTCATGGCAAGACCAGATGATGTGAGGAATAGAGCTTCTGTGCTTAGTGAGCAGAATGGAAGGCTGCTTGTGTTTGGCTATTGGAAGACAGTCATTCCAGGAGAAGTGAGAACATCACCCCCCAAATAGGCTGAGAAATTTGGGATTCAAAACTCTTCTGTGTGGTAATAGGGAGAACCCCATTAGAAAAAAAAATCATAAATCGGATGCATCCTTAGGCTTTCTCCTACTCATTCTTGTTCTGTCTCTACATGCACATATATACACACTAGAGTGTATCTGTAGACACACATACATAAATTATATGGTGCTTTACTGTTTATAAAAACCTCATGTATATTATTTTATATTTGTTAAACTTTAAACTCTATAGTTGACTAGTATCATTCCATTTTACAGATGAAATCATTAAAGTACACATTGTAAGTGACTTACCCATGATCACTTAGCTGATAAATGATGGAGGTTGGATTTGAATATAGCTTTTGTAACTATAGAAAAAGAAACCTAGTTCTTACCATGTCACATTTTCGTTTCTGAAAAGAGTAATTTTAACACATCTCCTATTTAAAAGAACCATCCCTGTTTCTTAAAAAAAAAAAAATGAAAAACAAAACAAAATCAACATGTGTGCACATGCACGTATTACCATAAACCACTGCATAGTACTCTATATTACTTCGGCCAACTTTTTGAACTAAAAGACTTCTTACAAATAGCCTTTGTTAATGACGATCCTGGCTATAGAGGTATTTTCCTATTGAGAGAGAAAAATAAACAGGGATCTAGAGAGAGCAAGGGTTTTGAATTGCTAAAAATGGAAGGAATCCAGCTTATCCTTCTACCTTAGCACATTTCTTGGTGTGCTTCCTTATTGTCTACACATCTTTCTCTTCACCTGGATTGCGGGTACCTGGTGCTTAGGTGCTGTGTTTAATCCTTTGTAACCACCTCAACAAGCCAGGGGGCCTGGAAGGGTAGGTGTCTGAGAAATGTTGTTTGAAGGACAAAGACTGAGGAACTCTTCCAGAGGAAGGAAAACTAAAGACACAAGACAAATTCAATGAATAATCCTGTGTTGGATCCTATACTAGGAAGTAGCTCTGAAGAACGTCATGGGGACAATAAACAACATCGGAATATAGACTCTGGATTAAATAATACTGTACCAAAGTTAAATTTCCTCATCTTTAAAATTGTACCGTGGTGGGGCGCCTGGATGGCTCAGTCGGTTAAGCGTCTTCCTTCCGCTCAGGTCATGATCCCGGGGGTCCTGGGACCCTGTGTCAGGGTCTCTGCTCAGTGGGGAGCCTGCTTCTCCCTCTGCCTCTGCCCCTCCCCCCCACCCCTGCACATGCTCTCTTGCTCTCTCAAATCTTGAAAAAAATAAAAATAAAATTGGACTGTGGTTATGTACAGGAGCCCCCTTGTTAGGAAATACACACTGAAGTATTTAGGGGGGAAAAGGGTAGGATGTGTGCCATTACTCTAAAATTGTGTGTGTGTGTGTGAGTGGGGTGGGGGGAGAGAATGAGAATAAAAACAGATGGGGTAAATTGTTAACAAATTGGTGAATCTTGGTAAAAGAATACGGGAGTTTTGGGGACTATTCTTGCAGGTTTTCCCTAAGTTTGAAATCATATCAAAATATTTCCGAAAGCTGTTGAATAAAATTATAATTAAGATAGATAAGTCCAAAGGGACTTTCTGTTTCTATTTGGTTGTAGTCCCAATTAAAAAAAAATCCAAACCTAAACTGAAACACATGAATGAGTTAAGAGCTTTTAGTCTGTTTTTATGTTTCAGTGTGTTCTGTTTTTTTCTAACATCAGCCATGAAAGCACCAAATTTTATATGTACAATCAACGTCCAGATTGGAGCGCATCTATGGGGCGTATTTCCTCAAGTTCTGTGGTCTTACTTATTAACCTGATGTCGTGATAAGGACCTTGAAGATGAAATTAGAATAGTTATCTGAACATAATCCCACTCTGTTTATCTAATATTGCAAAGAATTGATAGTAGAATGGGTGATTCATTCCTCTGTCTCCCAGATCATTTTACTGTTTTCCCACATAGAAAAATATTCAAGAATGAGAGCATCCATTTCCAAACAATGAAAACGATAAAACTGCTGACTGCTTGTATTGCTTGTTACGTACTTTCCTGATGCTCTAGTAAATGACATCTATACTAGAACACACTCCTTTCTTCTTGTAATCCTTCTACTCTTAGGACATTTCTGGACTTCCCGAATACTTTCACTGGATTCAAAAGCCTCATCAATCATTGACATCTCTTCTGTAGACTGTGATTTTTTTTGATTGCTTCCCCGACATTTTAAATGCCCAGGGCAAATTATTTTTCACAGTCTGTCATCAGTCGTTAGATGTGCTATGTAAGTGTTTCTATATTTAGCAGCAGTGATTTCTGCTTTTCTCTGTACCAGTGTGGACAGTGAAACAGGATTTCCACCTGAAGCAGGACATCACACTAAGGAGCTGTCGAGAGTTTAAGTTGAGCGAATAGGAGTTTGAAGTGAACTATTTAGAAGGTGGTGGAAAATCCGGTGATGATAACTATCTGTGGTTACGATGACCACGGCCCACTTGTTTTTAAATTCATGACTGGTCAGAGCATCCAGCACATGCTAGATGCTCATTTTCGTTCTTGTTGGTCACACAGAATACTTTTGGAAGACCGTATCCATATTAAATATCTATTTAATTCTTTAAAATCTTAATTGTTGCATAGAAGTGTACTCTTTTTTTTTTTTTAAAGACTTTATTCATTTGACACACAGAGAGAGATCACAAGCAGGGAGAGAGGCAGGCAGAGGGAGAGGGAGAAGCAGACTCCCCGCTGAGCAGGGAGCCCAATGCGGGGCTCGATCCCAGGACCCCGAGATCCTGACCTGAGCCGAAGGCAGCCGCCCAACTGACTGAGCCACCCAGGCACCCTAGAAATGTACTCTTATAAAATGCAGTGAATTTTACTCAAGTGTGAAACTTTTTTACGATCATAAGCAAACCTAGGAGGCAGATGTGTCATTTCACATCTTTTCGAGTCTTCTCAACCATCTACTCCCACCCAACACCCACACACACACATTTTCATATTGTTACATATCTGACAGTCTTGATCCTTAAGAGACACAGGTTTTAATTAAATGATGAGCTGATGGAAGGTGGAAATCCAGGTAACAGTGGTACTCAGAAACCAGTGTCCCTGTGTCCACTTGAGTATGGTGGGCAAATAGGAGGGATCTGTGGGGTACAGTAAGCACAGAAGAGCTGGCCTGCTCTTGGCTTCCTTCTTGTCTTATTTACCCAAGTATTTGGATAGTTCTGGTAAGTGAAATAGGGATGTATTGTAGCAATATGTAGCAAGCTTTACTACATACAGTGTAGGTTCTGTAGACAGCAGAAGTTAAGTTTATTGCTTCACTGTTTGTTTTAAAAGATCTCCCACATTGTGAGATTTGCACTTAGAACAAGGTTGCCATGGCTACAAAGCTTTAAAAAAAATCTATTTGGCGTTTATGGCACCAGGCCAACCACTTCATTGTCAGTGGGATAGAAAAAACAAACTATGTTGACCGTTGACATCCTTCTGGAAGCTGGAAAGGAAATAGCAGTATTCTGGTGAGTCCTGGGAATGGACCCGAGAGAATAGCCAGTATTGGGTTTTTTTTTTCTTCCTTTGATTATGACTTTTTCTACAGTGCACTAAAGAAGTGCTTTGAAAAGAATGTGACATCTTTCACTGACGATAAATTTGAGATCTTACAGCCCTGTAATATCTTTTTCCTGTGAAGTCTTGGATTTGGTTGACCTTTGGATAATGCATTTTTGTTTGCTTTCAAATATTAAGAAAGATTTCTCATATAACATTTTGTTTTATTTAGGAGTTAGGGAGTGGTGGGCAAGTGATAAACATTTATGGGAAAAAGAAGAGCTCTGAATTCAGACTTCTTTGTGTTACGTCTCCTTTGGGTCAAATAGCCCCTCAACTGCTTATTAAGATATCTGTAAGAATAAACTAAGCTTTTGCTGCTCTTTTCTTCCTTCTGCATCTCCTACATCATGTGATTTTTTTCCCTCCCTCCCCTCCCTCCCCTCCCTCAGAAGTGGTGTGTCCTCCTCTGCTCTCTTTTGGTGACCCCGGTGACAGGACATGGGATGGATGAGCAGGGCATGCTCACAAGGCTCTGATGAGACCCGCCTGATTTGGGAAATGATTCTTGCTGGGACATTTTAAGAGACTAGAACAGGACAAGGTTCTTACACTATGTTTGTAGAATCTGCCAGTGCATCTCAGTAGATGTACCATGTTCAACTTCGCCTCTTCATTCCCATCTGCCTCAAATATAATGATTTAGATTTTCACTAAAATCTTCCAGTCTCTGGCCCTCCTTTCCACGAATTTGTGCTTTGTGACTTATTGTGATGATAATAAATGTGGCTTACTGTTTTTTGGTTGATTGGGTGCTTTTATTAGCTATTACTTTATTTTATTTCTCCTTAAATTTTCCTCTTTGGTCCTTCTGCTAATTTCTACATAAAAAAGGATTTAATACATACCTACACAGGCTGTCACTGTTACTACCACCGTCACTTTGGCTTTGGAATGGGACCAATTTAAGAACTTAAAGCCAAAGGCTTATCGGTATCTAGTCCATGTTTTTTGCATTATCTACATTTCTTTATTGATGAGCCCCCTTATATTTCAGTTAAAAATTTAAAGCAACCTAAATATTCATTTATTCATTCATACGTCTATTGGACAATATTTATTGCCCACTGGGCACATTGCGTAGGTTCTGATTTGCTCAGCCAACTATAGTAGAATTCTGTGTAAGTTAATTGTAGACCATTCTGTTCTCTCTTTCTCTTTGGGCCTCTGAAACTTCCTCTTCTGAGTCTTGGGTCAAGACACTAGAATACAGAAAATAGTCTGCCCAATTCCTTAGTATATCTTACTATTAGACTTAGGTGTCCAATATTATAATCTATAAAGCTTTGGTATCAATAGACTGGAACCTTCAGATCTTCTTAGTAATGGCCCACACTTAAGATTTTTGTAAAGAAATAATTCAAAACAAGAAGAGAAAACATTGAAGAATGGCTTGATGGTGTTTACTGAATGCTCTTCATAATGGCAAAATATTGGCAACAACCCGCAGTCTAACTATGAGGAAATGGTCAATTAAAGTATGATAAATCTGCTTCCAAGAACATTATGCAGCTGTTGCAATGAGAGCGATGTGACAAGATTATACTATAGCATGAGGGAATGTTTATGATGTTGTCATAGCTCTGGTTCCCCAAGAAACAGACCCTGATGAAGATTTGCACTCAGGATCCCTTGGGATCAATGACCCAACCAGGCAAACTTCATTAGGTTTCAAGTCCTGAGAATAATACTGTGTGGCTCACAGCTCCACCCTCCAGTCATCCTTCTTTCTAAAGTTAGGTAACATGTGTTTGCACCTTCCACATCTCACCAGACCACTTCCTTGTGAGGCTGTGAAGAAAACAGAGTGTGTGTCGAGGTGGTTGAGCTGGTGTGCATGTGCCGTCACAGCAAAGGTCTCGGCTCAGCTTTTCAGAATCGCCCTCCAGGAGGTAAGGACGCCTTTATTTTAGTATTCCAGTTCACCTCCAAACCAACCGTCTTTGGATGCATGCTGCCCTGGGGAAGGGACAGGACATTGGACCAGGCAGTTTTCTTCTGCTGAAGGCAATTTCCAGAGCAAGACTCAGATGAGAGCTGACTGCTAAAATTACCTCCCGCATCTGCTAGAGAGAAAATATTACATGAGAAGAAAAAAGCCAAAAACAAAGTGCTTTGGTATATATAATGAATCCAGCGGTGTAAAGTACGTGTGGGCATATACAAAAGCCAGAAGGAACGTGGCTACATTACAAGAGTGAAAGAAGTCATAAGAACATAACCCTCTCTCGCCAAATAAGCCATGAATTCAAACAGATTGTAGATTTGCTTACGATAACGGAAGAACTCCGGTGTGTATTGTCTCCTCTTCTCTTGATTTAAGAAGATGACCATTTTTGTTAATTCTTGCAGGGATCAGGTTTTCCCTTGTGTTCTCTTTCTGGAACATGATGAACAGAGCTCAGGGTTCCTGTCAGATTCACGTCAAGATGCTAACACACGTGAACAGTCGCTGTCTTTGAGGTGCTCCTTTCAGCCCTTCCCAGGCTGGCCTCCCCCATGTTGCAGAAGAGGCAATGGTTATGCCTTTAGTCCCTACATGTGCCGTCAGTACCTCCCCCCACCCCAACAGCCCTAAATTGCTTCCCTACCCAGCCTAACATCTTATGTATGCACAATCCAGAGAGCTGAGTATGAAAAATGTGGATGGAGCGGGGCAAATAAATCAAATATGATACTGAAAACCGGGTTGAAGTGTATGCTGTAGTGAGGAGAAACAAATACATCTATTCCCCCAAGTTAGAGTGCACGTTTGCTCAAGACCGCGAGCCCAGTGTAAAGGCATCTCGCATTAGCTCCTCTAATCTGGAGCAGACCTCTTTTATCTGGGGTGCTCGCCTCTTTGTTCGACATCGTAACTTATAATGTCCTTCCAGATCACACCTACTCTCTCTTCTTTCTAATGTACTCTTGCTTTTCCTATCTATTTAAAAGAGTTCTTTGGAGCTGCCTTCAATGCATTTTGAATTCTTTGAAAACAAGTTAGGAAGACAAAGGAGAGCATGTGTGAGCTATTTTCAGATGCTTTAAAGGATTTCTGTGGGGGAGAGCAGAAGATATAATAGAACCAGTGGACTCAAGTTATAGGAATGGATTTTGCGTCTGGGGAAGAAGGAAGGAACTTCGTGATTCCTAGAGATACTATTGGGAGAGCAAGCTTTAGGAGCTCCTCATCACAGGGGGTGTTGAAGTAGAGGAAAGGGGGCTATTTATGAGGACCATTGTATTTGGATGGAGGTTAGACTGGGTACCAGTGCAATTCCAAAGTACTTGGTGACCTCGTGTGTTGATCTTCTGTGAAACAGCGTAGCGAGAAATTCTCTTTTAAATAAACCTAGACATAATCCCATGCTATTATCCTCCAGAAATAAAAAACCATTAGGATTGCTTCTTTGTGAGTGCCGTTAAGTCTGCCATATGTTACTATAAAAGCCATATTTGGATGTATGATGCACTAATTTCTGTCACACTTAAAATCTGATGCTGTTTGGCTAAGGAAACACATATTTTAGCCTTTGGCTAACTATTTATTACCTAATTCATTTGGAACGTTGTAAACATCTTCAGATTCCCGTCAGTTTTATTTCTTTACTACAACACAGCTTTGGTTCCAAAAATATGAATACTTTCTGTACAAATTGGACAGAAACAGAGCTCCCAAGACTGGGTTGGAGCAGTTGAGGAGGGTGAATCACAATTTAGCGATTGTAGAAAGCGTAATAATTAAAGAGGCATTAGCAGTGATTAACAGCTCTGAGTAAGCCCTCTGAGGATCCATCCTGGTGGAGATGGTGTTCTCCTGCTGCCACTATTATGGCCTCTGATTTGAACAGGGCCGGTCATCCTCTACAGATGCCAGAGGCCATGCGTGTGCATCGTAATTCCCTCACCTACCTTCGCAGCCATCAGGTGAAAGACTAGTAGAAGTACAGGTCTGAGAGATGATGGGTAGGTCTCTGCAGGGAGATTCCAAAGCCTGCGAGCCACCGCCATGTTTTTGCAATGCGGCAGACTGCCTTTCAGAAGCAGGGGCCTGGTGTGGGTACAGGGCTGAGGCAGGTGCACATCCGGCTGCTGTGGGGAATGAGCTCGTGTAAAAAGGCCTGCCAACAAGTATTGAAGGGGATGAGAAACAGCAATGGAAAAATTATATATATACAACATAGTAGAATGTATTTATTACGTGTACTATAGAATATATTCATTATATATTTTATATATATGGGTAGTTACAGCTGTATTTATTCGTTTGTTATTTATTCTTTTATCTGTTAATCAAAAAAATCCACTGCAGGCAAGCCAGTGTGTGAGTGATTAGAGTTCCAATAGTGGTCTTTACTTTGCTTCTCTAAAATTCCATGTGAGTTTCTCTTCCAGGAACTTCGCCTAATGTTCTCTTGGTCTGGAATGGTTTTCTTTCTGTCTGTTCCTTCTTGGTTGCCTAGACGACTTTTTTTTATCCTTCAGATGTGTCCCTTTTAAAGGACACTTTCTTTGACCCAGTAGATTTCATTTGGTCCCTGATATAAGCTCTCAAGCACTGTGCCCCTTATTATAACACTATCATCATGTGGTTTCTTTTGGATTATTGCTGGAATATATGTTCAATTTCTGGATTATTCAGTCTTTCATGTAGCTCAGTAAAGGGAAGACCCATGTCTATTCTGGTCACTCTAGTATTCCCGGTACTCAGCACTGAGACTGATCCTGACCAGGTGTTCTCTCTCTCTCTCTCTCTCTCTCTTTTATATAAAGGAATGAATAAATGTTGACTAGGACATAACTCTTGTCTTCACAGAGGCCATGTCTGGCTGAGCGGTGGACAAACAAGCAAGTGTTGTGTGATAAATGCTAGAGGGTAATCACAATGTGCTTGAGAAGCCAAAAAAGCAGAGGCCACTATCTCAGTGTATATGTCAGGGAAAGCATTCTGGAGGAATTTAGGTGTGAGGATCTGCAAGATGAGTCTAAGCAGACAACTAAGTGGGTTAGGAGAACAGAATTCCATTAAAGAAGCAAAACAAAATAGAAAGCACATACAGGAGCCTGTACGTGAGAGAGAGATTGTTGGACATGTTTGGGAAATTCCCAGTGGTTCCTGATGGCTTGTGCAGGGATGTGAGCCGGGCAAATTGGGTGAGATGAGGATGGGCCCAGAGTGAAGGCTGGATCAAACTTTGCTGAGCTTCTATTTTATCCTAAGGGCTGTGGATAATCTCGGGAGGGCTTTATGCAGAGAAATGATATGTAAGATTTATGATTTTGAGGAGTGTATAGAAAATGGATTGCAGAGAGACTAGAAAGCAGACAAGTTAGGAGGCTGTTGAAATAATTCTAGTCTGTGGATCATGGTGGCCTGAACAAAGTGACAGGACAGACAGACAGGCAGGGAAGGTGAGTCATGCACACAAACACATACACGTGGATGTATTTACTAAAATAGAATTGTACTCTATACGTTATTCTGACAGTTTTAATTTAGCTTTGTATCTTACCAACTCAAATATGTCTTTATGTCTTTTTCTGTGTTGGTTTGCCACTTTAAATTAAGGAATACATGTACTCTCCTAGATTTTTTTCTACAGTATTTATTGTTTGGTCTTTTACATCTTAAGCTTCTAACTGATCCTAAAATTTGATTTTCTTTGTGATGTGAGATGGGATTTAATTTTGTTTTCCACATGCCTGGTGTCATTTATTAGGTAAACCATTCTTTCCCCCATTGAATTAAAATGCTATTTGGTACTACATTAAAACTTCTCGTATACACAGATTTACTTCTGAATTCTCTATTCTAATTCAGTCTCTTTGTTTGTTCCTATGGAAACAACAAACATAGCTGGAGACCATTTCATTTATTCTTGTATCTGGTTCCTCCCAGTAGTCTTTCTATTCAAACATTTTGGGGCTATTGTAGGCATTTGTTCTTATATATGAATCTTAAAAAGATTGTACTAGGCAAGAAGCCTTGTTGAGACTATAACAGGAAATGCATTACATTTATTTATTAATTTTGGGAGAATTGATAGTTTTATAATAGAAAGTCTTCCTATTTTAAAATATGGAATATTTTTCTATTTGTTAGGTTTTGTTGGCTGTGTTAAGATTTTATAGTTTTCTTAACATAAGTTCTGTGCCTTTCTCTTGAAATATATGGCTTTACAGTTTTTATTTCTACTTTGAATATTTTCCCATTTCTACTTCTAGATTCTTACTGCTAATACAGAGAAAAGCTATTGATTCTATATTTCATATTATACTTTACTACCATTTTAAAATTCTAGTAGTTTTTTTTTTCTATAAAATGTGTGTTATAAATGTTATAAATGTTTTGAGCACCAGAGTGAGGGAAAGAAAGCAAGTAAGCAAGAAAGAGCCTCCAAATTAGAAGACTTTCTCGATTTTCTGAATGTACAATCTTCTTCATTATCAAAAACATAATTTTACTCTTCTTTCCAGTGTGTCTGCCAATTATTTTACTTGCAGATCTCCTAGGATGCGCCAGAAACTCCAATGTAACATTGAATAATAATGGTGATAGCAAGCACACTGATCTCATCTCTGGTTTTAGTTGAAACATGTTTAGTGTTTTATCCTTTAAAAGAAGCTTTGCTTCTGGTTTTTGGAAAGCAATATCTCTTGAGCAGTTTCTTTATATCCCTATTTTACTCAAAATTTTTTATTAAAACAGTTAAATCTTAGACTTTTCAAAAACTACTGATATAATCATTTTCTCAATTTTATGAATGTGATAATTTTTGCAGATAGATTTTCTGATACTGAACTACCTTTTTGTTTTTTTAAGATTCTTTTTAAAGTCATCTCTACACTCAGTGTGGGGCTCGAGCTCAAGATCCCAGGACCGAGAGTTGTAGGCTCCCCTGGACTAAGCCCACCAGGTGCCCCAGGCCTTTTCATTTCTGATATAAACACTATTGGGTCAGAATGTATTATTCTCTAAGTTTATAGATTCTATTTGCTACTTCTTCAACAAATACTTTTGAGAGAAATTGGTTTTTACCATACTACCTCAAGTTTTGGCATTAAAGTTATGTGGTCTTAGTAAAAATAATTGAGTAGTTTCGATTTTTTTTCTATGGCCTGGAACTATTTAAATAACTCTCTAATAATTTATTTTAAAGACCAGGCAGAACTCAGATTGCCCATTTCTTGGTGAATTTTGGTCATTTATACTTTGCCATAAAAGTATTTAACATTGTATTTATACATTTGATGGCAAAACATTGTGGTTTTTTTTATTCCTCTATTTCTTATTAATACGTAGCTATGTCATCTTTCTCATTCCTAATTTAGTATATTTTTTCTCTTAATTTCAGCTTTTACCTATTCGTTTTTTAAAAGCTCAACACAGTTTTCTTAATTTGGAAGCTTTTTATTTGGTTTTTGCTGAAAACATTGATGATGTATTCTTTTTTTTTTTTTAAGATTTTATTTATCTATTTGACAGAGAGAGACACAGCGAGAGAGGGAACACAAGCAGGGGGAGTGGGAGAGGGAGAAGCAGGCTTCCCGCCGAGCAGGGAGCCCGATGTGGGGCTCGATCCCAGGACCCTGGGACCATGACCTGAGCCCAAGGCAGACGCTTAACCGACTGAGCCACCCAGGTGCCCCCTTCTTTTTTTTTTTCAGTACAGTTTTTTCTGTGCCTCAGGATTTGTATGTAGTAGTCTTTTCATTGATTTCTAGAAGTTATAATTCCAACTTTGATTTTCTCTTTAATTCAAAGGAGTGTATTGCTTAACTTCTAATTAGATATGATTTTTGGTCATCTTTTTGTTTGTAAATATTTATTTTTATTACTATTAGAAAATGTGATCTGCAAAATCTTAAAAATATCTTACGGGAATTTTCTGGCCCAGTATTTGAGGAATTTTTATAATTCTTCCTATGCATACAAACACATATATGCAAGTACATAGATATATACATTATGTACGTACACATATGTGTTTGAATTTTGCTTATTATTAAATTTTAATTTCATTTTTTCTCTGACTTTTTTGTTTTTGCTTTTTATTGTTAATATGTATTAAATTAATCATTGAGTTTGTTTTTTTTAATCTTTGATCTTTTTGGTTCTGAAAAAGGCACATTCAGGTTTTCCAGTATACTTTTATTTTTATTAAGTTTATTGTTGTATATATTTTTAGCTAATGTCTTTATGATTTTGCTTTTTAGTCTCTTAGATCCATATGATCCTGAGAGACGTGTATTAAAGTTTCCCAAAATAATTGTATAGAGTTCTTTTATTCTTAATTCTTTAAATATATAAGAGCTTTACTGAAATATAATTCACATACCTTACAATTCACCCATTTAATGTGTATGCTTCAGGGTTTTTAGTGTGGTCATAAAGTTGTACAATCATCACTAAAGCAATTTTAGAACACATTTATCACTCTGTAAAAAAAATGTATACATTAGCAATCAATTCTTAGTTGTTTTTGCTTTGTATATTTAGCTGCAATGTTGATTGGTTTATGCAGGTTTGTGTCTCTGAGGTCTTTATAAATTGTCAGTTGTTATATAATGTTTCTCTTTATCCTGATTCACATTTTTAACTTTAATTCTACCTTGTTTGATATTAATATTGCTCCTTCCTTCTAGTTTCTTGGAATTCTTTGCCTACTGTCCACCTTTTGTTTTTTAAATCGCTTCTTCTAAGTGTGAGTCTTATGGGAGAAGTGAGAGTTCCTGCCACTGGATGGGAGGATTTGTTTACCTTTACGGAAATACATAATTTACTTGATTTTCTTTCTTCCATCTTGATTTTTGATTATTTATTTTGCATCTTTTTCCTTATTTTTTTCTCCTGTATTGATCAAGTTGAATTAGCATATGTATATATATTTTTACCGTCATAATTTGAAAGCTCTACTCTGCTTTCCCGTTATTGGTTATCTTCCTTTTGCTGTTATTCGGATTAGACCCACCTGTTTTCCCGAGATGGTTTAGTTCCAGATTATGGATAAGATGCACCTCACAGGAGTCAACAGTTTCTCTTTCCCTCTGTTTCATTAATTTTTATTTAATGAATTTAATGAATTTATTTAATATATCAGTCAATCCTGACTGCAACTTGTGCCTTTCCATCTGTGGACTCAGGATTTTCTATAGTTCAGAGGGAAATTATCTCTATTTTTTGCTTTAGTTACATTTCTTCCTCCATTGGTTTCTCTTTCTCATTCTAGACCACACTGTGTTTAGAGGTTGTACTTTTCAAGAGTTGTCCTACTAAATAAATCTGTTTGCAGTCAACAGAGGGATCACAGACAAATATATATAATACAAGGGAATATCTGCTATTTTATATATGCTTTGCTATTTGAAAGGAAAGAGTAGCAACTAATAATACTGGAGTGTAATTTTATGATGCTCTGCTTTTTTAAAAAACACTTAGATTAATTACGTAACTTACATATTAAAAATTTCCAATCATACAACATTCAACCCCCAATTATCTCTATTTCATCATTTCTGTATGATGTTCTACTTTTTAGATGTAGTTTCTGGGTGAAAAACATATTCCAGACTTTTCAGTTTGGCTTCATCTCCATTGTGCCATGTTTCTCACTATTAAAATTTATATGCTATGCATATTTTAAAGCAGATCTTAGCATATTCTCAAAAGTAAAAACTTGAGACTTAACCATCATAAATATTTTTGTTCCTAAAGCACTTAATATGCTTCTGATAATACCTATTTCTTTGGGTATTCAAGAATTAATGTTAAATCTGTTAGAGGGTCCCCCATTGTTATTCTTAGCAAATTCTTTGATAGCTCAAAGATATTAAAACCCTGTTTTTTAAAGAATCTGAATATATGTCCTGTTTTCTTTAAGTATGTCATAAAATTTAAAACTATTAACTAATTTTAGTTCACCTATACTTAAAGATGAATATGTGACATAAGTTGTGTTCTGTTTTGGAGGGTCACAGAGATGCCACAAAGTCAGTAAAAGGAGAACGACATGCCTCTAAAATAGTAGAAAAGCATTGTTTAACTCTTCATAGATTAAGACCAAAATTGATAGGGGCCATTCTCTGCATTATTATCCTAACACTTCTACTTACTTAACTAGAGAATACTCTGAAGGTACAAAAAAGCTACACTCCCAACAGAGATTCAAATGAAACTGTATTGATAGATCAGATTGAAAACAGTTTTCTTTAAAATTAGTATTCAGGCAGTGGCATTTTTTAAGAGCCGTTCTCCTTTGTTATTATTTAGGCCTATGTGTAGAATATTTACCGTTAAATCTCCTCTGGGTGGCCGAGACCAACTTCAGTCATTTCGTTATAGGTTAGCTTGACACTAGAATAATAGTTTTATAGAAGTGTCATCAAACTAGCTGACAAAAACCTTAGGGACTTGCTAGATAAAAGAACTGTTTCTGGACAAATACTATATACTATCACTTATGTATGTAGAATCTAAAAAGGCCAAAGTCATAGAACGGTGGTCACCAGGGATTGGGAGGTAGAGGAATTGGGGAGATGTTAGTCAGAGGGTACGAACTTCCAGTTAGAAGATGAATAAGTTTTGGGGATTGATTGTACAACTTTGTGATTACTGTTGACAATAATGTATTATATACTTGAATGTTGTTAAGAGAGTAGATCTTAAATGTTCTCACTACAAAAAAATGAGAACTATGTGATATAATGAAGGTGTTAGCTAACACAACAAGGGCAATCATTTTGCAATCTATAAATGTATCAAAAGAACACTCTGTGTACCTTAGAGTTATACAGTGTTATGTGTCAGTTATAGCTGAGTAAAGCTGAAAAAAAATGTTTCTCTGAAAAGATAACTATCTCCTTAATATATATTGAAATCTCTTTACAGTTCAGACTTGAGATAGAGTTGTGCTTCAGTTACATTATTTAGATATTGGGTTGAAGAAGCCTAATTAATTAAAAAATAATTGTAGGGTGTCCACAGCTCACAGAAGTGTGTGGCTGGCAGGTTTTCCGCTCCTCAGTTGAACTTTATGCCACTTAAGGATACATCTGTTGCTTTGGTGTTTTTTCTGTGTTAATGGAGACCAGTGTCCTCGTTGGGTGATAAGGATGGTCTCTGGACCTAAAAACCCTCTTTTATTGATAGATCTTCCCTTAAAGGATCCAGGACCCTCGTCTGTGCTGTATCTTTGGTGGCTTCTCTCTCTATTTACTTGGTTCTCAATGAAGACAATTTTTTCTTTTCCAAGTCTAGAGGTCAGATTTATAACAGTTTTACAGAGTAAGTAATTTTAGCATCCCAATACTAATATCAATTCACCTGAAAACTATTTCCTTACCTGCCACACACTCCTTAACCCCTTACACCCAGTATTCCACCCTTTCCCCTCCGCTGAAATTGCTGTCAAAGTTCCCCAAAGTGCTGACCGACCCAATTTACAGTTTTCTGTCCTTACCTTACTTGACATTGCTCTGGCATTTGGCAACTGTTGACTGCTCCTTGTAACTCCTTTCTGTTGACTTCAGTGATGTGTTAATTCATTCAACATCTAGCTAATATTTATTGAGCACCTACTAAATATCACGCGGAGTGCTAGGCATTGATCATATAATGTTGAGCAAGACATGCATTTCCCACCCCCCACCCAGATAGTTTTCTCTTTTGATACTGTGCTTATTTCAAAGATGTAGTATTAGACATGCTTCACCTTGAGATCTACCTTTGCTACCTACGGTTCTGTGAGCTTGGGCAAATTTCTTAACATTTTTCACTTGTAAAATGAGGACAATTAAAAATACCTACCTGATAAGAATTTTTTTAAAAATTTTTTATTGTTATGTTAATCACCATATATTACATCATTAGTTTTTGATGTGGTGTTCCATGATTCATTGTTTGTTCATAACACCCAGTGCTCCATGCAGAACGTGCCCTCTTTAATACCCATCACCAGGCCTGATAAGACTTTTTTAAAGTGTGAAGTGATCTATGAAAATGTTCAGCACATTGCTTAACACTCTTCTCCCTGGGACTTCTCTAACTCAGGCCATATAATCTTTAAGACGTTATAGTGTCTCTCTGGCTGGTGTCTTTGACTCTGGTCTTGGCACCCCTAAGTCCAGCCTCTACATTGCTCATTAGTTAACAGCTCACCCCCTCACTCCTGTTCCCCAGATATGTCCACTTACTCTTTGCCCTTCCCTGATCACGCCGGGCTCTTCCATTTCTCTGGCTCATCTGTATTCCATTAGGGTCCCTTCATTAATGTGATTGTTCCTTCATTGTTGGGTTTTCGAACACCCACTTTTTCAAGTCTCTGTTCAGACATTATCTCTCTGAGGAGAGAGTCAGACATTCTTTTCTGCGTACCTTCATAGGTATTCCCATGTGCCTCTGTTACAGCCCAATCCCACTGTGATTTAATTATCTGTAGAGTCTCATATCAGAAAAGAATGTGTCTAGTTGTCTAGGTATCCTTAAATGTGGCACAAGTGTAGCTTTAAAAGCTTGATTATATTTATCAAACAAATACTTAGAGGAAAGCTTAGTTTCTGTGAATGAAATCTTAGTGTCTTTGTTGCCAGGCATTATGCTATTGATGGGTATGCAGACATAAAGGGGATAATGTCCTTGTCCTTAAGAAGTGCACAATGTGAAGTCAGAGAGCAGATGGGGGACAAAAGATTCATATCATCGATGAATAGATTATTTTCAGCTAAAGGACTTCACGTTTAGGCTATTCATTTTTCTCAAGAGGTGCATTAACAGTAATTTAAAATTCTGACTTCTAACTTACTTGTTAATGAAAGCAGATTTTTTATAAGTTTTGCCCCTAGAGGAATGTATTCTTATAGACCCAAATGTCAAGCTGTCATAGTGTTTTCTGTTATGAGAAGATGAGCATTGTCTATATGTTTTAAGTGATTTACTCTAAGTAGGGGGTTTGCATCAATCATAGGTACAGCCTTGGAAGTGAGAATGGCACCAATTGAGCTGAAATACTTTCTCTGTGCTTCCTAAATTTTGAGACAAGGTTTAAAATGTAACTCTTGGCTATTGATTTATAGCATATTTGCAACAGTTACAGTGATCTTTTGCTAGTTTTCCATGTTTCCAGCTGGAAGAAATTTTTTCTTCTTTTATGATCTTGTACATTTTCATAACTGTGAGAACAAAAATCTTTATTAATCAAGGATTGTGATTTTATAGAATTGCCATGTATAGGATTTGAGTGTAATGTTCAAAACATTTCAGCTTTTCTTTATTGATACAAGTTACTCTAGCATCCTCGCAGGTCTTGGTGTCATCATTGCAGAATTAACAACCCTGTACCAAAGTGCTTTGTAAGACGGTGGGGGTTTCTAGCTGATGGAATGCTGTACTCAGTAGCTTTTAGTTTGTGCCTCTGGTGAATTTACTTGTTATTTTCTGGATGATTTGGGGGGGATTCTGGCGTTGGAAATAGAGCATAAGCTTACCGCATTATGTTCATGTCTATGTTCTTTGATAACTCTGAGGGCATTTTCAGTGTTAGGAAAAAAGCAAGTTAGAAAAAATACTCTTTTCCTTTTCTGTGCATAAAGACCCTGAATCCTTTTAAAATAGAACTCTTCAAAGGATAGAAGCCATCCGTAAAATATTTTTAATGGCACATGGGATTCTGCAGTTCAGCAAGTATAGTCAGCTTATAGGAATTTTTATTTACTTGGAATTTAGTTTTAATTAGACTTTTGTAATGAAAAAACTTAATAGCAACCAAGAACATTGTTTTTGAAGGGATATCCATTTAATTTGTATTAGGACTTTTTAGTTAGGTAATGATGATGATACAGTGATTTGGCATAGGAAGATGTTTTTGTGAAGGAATTTTCAGACAGATAGTCATCAAACCAAGAGAGTATGGTTTTAGAAACCAGAGAGAAGGGAGATTTAGGAGGATGAGATGATCAGTAGAGTCAAATTAAAAGAAAAACAGCAAACAAGGTTAACTAAGGTAGGGATTGAGCAGTAAGTATTGGCTGAAGCATTTGCAAAAGTAGTTTCAACGGAGCAGTTGGAACAGAAGCCAAATTACAGTGAGTGTCCTCCACCTTGCTTTTTTCCTTCCACACTGGAGAACTGGACAGATGAATGCTATTATTCTCCATTTGGGCTGACATTATTGTTAGTGAATGCAGCACATGCTGAAGGGCAGGCTCGTACCATGACCACGTAAGATGCGCAGTCATGTTTTTAATCTCGATAGGGGACTGTCTCAGCTTGACTTGCACGTCAGATCTATGAAACCAAAATTAATGTGAAATTCTTCTTAATTAAAGGACTCTTTCTCACTTGGATTTTTACTGCTTTTTGTTTCATTGCTTTTAAGAACTTTTTTTGTCAAACATTTCTTCATTTGGCTATCACAGTGTTTATACTCTGTAGTACTCTCTCAAAAAATATTTGATGTGTTTTGACTGTGTTTTCCAAATGGTGGTGTTGACTGTTCTATTCCTGCATTTCTGCCTGGAGAGAACCCTTAGGGAATGATAAAGGTAGGAACAGCAAACCGAGCTGTAGACAACCCAGACTGCTTTGTACTTGAACAGGACGCTAGCAAGGTGACCTCTGTCTTTTCCCAATCCTGCCTTACCTTCAGGAACTCCCTGTAAGATTCAGGAGATGAGGCAAGAAATTATGAACATGCAAACTTACATGTATTGATTTCAGCCAAAGTCAAAGGAGAAACAGTAGAATGACTCCATATGGAAGATTCCTTTAGCACACACACTCAACTCTCCTGTATGCATTGTACTCTTCCTCTTTGGACCATAAATTCCCTCTGTATTTCTTCTCAGATCATCCTTAAGGGTTGATCTAACTAGATCACATGTGACTGGTTCTAATTTCTACATCATGCATTGTGTGTGTGTGTGTATGTATGTATGTATGTATGTATGTATTTTTTGTTATAATTCCATTGCTGTAACATAGAGTTCCCTTGGCCATGGCATGTGGAAGTATGAACTGAGGATACAAAGGCTTTTAACTCTTTCTAGTGAGATTCCTACTCCACGCTTGGCTACTCTCATTTTTTGCGGGTGAAAGAATGCAACTCAGCCCACAGTTCTGCCATTTTTAGTTCCTTGTTTGTCTCTCTCTTACTGGGGTCTAACTTAATTATTTCTGTTGACACTAGATAAACTGATGTCTTTCCCGACTCAGGTACCATAAATTCCCTCTCTGGACGATATTTCCTACTTAACAAATGAATTTTGATAAGATAGGAATAGTGGATGGGTGCAATAGAGACACAACATTATAAGTTGCTTCTAAAAAGTTCCTCTAACGAAGAGGGAAATCATCAAGATGATCTTATTTGTGCTGATTACAGCAAATGCAGTAGGGTATTGAAAAGAAAAGTGAGCAGCTAGATTAGCAACATTTGGAAAGTTTACGCTGTAGGGGCTCAGGGGAGGGAGGCATGAACAGGCAGAGCACAGAGGATTTCTAAAGCAGCAAAACTACTTTGTATGAGGCTATCATGGTGGACACATATCATTACACATTTGTCCAAACCGGAGAGTGCACAACACCAAGAGTGAACCCTAATGTAAAGTCTGGACTCTGGGAGATGATACTGTGTTATTGTAGGTTCACTGGTGGTAACAAATGCATCACAGTAGCCCAGGACTAGTAGTGGGGTGAGAGGGAAGCTGTGTGTTTGTGGGGAGAGGGTTCTGTGGAGAACATCCGTACTTATTGTTCAATTTTGCTGTGACTCTAAAACTGCTCTAAAAAAAGAAGACTATTTCAAAACAAACAAAAATACTAAAACAAGTTTATGCTCATTAACATCTTAGAAGCCTCCAGAAGATGAATTGAAATTTACTTTCCCTAATTCAAAACGAATTCATCTCTTTGGGAATTTGTGGGCCCAAGGGAACTGCTTCTCTTGCTTCACTCACTAGTTATCTCCTTTGATAAGCATTAAAAAAAGCTATAAATTCGATTAGTTCATTATACTTCTCTAACATTTCCTACCCGTTTACCTCCAGGTTTGAAGTTTGAGGAAATCCAAGAAAGATTTGGCGAGGAGTTCTTTAATATATGCTTTGATGAGAATGAGAGAGTCCTTCGAGCTGTGGGCGGCACATTGCAGGATTTTTTTAATGGCTTTGATGCTTTGTTGGAACACATTAGAACTTCTTTTGGAAAACAGGCCACTCTGGAGTCGCCATCATTCCTATGCAAAGAGCTCCCCGAAGGCACTCTGACGCTCCACTATTTCCACCCTCACCATACTGTGGGGTTCGCAATGCTTGGGATGATTAAGGCCGCAGCCAAGAAGATCTACCGGCTGGATGTGGCGGTGGAGCAAGTTGCCAGTGAGAAGCTGGGCTCTGAGGCTTCGAACCCGGGCAACTGTGGTTGTCTTACTTTCCTTATCAAAGAATGTGAAAACACCACCATCACGAAGAACCTTCCCCAGGGCACCTCCCAGGTTCCTGCGGACCTCAGAATCAGCATCAGCACCTTCTGCAGAGCCTTCCCTTTCCACCTGATGTTCGACCCCCACATGTCCGTCCTTCAGCTGGGGGAAGGCTTGCGGAAGCAGCTTCGCTGTGACGCTCACAAAGTGCTCAAGTTCCAGGACTGCTTCGAGATCGTGTCTCCCAGGGTTCATGCCGCCTTTGAGCGGGTCCTGCTGCGCCTGTCCACCCCATTCGTGATCAGGACCAAGCCCGAGGCTTCTGGCACTGAAAACAAGGACAAGGTAAGCGGCCACGGGCTGGAGCTGGGTGGTGGGAACTGGAAGAGTGCGTAATTATTTCAGTAAATTACATGCTGGCTGGCTGTCCTTGTAATTATTTAGGCAAGAGAGCTTAAAGTGCCATTTTGGAAATCACTGGTGCCTGGATGTATGTAAAAAGATTTGGCCTTCCTCCCAGCCATTTTGCATAGGGTCTGCCTCTTCCATTAATTTATTTCAGCATATAAAAAGAAGACACTTATTAATACCAGCCATAGTAATTACAGAAATGACAGGACTCCCTTAAAGCCTGTTACTGTAAACCCATGACTATTTCCACCGATGGAAGTCACACTACCAGACAAATGGTAAGATGGAATCCCACATCGTGGGGCCTGCTTGCCTTCTAAAATAAATAGGGGTGAAGAGCAAGCTCCACTTTGAATGTGCTCTGCTCATTCATTTCCTCATAATCGAGGAACATCTGGTTTGTATCCTATTTTTGTCTCAGTTTGCAGAAGAATGGATTTTCTAAAAGTTGGAAAATTAAGGGACGATATTAAGACTTCTAAGTAGATTTTAGTATTAAAACAGACTCCTTCCTTCAGAACACGCTCACTGCTTGGAGAACATGGTGAACACTAGGAATTATGGCGAATTTCTTTGAATCCCGTTTTTGGAAAGTCTGGGTTATAACTTATAAAGAAAGAAAAAGCTAAAAGATAAATCTTGAATTCATTTACACAATTATGTTCCCTCAGGTAAATTTTTTTTTTTTAGGAGAAGTCAATTTATTAAAATAATAAAATGTAAAGAAAAGTTAGTCATTACTATTTTAAATAGGATAATAAATAATATAAATAATACTGTTCAAGGGTAGACATTTGCATATATGCATGTTCAGCTTCTAGTAGAGCTATTCAGTATTTTGTATCGAGGACAATAAAGTTCTCTTAGGTGATTCAGCTTGTTCCCAAGCATTTTGGGGAAAGCTCTTGGCTTTTTAGAAATGAACAGGCTTGGGGTGCCTGGGTGGCTCAGTCGTTAAGTGTCTGCCTTTGGCTCAGGTCATGATCCCAGGGTCCTGGGATCGAGCCCCGCATCGGGCTCCCTGCCTGCCATCATAAGTAAACAAGGGAATAGCCTCCTGGAAGCAGAGCCAAAGACATTTTTGAGGATTTCATATAGCATTCATGTTAGAACTGATTTTTATCGTTTTGAAATTCAGTGGAAAAATTTTTAACAAAATGCTTGGGAACTAGGGAATGATGCCCATTTATTCAGGATGCCTGGGTCCTGAGACTTACCATTTTTCATCATTTACATTCAGTGATTTCAAAACATCTGTGGATAAACCTGAAATTCCAGCTAGGCACATTTGGATATATTAGTCTGAATGAATTGTTATTTTTCTATGCGATTACACATTTTAAATAATACTTTTCACATGTGCGTATTTTATATATGTGTGTATATATATATACATATATATATATATTTACATGTTCAGTGATTGCTACCCATTTTTGAAGCTGTTAAGAAAAAGAGAAAAGCTGTTAAATTTGTGTTTTTCCCATAGTTGTAGTTGATTTAAAAGGGAATTATTCTATCTTTATAATTTAGAGAATATTAAAGCTGTCGGTTCTGTTTTGCAGACGTGAAGTGTTTGGCTAGAAGGGTTTGAGCAGGTTTGGCCTCTGAAATTGGAGTGAATATTTTTGAAAATGTGCCTGAGGTGGAATATATTATTATCCATGTTAATTGCTCTCTATATTTGTAGATTTGAGAAAAATTAATTCAGTTTAAAGTGATTGCTTCAGATTCCCCTCCCCCCCCATATTTCATCTGGCTTGTATTTCTATTTAATTTGTATACCAGGGTAAGGAATAGGCATAATGAAATGATGACTCAAATGTCAAGGCCCCCTGCCAATTCCAATAATAAGGCACTGTTCTCATTGAGAAGATACAATTATAACTTAAACATGGCAGTGACAGCTTAAAAAGAAAGAAATAGGCAGGATTTTTAGTTAGAATAAGGATAGCAATCCTCTCATCCTTATGTTTGTTTTGTTTATTCACCTGGGTTTGCCACGTGGGACATTTGGGAAGCCACTGTTGGCCCAAATTGGAATGGTAGTCAGTATTAGGGCATGGAGTCTTAACCAGATGAGTAACATTTTTGAATTACTGTGTTTCCAAATCCCAAATTTGTATTTTTTGAAGACATGGAAAGAGGAAAGAGAATCAAGTTTAAAAATTACAGGTCTGGGGGCACCTGGGTGGCTCAGTCGGTTCAGCGACTGCCTTTGGCTCAGGTCATGATCCTAGAGTCCCGGGATCGAGTCCCGCATCGGGCTCCCTGCTCAGCGGGGAGTCTGCTTCTCCCTCGGACCCTCCCCCCTCTCATGTGCTCTCTATCTCTCATTCTCTCTCTCTCAAATAAATAAATAAAATCTTAAAAAAAATAAAAGTTACAGGTCTGTTGATAAATTTGATCTTGGTATTCCTTATTTTCCCCATAAGAGCTCTTCTTGTTAATAAGTAACTCCATGTTGTCTGAAGTTTCTAATTGTTTACTGTGCCTTGATAAGAAAGGGCAATTTTAAAAATAATTTAGGATATTCTTTTGTCTAACAATGGAGGCTTTCATGATAACTATTTTGGCTATGTCCTTAATACCAATGAAGCACCACTCCTGCGGTCTAGAAAAAAAAAAAGCAAACCCAAAAAATGAAAACCGAGAGCTAATCATGGAGCTGAGTGACAATAAATCATTTGCAGAATGAACTGTAATGTTTTTGCTAAACTGTGATCTTTGCCATTTTGTGCCATCAGTCATTGGTTTACTATAGACAGGAGGTAGGACACGCTTGTGAGCAATTTGGTGATATACAAATGAAACAGAAAGCCAGGATCCTGGTTCCAGAGAATTTGCATCTTGCTTGTGCAGTGATGAGTTAAAAAGACAGAAGGGTTGGTTACCAGAAGGGAGAATGTCACTGAGAGACATCTGATGCAGTCATCACTGGCAGGCTCCAACTCAACAGATCTGAGGTCAGAAGGGACTCTTCCAGATGGACCAACCAAGCCTTGAGTCCCATTATCTGGCTCCCTGTGTGTCTTCTGAGCGATCACCCAGGTCTTACATAGTCTTCTCTCTCTCTCTTTTCTTGTCCTCCCATATGGCATTGCTGTGTTTCTGTCGTTCCTTAAAGCTCAACTTCTCTTCGTCATCTTTCCTCATCTGATGTCAAGCATTAGAGATGAATGAATTAGTTCATTGTTAAAAAAACAGATTCAGCATTGGGAATTCATGGTGAATTATGAATCTATTTTAATTTGTGCTGTGCATCATTAGGTCATTCAGACCTCACTATTATTCTGAGAATTTGGAAGTTAATCACCTAAATCTTTTGAGGCATCATGGTGAGTTTAAGAAGAAATTTGTTGCAGTCTGATGTGTAGTTTGGGGGATCGCATCTAGTCATATAAATAAAAAATTGACATAGGTTCCAAAGCCTTGTTGTGTGGAGGGCACTGTGTTTGTAAATAGGGCTGTTAGAAACCAGAGGAATGGCACAGAACAGACACATAGATGAATGCTACATGGGTTTGCTTCAGCCACATGCAGAAGAATGAAACTGGACCATTTCCTTACACCACACACAAAAATAGACTCCAAATGGTTCAAAGACCTAAATGTGGGACAGGAGTCCATCAAAATCCTAAAGGAGAACACAGGTAGCAACCTCTTCGACCTCAGCTGCAGCAACTTCTTCCTAGAAAAGTCACCAAAGGCAAGGGAAGCAAGGGCAAAAGTGAACTCTTGGGATTTCATCAAAGATAAAAAGCTTTTGCACAGCCAAGGAAACAGTCCACAAAACCAAAAGACAACCGACAGAATGGGAGAAGATATTTGCAAATGACATATCAGATAAAGGGCTTGTATCCAAAATCTATAAAGAACTTCTCAAACTCAACACCCAAAGAACAAATGATCCAGTCAAGAAATGGGCAGAAGACATGAACAGATATTTTTCCAAAGAAGACATCCAAATGGCCAACAGACACATGAAAAAGTGCTCAACATCGCTCAGCATCAGGGAAATCCAAATCAAAACCTCAATGAGATACCACCTCACACCTGTCAGAATGACTAAAATTAACAAGTCAGGAAACGACAGATGTTGGCAGGGATGCGGAGAAAGGGGAACCCTCCTAACACTGTTGGTGGGAATGCCAGCTGGTGCAGCCTCTCTGGAAAACAGTATGGAGGTTCCTCAAACAGTTGAAAATAGAGCTACCATACCATCCAGCAGTTGCACTACTGGGTATTTACCCCAAAGATACAAATGTAGGGATCCGAAGGGGTACGTGCACCCCAACGTTTATAGCGGCAATGTCCACAATAGCCAAACTGTGGAAAGAGCCAAGATGTCCATTGACAGATGAATGGATAAAGAAGATTTGTTATGTATATACAATGGAATATTATGCAGCCAACAAAAGGAATGAAATCTTGCCTTTTGCAATGACGTGGATGGAACTGGAGGGTATTATGCTGAGCGAAATAAGTCAATCAGAGAAAGACATGTATCCTATGATCTCAGTGATATGAGGAATTCTTAATCTCAGGACATAAACTGAGGGTTGCTGGAGTGGTGGGGGGTGGGAGGGATGGGGTGGCTGGGTGATAGACATTGGGGAGGGAATGTGCTGTGGTGAGCGCTGTGAATTGTGCAAGACTGTTGAATCACAAATCTGTACTTCTGAAACAAATAATATATGTTAAAAAAAAAAGGTAGCAGGAAGGGAAAAGGAAGGGGCGGAAATCGGAGGGGGAGACGAACCATGAGAGACGATGGACTCTGAGAAACAAACTGAGGGTTCTAGAGGGGAGGGGGTGGGGGGATGGGTTAGCCTGGTGATGGGTATTAAAGAGGGCATGTTCTGCGTGGAGCACTGGGTGTTATGCACAAACAATGAATCATGGAACCCTACATCAAAAACTAATGATGTAATGTATGGTGATTAACATATAATAAAAAAAATAAAGAGAAGCAGAGGGGAATCTGACTTTTCAACCATGAAGAGCTCATCCTATTATCAGGACTGAGTTAAAGTAATTCTCTGACAGCTTCGGCTGCCTCCCTCACTTATTTGTGAGGATTAAATGGCAGTCCATGTAACATTTTTCTGTCTTCAGCCTCAGCATCGATCACTGAATAAATGTTGATTATTACTTCTACCACTCTCACTGTTCTTCACACTTGAAACCTTTGTCTTATCCATCTTCCTCCTCACTTACTGCCTTAGAGAAGAAAGTACTGGATTCAGTAGCTCTAATAATTTTAGAGAAATATCAAGCTTACCTAGCATCTTCCTAAAATATGACTTAGGGATCTGCTTTTTCTTTAGAGACTATTATAGTTTTAAAATCACTAGTCTCCTTTTCAGATTCACTAAAGTTTGGAATCAAGTTTTTATTACCTGTGGATTTGCCAGTGCCTTCCAAACTGAAATGGACTGGTTTGCGTAGGCGCAACCAGAAATAGCAGTGGATTTGAGAAACAATAAACAACATGAGTTCTTTTGACATTTTTTTCTTAGTAGCAACGCTTCAAAGAACTTTAATAACATTGTGGAAGGAGTCCCGCTTTTGAAATACATCATCTCTACAATGATGCGATGGCTTTGTTATTCATCTTCACCTTTGTTCTCAGGGTGGGAACTGGGGAAAAGCATTAACAACAACACATTTCTTTGTCAATCCCTAGAAATATTCTCACATTTGTCTTACTAATTAGAAGCTGCAAAACAAATGCTGGGAAATCATTTTCAACGAATAAAGGAGGAATTAACCTCTGATTTTCTATGGCCAGATCAGGTTTCAAACTAGTCCTTTCTCTTTCCTGGACATGGGTCCATCCTCTGACAGGATGATTAAAAAGTTGAAAATGTTTTTATTAATCTTACCAAACCTTAATGACACTGTTGAAAGACAGATTTCACCTGGCTGTCAAGAATACATATTTGACTTCAACGTAAATTTAATTTAATTTGGGAAAAGGTGAGCATTTCTCCTCTTTTCAGGTCAAACATTCTGTTAGAGAATTTCAAATATTGAACAATAATTTTTGTGATGGACAAAATGTCATTAGGGCTTTCTCTATAAATTAGCATTAGAGAACATAGAAATAACTTCATTCAAAATTATTTGGAGTCTTCTTTGCTTTTGTAATTACAAATGAGATCTTTACTTTTTTTTTGGTTTTTCTTCGAACTGCTCCCTGACCATAAACTGCCTTTTAAAGTAGGTTAGACAAATTCAGATTCAGATGCAGGTGTTCCTGAGGTTCATTCTGGCTCTTTTACTAAAAACAAAACAAAACAAAAACAAACCTATAATGTTAAAATCCCCATACAGTGCTATGTTACTGAATTCTGTATAGTCAGAGGACAAGGTGGATGTTACATGGTGAATTATATATTCCCTACAGTGATCTTCATGCTTCAAGTGCCCATTTTACCATGTTTTTATTTTTGTTAGGAAAGATTGCGCTCCTGAACTTACAAAGGAGGTGCCTCGTACCATAGATCAGACATTATTGAGTTCTACTGTGGTACGTTCTGGGTGGGGAGGATTGGCCCTTTTAGTCACAAATTGTTCAGAATCTTTCTTTAATTCCTCCTTTGGTTTTTAACTTAGAATCATTTTGTTTTAACTGGTAGCTTTCAGTCTCAGTAAATTAAAAGCTGAAGAGCTGTTTTGAATTCATTGCCTCCCTCCTCATTTTTACTGGTGCTCTCTTGATTCACATGAACGTTTTTCATAAGCACACAGTGCAATGATTTTTGGTAAATGTATATAATTGTGTGACTATCACAACAATACAGTCTTAGAACATTTTATCACCCTCCAAAGTTTCCTGTGCCCATCTGTGGCCAATCCTTGCTTCTCCTCCTGACCCCAGGCAACCACTGGCCTATTTGCATCTGCATAGATTTGCCTTTTGAAGACATTTCTTAAAAGTGTAATGATACACGTATGTCATCTTTTCTTGTCTGGCATAATGTTTTTGAGGTTTATCCATGTTGCATGCATGAGTAACTTGTTCATGTTTAGTACGGTATTCCATTGCCCAAATATACTGCAGTTTTGTTTTTTAACCCATTTACCAGTGGATGGACACTGGATTCTTTTCAGATTTTGTCTGTTAGGAATAATGTTGCAGTGAACATTTGCATATTGGTGTTTGTGTTGGATATATTTCCATTTCTCCTAGACAGATTCCTAGCAGAGGGATTGCCATGTCATATGCTATGTTTAACTTTTTAAAGGAATCGCCACGCTGTTGAACAAAGAGGCTATGCCATTTCACATTTGACCAACATTTGGGTTCAAGTTTCTTCATGTTCTCACCAACACTGGATGTTGGTACTCTTCTTGACCATGACCATCCTGGTATGTAAAGTAGAATCCTGGGTTTTAATTTACATTTCCCCAGTAACTAATGATGTGAAGCATCTTTTCTTGTGCTTATTAGCCATTGGTATTATTTCTTTGGTTACATGTCTAATCGAATGTTTTGCCCATATCTGTGTTGTTTGTCTTCCTGCTGAATTGTATTTTTTTTTAAGTATACATTCTGGATATTATATTGACTTCAAAAGTCACTGTACATTATGTTGACTTCAAAAGTAACTGTCTTTTGAAGCACAAAGGTACTGTGATAGTACTATTTGCTTTTAGTCTGATAACTAACAAATCTTTGCATAATTCAAGGCCACAGAGATTTTCCCCTTTGTTTTCTTCTAGATATTTTATAATTTTAACTCTTATATTTAGATTTGTGATTCATTTTGAGACATATTTTGTGTATACCATGAGGGCCCAAGTTTTTTTTATTTTTTAATTTTTTTTGCGCATGGACATCCAGCTGTCCCAGCACAGTTTTTGAGAAAACTGTTTTCACCATTGAATTGGCTTTGCAACTTTATCAAGAATCAATTGACCATAAATTTTTTTCTAGCCTTTCTGTTCTTCTCCATTTTTTAAAAATATCTAACCATATGGTGATAACATAGTGTTTTGATTACTATATCCAAATAAGTTTTGCAATTGGGTATTTTAAGTCTTTCAGGTTTGTTCTTTTTCAAAGTTGTGTTGGCTATTCTTGGTCCTTTGTATTTCCATGTAAATTTTAGGATACATGTGTCAATTTCTACAACAGCTTCTAGGATTTTGATAGCAATTGCACTGAATCTGTAGGTTTATTTAGAAAGAATAGCTGTCTTAAAATATTGAGTCTTCTATTCCGTGGAGATATCTCTCTCAGTTAATTTAGATCTTCTTTAATTTTTGTCAACAAAGGTTTTTTTTTTTTTTAAGATTTATTCTAGAGAGAGTGTGTGCAAGTGAGTGGGGGGAGGGACAGAGGGAGAGGGAGACAGAGAATCCTCAAGCAGACTCCCTGCTGAGGGAGGAACCCAATGTGGGGTTTGATCCTAGGACTTTGAGATCATGACCTGAGCTGAAATCAGGAGTCAGAGGCTTAACTGACTGAGCCACCGGGCGTTCTGGTCGACAAAGGTTTTACAGCTTTTGGTGTGCAGGTCTTGCACTATTTTGTTTTTTTCTTTCTTACGTAACACAGAGAATGTTTTGAAATTGCATTTTTATTAAAATATAGAAATACAAATTATTTCTGTATATTGGTCTTGAGTCCTATGGCCTTGCTAAACTCAGAATAGTTCAATATAATAGAATAGAAAATATGCTATTTTGGGGGGGTAGATTCTTCAGGATTTTTTACATAGGAGGCCGTGTAGTCTGAGAGTTAAGGTAGTTGTCCTTCTAACTTTTAAATTTATCTTTTTCTCCCTCCTTCCCTGTGTCCCTGCCTCCCCCTACCTCTGTCTTTCCTTACCTATCACACTGGCTAGAACCTTAAGTACAGTGTTGAATGAAAGTGGTGATCATGGATATCCTTGCCTTTGTCTGAACTTAGAAAAGCATTCAGTCTTTTACCATAGGTGTGAACTGTTCTTAATCAGATTGAGAAAATTCCTTTCTGTTCCTAGTTTGTTGAGACTTCTTATCATGAGTAGGTGTTAGATTGTGTCTAGTCTATTTTCTCTATGTATTGAAATGGTCTTATGGCTTTGCCCTTAATTCTGTTAATAGGACATATGATATTAACAATTTCCAGATGTTGAACTAAAAATCTTGGGATAAATCCCACTTGGTCATGTTTATATGTTATAAACCTTTTTATATGTTGCTGAATTTGGTTTGCTAATATTTTGTTAAGGATTTTTGCATCTTTGTTCATGAGAGCTATTGGTATGTAGAATTTTTCCTTTCTTTTAAAATTTTTTTCTTGTGATGTCTTTGGCCTCAGAGAATGAGTTGAGAAGAGTTTATTCTTACTCTTTTTCTGAAAGACTTTGTGTAGGATTGTTACCATTTTTTTTTTCTGAATGTTTGATAAATAGTTTGCATGGAGTATCTTTTTTTGTCTTTTTACTTTCAACCTGTGTTTGTCTTTGAAGGTGTTTTTTACAGGTATAGTTGGCTTTCACTTTTTTATACAGTCTCATAATCTCTGCCTTTTGATGGAATTGTAGTATATTCACATTTAATGTAATTGTTGACTTGGCTGGAATTACATCTATCATTTTGTTTGTTTATACTGTGTCTCATGTCTTTTTGTTCCCTATTCCTCTTTTAAGAATTCTTTTGTATTAAATGAATATTTTTAGTATGGCATTTTATTTCCTTATTGATTTTACAAATACATTTTTAAAGTTATTTTATTAGTGATTACTCTAGAGATTACAATGTGTAATTTAGCTTATCATAATCTCTTTCAAATTAATACTGCCCTAGTGTTGGTAGACGGTTTTGTTCCTATATAGCTCCATTCCTCTTCCCCATCACCTTTTATAGTATATTTTATATGTTATAAACCTAGTTATGTATAATAATTATTATGTATATGATAATAATTATGTGCAATAATTGTAACTATATATTTGTTTTTAAGAAGGAGTTAGAAAAAGAAAGGAAAAAAATATTCCAGTGCGTTATGTACTCTTTTTAAAAGTTTTTATTTAAATTCCAGTTAATTAACATACACTGTTATAGTAGTTTCAGATATGCAGTTTAGTGATTCAGTACTTCCATATATCACCCGATGCTCGTCACAAGTGCACTCTTTAATCCTCATCACGCGTTTCCTGCACCCCCCACAGACCTCCCCTCTGGTCATCATAATTTGTTCTCTATATTTCAGAGCCTGTTTCTTGGTTTGCCTCTCTCTCTCTCTCTCTCTTTCCTATGCTTCTTTGTTTTGTTTCTTAAATTCCACATATGAGTGAAATCATATGATTTTTATCTTTTTCTGACGCACTGATTTCAGTTAGCATAATACTCTCTAGCTCCAAAAAAAAAAAAAAAATACTCTCTAGATCCATCCACATCATTTCAAATGGAAGATTTCTTTCTTTTTCACGACCAAGTAATATTCCATTGTATACATATACCACATCATCTTTACCCAGTCATCAGTCATATACTCTTATATTTATCTACATATTTACCATCACCAGTCTATTTATTTCTTCCCATGTATTCCTATATTTTCTCTCAACGTGAAGGAGTTCCTCTAGTATACCTTGTACTATTAATACCATCTACTACCAACAGTTCTGTTTTTGTTTATCTGGGTATATCTTTATTTTACCTGCAGTTTTGATTATTTGGTTGTAGAGTTCTTGGTTAGCAGTGTTCTTTTTCAGACAATTTGAATATTCAGTTCAGTGTCTTTTGGCCTCTGTTGTTTCCAGTGAGAAATTAGTCACTATTTGTATCATTCTTCCTCTTTATTTTAAGGAAGGACATAGCACATGGCTATTAACAGAGAGTGAGTGGTCTTAGGGGTTGAAGAAACTGATTGGGCAGAGAAGACCTCACTGTGAATGTGGCATGTGATTTTTTTAGAGGAATATATCTATATAATATATACATATGTACATATAAGTATACATATATATTCCTTTATATATTCCAGGTGTGTGTGTGTGTGTGTGTGTGTGTGTATGGCTCATGAATTTCTCTCATATCTTGGTACTAATAGGATTCCCCAAGTGGTTACATCATTACACCATTTGACACATTTTGTATCGTTGTTAAACATTCCTTTGGGGGCATCCAACATAATTTCTTTCTTTCTTTTTTCTTTTTTTTTAATTTTAAGTAACAAAAGCTACATATTTTTTTGGCTACTGCAGATTTTTGATCATATTTTTTCAATTTGTTACTGGGATCTTTTTATTAAGTTCTTTTATTATGAAATTGTTTATACTTTGTACAAATTTGGAAAATGCAGAACACAATGAAAAAATCTATTTTTATTAGTAGTACTTTGAAATATCCACTGGTAACATTTTGATTTACCTATTTTTCTTTTTCCTATAAAACTCATGATTTATGTAGTTGTAGATAATTGGATTAAAAATTGTTTTTCTGATGAAAGGGTAACCTGTTCCAATTTAGTCTTTACAATTTTTTGTATTTTTTTTCCAGATTGTCTTTAGTAGTGCACTTATTTTTTTGTGTGTCATATTTTCTGGTTACTCAGCAGCAGTCTAACATATTTCAGCACATCTACTAACCCTGTCCCTGTTATTTCCCATGTAATTGTCTAGTACAATCTTTAATTTACTTGCCTGTAAAAAGTAGTGATGGAGAAACTTTTGCTCAGGAACTTCTGTTCTGTACAAATGTAAGTCTAGCCTTTACCAGTCAACACTATTTGTATATTTTAGTATCTCTTTCTCTTATACCTTGTCTTTTTTATTCATAGCATTGGCTGAAATGACAGGTGTATCTATGGGTTCTTTTTATGTGCCCGTATGGGAACCCTGCTGCTGCAGTTGAACCACGAGGCCAGTATGTACCTTTGGACTTCCCTTTTTTTCTCTGAGCAGCAATTAGGGGGCCAGTGGATTACTCCAAGATCATTAAACAAACATTATTGGCATATCAGTGTTGTTACAACAGGATATGTCACCTAAGAGAACACACAACAGTTGTTATAGTAAACTTCACCCTGTATTCATGAAAGGAGGACCCCAGAACCTGCTGGTTATCCTGTTAACTGTGTGGTGGGAAGGTAGCTTGGATAGTCCTGATAACTGCTCTGCCTTCCTGGAGATATCAGAGGCCTGGCAATACAATATGCTAGATTTTCTCTACTTCTTTAAACACATTACATCTTTGCTCTTCAAGGATTCTGAGATTTGTTATTACTGAGTTCCAGAACACCAATCATGACATATCTTGATTGTGTAGCAACTTGTAAGTTGTTCTATTTTTTAATTCATTATTTTATTTATTTTTATTTATTTTATTATGGTCAATTAGCCAACATATAGTACATCATTAGTTTTTTTAAAATTTTATTATGTTAATCACCGTACATTACATCATTAGTTTTTGATGTAGTGTTCCATGATTCATTGTTTGCATATAACACCCAGTGATCGATCCAGTACGTGCCCTCTATAATACCCATCACCGGGCTAACCCATCCCCCCACCCCCTCCCTTCTAGAACCGTCAGTTTGTTTCTTAGAGTCCATAGTCTCTCATGGTTCGTCTGATTCCCTCCCCCTGACTCCCCCCCCACGTCATTTTTCCCTTCCTACTATCTTCTTCTTCTTCTTCTTCTTTTTTTTTTTTTAACATATGTATTATTTGTTTCAGAGGTACAGGTCTGTGATTCAACAGTCCTACACAATTCACAGCGCTCACCATAGCACATACCCTCCCCAATGTCTATCACCCAGCCACCCCATCCCTCCCACCCCCCAACACTCCAGCAAACCTCAGTTTGTTTCCTGAGATTAAGAATTCCTCGTATTAGTGAGGTCATATGGTACATGTCCTTCTCTGAATGACTTATTTCGCTCAGCATAATACCCTCCAGTTCCATCCACGTCATTGCAAATGGCAAGATTTTGGTTTTTTTTTTTGATAGCTACATAATATTCCATAAAATATATATATATATATATATATATATATATATGTATATATACACACACACACACATCACATCTTCTTTATCCATTCATCTGTTGATGGACATCTTGGCTCTTTCCACAGTTTGGCTATTGTGGACATTGCTGCTATAAACATTGGGGTGCACATACACTTCGGATCACTGCATTTGTATCTTTGCGGTAAATACCTGGTAGTGCAATTGCTGGGTCGTAGGGTAGCTCTATTTTCAACTTTTTGAGGAACCTCCATACTGTTTTCCAGAGTGGTTGCACCAGCTTGCATTCCCACCAACAGTGTAGGAGGGTTTGGTTCCCCTTTCTCTGCATCCTTGCCAACATCTGTCGTTTCCTGGCTTGTTAATTTTAGCCATTCTGACGGGTGTGAGGTGGTATCTCATTGAGGTTTTGATTTGGATTTCCCTGATGCCGAGCGATGTTGAGCACTTTTTCATGTGTCTGTTGGCCATTTGGATGTCTTCTTTGGAAAAATGTCTGTTCATGTCTTCTGCCCATTTCTTGACTGGATCATTTGTTCTTTGGGTGTTGAGTTTGAGAAGTTCTCTATAGATTTTGGATACTAGCCCTTTATCTGATATGTCACTTGCAAATATCTTCTCCCATTCTGTCGGTTGTCTTTTGGTTTTGTGGACTGTTTCCTTGGCTGTGCAAAAGCTTTTTATCTTGATGAAATCCCAATAGTTAATTTTTGCCCTTGCTTCCCTTCCCTTTGGCAATGTTTCTAGGAAGAAGTTGATGTGGCTGAGGTTGAAGAGGTTGCTGCCTGTGTTCTCCTTTAGGATTTTGATGGACTCCTGTCTCACATTGAGGTCTTTCAACCATTTGGAGTCTATTTTTGTGTGTGGTGTAAGGAAGTGGTCCAGTTTCATTCTTCTGCATGTGGCTGTCCAATTTTCCCAACACCATTTGTTGAAGAGACTTTTTTCCGTTGGACATTCTTTCCTGCTTTGTCAAAGATTAGTTGACCGTAGAGTTGAGGGTCCATTTCTGGGCTCTCTATTCTGTTCCATTGATCTGTGTGTCTGTTTTTGTGCCAGTACCCTACTGTCTTGATGATGACAGCTTTGTAATAGAGCTGGAAGTCCGGAATTGTGATGCCACCAGCTTTGCTTTTCTTTTTCAATATTCCTCTGGCTATTCGGGTCTTTTCTGGTTCCATACGAATTTGAGGATTATTTGTTCCATTTCTTTGAAAAAAGTAGATGGTATTTTGATGGGGATTGCATTGAATGTGTAGATTGCTCTAGGTAGCATTGACATCTTCACAATATTTGTTCTTCCAATCCATGAACGTGGAACATTTTTCCATTTCTTTGTGTCTTCTTCAATTTCTTTCATGAGTAATTTATAGTTTTCTGAGTACAGATCATTTGCCTCTTTGGTTAGATTTATTCCTAGGTATCTTATGGTTTTGGGTGCAGTTGTGAATGGGATCGACTCCTTAATTTCTCTTTCTTCTGTCTTGTTGTTGGTGTATAGGAATGCCACTGATTTCTGTGCATGGATTTTATATCCTGCCACTTTACTGAATTCCTGTATGAGTTCTAGCAGTTTTGGGGTGGAGTCTTTTGGGTTTTCCGCATAAAGTATCATAACATCTGCAAACAATGAGAGTTTGACGACTTCTTTGCTGATTAGGATGCCTTTTATTTCTTTTTGTTGTCTATTGCTGTTGCTGGGACTTATAGTACTGTGTTGAATAGCAGTGGTGATAGTGGACATCCCTTCCGTGTTCCCGACCTTAGGGGGAAAGCTCTCAGTTTTTCCCCATTGAGAATGATATTCGTTGTGGGTTTTTCATAGATGGCTTTACTGATATTGAGGTGTGTACCATCTTTCCCTACAATCTGAAGAGTTTTAATCAAGAAAGGATGGTGTACTGTGTCAAATGCTTTTTCTGCATCTATTGAGAGGATCATATGATTCTTGTTCTTTCTTTTGTTAATGTATTGTATCACATTGATTGATTTGTGGATGTTGAACCACCTTGCAGCCCAGGAATAAATCCCATGTGGTCATGGTGAATAATCCTTTTAATGTAATGTTGGATCCTATTGGCTAGTATTCTGGTGAGAATTTTTGCATCCATGTTCATCAGCGATATTGGTCTGTAATTCTCCTTCCTAATGGGGTCTTTGTCTGGTTTGGGGATCAAGGGAATGCTGACCTCATAAAATGAGTTTGGAAGTTTTCCTTCCATTTCTGTTTTTTGGAATAGTTTCAGAAGAATAGGTATTAGTTCTTCTTTAAATTTTTGGTAGAATTCCCCTGGGAAGCCACCTGGCCCTGGGCTCTTGTTTGTTGGGAGATTTTTGATGACTGGTTCAATTTCCTTAGTGGTTATGGGTCTGTTCAGGTTTTCTCTTCCTTCCTGGTTCAGTTTTGGTAGTTTATACATCTCTAGGAATGCATCCATTTCTTCCAGATTATCTAATTTGCTGGCATATAGTTGCTCATACTGTGTTCTTATAATTGTTTGTATTTCTTTGGTGTTGGTTGTGATCTCTTTCCTTCCTGATTTTATTTATTTGGGTCCTTTCTCTTTTCTTTTTGATAATCTGGCCAGGGGTTTATCAATCTTGTTAATTCTTTCAAAGAACTAGCTCCTAGTTTCGTTGATCTGTTCTACTGTTCTTTGGTTTCTATTTAGTTTATTTCTGCTCTGATCTTTATTATTTCTTTTCTCCTGCTGGGTTTAGGCTTTATTTGCTGTTCTTTCTTCAGCTCCTTTAGGTGTAGGGTCAGGTTGTGTATTTGAGACCTTTCTTGTTTCTCGAGAAAGGCTTGTATTGCTATACACTTTCCTCTTAGGACTGCCTTTGCTGCATCCCAAATATTTTGAACAGTCGTGTTTTCATTTTCATTGGTTCCCATGAATTTTTTAATTCTTTAGTTTCCTGGCTGACCCATTCCTTCTTTAGTAGGATGCTCTTTAGCCTCCATATATTTGAGTTCTTTCTGACTTTCTTCTTGCAATTGAGTTCTAGTTTCAGAGCATTGTGGTCTGAAAATATGCAGGGAATGATCCTAGTCTTTTGGTACCAGTTGAGACCTGATTTGTGACCTAGGATGGGATCAATTCTGGAGAATGTTCCATGGGCGCTAGAGAAGAATGTCTATTCTGTTGCTTTGGGATGGAATGTTCTGAATCTATCTGTGAAGTCCATTTGGTCCAGTGTGCATTTAAAGTCTTTATTTCCTTGCTGATCTTTTGCTTAAACGATCTGTCCATTTCAGTGAGGGCGCCGTGAAAGTCCCCCTCTATTATTGTATTGTTGTGGATGTGTTTCTTTGCTTTTGTTTTTAATTGGCTTATCTAATTGGCTGCTCCCATGTTAGGGGCATAGATATTTACAATTGTTAGATCTTCTTGTTGGATAGACCCTTTAAGTAGGATATAGTGTCCTTCCTCATCTCTTAATACTGTCTTTGTTTTAAAATCTAGTTTGTCTGATATAAGGATTGCCACCCGAGCCTTCTTTTGGTGTCCATTTGCATGGTAAATGGTTTTCCACCCCCTCACTTTCAATCTGGAGGTGTCTTTGCGTTTAAAATGAGTCTTTTGCAGACAGCATATTGATGGGTTTTGTTTTTTTATCCAGTCTGATAGCCTGTGTCTTTTGATTGGGGCATTTAGCCCATTTACATTCAGGGTAACTATTGAAGGATATGAATTTAGTGTCGTCGTATTGCCTGTAAGGTGACTGTGACTGTGTATTGTCTGTGTTTCTTTCTGGTCTATGCTGCTTTTAGGCTCTCTCTTTGCTTAGAGAACTCCTTTCAGTATTTCTTGTAGGGCTGATTTCGTGTTTGTGTTTGCAGATTCTTTTAGTTTTTGTTTGTCCTGGAAACTTTTTATCTTTCCTTCTATTTTCATTGACAGCCTAGCTGGATATAGTATTCTTGGCTGCATATTTTTCTCATTTAGTGCTCTGAAGATATCATGCCAGTCCTTTCTGGCCTGCCAGGTCTCTGTGGATAGGTCTGTTGCCAATCTAATGTTTCTACCTTTAGGTTACAGACCTCTTGTCCTGAGCTGCTTTCAGCATTTTATCTTTGTCTCTGAGTCTCGTAAGTTTTACTATTAGATGTTGGGGTGTTGACCTATTGATTTTGAGGGGGGTTCTCTGTGCCTCCTGGATTTTGATGCCTGTTTCCTTCCCCCAATTAGGGAAGTTCTCTGCTATAATTTGCTCCAGTATACCTTCTGCCCCTCTCTCTCTTTCTTCTTCTTCTGGGATCCCAATTATTCTAATATTGTTTCATCTTATGGCATCACTTATCTCTCAGATTCTGCCCTCGTGATCCTGTAGTTGTTTATCTCTCTTTTTCTCAGCTTCTTTATTCTCCATCATTTGGGTCTATATCACTAATTCTCTCTTCTGCCTCATTTATCCTAGCAGTTCATGCCTCCATTTTTGATTGTGCCTCATTAATAGCCTTTTTGATTTCAACTTGGTTAGATTTTAGTTCTTTTATTTCTCCAGAAAGGGTTTCTCTAGTGCCCTCCATGCTTTTTTCAAGGCCAGCCAGTATCTTTATAATCGTTGTTCTGAACTCTAGTGCCAGCATCTTACTAATGTCCATGTTGATTAGGTCCCTGGCAGTTGGTACTGCCTCTTGTTCATTTTTTTTTCTTTTTTTGAGATGAGTTTTTCATCTTGTAATTTTGTCCAGAGGAGAGGAGAATAGATGAATGAGAGAACAAAATGCTAACAGGGCAGCAGTGACCCTAGGAAAATATACACTAAACAAATCAGAAGAGACCTGAAACCAGGGGAAAAGAAAGAGAAACAAAATGGAAAAAAAAAAAGAAAAAAAAAGAATATGATCAACTATGTTCAGGCTGGTCAATAGGTCAGTGCCACAGTCTTGCTTTTGGGTGTGTTTTGGTCTGTTAGAAGAAAGTGCCTCCCAAAATATTAAAGAAAGAAAAACTTATATATGTAGAAAAATAAGGGTAAATACAATGAAGGGATGGAATATGAGTGTAAAGATGAAAATTATAAAATTTTTATAAAAGGAATTGATAAGATGTTGGTTGGAAAAAAAGAAAAATTTAAAAAAGGGAGGGAATGTGATCAGGTAGGAGACTAGAACAAAGCCATACACTAAAGATTTAGGGTATGTTTTGGTCTTCTGGAAGAAACTGTATCCCCCAATTTTAAGGAGTCAACAACTTATATATATTTCAAAAATAAGGTTAACTACAATGAAGGGATAGATTATTACTCTAAAAATGAAAAATGAGAAAGATTTTTAAAAAGGGGATTGATAAGATGTTAGTTGAGAAAGGGAAAAAGAAAAATAAAAAAATAGAAAAAAAATTTAAAAAATTAACTTTGAAAGACTAAAGAATCAGGGGGAAAAAAAGCCAAAAAAGCCATGAATTCCATGTGCTGTATTTTGCTATTGCTGGAGTTCTCCCGTTCTCCTTGGTCGGTCAACTTGGTCTTGGCTTGCTGGCTGTTCGTGCTGATCTTCTGGGGGAGGGGCCTGTTGCCATGGTTCCCAAATGTCTTTGCCGGAGGCAGAATTGCCCCGCTCTTGCCTGGTCTGGGCTAAGTGATCTGCTGCGGTTTGCTCTCGGGAGCTTTTGTTCCCTGCAAGCTCTCGGTACAGCTTTGGAGGACCAGGGCGAAAATGGTGGCCTCCCAATCTCTGCCCTGGAGTAGCCCAGAATTTGGGGCCCCGCTCCTCAGTGCGCCCCCAGAGAAAAGCAGTCACTCCCGTGTCCCCGGTCTCCGGCCGCACTCCGTGCTCACCCGGCCTGTGACCGAGCGTTTCTATCTCTGGCCCCCGACCCCGTGTGGAGTCTCCAAACCCAGCAGATCCCTGCGGTGCGCTCCCGCGCCGCTCCTCCCGGGCGAGGAAGGGGAGTCTCCCCAGCTCTGCCGCTTGTTGGGTCCCTGCTGGAGGAGCCGTGGCCCGACTGGGCCGCGGATCACAGTCTATGGCCACCCCGAGCTGAGAGCCCGTGCCTCGGCTCCGTCTCTGCAGCCGGCTTCCCCGCTCCGATCCCTGGGAGCTCTGCCGCACTCAGGCTCCCCCGGTCTTTCTGTGACCCCGAGGGTCCTGAGACCACACTGTCCCGCGAGGGTTCCACCCCCCGCTCAGCCACTGCAGCGACGTCCCTCCGCGGAGCCGACTTCTAAAAGGTCCGATTTTGTGCTCCGCGGCTCTAGCACTTGCCAGAAGCGGCCGAGGGAGGCCCCCTCCCCCGCCGTCTATCCTCCCGAATATCGCCTCGGATTCACTTCTCCGCACGTCCTACCTTCCAGAAAGTGGTCGCTTTTCTTTGATCTCCTGTTGAGTTTGTAGGTGTTCAGAATGGTTTGATCCCTATCTAGCTCAATTCCTGGGACCAGATGAAATTTAGGTCTCCTACTCCTCTGCCATCTTGCTAAGTCGTTCTTTAAGCTATATTGTCTTTCTTTTTTCAAGTGGATTTTATGATAGCGTGTACTTATTTTGATTTTGATTGAAAGAGTTAGCTTTACATGTGTCTTGGTTGGGCATCTTCCTTGAGCAAGCACGGAATGGATGTTGAGAGGCAGTATTGTGTGTGATTAAGAATGTAGGCTCCGGAGCAGAAGTTCCCAAGTTCAAACACTGTCTCTGTCATTTACTAGCCGGATGACCTTGAGCAATTTAACTTTTAAAAACTTGTTTTCCTTGCCAGGCTCCTCCTGGCCGGTGGGCCTTTCTTGTCCCCTCCCATTTTCCTTGCAACAAGTATCACATTTTTCTGATGTCTGCAGATAAGTTTACCAGTTGTTTCCATTTTACCAACAAACTTAACATTCCCTTGGTGGTTTTCTGTATCTTTAAATCTTGGTTTTGATGTACTATTAGTTTGTTAATTGAATTAAAAATATCTTGGTTTGATTAAGCCCTACTCCTGTTCTTAAATTTGAGTGTTATTCATTCTTAATGTGGTTTAATATTGAAAATGAGTGTGTGTGTGTGTTTGTATTCACACAAATCACTCAAACCATATCTGGGATACCGAAAGATATTAGATGCCTTGCATGAAAATATTTCATAAGAAAGATGTGGAAACTGCCTTCAAATACTTGAATAGCTATCAAATAGAAGGAGGATACTATTTATTCTGCTTTATTTCAGAAGGCAAAACCAGGATCAGATTATAAGGAAGTAGATTTAGTTTAGGATTAAGAGGAACTTTCCAACAATTAGATGTATTTAAAACAGAATGAGTTGCCTTGTGAGATAGCTCTGCAATACTTGGGAGTTCCAAAATATCTTAAATGACAACCTATTAGAGGTATTTTATTGAAGATTCAGAGAGGGAATCCCAAAATCTTCATAGGTAAATAATACCATATTATATTTATAATGCTGTTTTGGGAAATAAAAGTAGTACATATCTTTTACTTTTTGTCTATCAGTAACAACAGCTGACATTTACTACGCTTACCGTTTGACAGGTGGCACTGCGCTAGGTTTTTTTTTTTTTTTTATTTGAGTATAGTCGACACCCAGTATTACATTAGTTTCGGGTGTACAGTGTGATGGCGTGACTACCTTGAACATGACCCTAGCTCACCAAAGGGCAGCTACCATTAAATTGGACACTGCATCTCCCCTTCCCATCCACTCCTTTTGCCTCCTGCCCTCCTCTCTGGCAACTGAAAGTTTGTTCTCCGGGCCTTACAGGTCTGTTTCTGTTTTATGTTTGTTGGTGTATTTGTTTTCGTTTCTTGAGATCCCACGTCTGAGTGAAATCATACGGTATTTTTCTTTCTCAATCTGACTTACTTCATTTAGCAAGAGTAGTACCTAACTTACGGACTTTCTGTGATATTATGAGGATCAACATTGATACCATTTTATTTTCATTGTAGATATGATTTCACTCAGAAAACTCATGAATTTGTGAAATAGACAGATTTGTAAAAGCTGGAATTCTATTAGTCCTTGTTCTTTTAAAATGTAGTACATGGTGCCCTGCAAAATTCAACTCACTAAAGTATCTTTCAAATGCCACCTAGTTTAGCAGCCAGTTTCTACTGCTCAAAATGCAGTGAAAATTTGATTTCTGTGATCTGTTATGGATAGTAAAACATAGTAAAAGCTACCTTTACAACATTTTCAACTTACAGGAGTACTTTATAAGAAAGTTATTTATTTATGCTTTTTAGTACCTATGAAATTGAACCTTTAGGCAGTCTTGAAATACTATATAAGTCATTAGGATATGAGCCTTTCGTAAGGTTTATTGAGGCTTATTCATTAGAAAATAACAATTTTCAATTTCTAGTGTATTGGTGGTTAAAGACTCTGATTTCTTATTAGGTTGTTTCTATGGTACTTTTGAAAAATAAGATGGAGACCTTGGTCATGTTTCACAGTATTTCCTTATCTTGTGAGAGAAGGAGTAGAGTTCACCACATCGTGTTTTTCTGAAAAGAATCACAGTATTTGTGTTTGAATGACATAGTTGTCTTGGTTTGTTTTTACTTTTCCTTTAAGACAGCATGTGTGCTTTTCATGGAGGTTCAGAGGAGTCAAAATCTGATCTTAGCTCCAGAGGCAAGCAGATAAAGAAAATTAATCCCTAAACTCTCTCCCTTGAGGGAGAGGTCAAGAACTGTATCTTGTCAGGACAGACTCATCTGTGATGTTGTTGATGGTGAATATCAAGAATGCGTATGACAACATGTACAACTCCATAAAAGGATTGCGATTTTAAGTTTTGTGTCTCAAAATTATGAGTGAATGAATGGAATAATTATCTATTGAGCATTGAACACCAGCTTCAGAAGTACTACCACTTTTAGTAATGATGTCCTAGAATCTGTCTCCATCTACATATACGGAAAATTTATACTAGGATCTGTGGTACCTTGCATTTCTGTATTTCCTAATTTAGATATTCCTAGAAATGCAGTACATGTACCTCTAATACTAGAATTTCAGTAAACAGTTGTCAGAAATTTTTTTTTAAAGTTTTTTTTTTTTTTAAAGATTTTATTTATTTATTTGACAGAGACATAGCAAGAGAGGGAACATAAGCAGGGGGAGTGAGAGAGGGAGAAGCAGGCTTCCCACTGAGCAGGGAGCCTGATGCAGGGCTCGATCCCAGGACTCTGCGATCACGACCTGAGCCGAAGGCAGACGCTTAATGACTGAGCCACCCAGGCGCCCCAGTTGTCAGAAATTTTTATTTTATTTTATTTTATTTATTTATTTTTTTAAAGATTTTATTTATTCATTTGAGAGATAGAGAGCACGAGAGGGAAGAGGGTCAGAGGGAGAAGCAGACTCCCTGCTGAGCAGGGAGCCCGATGCGAGACTCGATCCCGGGACTCCAGGATCATGACCTGAGCCGAAGGCAGTTGCTTAACCAACTGAGCCACCCAGGCACCCGTCAGAAATTTTTATAAGCATTTTACATTGAAAGGATTCTTGGCTACTCGGATGCATTTCCTAGGTAGGTTATATGTTATTCTCATCTTAAGATTTTTCTGACACTAGTTATGACAACTATTTTCAGTGATTTAATTACCATTCAAATCTGCTCTGTAGTTTATTTTCCATACTATTATTCTGTGAAATAATTTACATGTTATTTTATACATAATATTTATATTTTATATAAACTCAAAAGGAAATAAAGTTTTGTGAAGTTAGAGTCCTTATTTGTTACCCCGTTTACAGATAGAAATAATATCTAATAAATTATTTACAGGTTCTGTTTTTGGTTTCTCTCTAATCCTTTTGATATATGGGATTATGTATTTCTTAGATTTTACATGTCTGTCAGTTTTTCCATTCATAAGTAGATACTTTTTAAAAATTTTATTGTGTTAAGAACATTTAATATAAGATGTACTCTCTAACAGATTTTTAAGTGTATGATACAATATTCTTAACCACAGGACAATGTTCTACAGCAGATCTCTAGAACTTACTCCTCTTGCATTGCTGAAACTTTTTTCCCATGGCCGTGCCTTTTTAAACTTGAACCCATATTACTAAATTACAGAAGAGAAGGAATAGTTTTGTGTGTATGAGAAAAAGGATTCCAGTGTTCTGTCCATGATAAGGATCACTGGACACTATAAAAATGTGTTTGATTTTCTTTTCTTTTTATCTTTTTTTTAATCAAAAAGTCTCTCTCTCTTTTTTTAAAGATTTTATTTATTTATTTGACAGAGAGAGACAGCAAGAGAGGGAACACAAGCAGGGGGAGTGGGAGAGGGAGAAGCAGGCTTCCTGCTGCGCAAGGAGCCTGATGCGGGGCTTGATCCCAGGACCCTCGGATCATGACCTGAGCCCAAGGCAGACGCTTAATGACTGAGCCACCCAGGTGCCCCTGTGTTTGATTTTCTTAAAGAACATTATCCTGGAGACTTTACATCTAGTTGGTCTCTTTAGCTTTCCTTAGGCATTTATTTGAAGAGAATCACTGTTCTGCAGTGTGACCTCGTGAGGGCTGCCAATATTCAATTTATATGGCTGCTTCTCACCACTATCATATAACAATTTAAAGTAATTTAATTTAAAAAATGTGTTTTGAGAGTGTTCTTAAAGTCTAAATATAGAGTATGTGTACATCTGCTTTGTTTCCGTTAACCACTAATTTGATAATTCCAAGGGGAAGAAATTATTAAGTGGGTCTGGTATGAAATGTTCTTCATAATTTGGACAAAGGTCTGGTCACATGTTTCCTGGAGCAAAAAATTTCTCATAAATTTTGAAATGCTTCTGTTGTGTTTACAGAAATTGACTTAAGTACTTTATTATTTTCCTGTTTTTATTCTAATAGTTCTTGAGTCATAATACCTAAATTACATTTACTTTTACCTATTATAGTATCAAAGATAAGAGGATTTTGTGGGTTAACTTTTGGTTATATTCTCTTCACTTTATATCTTAACAGTAATTGCTATCACCAAAATTTATAGTTTATTTTAAATTTTTAAATTTATATTATTTGAGATACTCCATTCCCTAATTTGATCTGTCTCCTTTTTCATTGTTTGTATTCAGTGTTTGGGTTGGTTTTCTTGGTTTGGCATATAGCTGGGGTTGACTATGACACTATTTTTACGTATTTTAAATTTGAGTCTATTTTTCAAAAGCACACTTTATGATTGAGAAGTCTTATAGTATTGATAGCACAGATGCCAAAAAGTCAGTGTCAGACTGACCATTGACAATTATGAACTATTATGTGTCATAGTGTAGAAGATATTCTTTATTTTTAGGATAAAATGTCAAAAATCAATTCTTTCAGCTTGTCTAGATTTAGAGTAGAAAATTATTTATTCTATTTATTTTTCCCACTAGAATTAATCAAAACATTAAAAAATCAATTTTTATTTAACTTAAAGTTACATAAAAGCCTAGAGCCTAGAACTCCTGTTACCATTTACCCTTTCAAAACAAAGGGTAATTTACAATAGGTCTCATACCGCTTGGTATAGAATTGGCTCACAGTAGGAGAGACAAGAATGTACTCTAAAATTCTATCACTGATGGTGCAGGTATAGAACAGGTTTTGTGTGGCAGTTATTGTGAAGGATTTTTTTTTAAGATTTTTATTTATTTATTTGCGAGAGCAAGAATGAACGGGAGAGAGAAAGCATAAGCCAGGGGGAGGGGCAGAGGGAGAGGGAGAAGCAGGCTCCCGCTGAGCAGGAAGTCTCATGTGGTTCTCGATCCCAGAACCCTGAGATCATGACCCAAGCTGAAGGCAGATGTTTAACCGACTGAGCCACCCAAGCACCCCAGTTATTGTAGAGGATTAATGAAGTTAATTGAAGTTTAAAACTAATATGAATTTCTTTAAAATTAGTGACCTCCAGTTTCTGGTCAAGAATCTTACTATACTTAAAAAAAAAAAACACCCTTGATCTTTGGGACTAAGCCTTTTGAAAACTTTATCAGGATTTTAATGTTGGGAAAACAGCTTATAATAGCCTGATGGGTTACGTCATAGTTCTTTGCTACCCTTTTGAGGACAAGGATTATGCCGGCAGCGATGATGTGACATATCGTGTGCTCACGACCAGGTCCCCTTCTCAACGTTTTCTGTGTGTGATCCTGTTTAGTTCCTTTAACAACTCTGTGAGGTAGGTGCTGTTACTAAGGACCACTTTATAGACGAGAAAAGTAAAGTAGAAAAATGCTCAAAATTTTGTCAAGGTTCTAGAGCTTGTCCTTGGCAAAACCAATATTTGAACCCGAACAGTCAGGCGCCAGAGCCTCTCCTACAGTATTGGGCCTGGAATGAACCTCATCAGCTTATTCTGCTGAAGGTGTATCAAAACAGCAGATGTTTTTTGAGCATTTATTGCAAAAGGGACTGTTACAGGCACTTATAAAGTTTGTGTTCTCATAGATCAACTTGGGAAATAAACATTTGTGAAGGTCATAATTAATACAAAAGATACAAAGAAGTTCTTGACTAACTTAATATCAGTGTGAGCTTATAATGTTTTCTTTGAGCGATGCTAACTTTCTGTTTAAATACCACATTTAGGTAGTTCTTTTGATTGTCCTACGAGCACAAGTATAAATGATAAAATAACTGTATTATTATTATTATCATTATTATTTTTATTATTTTGTGGTATGAGCAAACTGTGCTAATTCAAGTTTGTTTCTTATCTGCTATAAAATCATGCAGGAGGGCGCCTGGGTGGCTCAGATGGTGAAGCGTCTGCCTTCGGCTCAGGTCATGATCCCAGGGTCCTGGGATCGAGTCCCGCATCGGGCTCCCTGCTCCTTGGGAGCCTGCTTCTCCCTCTGCTTCTCTCTCTCTCTCTCCCCCTCTCTCTCTCCCTCTGTCTCTCATAATAAATAAATAATATCTTTAAAAAAATAAAAAAAAATAAAAGCATGCAGGAAATTCTAATACTACCTTGATGGCTTTATAGGATATCCTTAAAATCTTAAGTCCACCATCCTCCTTTTATTCAGTAGAACTTTGATATATTGTTACTACCCCCATTTCATATTTTAATATTTTCTAAAATCAAAAATTTTTTAAAAGTCACTTCCAGTGCATCTTTTTGTCATGTGTTTTTAGAAAAGTTCCCATAAGATTGGATTTTCTGCCCATGATTCATGTCCTTTTGACAACGGCATGTTTAGGGGGATGTGACTTCGGGCTTTCCAAAGAAGTGCTGGCATGTGAGTTCATCTGAGCCAGTCACGTGTGTATGACCCAGCATCACGCCTCGTCTTCCGCTTCACATCAGAGTCAGGCCCTCGGGGAATATTTACTGAGGGAGGGAGGGAAAATTTTGTAATTCCTTCTGTTTTGTTAAGGCCAAAGTGTGAGGGTGCATGTGATGGCATTTTGTGAAGTACTGTTGAATTGGGAAGTATTATTAGATAAAATTAATTCACTCTGTAATTAGTGGTCATATTTAAACTTTCACTGTTAATGGAAAATAATTGGACTACTTAAACAATATTTCTCTAATTTACTTGTCATCGCAATCTGCCTGGTATAAGATGAAAAGGCCAGAAAAAGATCACAAGTAAAAATCGTAATAAAGTAATTTTTTGATAATGGGCCCCCATTTATAGATTATTAGTCCAATTTCAGTCATTTCCTAAAATATAAGTAAGTTAGTCTTATTACATAACTCTCCTTCATCATCTGGCATTTTTCTACAATGGGTATTCCAAATTTTGACCTTATGTCCCTTGTCATGTTTATCTCCTTCCTTTACTATTACTGCCTGTACCTATTAGGTCACGATTCAGTGTAAGAGCATTCAGTGAACACTTCATTTTAAGACTGTGGGAGTACACATATGAATATGACACAGTTCTAACCGGTAAGGACTCTCTAATCACTCATTACCCATTTGCATATATTTTTTTATTGTTATTGTTTGTTCCTGTCTCTCTCTCTCTCTCTCTCTCTCTCTCTGTCTCGTTAAGTTGTGAGTGTAAGAACACAAACTCCATCTTATACACCTGTATTTCTTCAGTACCCCTAAACAGTGCCTGGCCTAAAATAGGCATGCCATCATCGATTGAATGGATAAACTCACAGAGACTTCATCCTTTTATTGGGAGGGCACATGTAAAACCATTTCATGCATAAACCTCAATTCAAATTCTTCTTTCACCTTCACATCTTAAAGAGAGCCGGTATTTGTTACCACTATTTTATTGTGGAAGAAACAGAGGGGCCCATGATAGAAATGATTTACCACATGTTGTGCTAACCCCAGCATCATTTCCACGAGGAAGGCAGCCTATGCAAAAGCTAATTGTTCGGAACTTTTATAGGACAAATACTCTTTTTGGAGTTGAGTTGATGTGCTCCTGATGACCAGATTCTAACTGAAAAAAGAAATGAGCTTCTTCAATTCAGTAACTTCCCTAATTCTTGAGAAGCTACTTTGTACGAGTCACCAGCTTGTGCTTGATGTGAAGGACACAGTGATGAAGAAGCCATCTGTCATTAAGGAGTTTCCATCCTGGAGAAGGGCAAGACCAAATTCATGGTAGTAAATACCCAGTACATTGTGGTAGTCCTTAAACTTGGCTTGCCTCCTTAGTTCTGCCTTCCCTCCTCAGTTACTGTTTGTCAAGTGCTACCGTGAGCAAGACCTTGGAGTAGGCACATTGTCTCTATGGTCTCATTTAATTATTCCAACAGCCCTTTAAGGTCAAACCGCTGTTCCCATTTTACAGATAAGAAAATAGATGATGTAAATGTTATTTCGTGAGATCATCAAAGACTGGATCGTAGGTTCTTTATAGAAGAATTGGAGAAGGAAATTGGGAATACAAGAAGGACATTATAATACTGGTCAAGGAAGAGCCTTGAGAGATTACTTGAAAGCATATTCTTGGGGCACCTGGGGGGACGGTTGGTTGGTTAAACATCCAACTCTTGGCTTTGGCTAAGGTCGTAATCTCAGGGTCCTGAGATATAGCCCTGCATTGGACTCCACGCTCAGCTGGGAGTCTGCTTGACGATTCCCTCCCTCTGCCCCTTCCCCTACTTGTGCTCTCTCTCTCTAAAATACACAAATAAATCTTAAAAAAAAAAAAAAGAAAGCATATTCTTAATATGTGGCAGTTTTACACCAGAACTACTCTATTCTTTTAATCATCTTCGAAGCCATGTTTGGATCACATTTTGTCTTGAGGATCACATTTCTGGCACACATCCCTGGGAACATGAGGAAAGGCCATCTTAGAATGTTCCAGTTGGCTGGAAGTGTGGAAACATCTGGGGGATTTTTTTCTGGTCAGGTCCAGAAGGAACAGAAATCATATTGCAAGTTCTGGTCTTGGAGCATTTCAGGATATGGGAAATTGAGTTCAGTGAACATGGAAATAATGATGAGAAATCCATAAACAAGATTTAAAAATAGGTGACTTCCATGCCCTGTCCCTAGCTTTTTCCCATGATGTCACATAATCACATTTCATGGCACATGGACCGTGTAAGACGGTAGATGGCTGTTGGCCTTATAACCTGATACCTTTCACTGGCTTTAGGATGTATTACATATATCAAATTGATGATAAAATACGAAAAGAAAAATCAAAGCTAGGCTCATCATAGGATTTGAATATAGTGCAAATTTCAGAGAAAGTAGAGGCTCCATTGCTTTTTATTACTAGAATGTCCTTGCTTGCTAATGAAGTACTGAAAGTGTCATTATTTGAGCATAATTGCAATAAGGACAGTCTGAAGAAGGGAACTCATGAAACAGAGATATTTTTAAAAGAAATGGAATTTTCTTACACTCAACTTCATTCAGCGTTGTGAAAGAAACCAGCAGGTTAATGTTCTGCTGCTCACTTGAACTATTAACAAAGTGTAGGCGAAAAGCAGCTTATAGGACTTGCTATAGCGCCTATAAAAGTGTCCAATGTCATTATATTGCACAAATGGCAAACAGTTGGAAATGGTGAGCCATTAAACATGGTTGAGTCTCTTTTAATAGATTAAAATTGCCCTGAAATAGCGATCTTGCTTCCACTTTTAATGAGATTTAATAAATTTACACTTTACCCATACTGATATATTATACATTTTGAATTGATGGAATGTGATTTAATGACTTTTTCTTTATTTCCAGTGATAGAAGTATAGCATTGAGTCTGCATTTTTGCATGCTAATTAATTCAGTTCCGCTCTAATCCTGGGTATATCTGTTTTCAGTGTGTCTGCTTATCCTGGGTAAATATAGACAGCCTGACCTATTCTCAAGTTACCTTTTGAAAGATCGTGAAAGTACTGTAACGCTAAGTCACTTTTTTGGGGGGGGGAACTAAGAATTGTGGATTTCTTTTTTAACAGATTTTATTTTATTTTATTATGTTATATTAGAATTGTAGATTTCTTAAGATCTTGCTCATGTCATAGGGTTTTAAGAGGTTGCATTATCCAGCCTGCTTCACCAATGGACAGGCTCTCATTTTGTCACTTGGTCCTGAAATGAATGTCATAGTTTAGATGTAGTCTGGGTGGGAAGGGTTGGGAGCGCTTGACATGGAAATCAGGCTTCTTCCATTAAGGCACCAGTGCTTCCTCCGCCCGCCCCGCTCCCCGGAAACATATGCTCTGGGCTCCTGTCGGATTGGTAGTCAGTTTCCATGCCCAGATCATTTTGAAGTAAACTGTTTTAAGTCAAGTCTTCCGTTTGCCTTTGAATTTTGTCTTTGTGTAAATTATCACTGTGAAATCTCATCGTCATAGTTTTAGCTTATTGCTCTAGTTATTGGAATATTTTGGAACATTGGTTCTGTCATTAGTATATTAGAAATGCCTTCTGGAAGGCTGCATTTTAGCATATCTTCAAGAAGAGAAGGGAAATAGGGGAAAACATAATAGGGAAATCCTATCAAAAACCTATCCAATGATGGCATTGTGGACATTTTAACAGTAATTGTTGGTATTATATAGTGTTTACTTCCCGTTTCCAACATGGTAAAAAATCTCCATTCATATTTATATGTGCTCTCAGAGGTAATTACTAGCAATAATGCATCATAATTACATGATACATCTATTCAAAGCATACACAACATCCTTGCTAAATATTTTTTCCTTCTACCAGGCTAACCTATATTCCCTACTTTAATTATTTATAAATATTTTTAGGTGAATTTAGTAAATGCATTTATGTGATTGTTGCCATGATTGACAGTTGAAAGCTCTTTTCTGTAATTACATAAGTGATGGATTTCACAGTGCTTTTAATTCTCTTCACAAAATGCTCATAAATTGTCAGTATTAAGCAATAAATCAACCTTGTTTCTCTGTAGTCTCTCGGTTATATACCCTTTGATTATTATTATTTTTTAAATCTCCTATAATTTAGTCTCTAGGGCTTTAATGTCTGTTCCTATGGTCTCTGAAGTTTCAGGAAAAGATGTAAATAAACTGTATTGGATTATGCTCTACCTCACCCAGCCACATAGTGAGGAGCTGCTTGTTGTCATTCAGTATTCAGGAAATCCTTCCTCCCCCCACCCCCATGAAGCTTTTCCTGACTCGAGTAAAACTGAACAACCGCTCTGTCTTTAAATCCCCTCAGTGCTGCCCACATTTCTCGCAAAGTACTTATGTAATACTCAATGATACTCCTAAGTATTCTTGTTATGCAGCAGAGTATAGAAACACTCTTGCATCTATTTATGCAGAATTTGTCCAGTGTCACTTCCCAGAGTGATGGGCCACGTCATAGTCCTCTCTCTGTGCCAGTACAAAGTCAGGTGCCGCAGAGACACTCAGTACATGTCATCGAATGAGAAAGCATGAGTGAACAGTCCTTCCCCTGCTCCCAGGTCTCTGCTCTAGAGCCCATCTGACATGTTGCTCGTTCTCTACAACTTTCTCACGTTTTACCTCCTTTTAATTTGATTTTACCTCATTTTTCCAATAGGAGAAATTTATTCTTGCTTTTTCTTGATAAATGTGAATCAAAAAGAATAAAATAATTCTTGGGTGGCTTTTCTTTTTTTTTTTGGTCAAGAAAAAAAACTTTTTTCTCTTAAAAGGTTTACATTTGCTTTCAAATGTAAATGGATCAATGAAGCTGGCTAAAAGATATTTGTGGACTCCTGTTTATGATGATTAGGTTATTCTTATGAGCCATTGCCCAAAGTAAGCCAGTGCACAGCTAACTAGGAGGGAGATTACTACTTCTTTCTCTCATCTTTATTATTTTTAATTCAAAGGACTTTTTCCACCTTTAAAATAACATCGATCTTTTAAACTTTAAAAAATAAACATGCTGTGCTCTGGTTTTAAGGAAGCTTTTTACAGTTTTCAGGAGAAAATGAGGACTTTTCAGTTAGGAGTGAACAGACTAGGAGCTTGGCTGGCCGGCAGAGTCGAGGGGATGAGCAACCGTGTGCATGGCTTTCTAAGGCACACATTTGCCCAAGTCGGCTGGACAGGCACTTGCCTGGGAGAAATGATCCCCAACATGTTGCAGATTTTAGCAAATAGATATAAAACTGGTATTTGCACAGTTCAGCAGCCCTGTGGTGAACAGGTGCAGAAACAGGCAATTTTCAGGGAGCCATAAAGACTCGGCCTGAGGCACTGTGGGTGTGGTCACCAGGAGAGGTTTATGAGTGGCCAGTGAAAAAGTGTGTGCCATCTCTTCCTTCCCAAGTCACTCACCAGCCATGTCTTTGAATCAACTTACTAACGAGAAGTGGGTAAGGGGAAGGATGTGGCATAAATAGAAAGGAAAGGGATGGAGGGAGTGAAGTCCTGTTAAAAGACTATCCCCCACCAGGCCCTTAATTAATTCAGTATGCACTAAATAAATCCTATGGGTCAAGACGTGGTAGCTATACAAAATGTGGCTAATTTAATTCTTACAACATTGCTATGAGGTTTGAATTTTTTTTCTTTATGAATGAGGAAATTGGAGCTCAGTGAACTTAAGTGATTTCCCCAGGCTTCTGAAGACAGCCAATTGTGGAATCAGGTCTTAGGGCCCCAGTGCTAGAGCCCTCCCTCATAGAATTGCAGAAGGACTTACAAGCACTAACATTTGTGAGGAATCTTTTCCTAAATTCGAGATGGAAGAGGTACTAACAGTGTAAATACTTTCTCTTTGAGAGCCATGGAGGCAGTCAAATATAGTCCTGGCTTGGAAGACTCAGAAGTGCATATTCTTCCTAAGATCCATCCATACCACCAGACTGCTGACAAGTTTTAATTATTCAAGGGAACGAAGTAGTAGTTACAGAAAAATAGAGCCCAAATATATTGACAGCCACTCTTTCTTGTGCCAGTTGAAGGTAAATCCTTGACAAAGAGAAAGGAAGAAGTATAAGGAGAAAAGTCAAGTGTAATTGATGGTGCTAAAACCAGAATTGTGTCTGTATACTGCGGCTTATGATATCAGGGGTTGCTATTGTAGGAAGGAATAGGGTACACATCTCAAAGGCCCCAATGAATGTGTTTAGTAGCCCACTCAATGACCTAACCAAGAGGTCTTTTAAAAAAGATTTTAATTATTTATTTGAGAGAGAGAAAGAGACAGAATGAGCGAGCACATGAGCAGGTGGGTGGGGCAGAGGGAGAGGGAGAAGCAGACTTCCCGCTGAGCAGGGCGCCCGATGCGGGGCTCAATCCCAGGACCCTGGGATTATGACCTGAGCCAAAGGCAGACGCTTAACCCACTGAGCCACCCAGGTGCCCCCCAAGAGGTCTTTAATTGAAATTTAAGTTGGTAATTAATGTGAAGCTTAGACAAGTTTTGGAAAATATGGTGTCAGAAGGCAGAGAAAGGAAAATGCCTTTGCATAATAACAGGAGAAAGTGGGGGAGAGGAGTCAAAAACGATTATTACGGTTTCTGATAGATATACAATGATACACATTTGATGGGTGATAATATACTGAAATAGGAAGCATGATACATTACAGTCCCATGATAACAGCATTGTAACTCCATTGAAAGGTAAATTTTGTTTTAGGAAACAGAAACGAGAGACACAGATGAACAAAGGAGTAGATCTCTATGTAAACCCATTAGGCAAAACATGAAAGCATTACAGGTACAATTAAAAAGAGATAAACTGAAGTGGTTTGATGGGAGTAGAAGCAGAAGGTGGCCAGAAGATGTGACTGACGCTTCCCTAGCAGAAATTGTTAAATTAACATCCAGCTGAGATCCACGGAGGCCCCTCCATTTCGACAGTCTGTTGGCAGTGTGGCTGAAAGCACAGCACATGGTGTAAGTTATTTTACCTGCTTTGGTGAAAACTCCATCTTTTAGAACACATGAATGAAAATATGGTAATGGCTGGTTCTCTTCTCTAGACCTGTTTCTTTCTAGCAAGGATGGTGGCTTATGGAAATTAAAGTGGTAAGAATCTCGGAAGAACCTGATCATATCCTAAAATTCATAATAGAGAGGAAAACTGGGTAGAGTAGAAAAGAAGTTCTATAAAGCTGAAAGTATAATTTCATAAAATAAGGTTCTAAAATACTCTTCAACGGGAGATAGTCTCTCTCTCTCCCCCTCCCCCCCTCCCTGTTTTTCAGATACATACATCCCACTCTTAGTTTTAAGAAGACTTTACTTAATGGGAACACTAAATAGTGAATGAATAGCGAAAGAATGATCAAAAATCATTTGAAAAGTTCATATACACTTATAGTAACTGAAGCTCATTCATGAATTTTTTCTGTATTCATTCATAAAGTATAGAGCACTTGTTATGTGCCAGGCATATAAAAAGTTGTTCATCTTTTAAAAGTATTTGTTAAATAATAAATTATGAATTGCTTATAATACTCCTTTTAGCTTCCCCAAACTATTGCTAGTTTGGGATTTAAGGAGTCAGTCTAATTTAAAAATATATATTAAAATTTAGTAAGTTTTAGCAGTCATTAACATACTGTCTTTAAAGTGAAGAATTATTTGGGAACTTTGAATTCATTTCCTTTATTTGTGTAAGGATTTGCCCTTTGTCTAGAAGTGGGAACACGGATTGATTTTGTAAAATTCCCCCCAGCTTTAAAATGGTTTGTATGATTTCAGTGTTAAATTTGGGCTAGATGGACCAAAATGTTCAGTGTGAGGGATAGATTTTTTTTCCCTGGACACTTAAATAACACTAATTTTTTTTCTCTTTTTATCTTAAGTAATTTTTTGTTAAATGATCTTTATACAGACATAAGAATATATCTGTAACATTAATGCAAGTTATGAAGAATAGAGATAATAGCCTGTGAATCTACTTAATGTGACAATTAAAACATTTCCAGTTTTCTACTGGGCAGCTTGCTGAATTTACTCTCTTTGCCCCCACCTTTGACCCCACATCACTCCACCTGCTGGGAGATAATTAATCATCTTGGGTTCATTGTTATCACTCCTTGTAAGTTTTGGTTTTGTTTTGTTTTTAATGGCCTTCTAATATATATATATATGTGTGTGTGTGTGTGTGTGTGTATGTATATATACACACGCACACATATTATACACACATATCTATCTATCCCTAGTGTATATTATTTCTGAGCTTTATTAGAATGTAATCATATCAGAGGTTTTTGAGTTTAGGAATTAACTAGTTTACGATTCTCTAAGGAGGAGCCAAAGTGACATCTCAAAATCACTTCTAAAAAATAACCATTAATAACTGAGAGACTACATTGTGATCCAGGCTCAGGGCTCGATGCTTTGATTGATTACATTTAATAGAGTAGCAGAATGAGATAGGTAGTATATCCCCATTTTACCAACGGGGGAGTAGAGAGCCAGTAAATTACAATATTTATTTTGCATGTACAGACTGATAACTTTGCAACAATGAGATTTTTAAGATTTAGTTTTTGCTAAACAGATATTTTTTCCTGTATAACTACAGTGGATCATGAAGAGGATTGATGTAACAGCTGCTGTCATTTGTGATTTATGAAGTAGTCTAAATTTAATATTTAACTTAAAAAGCAATTTATGTGTTTGACTAGGCAGTCAAATGAATCTTTTGTCTTTTAAGCTTTAATGAAAGGAATGCTTCTTGTGACCAGTGTTTAGAAAGCTGGTTTCCAAAACAAAGTCAGTTTAGTGTGTTGCTATTGGTATATTTTGATCATGTTCTTTATGTATCTTAATTTCCTGACGGCTTATATTCCCCTTTATGTATCTTTGCAGGGATAGCAGGGTAACCATGATAGATTAAATATGCTGTGTATGTAGAAGCTCCTCTGTTTCAGGTTAGGTTCCAGAAGACTTCCCTCCCACCCCCCAGGTGATAAGTCCAGTGTGGCTAAGGGATTTCATCTTGTAGTGCTCAAATGTATTTCTCACAAACATGTATGAGATTTAAAATGTACAAATAGTATGAAATCTTAAAATTAGGCATAGTCTTTTTTTCACTTGGTTTACCTGGTTTATATTGAAATTGAGTTGAAGCAAGAAGTCCCTTTTGGTGATCTCCAGAAGCAACTTAGAAATGCTTCAGTGGCTTTAGAGGTACAGATATGTCCTATAGCAATGGTTATCTCTTTGAAATGGAATTTTAGATGTTGATCATGAATTCTTTGTACTTTTTCATATGTCCCTAACTGTCTTTAATTAATGCCTTTAATCTGTAAAAATCTCAAAAGGAATGTTTTTATTCATAATTTTAAAACTACTCTGGGGTACCTGGGTGGCTCAGTCGGTTGAGTGCTAACTCTTGGTTTCAGCTCAGGTTGTGATCTAATGGATCACGTAGATCTAATGTGATCTAATGGACAGAGCCGCGAGGAGTCAGCTTGAGAGTCTCTCCCTCTGCCCCACCCCCAGCACACATGCTCACTCTCTTTCTAAAATAAATAAATGTATTTTTAAAACTTAAAAAAAAAAGAAATGCTTCAGTGGCTACTGAGTCCCCAGCAAGGCTGTCACTGTGTTTCCTTCAGGTTCATGAATAAGTGTTTCTCTTACCTGGGATTAACATAAGAACTCTACGGTATGCAATACTGTAGTCATGTTTATAAAGATTTATTTACTTACTTTAGAGAGAGAGAGAGAGCTTGAGAGAGGGAGCGGAGGAGGGCAGAGGGAGAGAGAGAATCCTCAGCAGACTCTGTGCCCAGCAGGGAGCCCCACACGGGGCTCGATCCCAGGACCCTGAGATCACGACCTGAGCCGGAATCAAGAGTCCACTGCTTAACCAACCGAGCCACCCAGGTGCTCCTTTTAGTCACACTTTTAAAAGTTTTTACATGACAAATTGTTGATTACGTAAACATGACATTTTCACGTTTGTTGTGACTTCATCTTAGTGAGTGCTTTCGATTTTGCAATATCTGTTTACAACTAATCTTAAATCCCCTTTCAAATAACGCTATACTCCTACACTTAGCACAGACAACCTTAGAGCAGAGGATGCCCCACTCCTTCCTCCCATCCCCTGGAACATTGTTGTCATTCATTGCATTTACCGGAGTGCTATATTCAGACAATACACTGTTACTGTTTTGAATAAAGTTACCTATTAGGTCAGTTAGGAACAAGAAAAATTATTTTACATTTATTTATTCTTTATCCAGTACTCTTACTTTCTTCATATAGATCCAAGTTTCTGACCTATATCATTTTGCTCTTCCATGAAGAACATCTTTTAACATTTTCCTATGGGGCAGGCTTGCAGGTAATGAATTCCCTCAGTTTTTGTTGATCTGATAAAGTGTTAATGTCTCCTTTACTTTTGAAGGATTGCTGGATATAGAATTCTAAGTTTATTTTTTAAAAATTTTGACGCTAAATACTTCACCCTCCTCTCTTCTTGTTTGCATTATTTGATCCAAGAAAAGTTGTTGATTTTCAGTTTGTTCAGGTTTTTTCTTGTTGGAAGATGGGATGATTACTTCCAGACTCTTTACATTCACAAAATGGAAGTCCCCTTGTGACTGACTCTTTTTCCTTCAAAATACTTCTTACTATTGGAAAATTCCAAACCCCACACAGTCGTCTTACTTTTCTCAGATTTTAATTGTTTAAATCTTTATTTAATCCCCCTGGTACTGATTTCTCTTTTTATTGGCACTTTTAGTATTGTCACTCTATTTGCACTTAATGGACATGTCATGGCTAGTAATATTTTCAAAATATCTCAAAATCAAACACAGAAATGACACGCCAACTGGAGACTGTTGACTATGTTAGTTGACAAAGGCAACTAACCGTGAGCCCTCATGTCTGTTAGCATCATTTGCTAATGGCACCAGAGTCCTTCTGCAGTTAAATTTTTTCTCTCTAAAAATTTGAAATAGAGTCAATATTCCATGATTTATGTTGATCATAGTGGAGCTGTGGATGGATATTTTTGGGAAGACCTATGGGGTGGTGTGGTCTAATAAGTTCAAGGGCATGTCTCTGGAAGGAAATCTGTGTAGGCGCTGATGCCCTCACAATAAGTTAATATGTATGCTTTCCTAGCGTTCGGCATATACTTAACTGCACTGTATTTGCTTGTCTGACCTGCCTGTTTCCTGTACTGACCGCTTTTTTGCCCTTTCCCGATATCTCATTTGAATCGACAATTGACAAACATGAGCACTTTTCTCGTCTTTACCCAAATTATACATGATGGGCACTACTGAATCAGATTTAGTACATTTTCTGTGTTGTGGCTAAGGAATATTTTGGCCCTCGCATATAGGGTGTTTTCCCTTACAGGAAATCTATTTAAAATTTAAGAATAATTTACTGGAATAAACCTCAGTATTTTATGTAAATAATTTTGAGATAAAGCAAGTCATGACTATAAATTTACTTAGTACCCTTAGGTCTACACCTGTGTAGCCTCACATAGCTCCTGGATTTGTATTTTGAAGAACTGTATTTTGGTGTGTGTTTCAAATTGTGTTGAAACATTTGCTTTTAGATATGTTTCTATTAAAAAAAAAAAACATTCCATGGCATAAGCAGAGCACCAGTTTACTTCCGTAACTATGTGTAGAATGTTGTGTCTAAAGCCAACATGTTTCCCTAGGTTTGGCAAACATCTTCACAGTGGGTTTGCCAAATGCAAATAGATTATGTCTATATGATGCAAAAATATTTGGTTGTTAGGATGAATGTAATGGCAGTATCAGTGTAGGAGGCAAGCAGACCAAGCTCCTAGTTGGTTGATTATTTTTTACTACTCAGATGGTTCTAGTGCCGTGCAGACAGAACTTCAGCCAGAGAGGGAAACAGGTATCATTAGTAGGCACAGTTAACAATTTTCTTCTTGCTTTTTCTCTTCAAAGGTTGGTATTTCATCTGCATCATTTTAGTATCCAAGTACTGTTAGGGCTTGGAGAGAGCATTTCATCTATTCTGCTGACAGGATTGTGCTGAGCTCCTTCCCAAGCCTTCACTGTGATTGAAAATAGAGAATCACAGAGTCAAACCTCACCTTTACTGCAGTTATCTCAACTTGAAGAGGAAAATTTAGTTCCTGAGTGTGTGTAGGTAGAAAACACTCAAGAATAGAGATTTACTTTGTTCCCTATCCTTCAGAGCCATTGATAGAGTTCAGGAGAGAATATTCTTTTAAACACAAAGAATATCTGGGTTGGAGGGGAAGGCTTGGGTTTAATTGAAAATTTGGCTTTCCTTGCATCAATGTGTTTTCAAAATGGGTAAATTCATGAACCAGTGAATAGCTCTAGTTTTTTTAAAATAGTTTTTAAGTGGAGGGCAGCATTCTAGGCTGGGATGGGAATTGTTTTTGAGAAAATTTTGTTAGTGTTTTTTTTTTTCTTTTTTTTAATTATGTTAATCACCATACATTGCATCATTAGTTTTTGATGTAGTGTTCCATGATTCATTGTTTGCGTATAACACCCAGAGCTCCATTCAATATGTGCCCTCTTTAATGCCCATCACCAGGCTAACCCATCCCCCCACCCCCTCTAGAACCCTCGGTTTGTTTCTGAGTCCATAGTCTCTCATGGTTCGTCTCCTACTCTGATTTCTACCCCTTCATTTTTCCCTTCCTACTATCTTCTTCTTCTTCTTTTTTTTTTTTTACATATAATGTATTATTTCTTTCAGAGGTGCAGATCCGTGATTCATCAGTCTTGTACAATTCACAGCGCTCACCGTAGCACATACCCTCCCCAATGTCTATCACCCAGCCACCCCATCCCTCCCACCTGCCCACCACTCCAGCAACCCTCAGTTTGTTTCCTGAGATTAAGAATTCCTCATATCAGCGAGGTCATAGGATACATGTCTTTCTCTGGCTGACTTATTTTGCTCAGCATAATACCCTCCAGTTAGTGGTTTTGTGATGGATTTGCATTGGGAGCTGGTTACAAAAAAAGATGGAGTTGATGTAGAATTTAGGCATGAATTAAGAACCTGTGAGTTAATGTGAATTGTTAGGTATATATAAAGTGTTCAGGTGACTTATAGTATAAAACTTGTTATTTTTTCCAGCAGCTAGTTTGCTGGAGGAATAACCAAGAATAGGCAGTGACTATAGAATACAGATTTCCTATGATTTTGGATTTCTTCACAGACTAATTCTTAACAATAAAGCTATCAGTTCTTTTAAATACACTAGATGGATTCAATAATTTGAGCAACTCAATCCAGTGCAAGTGATTAATTGAAGTATCAGAAATATTAGAATATTTGGTTATCTTTTCATCTAAAGCATTATCTCAGTGACTATAGAGTAAAACTTAAAATTTTATTTTAGAAACCTCTAGATTCTGAAGCTGATTTTATGTGTTTATGCATAGCTTTTATAGTTTGCTTTAAAATGAAAAAAATGAACATCTAAAAAATATTTTCAAAGCATAGTTCATGTTTGCAGAGATTAAAGTCTTGATGGTAAACAAAAATATTAAATGTTGTGCACACAACTTGGTATCATTTTGTGAAACCCTTAGTCTTTATAGCCCTGGGGATTTTTCACATTATAATTTACATGCAAAACCAATGTTTGGGCATTTAAGGGATGATGATCAAATCTGGGATTATCTAGATCCTGTACTTTAACTTCTGCTTCTGTTTATTGTTTATTTCTTTGCTAATTGGAATCTTGTCCGAGGAAGAGGGAGGAAAAATTAGAGCCTGCAATAAAAATTAGTTAATTTTATGACTGATGGTTAGTTTTTGGAGAAAGAGTTTAAACAAAGCAGTTCAAGTGGGGCTTCACCCAATCAGCTCTCTGGCTTTCAGACAACTGATGGTTCTGTTTTCCTGGATAGGAAAGAATTTGCTTTTACTTTGGGCTTGGCTTCTTTGTAGTTTTCAAAGTGGCTGTTGTGAGATCTTGAAGCATTTAAAATATATTTTTATATTTAGTATATATGTTGAGGTTCCCCTGGGTAAACATTTTTCAAAGTGGGCAGTTTGTTTTCAGTCTGAACTTCTTTCCTGAGTGTGCGTTTTCCTTCTTCAAGCACCTTTTCTACCATTTTTCCTTCTCTTCCTTCATTCCTTCCTCCCTTCTTTCCCATAACAAACACTGAATGTCATCTATGTGTCAGGCGTCTATGTCTGCATATTTCTTAACGGTGGACCTCCTGGAGGAAATTTTTTCATGTCACATCAAGGGCACAATCAAGTATGTGTCTCTGGACAGAACTGCTGACTAGTTTCAGTGCAAGTGTTCCTCCCAGAGAGTCATCATATTAACTGGGCTAAGCTATATTGCTGTAACAACCATCACCAATATATGATAGCTCAAGAAAAGTTGAAGTTCCAAATCAGGAGAATGGGGATCTGCTCTTCCTAGTCACTGAGGGACCCAGGCTGAGGCATGGCTTTTGGGCGTTTGCCACATCAGTCCACATAATGGGGAAGAAAGCATGGAGTGTTGTGCAGGAGAGGCTTATGGACCAGACCTGGGACAGTATACATAAGTTCCATTTACATATTCACACTAAGTGCAAGAAAAACAGAAATGTAATCAAGCTCACTTCTTTCTAGAAGTGAGGAATGGATTTTGATCTACAATTAATGGTCATGGATCACAGTCATGGATGGACATCTTGAGCCAGAACTAATCAGTAGCTTTCACAAAGATACACTGTATTATAACTAGTTTTCAATTTAAAAATCTTAAAATATAATTTCTAGCCTTTTCATTTCCTGTTTACAAAAAGTGCTCCTGCTCTTTGTAGATTTACTAATTACACACACACACACACACACACACACACACACACACACCTGAGGACAAGTAGGGAAATCAGAAGATCAGTGGTTGACTGTATTAATGGCAGTATTCAGTTTGTGATATTATAATAAAGTTTTGCAAGATGTAATCATTGAGGAAACTGGGCAAAGGGCAGATGAGATCTCTATTATTTCTTACAACCACATATTCATCTATAGTCTTCTCAAAATAAAAAAGTTTTATTAAAAACAAGGGCACCTGGGTGGCTCAGTTGGTTAAGTGACTGCCTTTGGCTCAGGTCATGATCCTGGAGTCCCGGGATCGAGTCCCGCATCGGGCTCCCTGCTCAGCAGGGAGTCTGCTTCTCCCTCTGACCCTCCCCTGTCTCATGCTCTCTCTCTCTATCTCATTCTCTCTCTCAAATAAATAAATAAAATCTTAAAAAAAACAAAACAATAACGTGTGCAAATTTATCATGTAGCTTTAGTACTTTCTATATAATAAAAGTTCTGTTGTTTGAGGTCTATAAGGTTTTCTGTACTTGTAATTAGGAAATTGTGCCTTTCTCACTCACTCCCTACTCTTCCTAGCTGGTTAAACATTTAAAATACAGGTGAGCCCTTACTATTTTTTGCTTCCATATTCTTCTTTTACTTTTTAGCATTTTTTTCTAATTGCAATTCTAAAAAATATTTCCTCTTGGACATATGATCATGAATCTTTCACTGACATGTCTCTGGGGTAGCTCTGACCTCAGCCTCATTTTTAAACTTGCGTTGTTTTTTTTTTTTTTTTTTTCCTTAGACATAGAGTAATTGTCAAGGGACTTCTGCAACGTTCCTGATTGTCTTAGTGCATAATGAACCCTCTGTACCTACTTACAGGCTCTAGGTCAATAAGTAATGCTGTCAAGAGTGTTCTTTTATCAAAATAGAATCTTATTTTGTTTTGCAAGCTGTTCTACACAGGAGAACTGAATTGATGATATTCCTTATAGTCTCAGCTTTGCCAAGTCCTTCTTTTCATACTTTATTCATTTGATTATTTATCTTCTTTACTGCTGACTCCAGCTCCCATACTCCATATCCCATGGTCAGTTTTCTGCTTCAGGTATGACTGGATTCTTGTAGAGCCTGTAGTGTTTTACATTTCCAGAAATGTTATTGTCCTGTGTGTCTTATATCTGTTTAAATGACATGGTTATTTTTGGGTCTCTATTATTTCATGTAAATTTGAGTAAATTTGTTGAGGACTTTAAAATATTTATCTAGAATTTTGGTTAGGATTGCACTGAATTTTTAATTTGAGAAAAATTGAGTTTATCACTATATTTAGTACATGCCTCCTAAAGAAAGGTCTACGTGATAGAGAATATACTTGATAATGTCTCTTTTGTAATAAGGGAGCCCTAGTGTCATTTGCCTAATGTCTTTTTGATGATGCTTTTAGTATCCAAGCTTGAATTATTTTTACTGCCTTTTTGGTGCATATTGCTGTACATGCACTAACATTTAGGTAATTATTATAATAGTTACACATAGGTTTCTGTTAAAATGCTTTTAAATGTTCCCTTATTATTGTTTTTTTTAATAAATTTTAATTATAGCAGTCTCTCCAAAGGATTTGAAACTCTATACTTTCTTGAAATTACTTGCATGAAGATAACCATTGCTGTGTCATAACTATAGCTAGAACAGTCCCAGGCAAATGGATCTTGGCTTATTTGGAGTTCTTTTTTTTATGCCAGTGATGTGTGGTGGTCTCAATTCTCTAAGTGCCAGGGACTGAATTATGTTACCTCCCCCCAAATTCATATGTTGAAGACCTACCCCCCCCCCCCGCCATGTGACTGTGTTGGAGATAGAGTCTTTAAGTAGGTGATGGATGAAGTCATCAGGGTGGAGTCTTGGGTCCTATGTGACTGGTGCAGCAGTAAGAACCAGACACCAGACCTCTCTCTGCCACGTGAGCACGCGGCGAGAAGGAAGCTCTCTGCAAGCCAGAAAGAGAGCCCTCCCCAGCCCTCATCAAGCTCCTGACCATGCTGGCACCCTGATCTCAGACTTCTAGCCTCCAGAACTGGAAAAAAAAAAATCAATTTCTGTTGTTTACACCACCCAATCTATTGTATTTTGTTATGGCAGTTTGAGCTAACACACTAAGTCTGACATCCAAATGATTGCCGTATTAATTAATGCTCTGGCAGATAAGAGTAATGAGTCACCTTTCCATTAGAAATCATTTTATTAGAGTCTATTTTTGTTCCAGCATGTTTAGGCATTAAAGAAAATAAATGAGCCATGGGTTATATCTGTTCCTGTTTGCTGACTCCTAATGAACTACGTGAAATGGCAACGACATTTTCTAGCCATCTTTGTGCCTTATATCATGGTTTGGCTTTATGCATCATTTCCTGGCTTTTCCGACACTCCAACTATGAACTTATTTTGCTGTCTAATTTATTTAGGTCACCTGAGACACTTTAGTAACCTAGGCTTTTAAAGTGCAAAATAGTATTGCTTGTATGTCTTTTTTTTTTCCCCCCAGAGCAGGGGCCATTTCAAGAGTCAGAGCTACCTAGAAAATTAGATAATTACACTTTTATTGTTTTTGATATCAGTTGGTATTGTACATATTTTTCCTCAAGGGAATATGTCGTAACAATCCAATGTTTTCCCATATGTATTTTTGAGACCTCATTCTCCAACTGAATGTATTAAATCGGTAGTAGATTTGGGATTTAAATATGGACTTGGAATGCCTGTTGGCTCAGTCGGTTAAGTGTATGCTTCTGCTCAGGTCATGATGCCAGGGTCCTGGGATTGAGCTCCGTGTCAGGCTCCCTGCTCAGCGGGGAGCCTGCTTCTCCCTCTGCATACTGCTCCCCCTGCTTGTGTGCTTTCTCTCTCTCTCTGATAAATAAGTGAATAAAATCTTAAAACAAACAAACAAAAAAGCCATGGGCTTCATCATAAGTATGGTAAAGAAATTTTGTCTTTATTTAGCTTTCTTTAACACCATCTTCCATGCTTGAAATGTGTCAGGACAATAGGTGGATATATTATTTGTTATACATATAAAACAACTTAAAAAAACTTCTTCATATCAAAATTAATCCATGTGAGAATTTGTAGTATTCTGACTTTGAGGTGTTTCTCACAGAATAATAATTATGGCAACTTCTCCAAAGAGGTTTGTGAAAACTTCTGAGTTACTGGGATAGAGATGTTTATTAACAAAATAATCTACGATTAGATATTCTAAACATCTAATCAGCATAATGCAATATTGAGACATTATAGGAACTGAAACACTACCATTGTCATGGGAGGTAAGGAAAGCAGGTGAGAAAACTTCTTGTGATAAACACTTTCAGGAGGTTACTCATCTCCGTTCTGGGTATGATACAGGGAAAGTCCTCCAGACAGTTCCCCCAGAGCTGCACTTTATGTTGTGGGCAAGTGGCTTTACCCCGAGGACAGTGTGTAGGTCAAATGGGGAATAGTTTGTTTAGAGTTTTTGTTTGTTCGATTGTTTTGAGACTGTTAACATCAATAACTCTGGCTTTGTCTCGCTATCCAGTAAGTTTGATTGCTTAGAAAGAATCTTAGGTTCAATAAACTATGATAGCTATGAGTGACTTGAAAGGTTTCTGCAAGGTGGTGAGAATAATTCTGGTTCCTTCAGTTTGCTTTATGTAGTCAGTTTGTGATACAAAAAAGGGTTTTGGAACTGGGGTGGAAAAATGCTTCTTACCTTGTAAGAAAATATTCTACAATAGCTGTTTCATTTTTATATGATTACCTGGGAATTATGGGGTACTATGTTGTGTTTTTACAAGAAGGCTTGCCAGCAATTACAATTTTACCCAAGTGTGACCATGCTATATTTTGATGGTAAATTAGAGGCAATACTTCACAGAAAATGCTTTGTCTTTTTCTAACATTTTCCCTGCCCTTGGGGATTTTGTTTCCTTTGCTATTTAGTTGATGATAGATTTCAGAATTTTTATTTAAAAAAAAATCCTACTCATTTATTGCTGGCAAGAGTGCAAAATGGTGCAGACCTTTGGAAGACAGTTTGGTGATTTCATACAAAATGAAATGTAATCTTACCGTATGATTGATCCAGCAATCACACTCCTTGGTACTTACTCAAAAGAGTTGAGAACTTATGTCTACACAAAAGCTTGCACACAGATGCTGATAGCAGCTTTATTCACAGTTGACAAATTTGGAAACAACCAAGATGTCCTTCAATAGGTGAATGGATAAATAAACTTGGGTACATCCAGACAATGGGTTATTATTCAGTGCTAAAAATAAGGAGCTATCAAGCCATGACAAGACACAGAAGAAGCTTAAAGGCATAATACTAAGAGCAGCCTCTCTGAAAAGACTACATAGTGTATACTTCCAACTGTACGACATTTTGAATAAAAAGCAAAACTGTGCAGGCAGTAAAAAGATTGGTGGTTGTCAGGGGTTTAGGGAGGAGGGAGGGATGAACAGGTGGAGCATGGAGGATTTTTAGGGCCATGAAACTACTCTGTATGATACCATAATAATAGATATGTGTCATTGAGCTTTTGTCAAAACCTGTAGAATGTAGGGCACCAGTAGAATGTAGGGCACCAAGAGTGAATGGTAGTGTAAGCTATGACTTTGGGTGATTATGGGGTGTCCCTGTAGGCTCATTAGTTATAACAGATGGACCACTTTGAGGGGGGCAGTAATAATGGTAGAGGCTATAGATGTGTGAGGGCAAGGGGTATATGGAAAACCTCTGTGCCTTCCACTCAATATTGCTGCGAACCTAAAAGTGCCCTTCAAAAAAGTCTAAAAAAAAATCTTGAATCTGCTTTTGAGTTGGTATCTAGCATTTCCAAAGTAGGTAGCAAAGTCCCATAAAAAACCTGGCTTTCCTTGGGGTGGTTAGCTACAGATTGCATCATGGCCTAAGGACTACAAATATTTAAAATGAACCCTGACCATACATTCATGGTTTTGTCTGAAAAGGAAGTTCGGTTCTGATTAAGTTGAAATTCGTTGTGGGAAATTTATGGGAAACAAATACTTCTTTGGTGTGGTAAACTGAAATTTACTGGCCTCCAGGGGAAATTCAGTAGGATTCCCAGTGGCCTTACTTTTATGTTGTGGTGCAATATAATAGCATCATGGGTCATGCAAAGGTGAAATGTAATACAAAGAAATTCTATATCATTTTTTCTTTAGAGACAGTTCGGTAAAGGTCAAATTTAGATTGAATCAAGCTAGGGAAGTGGTACGTTTGAATGGACAAAGTTGGGTATGGCTGGGCAACAGTAGAATGAAATGGAGTCTGGCTGTACAAAGCTTGAGAACTTGGTAATGAAAATTATTTTTTAATAATCTCAGTGGATATTGTTAAATACACTTATTTAAGACTCACCTGTGTTTGGGACTTTGGTGGCATCTACTTAATGTTATACAGGTTTTACTTTTGTTTTTTGAAAGTTTACTTTATAAAGAATGAAATCAGAATTTGAGGATAGGTCACTGGACATGTGTTGGAGGTTGGGTTAAAATGTGTGTATCTGAACAGTCTTTGCAGGACTTACTTTCGTAATCAAAATACATGTGAATGCTTTCATGACTATAATGGAAAACAGGCACACCTGCACATCTGATACAGTTTGGGGCCACTGCCTTGATTTGTGTTAAGGTGACCACAGTTTTATCCATCACTGTTCCTGCACTATCCATGAAAATGTCAACACAGCGAATAAGGCAAATAATGTCTTGGTATTACTTTGAAAACAAGTTTTACCTTGTGGATTCCCTGAAGTTACATCTAAAAATTCTGGAGGTCCGAGACTCACATTTTAAGCATGGAGGTTCTAGGTAGGATATCCAAGCAGGAGGGAAGGCATATTGTTTCTTTTGAGCTATTCTTTCTCTTTGATTTTGAAAGTCCAACTCTCTTCTTTGAAAAGTCCCTAAATTCCATAGCCTCAGGATTGTTTATTTTCCTTAATGCCTAAATTTCCAGTTTTCTCCTTTAGAAGAATGACAGTAGCTTTTTGGAAAAATAATACTTGCACAGTGTTTTGATTAAGTGTAAGACTAACCAGTGTTTTTTTGATTGGTGATGAAACTAAGTTTCATATATTTTCTTAAAACATATTGCATTTATATAGGCATCTCATGGGAGATTGTAGCAACCTGAAAATACAGATGTTTTAGGAAAAAAAAAAGCCTTATCCTTGGAAACACCAAGATTCCTCTTCAGATTTCCTATAGGTATTATGTGTTTATTTGAGTATAAATATATTGTTTTTTCGTAAATTGGGCCATGCAATTACAGCTAACAGATTCATAATTATGCATATTTTGTTAAAATATGATAGCAGTTATCAAAAATCATGCATTGATTGACTACATATGTCATAGGTTCTTAAACAAGGACATATGGATGTATTTTAGGGGCTCCTGAATTATTAATATGCAAGATTTGGTATATAACTTTTTATGAGGAGATGGTCCAGCTGATTACCAAAAAGTTTTCTTAGAAATACAGACACTTGGCTATTTTATATTTAAGGAAGTGGCTACATATACTTTATTTCAATTCTTTGGGGAAGAAAATATGATTTTTAACACAGAATAGATTGAACAACTTGTTGCTTGAATTTTCTCCCTGTAACTGTTGTTTGGCGTTATGTAGACAAAGTGCGAGTCCTTTAATTGTGTCTGAATTAATTTACAATACATGAAACTCACCCACACTTGTTCTATTTGTTGCTCCATGGAAATCGCATGTTTTGGATTGCTATTAAATTTCCCACATGCAGGACATTTCCACTTTTACATTTAAGACTATATTCTTCTAGATTATATTGTTTCATTTAAACTCTTTATGGAGATGCAGTAAAGCTCAATTATCTTTTAAAAATGCATTTTGAATGATTCAGGTTTTCGTTGTGTGGATTGATGTCCTTGTCATACCATATTCCAATATTTTTCTCATATTTCTTGGTATCTTTTCCTTGAAAAAAATTCTCATTTGGGGGACTTAAGTGTACTTTATGTACATATTTCATGATATATTTTTATTTTTATTGAAGTATAACTTACATACAGCAAAATGCCCAAATTTTAAATATGTGGCTCTATGTATTAATTTAATAGCCTGTTTTTGAGACAAATTTTAGGTTTACAGCAAAATCAAGTGGGAGGTACAGATAGTTCCCACCTACCTTTTTACCTACACCTGCATAGCCTTCTCCATTAACAGCATCCCCATCAAAGTGGTATTTGTTATAAATGATGAACCCACATTGACACATCATAGTCACTCAAAGTCCACACTTTACATTACCACTCACTCTTGGTATTGTACATTTTATAGGTTTTGACAAATGTGTAATAACATGTATCCCCCACTATAGCATCATACAGAGGAGTTTCTCGCTGTCCTAAAAAACTGTCAGTGCTCTGCTTATTCATCCATCTATTCCCCTCTGTCCCTTTGTGCAACCACTGATCTCACTGTCTCCATAGTTTTGCCTTTTATGGGATGTCAAATAACCAGAATTATACAATATGTAACCTTTTCAGATTGGCTCCTTTCACTTAGTAATATGCCTTTATTTCTCCATGACTTGTCATGGCTTGATAGCTCATTTCTTTTACAGCACTGAATAATAATCCATTGTTTGGGTGTACCAAAGTTTATTTATCCATTCACCTACTGAGGGGCATCTTGATTGCTTTCAAATTTGTCAACTGTAAATAAAATTGCTGTAAACTTTCGTGTGTGGCTTTTGTGTGGACATAAGTTCTCAACTCCTTCGAGTAAATACCAGGGAGTATGATTGCTTCATCAACCATATGGTAAGATTACATTTAGTTTTGTAGAAACCATCAAACTGTCTTCCAAAGAGGCTGTGCCCTTTTGCTTGCTCCTCCATGAATAAAATAAAGTTTTTGTTGTGCACCATTCTTGCCAACATTTGCAGTTGTCAGTGTTCTGGACTTGGGCTATTCTAATAAATGTGTAGTATTTCAATGTAGTTATAATTTGCATTTCTCTGATGACATATGATGTGGATCATCTTTTCATGTTTATTTGTTACCTATATATCTTCTTTGGTGAGATGTCTATTAAGGTATTGGCCCATTTTTAACTTAGGTTGTGTTCTTATCATTAAGTTATGTCTTCAATTTGTATTTTTGTATAACAGCTGTTATCAGATATGTATCTTATAAGTATTTTCACCAAGGCTTGACAGTGTCTTTTGAGGAGTAGAAACTTTGTATTTTAATGAAGTCTAGCTTATTAATTATTTCTTTCATGGATCGTGTCTTTGATGTTGTGTCTAAAAAGACATTACTAAACTCATGGTAATCTAGATATTCTCCTGTTACCTTTTAGGAGTTTTATAATTTTGTATTTTACATTTAGGTTTGGGATCCATTTTGAGTTAATATTTATAAAGGGTGTAATATCTTTGTTTAGTTTATTTTTTTGCATGTGGGTGTCCAGTTGTTTCAACACCATTTGTTGAAAAGACTCTCTTTTCTCCATTGTATTGTCTTTGCTTCTTTTTCAAAGATCAGTTGACTATAGAGGTGTATTTCTGAGCTCTGTATTTTGTTCCATTATCTGTTTACCTATTCATTTTCTAATACAATATTTTCTTGATTACTGTAGCTTTATAGTAAGCCTTGAAAGTTGGGTAGTGTCAGTCCTCCAACTTTACTGTCTCCTACAATATAGTATTGTCTATTTTGATGCTTTTGCCTCTCCATATAACTTTAGAATCAGTTTTTCAATAACCACAAAATAACTTGCTGGGATTTTGATTGGGAATGTATTGTAGATCAAGTTGGGAAAAAGTAACATCTTAGCATTATGGAGTCTTCCTATCCATGAACATGGACTATCTCTCCATTTGTTTCTTTGACCAGAAATTTCTAGTTTTCTTTATACAGCTCTTGTATATATTTTGTTAGATTTATACCTAAGTATTTTTTTGGTGCTAATATAAGTGGTATTGTGTTTTTAATTTTAAATTCCACTTGTTTGTTGCTGGTATATTGGAAAAGTCATTGAGTTTTGTGTATTAACATTATATCCTGTCACCTTGCTGTAATTGTTGATTAGTTCCAGGAGTATCTTTTTAATTCTTTCAGATTCTCTACCTGGACAGTCATGTCATCTGTGAGCAAAGACAATTTTATTTCTTCCTTCCCAATCAGTGTAATTTTTACTTACTTTTCCTCTCTTCACTAGCTATGACTTTCAGTACAATGTTGAAAAGGAGTGGTAAGGAGGGTGTCCTTTTCTTAGTTCCTGATCTTTGAATTGTTTACCTTTGAGTATGATGTTAATTGTAGGAGGTATTCTTTGTCAAGTTAAGGAAGTTTCTCTCTTTTCTTGGTTTGAGAATTTTTTAGGTATTGAAAAAATACCTATTGAATAGGTATTGAATTGTGTCACATGATTTTTCTTCATCTATTGGTAGGATCATGTTATTTTTTCTTTTTAACCTGATGATGTGATGGATTACATTAACTGATTTTTGAATTAACTGAGTTTGAATCAGTTGAACCACATTACATATCAGGGATACATCCCACTTGGTTGTGGGGTATAATACTTACTATACATTGTTTTATTTGATTTGTTAATGTTTTGTTCAGGATTTTTGCATTTTTGTTCATGAGAAATACTGGTTTGTGGTTTTCTTATAATGTCTTTATATGGTTTTAATATTAGGTATTAGTGTACTGCAGCTTCATATAATGACTTAGTAATTCCCTCTTCTTCTGTTTATCATAATCAGACACATTATTTCTATTATTCTGAACAAACTGTTACCTGTTAGATGAATTAAGAATCAGAAATTTAAGGTTTTTTATTTTACCTCCATTGATTACTTCTTTAATGCTCTTCCTTTCTTTATATAGATCTGAGTTTCTGACATATACCATTTGCTGTCTCTCTCAAGAATTTCTTCCAACATTTCTTGCAAGGCAGGGTCTACTGACAATAAAATATTACAAGTTTTGTTTGTCTGAGGAAGTATTTGTCCTTCACTGTTGAAGGGTAATTTCACAGGGCACAGAATCCTAGGTTGTGGGGTTTTTGTTTTTTTTTTTCTCTCTCAACACTTTAAATATTTTACTCTTTCTTCTTTCCTGCTTGGTTTCTGAGATAAGTCAGATGTAATTCTTACCTTTGCTCCTCTCTAGTTTAAGTTCCCCCCCAACTCCCTCTCTGGCTGCTTTTAGGATTTTTTCTTTGTTTTCTGTAGTTTGAATATGATATGTATAGGCATAGTAATTTTTTGGCATTTATCCTGCTTAGTATTCCCCGAGCTTCCTGGATCTGTGATTTGTGTAAATTCTCAGTCACTATTGTTTTAATTTTTTTTTGGTTCCTTTCTCTCTTTGTTTTCCTTCTGCTATTACTGTTACATATATATTACATCTTTTGCAGCTATCCCTCAGTTCTTGGATAGTCACTTTTTTCTCGCAGTTTATTTTCCCTCTTCCCTCTCTGTTGTTGGAAGTTTCTATTGAGATATTTTCAAGCTCAGAGATTCTTTCCTCAGCTTTGTCTGGTCTGCTTATAAACCCATCATAGGCATTCTTCATTTATGTTGTGGTGTTATTGATCTAGCATTTGTATTTGTTTTTTTCTTTGTATTTCTATGTCTGCTTACACTGTGCATCTGGTCTTATGTGATACCCTCTTTATCCATTAGGTATCACGAGGCACATTAATCAGTATTGTTTTAAATTCCTGGTTTGATGATTCAGGAATCCCTGCCATATCTGAATCTGGTTCTGATATTTGTTTTGTATCTGTAAACTGTGTTTCTTGCTTTTAAATATGCCTTGTAATTTTTTCCTGACAGCCAGACGTGATGTCCTTGGTAAACTGGACATTACCTTTTGTAATGTGGTGGTAAGGGGTAGGGGGGAAGAGACATTCTATCTTTCTATGATGAGCTCTTAGTCTTTTTGTGAATCTGTGCCTCAGCACTAAGAACTTCACAAATTTCAGTTTCTTTGTGCCCCACCCCCCCCACCTTAGGTGGAACAGGATGGTTCAAGTAGCCTGGAGTTGGGTATTTTCCTTTCTCCACATGGAAGGCTAGAGTTGTCTGAAGTTGGGTCTTTCTCTTCCCGCATGTCAGTTAGGTTTTGATAAAACCTCCGCTGGCTAGGCTCAGGTAAAGTAGTTTCTCCCATGGGCAGGCCTTGTTAAGAAAAGTATGTTCTAGTATATTTCAAAATGGCTCATTTTTCCTTTTCCTCAGTGGAAGCCTAGGGAATTTTTCTCTGATATTCACTATGAGAACCTGGTAGAGCTTCAGGAGGTAAAACTTACAAGATGCTTCCCCCGACCCTTCCCCATGACTAGACTCCCTGTGGCTTTTAATCTTTTAGACTTTAACACACTGAGCCTCCAGCAATTCATCCATTACAGTTGAGATTTTCCTACCCCACTCTGCTGGCTCTTGGAGCTTTCTGCTCATGGATTTTTGCTGTGGTTTGTTGTGCTTCTCTGTTTTCACCTGTAAACCTCTCAAATTTTGGGAGCAGAAATTTGCCCTGTGATTTCACTTCTCTTGTAGATCTAAGAAGAGTTGATTTTTCAGTTTGTTCAGAATTTTACTTGATGTCAGGACAGAGTAGCAACTTCCAAACATATGCTGGCCCAGAAACCAGAAGTCACCACCATATATTTTTAAAGTTATGTATCTCATGTAATTTACAGTTTTGTATTTCATTATTTCATTATAGATGTCCCTTACATTTGGCTTAGAGCTTAGGGCTATTATATGACACAAATAATAAAACAAAATGAATTAGTTGGAATATTGCTTCCCCCAGATATTGAAGAAGTATATATTTTTTTCAAACACCAAATAGTTAATTTCTTACTCTGAGTTTGTGTATTTTGAGTTTAACCAAATACCTTTACCCAACATACTTTTGATTCAGCAATTATGAATAAATATGTGGTGCTTTCCACTGTCAAATCCCTTTCTGGATTTGTCTAAATTGTGTCATTCATGTGATGCTAGTTCCCTAGGCCTACAGAGAACTTCAGGGATGATCTTTAAAGATTATGTATCAGGTTTTTGCTTGTGTACTTGAAATGTTGGAGAGAACAAATCACTTTAAAGTGCCCCTTAACTATTTTCCCCGATATTTTCTGGAGAAAAGCATTTGATAAGTAAGTATCTTTGGGAATGCAAACTCATATCAATTAAAAAAAAAAACGATTCTACTATCATTTCAGTTGAGTTGGCAATCCTGAAAGCAAGAAATGCTTAGAAAATTTTCATTATAATCTGGCTAGGAGGATGAATGCAAATCTATTGCCAGCCCTGATGAGAGATTCATTAGTCGGGGGGAAATATCCCTAAATTTGCAGTTATTATTTACTGCATCACTATGGACAAATCTATGTGCTTCCAGCAAACCATTGGAAAATGCAATAAATAACTATAAACAGTTTTTTAACCCACCATTTCAATAGCAATAAATAATGTCTAGGAAATATCTAGGATACCTAGGTATCTGGGATATCATTGGACAGAAACAACTAGGAAAAAATTAATAAAAGATGTACAAGTTCTCTGCACTCAAGACTATAAAAGAAATAAAGGAAGACTTAAACAAATGGTGAAATATGCTATGTTTCGTGGATTTGGAAACTGTTACTAAGATGTCAGTCTCTACACACTGATCTTTCAGTTCAGGGCATCTTAGTCAAATGACAGCTAGAAGCGGATGATTCTAAAATTTATACAAAAATGCAAAATGGCTAGGATAGTTAAGATACTCTTGAAGGAAAAGAACAACATTGGAGAACATGCCAGACTCAAGAGTTACTATAAAGTGACAGTAATTATCACACTGGGGTACTGGCACTATAATAGACAAATAGATTCATAGAACAGAATTGAGACTTCAGAAATAGGCCCAAACATATATATGATTTTTGACAAAGGGCACCCAGACAATTCCATAAGGAGCAGAAGAACTTTCAATAAAGTGGTGTTGCAGTAACTGGATATTTCATATGGGAAAAAAATGAACCTTCACACTGATCTCCTATATAAACAAAGATTAATCCAAGATGGATCGTAAAGGTGAATGTAAGTGCTAACATTATAAAAGTTCTAGAACAAACCCCAAAATAGTTTCGTGATCTTAGGGAAGGCAAAGATTTCTTAAGGGCATAGTAAGCACTAACAATAATGGAAAACAATTTAAATAGGATTTCATCAAAATTAAAAACATTTATTATCAAAAAGCAGAAAGTGAAAAGACCATCCATAAGCTGGGAATGCATAGATCTGACAAAGGACTTGTATCTACAATATATAAGGAATTCCTGTATCTCAATAAAAAGACAACTCAGTGAAAACATGGGCAGAAATTTTGCTCATACATTTTTGTAAGTTGACAAAAAGTGTAGAAGACACTTAAAATGGTTGTCTTCAGGGAAATGTAAACTAAAACCACGATGATGTACCATTACAGAATGAGTCATATCAGAAAGACCAACAGTACTGAATGTTGACAACGATGGGGAGCAGATAGAACTCTAAACATACAATATAGGATGTAGTTGGTTCAACCACTTTGCAAAGCTTTTTTGGTAATGGCTGATAATGTTAAACATATTCCTACCGTATGACCTAATGATTTTATTGCTGGGAATATGCCCAGGGGAAATAAGGGTGATGTTCATGAAAGTATTTGCACAGGAATATTGCTAGTAGCTTTATTAACAACTACACAGACCTGAAAATGACCCAAATGTTCTTTAGTGGGTTGTAACATTACAATGTTCTTTTTTATTTTGTCCAACTTTGCTATGTGATGCAACTCTAGTGGTTTCTCTAGACTTAAAGAGCCATCTTGATCAGAAGCCTAATGTTCTTCAAATGGGGTTTTTTGTTTTTTTTTTTTTTTTGTTCACAATGTTTATGCAGGTACACAGAGCTGAGAAGACTGCATTTACATGCTAGGTGGTGGTACAGGTGACCTTACTAGATTAAATTTTGTGTGAAAGATGACTGGATAGCATACTATCCAAGTGGTGCTATTCTGTGGCCAATAGAAATACAGTGCTGAAGGGTGGGAGGTTAAGGTCATGAACCATCACCTATACAGGAAATTAGAATCTTGAAATTCCTAGAGTAGAGAAATAATGTAATGATGGGCATTTGCTCAGCCATTTAGATAACTCCTCTTCACTCCTTCCAAGCAAAGCGTGAGTTAGCCAGAGAGCAAGAACCAGCATGCTGAAGAATGTCAGCAGAGAAGGAAAGGGTTGTGTTAGGGGTGTCCTCTTGCTATTATTATTAGGTAGTAAGATTGAGAAGCATAATAAAGGAGAAGTCACAGGATTTAGGGAGGATAGGTTGGTGGCTATGCAAACACAAATGTAAGACCAGCGAAAGGTTTAGTGGAGGATTGAGTTTTAATGGAGTAGGTTTATTTGGTATAGAAAATAAATTAATAAATTTTGGCCTTAAAGACAGAAAACACAATGGCAGATTTAATGGCAATGGACATCTGCTGACAATTTGTTATTACTTAATTGGGATGGTTAAAATTAGAAAGGACAGCCTGGGGTAGGTTCGAGTTGATGAACTAGGTGATGGTATTAAAGTGTACTATACGATAGAAACAGTATTGGCATGTAATTGGAGATGCGTCATTTTAGCAAAGTGAGGGTCGGAGAGGTTGATACTTTTATTTACATAAGGTGTGCTCAGTTTGAAAGTTTCTGTGAGCTTGCATGTTTTGGTAACTGCTTTTCTATTATAAGTAAAAAAAAAAATCCTCAGTAAGAATCCTGTGAAGATAAGAAATTGCATAATGCTAAAAATTCATGTGCTTTGCCATGCTGAAGAAGCTTTGCTTCTAACATCGGTTTCTGTTTCTTTTTTTTTCTTTTTATAAAGATTTTATTTATTGGAGAGAGAGAGCATGGGAGGGGGGAGGGTCAGAGGGAGAAGCAGACTCCCTAATGAGCTGGGAGTCCGATGTGGGACTCGATCCCATGATGCCTGGATCATGACCTGGGCCAAAGGCAGTTGCTTAACCAACTGAGCCACCCAGGCACCCTTGGTTTCTGTTTCTTTCAACACTTTTCAGCAAGTAATACAGAACCACAGGTACAAGATGTCATTGACTGATACTATGAAACAACTGAAATTTTATTGGACAGCGGGAGGTAAAGCAACCAAGACAGACAGTAATTCTGTAGACATGTCAAGAGATTTTGAAATTTAAAAAAATTAGCACTTGGAGTAAAATAAAATTCCCATGTTTCATCTTTGCTCTAAAATTACTTCAGGTTTCAAAGGTCCTGTAATAAATATGTCAATGCTGCAGGAGTGAGCCATGAGCTAGTAGAAATAGATTTTGAAGTGCATGAGACTGAGAGGTTGGAGCTTGCCATATGGGTTGGATTTAGGCAGATCCAAGATTAGAAAGCCAAGGTTCTACACCTCTTCAGAAGTTTATTTGCTGTCATTTGATTTTGATTTGTCCTTGCTCAAGCTTCTTTCTGGACCTTTTAAAACGTGTATGGGAGCTCATCCTGGAGAAAACAAAACAAAATACCGAAAACACGATGCCTAACCCTTTGTGGAACGAATGATGTGAGAAACAAGAGTTAAAGTACATTTTACCCGGGAAATACTATTAAATGACTTTAAATTATCAAGAAGAATAAGGAATAGAAAATGCAAACTCCAGAGGTATGGCTTTGAAAACACTGAGAGGACCCAGTTTCCATTTAATTTATATTCTGTGAAGAAGAGAATCAGTGCACTGCAAATAATTTCTTTTTAGCTGATGGACAATTTGGTTCTTTTTAAAATCTAAAGAATGCTGGATTAAAATACAACCTTAGGGGCGCCTGGGTGGCTCAGTCATTAAGCGTCTGCCTTCGGCTCAGGTCATGATCCCAGGGTCCTGGGATCGAGCCCCGCGTCGGGCTCCCTGCTCGGCGGGAAGCCTGCTTCTCCCTCTCCCACTCCCCCTGCTTGTGTTCCCTCTCTCGCTGTCTTTCTCTGTCAAATAATAAATAAAATCTTTAAAAAAAATACAAACTTATATGTTATACCTTTGAAGAGAGCTTTTCTTGCTGTCTTGAATAGCCATTTTGTACTGTCTATGACTCATGCTGCTCTTCCTGTCCTCAATAAATCTTAAAAGAATTGGTTGTTCTAAAGTAGGGAATGGGCCAAAGTAGGAGGATACATCAAGATGCCAAATTGGAAGGGAAATCAATTGCTTTTCCAATGGTCGAAGAGAATATGGCACCAGTGAAATGAACTTTTCCAGCTATTCTTATGAGACAAGCAAAAGATTGCCGTAACCACACCATCCAGCAACCAGAAATGGTGAATTAGGTATTTACTAAATCATTATCCTTACTGTGGCCCAAATACCTGTTGGCTATAAAAGAAAAAGTATAGCCCTTAAACAAAAGCAAAAGGCAAGGGAAGTAAAAAACAATCGTGTTACTCTCCCAACAGCACATGGTGATGAATTTCCTGCACAGAGCCTGTGAACTAAAAATAGTGTGCTCATTCAGAATCTGCTTTAGGTCTGAGCATCTTTACCAGACTCTCTTCCGACAACTTACCCTGAGAACATAGTAGTTAGGGAAGGTCACTGTTCATTCTTTTTTCTCTTCAAAGAGAGACTTTCTCAGGCAACTTTTTAAGTGATTTATCCAGAATCAGCAGGGTAGTAACTATCAGAGGCTGATGAGGAACCAGGCAGGGCTCCAGCCCCACTGGCACAAAGATGAAGATGGTCCTCTGAATTGCAGCAGTTGACAATCTGTAGTGAAGAAAATGAGAATATAAGGCTAGTATTACTTCTGACCTGAGGGACTTAACTCTCTGGCTTTTACCAAATGTCAAGATCTTAGACTATTTTAGAAGGGAGAAATGACCTGCTTTAGTTTTGATGCCTGCCACTTAACCTACAAGTCCTCTCTGTCACCAGCTAGCTATTCTTATTCTGGTAGCACCTAGCACTGTAAACAATGATGAATTTGAACCAGGTGTAACAGTGAGGTAGGTGTGACGCAGCATACAGATGAGAGGAATGAGGGCATTAAAAGCGCAGGGGAGGGCGATGGGAGTGTTTGAGCTGAGGTCCGCGTTGGGCAGGAGTGGAAGTGAAGCGGGAGTGGGGTTAGTGACTGGAGAAAAGCATGAGGTCAGGGGATTGGTTGCTTAAGGGTGTTTGGTGGCTGGAAAGATGAGTAAGACAGCTTTCAGATTTTGAGAGTGAAGATATCCTTGTCTGTGGATGAGGCTGTCTAAATTGAGGCCATGGAAGTGGGGAGAGGAAGGGCAATGAAATACATGGAGTAAGGAACTATGACAACAGCGCACTGGATGGTCATCCAGCTAAAGGGTGAGTAGAGCTGACTCCCAGGAATTGGTTGATCAGTTACTGAACATCTGTATGAGGCAATAAGCGTGAAAGAAATGGGGAAACATACTATTTTTAATCCCTAAGATGGTAGTAACAGATTAGAAAATCAATCACAATATGCTTGATGGTTATGATAGAGAGAGGTAGTACCTGCTACTCAGTACATACTTACATTTTTGTTGAAGGAATAAGCACTTACCTGAAGTCCTCAGGGGCCTGAAGAAACTAACCCAGCAAGGATAGCAGGGGAATGACTAAGGAAGAGTATCATGGGAAAACATTTAGTGGAGCTAAGATTTGAGCTGAATTTTGAAGGATGGTTAGCCATCTGCCGGCTAGATTTAGAGGCTAGGGAGAGGGATTCCCAAGAGGAAGAATGCCTCTCTGTGCACAATTCGAGAGGCAAGGTGAGGCTGGATTTTGGGATGCATGCAGGAGCGGACTCAGTGTGCTTCCTTGGGAAGGACCTCTGTGCCTGCTATCGTATTGGACTTTATCTTCAAGGAACTAGGGCGCCATTGGAGGATTTTAAGATGGGATGTGGTACAACCAGATTTGGAATTAGAATTTCTGGTAACTCTTTTATTGGCTGTGTAGAGATTATATTGGAGAATTTAATGCTGTTGGCCTTTTGGAGCATTCCATACTCAAAGTATGCGTTCCACTAAACAGTTGAATAGAAATAGTCTTTTGTTTTTGTTTTACATTAAGTGTGTACAGATATGGGTATATATATGTATTAATGTTTGTGCTTGTGTTTATAAATTGTTGTGCATATAGATAGAGATAATGCAAGCACACATGCTAATATATACAGCGCGCAGATAGGCTGAGGTTTGCCTGTGAATAACTGAAGACCCCAAATAACAAAGATTTATTTCTCTCTCACATGAAAAATGTGTAGGCTCTCTAGAGTTGGTATTTGTGTACCAGGAACCCAGACACCTTTTATGTTTTTGCTCCATTTCCCTCAGCTTCTAGGCTCTTTTTTATGGCCTGGATGTCAGCTTGAGTTCCAGCATCATATACACATTCCAACAGAAAGGATGAAGGGATGGAAGAAACAGATAACCTTTACTTTAAGAACCCTTGTACTCTAAGGACATATTAAACCTGATGTTTCAACTTACATCCCATTGACCAGAATTTAGTCTAACAGCCTCACTTGGCTGCAAGAGAAGCTATAAAATGTTATCTGTTCTGGATGGCAATATGCCCGGTTAACAGTGATGGCTCCCCAGTGAGGAAGAAGGGAAGAAGGAATACAGCAAAAGGACAGTGAGCAGTCCTGCCACAGGGAAGCGCTTAGTTCCTACCCCCTCCAGTCATTCTCTCTAGATAATATGGGGCTGTGCATGTGTGAAGTTGACATGTTCTTAGAAGTTCTTCCACTTGGAGACACATGAAATCACATATTTTATGGACAGTCATAATATTTTGCAAGTACAAGCATTTTTCAAAATGATTTTTTTTTATAGTTGGCTTAGTATGTACTACATGAGATGATTGTAGTCAATTGCATTTGTTATAGATATTTTAAAATGTTTCCTAAGTACATTCACACCTCACGCATCCACCTCATATACTCAATCTAGCATTTCTAAAGTAAATAGGATGACAGTACTCTCCCCATTTTATTACCAGAGAAATGGAGTTATATGGTTTGATGTTGAAACCGGAATTAGTGTTCATTGGCCCCCTGCTCTAGGGCTTAATATAAGGGAATAATGGCATGGATTTTTGAAAAGAGGATAATTAGAAAATAATTTATATTTTAGTTTGAATGAATGTATGCTAGTAATGGACATGATGTTTTTGTCATTTGAAAACTTAGCATTCAAGAATCTATTTTTTCCTCTCACTTACTGAGCAATGGTATCTTGAACATAGAGCATTGCATTTTCCCATAGTTGTGACTGTTTCCTTTTCCCACCAGGACACATAAAGTGTTTGGGGTTGTTCATTAATGTAAATATCCATAACTTCCCTGCCAGGGCAACACACAAAATGTATCTACATATTAATTGTCTCTTGATGTTTTCACTGTGCAAAATAATTCAGAAAATTCAACAACGTTTGTTTTACTACAATATTAAAACAGTGCCCTGGTAAATATTGTCACCATATGTAAAGGGAAGTGAACACTTTTAAGTAACTGACTCAAATCCATGTGTTTCTTGCTGACACTATATATTGCTTAGGAGGATGTAGTTTATAATTTCTCATCCATGGGTCCTTCCAATTAATGCAGAGTGTTTTTAGCCTATTACCTATAGGAGTAAACTTTCTGAGGATACCTTCGTCTTAAAAATAGCAAAAGGCAAGGCAAGCCATTGAGTCACTGACTGGGCCAGAAGTTGCACATTTTTTGAAAAGATGGAATTTGTAGTTAAAAACTTAAGTGACATGGTTTAAATTTTAGTTAAAAACTTAAGTGACGTAGTTTGAATCTTAAACTCTCCTTTGATAAGAAGCAGACTGACGACTAATCAAGAGCTCAAAGAAGATCTGGCATGGAGTTCCTCTGTTTTTAGTAAATATTGGTAGAAATTAGAAATACAGCTTTTTACTAACAGTAACCATCTCCAAGAATGTGTCAGTCCACATCATACCTCTCTGTTTCCTAACATCAGCTCCTCCTCTACATCTTGAGACATTTTTCCCCCTTTGGTTTCTATAACTTTGCCGCCTTTTTTCCCCCCTCTTTCCAAAGACTGCTTGCGCCTTCTTGGTTTACGTTACAGGCTCATCCTTGTCCATGAAGCCACGGGATGGGGCTTGTTTCTGAGCCCTTCTTCCCCTCCTCTTCTCTCCCCAACCAACTTTTGTTCTGTCTTGTCTTCCTCACCTCAGACCATTTGTCATGCCCTTCTCCTTGCCTGAAATACTGTTCTCTCAGATATTCACCCCTTCGTCTTTTAGATGTAAATTTAACCAACGTGTCCATTTACTGTGAAATGATGGTGGGAAAATTGAAGATACTGTCAAATGAGAATGAACATCCATGCTCAGCCGTAGGTCCAAGATAGTTTCTTCTGTAGATTATATTTATGAAGTTCTAGGGGAATACTTTATGCCTGTTTTCACCAGATATTTTCAATCTTCAAATACACAGTTCGTCTTAACCTAGCCATTGCGAAACGGTAATTTAGTGATTGTTTAAACAATCCTTTATCTTCCTACCCCCCCAAACACCACCTTGTTTTAAGCTGCTTGTTATATATCATGACCATGTTAAAAAAATTCTTACATGAGTATTTTGGAAACTAGAGCCATTAGAGAAAAGTGAAATGCACAGTTGACAAATCATCTGAATAATTTGGTTCATGTAAAATTCCATTTTGAATAAGGCAAGTCCTGTCCCACTCACTGTGTCTTCTCTTTAGCATCTCCACAAACTACGTAAGAACCTTGAGTAAATTCTTTGGCCACTTGGATGATGGGGATACATCTCTAAACCTCCCACCTCCAGGTATTATGTACTGAAATGGCGTGTGGAGAGCTGAGCCAATTTCTATTTTCTTTTGACAAATAAGAGAAATGAAAGAGAGAGCGAGAGAAGGAAAGAAAGGGAGGGAGGGAAGGAGAAGGGCTTGAGGGAGGTAGAGAGAGGATAGGGAGGGAGAGAAGAAGAAAGAGAAAGAGAGAAAAGTGCTTGGCAAAAATCTCCAATGGGGGGAAGTGACTCATCATGCTTTGCCGTTGATAAATCAGGGCAAAGTCTGGGATGTTATGAAGGAGCTTCCAACAGATGCTCTTCTCATATGTTGTGATGACGTTTACATCACTCCTCACTCATTTTCAGGTAAGTTATATAACAATATATAGCAAGTACATTCTTATTAGTGATTAACATTTCAAAAATCCTATGAAACAAAGTGTGTTCATGCAGAGAATTTTGAAATGAATAAAATTGATATATCAGAAATTATTCTGGACAATTCTGAAGAGTTGGTTGCAATAGTATTTACTTGGGAGCTTTCCACGTTTATTTCTTTGTCTTACTTACTATTGAAAATACGGTTGGTTACCTCTGAGGAGAAGAGGAAGACTGCATTCAGAAAGAGGAGTCCTAAGGGCCTTCATCCTATTGTCACCATTTTATTTCTTTAGGTGGATGATGTGTAAATGGGTATTTGTTGTCTTACCCTTTTCATGAGTAATAAAATTTTAATAATACTACATTTTAAGGCAGATTTAATAGTCCCTAGTTTTGTGAATTTGAGTTAGCAAATTGAATAATCATTCTGGGTTGTATTGGACTTTATGTAAAAAAAAAAAACCACCCAAAACAATAAACATGATAATTCATGAAGTCAGATTGAGGTGTGGCCATTTTTGAGGACTACTCCAGTTGTGTGACCAATAATTAGATCACTTGTAATTTGTTCATCCTTTGAACCTTTTTGGAGTAGCCAGTGTTCACATGCAGTTGATGCCATAAGTAGCTCTGCTTTATATGTACATAAAGTTATAACACTTCCAACATTTAAAATGGAGGTGCCTTTTCTAGAATCAAGTGTAATTGAAAATGAAAGTTGTTCATTGTCTGAACACAATCCAAACCACTGGGCAATTAGGTTAATTCTGGGAAAATAGAATCATAGAAGGTTAGAGCTGGAAGGAACTTCAGAGATGATCTAATTTCCCCCTTCAATTATAAATGGGGCAATGATTACAGTCCCCAGAAGCTTTAGCCACACAGATAGTTAGTGGAAGAGCTAGTACTTGGAGATTTCAGAGCTTTCTTCACTGTATTGATAGTTTCAGAACTGTCATCTCCAAAATTGTTGATATGAATGGTAACCAAAGCAAACAAACAAAACTAACAGCAACAACAAAACTAGGATTTTGTGGTGGAGTGACTTTTTGATATATTGCATCCCATACCCCTCTTGTGGATTTGCAGTGCACTTTAGTGTAATAAAGGCTCTGAGAAGCTCTATAGTAAAGGATTCTATAATTGTTTAATCCACTGTTGCCCCAATTTTTCAACAATGAAACCCCTATTGTATGAAACTACATTTTGAAGAAGTTTGAATGACATAAAATTAGTCAAATCACCTTGTATTACACAGTCTAATCAAATGAAAGATCAATTTTTAAAATTAGGTTAACAGATACAGAGCCTATGGATCCACCTTGACATACACAGATAGTCTCTCAATAAGGAGGTCAGTGTTCCATAAGTGCTTGTAAAACTTTGCATTCAAGGCATAATGAGGGGACTGAGGAGAGAGCATGAGGTTCCCTTTAATGAAGACTGAGCATGCTGATGAAGAGGGTAGAAATTATGAGGTAAATATTAGTGGTAGGCTTGGGTAGTGGAAACAGACCGAAGAGGAGAGAGGGGAGGGGTCAGAACGACTTCAGAGAGAGAGGTTTCTGAGCCCTGCCCTTGGCTCACTGGGGTGATCCCCAAACCAAGTAAAAATACCAGAAAGTGTCGTGAGGAAGAGGATTAGCTTGAGGGAAATAGGTAGGAAGGAAGGACATCAAACACAGGCATGATAAAGCTAAGTAGGACAGCATGCCACTTCTGTGAGGTTGTCTTGGAATCTCATAAGAAGACCCTCCCACATCGAAACTCCTAAAACTTTTCCTTCTTAACTGTCATTTTCTTTAGCCTGTCCTGGATTCTCATTGAGTTGGTTGAGTGTGTGTTTGATCACTCCCAAGATAGTGTTCTAGGGGACAACGATATTAGTTCTTTGTACTAAGTCCCCCAGGTTGTGGCACCTGACTTTGTAGGAATCATACTCTCGATGAATGTCGGCTGCCTGACAGCATGATAGAACCAGCAAGCCTGCCTCGCGCCCGTAGCGCAAAACTCCAATGGAGAATGTGAAGCATTCGTTCTGGTGATCCCTTCTGTCAAGAGGTTTCCAGTTCACTCAAGACAGCACACTAAAAAAGAAAGAACATTCTGTATCTAAGCCCTTGATAGAGGACATGTCCCTAAAAGAGAGAAGTCAGAGAAGCCTTTGCAAAGAATACAGTGTGGAAAATTATTAGTGAAGATGGTGTTGGTGGGTATATTCGTTTCTGACTGCCGTTGTAACAAATTATCACAAACCCAGTGTCTTAAAATAACAAAGAGGTGCTAGCCTGCAGTTCAGGAGGTCATTCTTATGAGGCTAAAATTAAAGTATTGGTAGGGCTGCATTCCTTCTGGAGGCTCCTAGGAGAGAATCCGTTCCTTGCCTTCTCTAGCTTCCAGACACTGCTGACATTCTTTGGCTTGTGGCCCTTTATTGTATTTTTAATGCACATCCCTGCAACTTTTGCTTCTGCCTTGGGACCCTTCTGATTCTTTGCTAGAAGGACCCTGTGATTATATTGGGCCCACCTGGATAATCCAGAATAATCTCTTCATTTTAAGATCCTTAATGATACCTGCAAAATCCCTTTTGTCGTAAAGGTAACGTGGTCACAGGTGCTAGGGATTAGCACAGGAAAATCTTTACGGAGACATAATTCTTCCTACCCTAGTAGGGAATCAATGTGCGTCAAGTTCTGGAAGTAGAAAAGAACAGGGAGTGGATGGTTGAACAGTAAAATGGTCAACACAAGATGTAGGGTACATGTTAGGGACTGTGGTGAACAGACTGGCTGCCAGGCAGGTCTGAGTTACAACAGGGCTTTAAAATCAAGGATGGGAGATTTAGGTTTAATGCACTTACTACCAGCGAACCATTTCAAAGTTTTGTAAAGCAGCTAGCGTTGTGAAAATAGTATTTATTTTATTAGAGGTTAGGTAGGTGGGATTCGTGGAAGAGCCGGGCAGAGAGGGAGATGGAAGCAGTGAGACCAGCCGGTACTGACTTGGATGTTTCCTTCCCGGATCCTTTACATATAGGGACACTTAAGACACATCTGTAGATCATTTGATCAAAGACTTCGGTTAGCGTGGCAGTCATTGAACGTCTCACATATCCATAATTTTAGGTCTAATCTAAGTTTGGACGCTAGTCATCATTCTTTCACGACCATGATGGTCTCTGAAGTGAGGTTCTAACTGAGGGGTTAGTTCGTGTTTTTTCCTTGTTTCCTCACAGTCTGGTGTTCCCCTGACATCTGTATTTCAACGGCTAGTCTGGAGGGGCTCTTTGTCTCAGTTGGAGACATCTCCCTTGTTCCTATGGAAGTAACTTGTTGTAAAGAATGATCAGCTATGTCTTTTGACTTTGCTATACATTTTCTTCAATTCTTCATTAATTATCTTCCTATATAGTAACTACTAGCCACATGAGGCTGTTTAATTTTAAATTAATTAATTGATTAATTCTTCATCGTTGGAAGGTACTCCTATCAGACCGGATATTTAAATGCATCTGAACTGAAGCTTTTGTTGCTTTTAACTGGAAAAGTTCAAGAGTTAATAGGATAAGAAAGATTAATCCTTCTAGTTGTAATAGCATATCTTCTGTGATGTGTGGTGTTTTTTGTTTGTTTGTTTGTTTGCATTGTTACAAAACCATGGAGTCTGAATTCTATTTAACATGAGTGGGAAGGGCCCCATGGGCTCCGGCACCAGAAGGGAAAAGACTGTATGTATGGGACATGTTTATTGTTTTTGCTTGCCTAGCATCTATAGGCTCTCCAGCCTTTTCCTACTGCAAAATCCATGAGTTTTGCCTTTTCCCTAACCCCACTCTTGATTGCCAATTAGTGTCAAAAGCATGAGTTATACTTCTGGCTTTTAACCTAATTTGAATCAGTGAGTGTTAGACCTGAGACTTTTGCTAGAACTACTGAGGATGAGGTGCCCACTCTCTATTTGGGTGGTTAAGCTGGTAGGGTATAGGTCTGGGCTGCTGAAAGTTGCCATTAGAGAGAGCTTCCCTTACAATATAGCCAATGTGGAGGAAAGCAAAGCTCATGGGAAGGAAGGAAGGAAGGAGGGAGGGAAGGAAGGAAGGAAGGAAGGAAGGAAGGAAGGAAGGAAGGAAGGAAGGAAGGAAGGAAGAAAGGAAGGAAAGAAGAAAGAGTCTTAGTCCTGGTGATATTATTTGAGCCCTAGGATCCAACTATGAGCGAAGCTGAAATTTTTCCTTGCATTTTTGGTTTATAAATCAGTATATTTTCTTCATTATTTAAATTGATTTTAGTCCTACATCTCTCAATCTCAATCAGGATTCCACTCTAATACCATACACATACAGCACCTAGAATCTCACCTGGGCTCTGTGTTCTCTTCAAGGTTTTCCTCTGGAATGTTGACCAAGGTCTTCAGAGTGTTTGCCCTGTTTGCTCACTTTGTACTCTCAGTGGGAATGACTTGGACTTCCTCACTACCTCCTGATAATTTGCAGCCATAAAAGTCTCTGCAAATATGATACTATTATTAGTAACACCAATGAAAGCATTTTGGAAAACAGAATTTCATTGTCTTAATGAGAGCTGGAACCTGGTTGATGATTCCTCTTCTCATATTTTTCCTGTTTACAGAATTAGAAGAATAGGCACATATATCCTTGTTCAATTCAATTGACTTAAATTTAATACAGGGTGCTTAAATATTCATTTTGTTTTTCTATGTTATCAACCCTTTATGTTTTTGAATCATCTGCGAGTTAGATAAACATACTCTGATATAAATTTTTGATAAAAATAGACAATTTCAAAGTATGTATTAGAGCATCCTGCGGAGCACTATAGGCTACCCATCAAAGCTGATAATATGCAAAATATGCAATATGCAGTATTTTGGGAATTTGGCTAATCAGTTCTAAATTCACCTAAACCAGCTAATTAGGAGAGCAGAAATACGAAGTAGAAATAATGATAATGTTAAATGCCTTTTTAAATCAAAGCACCCTATGTCTTTGACGTTATCCAGATCAAGCAGTGTAATAACCTTAAAGCAAATGGAAATATTGTCATTTTGGCATCCCTTTGTTCTTACTGAACATTTTTTAAGTCCCAGAAATTTCCATTTCATTTTCTGTGTGAATGTGACCTTATTTGGCAATGGGGTCTTTGCAGTTGCAATCAAGTTAAGATGAGGTCATTAGGGTGAGCCCTAATCCAGTGTAACTGGTGTCCTTATAGAAGGAGAAGAGATACAGAGACAGACATGCAGGAAGAATGCCACATGATGGTGCAGGCAGAGATTTTTGTGATGTGTCTACAAGCACAGGAATGCCAAGGATTGCCAATAACATAAGAAGCAAAGAGAAAGACATGGAACAGATTCTCCCCCTAAGCCTTTTGAGAGAGCATGGCCCTGTCAAAACCTTGATTTAGAGCTTCCTGCTTCCAGAACTGTAAGAGAACATGTTTCTGTTGTTTTAAGCCACCGAGTTTGGGGTACTCTGTTACAGCAGCTCTAGAAAACTAATACATCTCGGCATGGATGTAGTGTCCAGAATTCACTTGTACCCCCTTTTTGAAGTTAGGCCAAAATATATACTCATCTTAATTCTTTTGGCAATGTTTTGGTTCTCTGTAATTCTCCAAAGATTATTGAAGATGGATTGATAATGACATTTCCAAGTCTAGGATATAATTTCTCTAGGTGTACACAGTTTTCAAGTTGTGAGATCTACCACCCCACTACTCACTCATTTAAAACTATCTATGACTGCTAACTGTGTATTTGGGAATCATCCAGACCCTGGAAATAAACCTTCCTGGGCTTGACGAGTGTATGGATAAATAAGGGTGATAGGACAATTAAAATATCAGTATGATATAGAACATTTGAAAGAGGAGTACCAGCAGTCCCAGGAGAAAGCATGAAGAATGTGCCTACCTGGGAAAGCTTACCATAGCATTGAATTTAAGTTTGAATACAGGACGATGTTGGCAGTAGCCTAAACCAAAATAAATAGATAGATGAATATATTTATTAATTAATTAAAAATAAATCCGAGGAATGAAGGAGCATTAGGTATAGCATGGAGATATGAAAGAACAAGCAACTTTCTGGGAATTTGAGTAAGTGGATATGTTGGGAATGCAGGGTCAATATCAGGAAAGAGAAAGGGCTGGAGAAGGTGGCCAGAGCTCCTCCATGATAGAGTTTGGATTTTCTGAAGGTTGCAGGCAGCCATTCAAGTTACTGTCAGCGCCTCCAAACAACTTGAGTACTAAGCCAGACTCTTCCAAAGGAAACAAAGAACAGTGGAAAGCCAAAACAACTTTGTTAATCCCAATTTTGACTTAAATTATTTTTGCTTGAACTTTAATGAGTTATGCACAGACATAGATGTGTCTGGAATTTTGGGGGCACCTGAGTGGCTCAATCAGTTGAGCTTCTGGCTCTTGGTTTTGGCTCAGGTCATGATTTTGGGGTCCTGGGATGGAGCCCTGTGTGGGGCTCCGCACTCAGCTGGGAGTCGGCTTGAGTTTCTCTCCATCTACTCCTCCCCCTGCTCCCTAGTGCTTTCTCTCTCTCTAAGGTGAATAAGTAAATCTCTAAAAAAAAGTCTAGAATTTTCATGCATATAATTCATATACAATGAAAATAAATTTATAATCAAAATACCATAACCCCATAAAACTAATCTATTTCAACTTCTAAATATTAATGTGAAAATAAATGATTTTTGGCAGTTAAATCATATCTGCTATACTATAAATTTGTTTTTTTAAAAATTTTAATTAGTGCTTTTATGTGAGTACATCTCTTAACCTGTCCATGCGACATTGATAAAATCAGCATTCTCTTATGAAACTTTGGATGAAAATATGCAATTTCCCCTCTGAGATTTTCCAATCTACCAAAATCCAAGAGCATATTTGGCATTTTTAATAAAATTTAATGAAAATCTATGACATAAATACATTTCTTTTGTATTAAAACTTTCATAATGGGATAAAAAGGAGTAAAAACTAACACTCTCCAAGGCAAATTCTTGACTATTTAACAAGAGGAAGTAGAAAAAACTAATAACAAAAGTCATAGCTTTTTCCCAATTACATGTTTTAAAACCTGTAGCCAAACTAGTAGCATTATTAGCTGTACTGTAGTTGTTACCACCATCTGCCAGGGAATAACTCACTTCTGGCTCCAGCTTTTTCTCTTTGAGCCACTGTAAAACCTTCACCATCACGTCCTTTCTGATAACCTCTCTCTTTCACTTAGCACAGATGTGATCTGTGTTTTTCGCATAAACCTATGGCAAGAAAACAAAAATTCAAATACAAAAGCCCTTAAATTGTTTAATTCTTTTTTTTTAAAAAGATTTTATTTATTTATCTGACAGAGAGAGACACAGCGAGAGAGGGAACACAAGCAGGGGGAGTGGGAGAGGGAGAAGCAGGCTTCTCGCGGAGCCTGATGTGGGGCTCGATCCCAGGACCCCGGGATCATGACCTGAAGCGAAGGCAGACGCTTAACGACTGAGCCACCCAGGCATCCCAAATTGTTTAATTCTTACTTATAACTCAAAATGTGCTTATACTAAATATATTCTATAACATGACTAACATTTTGTTAAAAATAGTTTGCCAATTGATCCTATTTGGAAAAATACTGTATTACAGCATTTTAAAGATTATTCATTCATTTGCTTGTTTAATAGAGAGATTGAGGGTGAACTGGGGGAGGACCAGAGGGGGAAGGAGAGGGAGGGGGAGATAATCTCAAGCAGATTCCGCCCTGAGTGCAGGGCTGAAGTGGGGCTTGATCTCATGACCCTGAGACCATGACGTGAGCATAACCAAGAGTGAAGAGTCAGATGCTCAACCGACTGAACCACTGAGGCGTCCATGTATGATGGCGTTTTAAAGCGAGAGATGCTAAAGCAGCATTTTAAACTGGTCTTGCCTATTAACTACCAGGTTCATTCCCTTCTTTCCAGTTTGAAGACGATCCACATGGTTAGCAAAGACTTAGTAATAAAATAGGGGCAAAATAGGAATATTTTCTCTTTTTTTTTCATCTTTTAGCATTATATATTTGTTCACGTATACAGTAATTACTCAGGCATTCTGACAGTTACTGAGGATATAGCGGTGGGTTAAAAATACCAGTGGTGGGTTAAAAATTCCTAAAGTTTAAGTCTTTATAGGTAATGAGTCAATCACTTTCAGTGCTGAGCTTGACTATTATCTTTGGAGAGAAGAATTAACATACTTATATAATAAGTTATGTAAGTTTCAATGTGCAGAACTGTGCTGTCTATATGGTAACTACTAGCCGCAGGGAGCTATTTAATTTTAAGTTAATTAAAGTAAAAATTTAAAAGTCAGCTCCTCGTTACACAAGCCACATTTCGAATGCCCAGTAGCCACATGTGGCTGGTGGCTATTATACTGGACAGCACTGATTATCATAGACTTGATAAAACACTGTAACTTGTAACTGGAGACAATACTTATAATTTGTTTTAGTTGACACTAAAGATGAATTTTACTTGAAATTAAACTCTGTTGTGTACTCAAGTTATTCTAAATTGCACTGTTTATACTCAATGCTTTGGTTAATAATGGCTCTGGTTGTTTTTTGACACTCTGAACTGTCTTATAGTTTTGATAACATAAATTGGATTTCAGATTTTTTTAAAAAAGAGAACTATTTCAAATATATAATCTTTGTAAATAGCAGTAGCTCTATCCAGATACCAAATCAAAAGGGATTCACATATAAAAGTGTTTATTTTAATGTGATCCTTTCTTGGACGTCAATATTAATATAACAAAATCATTCCAGTATAGGAGCTGTATTAGAAAACTCTTGTTGAGGAATTCTTCCTTAGCCAACCTCACAGACCCAGACTTTGTAAGTAACAGAGGATATTCCTGAGGCAATATTGGAATTGTGGAATTAAAAAAAAAATCTTTTTATAAAATGTAAAAGAAAATTTTGCTTTAATTCCCTTGGTCTGCATGGAATCGGATACTTCTCAATGAGCTTTACATCCTTAATTAAATATTTACATTAAGTATAAAGATGTTCTAAAAGCCACCTGTCAACAGTACACTGTGTTCACTGAGAATTTCAAGGACCGTGTCTGTGGTCATCACATTTATCTTTCAATGTCATTGTATTCCTCTGGGACCTCTGTGTACTCTCAAGCAGTATTTATGATCAAAACGGTGCTGCTTGTAAGGTTACATACATGAGGTGTAGTTTTCCTTAATTGTAAATCATTTACTGTGATCACTACGAATCGCTTTACCTACTCAGTTTTGCCTTTTCCAAATACAGGCGTGACTTTGTAGCTCCCAGTTTTTATTTTTATTTATTTATTTTTAAAAGATTTATTTATTTATTTTAGAGAGAGAGAACGGGGGTGAGGGGTGAGGGACGGAGGGAGAAGGAGAGAGAAACTTAAGCCAACTCTGTAATGAGCGTGGAGCGCGACGCGGGGCTTGATCTCATGTCCCTGAGATCACAACCTGAACTGAAACCTACCGTTGGATGCTCAACTGACTGAGCCACCCAGACACCCCTGTAGCTACCAGTTTTTAGGTTATGTCCCTGGGCCTGGATTTTATCTAGTTTTACCTAGTATTTTATCATGGATCTCATGAAATAAGAAAAGTCTATATTCGCGACTCATCTTAGGGACATATGGAACTCTCAGGATTTCCTTCAAATTTGCTCTGGGTATCTGTAACCAGGCCAGGGGAAAGTTTTTATGCGGGGAGGGAGTGATGGTGAGGGAACGCAATTCTTACACAGATTCAAGAATAAATTGGGAATTCATGTTATTCCATATTCAGACTAGCTAATAAATAATCCTGTGTTTACCAGCACTGAGCTACCACAAGACAGGCAGTAAAAACACTTTAATCTCCTCATTCTTCTCCTTTTTCTTGGGTTCTAAATGCTTCAAAAATTAGAAGAGGTATTCTTTAGATATGGTGGTTAACCCAGTGCATTCATCTCTTAGTCTTTGGTATAAAATCAGCTGTATTTATAGTGCTCTACATTAAAAAATCATTTGGTCTGACTGTTTTGGAACTTTTAACTTATTCTGAGCAATCTATTTAACATGAATTTTGCTTGTAAAGTATTACAGTGGCCCTTAGCATTCATACTGGGACTTTGAACTGGGATTTAATTTGTTCCATTTTATGTTCAATATGGTATAAGATGTATCTGTGTATGTATAAATATGGTATAAGATGCTGGTTAGGAATTTTGAATCTTGAATGACACAATACCAAAAATTAGCCAGTCTGAGTAAATTTTACCTCTAGAGGATTCTGTACACATTGAGAAATTGAAATGACTTCTCAACTAATCTCTAGAAAGTGATTATGTTTCAGTGTGTGCTCTGCTTTCTCTTCCTAACTGGGGAGCCTTTGTGGCTCATGGTTTATGTTAGTGCCTGATACATGGATCTGTCTCCCTGATAGTGCAGTGTCTTCACACTGGAGAGTAGTAGAAAATAAGATTGAGGTTGTGACTGCAGGCTGCTAAATATCTTTATGTCTCTTTTATTTCCCTCTATTATTTTTTTTTAAGAAGTCTCCACACCCAGCATGGAACCCAACGTGGGGTTTGACCTCACAACCCTGAGATCAGGAGTTGGGTGCTCAACTGACGGAGCCACCCAGATCCCCTCCCTGTGTAGTGTTTACCACATACCATCCTTTGGATGATGTTTCAAAAATAAATCCTACATTTTTATAGTCAGCCAACTATAGTAAACATCAATAATTGCCTCCTTCTGAGAACCATCAGATGTTTTAGCTTCCTAAATGAGTGAGCCCAGTAGCACTTTCTTTTTAATTAATTAATTAACCAGTTCATTCATTTGGGGGAAATTCAAGTTAGGTGTCAAAGTACATAGGTAGTTGTTGAAAGAAATATTGGTTAACATTTGAATATAAGGGGAGTATTTAGGGCTTGTGGAAATTTAGTGGACAGACATGATAGCTGTCTTTTACAATAAATTTCATGTATTGAAAAAGGTTTTACTACTATCGGCTCATAGCAACATAATTGATTGCTGGAGGTTGTTACTGCAGGATAAAATTTTGTTATCTGCAGAAAAGACTCTCCTTTCCTGCGTTATTCCGTGGAGTAGTGCGTAGACACTCGAAACCATGAAAGTGCACGGTCCTGATGCTGTGCATTTTAATCCACTGGTTCTCTCTTCACCTTACGAATTATGAAGACGAGGAGCTAGATGGATGCTCAGGCCTTAGCAAATAAAGAGAAACGTTTCACTATTAACACAGGCCAAATAAAAGAAAAGGTATAGATGTGCTAACTCAACGTAGCAGGACCAATTTGCAGAATGACTGGAAATGGGTCATTTTCACTGGCTCATCCACATTCTCTGTCTTGCATCTGTCTGGAATGGAAAATTTCATTCTTGGTCCAAATCCTTTTTAATTCACCAAAATCTGTCTTAAAACAGTGGCAGTAAATTTCCCATTCTCTGAAGCCATTAGCTGACAAGTATGCTTCCTTAGGGAGTTTTCTGTGATTGAATTTTGTCTGATAGAAGCCCTCTTTCTCTCCTGCCTCCCTCCCTCCCTCCTTCATTTTCCAGCGCCAAGTTGGATTAGAGATAATCCAATTCAACTTTTTGAATTTGAGGCAGTGAAGGCCCAGATAGATTGAGCAGTACCAGGGCTAGAACTAGACCCTACATTTTTCTGATCCAGGTCTTTTTGCAGCATACATGCTGCCTCCATACAATACAAGCAAATGCTGTGAGCCTGAGCACCTCCTGCATCGTAAGGTGCTATAATCCCCGGGAAGCGAATAAGACAAAGGCTGTTTGCTCAAGTGGTTTGCATTCAACCAGAGGCAATAAGTCACATAAGTGTGATCATTGCCCCCCCTTTTTTTAATCCTAGGTAAGCAAGATTTAAGTCTAGGGTCATCTTTTACTTCCCTCTGCTTTTGTCTTACTACATATTTCTTTATTACCAGCTTACCCAGAGGCCCAGGCAGGGAGGGTGGATGGGCAGAGTCAGCACTGGCCACATCCACCTCAGCCCCTGGTCAGAGATGATTCATAAATGCTCCAGAGCTGGAAGAATCCCTCCCCCACCTTGGTTTACGAAGTATAGCATTTTTCAAAAGAAGTCTTCTCTGGGAGTCAAAATAAAAGAGAGCAACTATGGAAGCATAGAGAAAAGAGTTCACATTGACCAAGTTCCTCATCCTCATGGATCTGAACATCCAGCTGGAGGTGTTTGATGAGTTTACAGAGCCCCCTCCATACCTTCCTTCTCTTAAATCCAAACCCTCAGAAAGGAACCAGAGAACTTCCGACTCCAGTACCCTCCTCATCCCATATTGTGCTCAGGGAAAGGATTGGACCAGAATTTCTAGTCACTGTGGCACAACTGTATAATAGAGCATTAACTTTCTAAGGGAGAAAGCAATTACTGTCTTTCTCCGGGTATCCCCTAGATTGCAAAGGAAGTCTTAGATATTTCTTCCTCTCAGGGAGGTACCGCTTCCTCTGGGTTTCACCGTAGGGGTGTCTCTTCGGAAAGAGTTGCCTGACATTCAACAGCTGTTCAGAGAAGAGTGAGGTGCTTCTGGCTGGGGTAGCGAGGGTAGCTGCACGCTAACAACACCACCAGCTACCATACCATTTAATCTCCTTGCTGGTACTGGCAACTAATCCATTGTCTGTATTTTCTACATCTTACTTCATCCTCACCACAGTTATATAGAAGTGCTACAGTTACTTCCGTTTTACAAATGAGAGATACGTGACTTCTCTGAGGTCAATAAGTAATAGGTCTTCGGTTCAAACAAGTGTGTTCCCCGACTTCCAAGCCCGTCCGTACATCCTCTTTCCACTCGCAGCCCTGCCTCTCTTGAGCAAGCTCGCCTTCTGCATCTGCTGATGGGATGGATGGAGCAACTCCTCTCCTTGTGTGTCCCTCACACGGGCACTTGAGGACATCTGTGTACACTGTTGAAACAGCTTGCTTCCTTTTAGGAGGAAGAAACAGGCCAACTACATAATTTCTCAATTTTAGCTTATTGTGTCTTGAAGTACAAATTTTTCTACAGTGTTCAGTGAGGAGGAAATCCAAATAAGATACTTAACAATTGCTTTTAGAAATTTTCCTCTTTCACTATTTGGCAGAGATTGATTTTATAGAAAATTTGGTATAAGAAAATGGTTTTCTGTACATACAAGGGGTGATTTTTTTTTTACTCTATGCAAATTATACTTCAATTTTTAGAAGTAGAATTCAGGTAGACCTAGGTTTAAATTCTGGCTCTACCTCTTGGTGATGTGTCCTTAGACAAGTGTCTTTCCTCCTTCCTTCCTCCCTCCCTCCCTTCCTCCTTCCTAAGATTTTATCTATCATCTATCTATCTATCTATCTATCTATCTATCTATCTATCTATCTATCAATCATCTAGAGACTGAGCGAGTAGGGGAAATGGTGGGGGGAGAGGGAGAGAGAAGGGATCTCAAGCAGACTCTGCACTGAGGCTGGATGTCACGACCCTGAGATCATGACCTGAGCCAAAATCAAGAGTCAGATGCTTAATCAACTGAGCCACCCAGGTGCCCCTTTAGATAAGTTTCTTAATCTCCCTTTGTGTCAGTTTTCTCTTCTATAACACAAAGGTAATAATTGTACCTATTTTGTAAGGTTGTCAAGAGGATTAAATGGAATACCTCACTTGGAATTGTGCCTAGCACATACTGAGTATGTGATAATTGTTACCATTATGGTACCCTAAGTCCTTTACTATGGTATCCTGCCAAATCTTTTCAACTTTACAAATTGCTTCTCATTCTAAATGATCTTAATCTACCATTTTTTCCCCTGCCAAATAAAATTATTCATTCTTTCAATGTAATGGATAGAGTTCAGGTAGAACTTAGAAGGAAAGCAGTTTAATTATATTAATTTTTTTCTAAGCTGTGAGTCACTGGGAGCCATAGCCCTTCAAGAATTATTTGTGTTTTAAGAAGAGATTTCTGATTTTCTTCAATATAATTAATTGTTGAAGATGCAAGCAAGGAAATTAATCAAAAGAAAGGCTGTAGACAACATAGGAGAACAGTAATTCTGCGGTACATTGCCCATCCAGGCTGATTGGCACTGCTCAGAGGCTTAGCTCACAGTCAGCAATCAGAAGTTTAACCTTTTTGTCATAGTTTTTTTCTGTCTTCCTCTTCTTAAAGCATACATTCTTCAAAAACTATGACTTCTTTGCCAGAGGCCATGAGACCTACAACAGAGGAAAGGGTTGGGAGGGCAGGATATGAGCAGCATTGGTGGCTGATTTTATGTAGTCACATGTAAGTAGGGGACACACTTTATTCTCAAGGTTAGAGAAATAAACACATTAATTAGCTTCATGCTAGGTTTGGACATACAGTAGATATGTAGCAGCTCCTTGGGTAATTCTGTAGGTAGGAAATAGTCCATTTTATGAAAAAAAGTTATTTGGAGATTGGCTTTTTTTCTAAACAGTGAAAAGCATGATGGGGATTAGTCTTCACTGTTGAGTTTAACTGAAAAAAAAAATGTCCAGGTAATGGCTGATTTTCTCATAAAGACAATTTTATTGATGAGTAGGGAACTTGGCACCACTCTGACTTCCACTTTTGGTAGTAAAACGTTTGGGAGAACGAGTCCTGGGAACAAAAGAAATCAGGTAGTACATTGCCACAGGTACTCATTTCAGGACAGAGTATGGCAACCACTGTGGCTGATTGGCACTGCTCAGAGGCTTAGCTCACAGTCAGCAAGCAGAAGTTTAACCGTTTTGTCATAGTTTTTTTCTTTCTTCTGTGGTTGCCGTATTTGCCCCAGGGACAAAGATGAAGGTACCAGGCTTGTTTGTCAGATACTTCATGAAAATTCCAATTGTCTGCAGATAGAATTTTCCATAGTAGAGCCGAGAAGACTTGAACAGAATGGGGTCTAGTGGAATGGCACTTCCTGGTTACAGAAAGCTCATACGTCTATGGTTTCACTTGATCTTCAAAAATAATCCTTGAAAATAGATAGAATGGATAGTTTCACCTCGAAATTACAAACATAGAACGTTAGATTGCCAAAAGTCTGTTTCTCAATAGCAGAATCAAGGACAAAAACACAGGTCTTCTCTAGTCCCTGTAGATCTTTCTATTATCATATTATTTTTATATAAAACCAATGGAACAGAGCAATGCCTAGACTTCACTGGTGAATTCTACCAAACATTTAAAGAAGAATTAATACCAACACTTACAACCCCTTCTGCAAAATAGAAGAGGAGGCCAAACTGAAATATTTTATGAGGTCAGTATTATTACCTTGATACCAAAATCAGACAAAGACATCTCAAGGAACTGAGAGCATGGATTAATATCCCTTACAAATATAGTTGCAAGATCCTTAGCAAAATACTAGTAAAGTGAATGTGGCAACATTTAAAAATGATGATACACCACAAGCAAGTAAAATTCATCCCAGGAACGTAGGGTTTGTTTAACATCTGAAAATCAATTAGTGTAATACACCCAAGTAATGGAATAAAAGGCAACAGCCTCACCAGCATCTTTATAGATTCAGAGAAAGCATTTGACAAACCAGCATCCTTCCAAGATAGTGATATTCTGTAAGCTAGTCGTAACAAGGCAGCTTTCTCAACCTGCTAAAGGGAATTGGGCAAAAGTACAGATCGTAACTAATGGTGAAAGAGTGCCTGTCTTCCCCATAATTTCAGGAAAAACACAAATGTATCTGCTCTTTTATTCAACATTGCATGGGAAATCCTTACACCCTTACTTGGGTGATGATTTAAGAAAAAGATACAGTAGACATTCAAATTGGAAAAGGAAAAAAAAAGTATAACGATCTCTATTCTTAGATTGTATGATCTTCTCTATAGAAAAACCCTAAGGAATCCACATACAGAAAAATTACAACTAACAAACAACTTTATGAAGGTTGCAAGATGAGTACTATAAAATCCACTGAATTATACTCTTTAAAGGGGTGAATTTTTTGATACGTGGATAATATCTCAATAAAACAGTTAAAAATGAAGACAACGGAGTCTCCTCACCTCTGTATCACGTACTTTAGCCTGTGAGGTTTTTCCTAAATTTTCTCCAATACTATGCCTAGTTGAGACCAATTACCAGTTCTGCTTTTACTAAAATTATCAGGTAGATTTGGCTATATCAGGCATTTCTCAAAAAAGAGTCTTTAAATGGGAGCCACCTTTCCTTTGGAACAGTATACAGTTATTCTGAAAATAGCTGCAGACGGGGGCACCTGGGTGGCTCAGTTGGTTAAGCATCTGCCTTCGGCTCAGGTCATGATCCCAGGGTCCTGGGATCGAGCTCCACATGGGGCTCCCTGCTCAGTGGGGAGCCTGCTTCTCCCTCTCTCTCTGTCTACCACTCTGCCTACTTGTGCTCTCTCTCTGTCAAATAAATAAATAAAATATTAAAAAAAATAGCTGCAGACGTTTGATCAAAGATTTAATTTTGGAGCTTGGAGGAAGGATGATTTACATTTTGTGGCACGTGTTTTTCTACTTTATTTCTTAAAATACAGATGAATAAATTGACCATAATAGCTATTTACTAACTTGAAAATACAACAGCTAAATTCATGAGCTATACTGATTGCCACCTCTTGTGAACCTCTGTGCCTTTTTTTTTTTTTTTACCCAGAATTTGTCAGTTAGCATATGTGGGCTTTAGAGACTTCAATATGTATATGTATATTTACATATCTTATATATAATATGTACTACATATACATATCGTATATATTCAACTACATTTTAATATTGTAAGTCTGTAGAAGACAGAACTTTTTCAGTTTCTTGAAGACCTAACAATTCTCTCTCTATGTGAGCTAACCAGTAAGAGTTTTAGTTGGATAGTTGATATGCCAGTCTCCACACCAGGGAGGAGGAGTTGAGTATTAATCCCTGTGAGTGGCCTTGTTGGTAATTCAGAAAATTATAGAATGGATGAAGGTTAAGGATGCTCTCTACCCTCTTACAAGGCTCATTTAGTGGTCAGCTTTTTTATCCAGAAAATGGTAACTCTTTGCAAAATACACTTGGCTTAGAAGACTTTGACTCCCTCGAATTCTAAAGAAGTTTCAAAATATAAATTTTCCTTCCAGACATATTTCAAAGTGAAAAACAAATGCAGACAATACTTCATGTTGGTTAAGTTCCTGTACATATGCAAGTGGACTATAGCAATAAGATGGAATTTTCAATAAATGACCAAACATTCACGTAGGCATCTTTCAGAGCAGGGTCTTGGCAGGTGACATGCTCTTTTTCAGGAATGGTGAGGTTACAAAAGAATTTTTGACTTTTCCTCTTGAGATTTCTTTCAAAGCCACTATACAAATTATATGAGTAAGCCATCTTAGTCCTGCTTAGTCATATCTGGTTTGTAACCAAAATTATATTACTCAAGTCAGTCAACTACTTTATTCTAGGCTTAGCTCAGAATCACTTTAGGGTTCTTCCAAAATTATATCCACACTCAAAGAAGGACGACGTGCTACCAATAACAGTTTTTTAAAAATGGGTTTTGAGCTCTGCGCTATAGCAAATGGGTCTCTTGGCTCACTGCCAGGCACCCTTTGAGCACTCAGTTCAGTGTTGTTTGAATGACTGACTATCATGTTTATGTTACTTTGTATTACTTTGAGGAGAATAATACTCCTTTAACAATATCTTTAAAAAAAAAAAAAGGGCGCCTGGGTGGCTCAGTTGGTTGAGCGACTGCCTTCAGCTCAGGTCATGATCCTGGAGTCCCGGGATCAAGTCCCGCATCGGGCTCCCTGCTCAGCAGGGAGTCTGCTTCTCCCTCTGACCCTCTTCCCTCTCGTGCTCTCTATCTCTCATTCTCTCTCTCTCAAATAAATAAATAAAATCTTTAAAAAAAAACAATATCTTTATAGGCTTCTCAAAAGTAAATTATTTCACATTCATAGTATGCACATACTGATTCTTTGCTTGCTGTTTGAACTCTTTTTTCCCTGCTCATGAAATGGCATTCGATCTATTCCTATTGGCATATGTTCTATTCATTTATATCCTTCTGCCTCATCATACGAACAAAATCTAAGTAATGACTGAAAGAAAACTTGTTGCATGGTTCTCACCAGCCTAGCGTGCCTTCCCTGTCTGACGTGTAGAGCTGATGCCTTCAGCTCATTTCTGAATGTCTGTGTGAAGAACATCACTGGGACTACAGATTTGAATGTACTTAATTAGTTCAAGTAATCAGCATCTGTATCCTTCCCTATTTTGTTGTGGTTTCCTGCAATCTTAACAGCGGTGGCACTGTCCTGGTAATTAGAGCTGACCTTCACAGAGACAGAGTTAAAAGGTATTGCTGAAAGTCTGTAATTTTCTAGAGTCATTTATCATGTTCTTGCCTCCCCACTTAATAAATTGGTGGCATTTCCCATTCTCATAAAGTGTTTATTTCTTTTAGTGGCTTTCAAAACTTGTTATTCATCGTTTTGCCCATCCTTTCCTTTAGCCTCTTATTCCATGAAAAACAGACACGTTTGCTGAAAAAATGGAAGAAAATAAAATGGATTTATACATCATTCAAATTTTTCTAGGGCTCTTCCTCCACAGACTTAAATGTTTAATTAACAGGTCATCTGTCTTTGCGCCACAGAAATTTACAAAAGGTGTCTGGATAGAAGCCCCACCTCTTGATCACGCCTCCATTGATGGGGCTCAGCTGAAATGATCTGCCCTTCCTTTGGGTCCCCAGAGCTGTCTTGGCTTTTTAAACATTCGCCTTATTGGAGTTATGTGTGTGCAATTCTTAGTCGTCCTACGTAATAAAAAATTAAGAATGACTCTTGATTAAGCATTTCCTTAGAGCCAGACATTGATATTATAAGATCCTGTTTAATTCTTACATCTACCTTGTGGTGACAGTGTTATGATCATCTTCATTTTATCTTATACATATATATGGCTTTAGATATTATATATAAAACAATTGTGTACATGTAAATATTATATATAAATATATGTTTCATACATTTAAATACATATTTATAAACATAAATCATACACATACACATATGTATATGGCATGGCACTGTGGTTTTTATAAAGATTATTTCTGTCCAGAATGAAAAGTCAAACAAATTATTCTGGGCAAATTATCCTTGGGTCACATTTTTTTCACCTAAGGAATTTTTTCCCCTGACATCTAATTCTTTGCAGGGATGTTTGAAACAAGCCTGGTTTTGATCCCTTGAAGGGACTTGCTTTTTTTTCACGGCTTGAGTGCCTGAAGAATTTTGTATTTAATCTTGAAGTTTAATAAGCTTTTCCCCGATACATTGTATGCCATTTTTGTCTGAAGTTTGAGTTCTCTCCGTATTTTACCAAATATGTCCTATGTTATAGCTTTGAGTAGTTTTATATTTCATTGTTTCATTCTCTATTTCAGGGAAATACAAAATGATTAGATGCTCAAAGGTATTGGGCAGTAGAAAGAGCAAAGAGTAGGAACAATTTTGATATACAGAGTTCAAGATAATTACTGTTGAAAAGGTCAGACTGTCTGGGAAGCCCACCCAAAACACTTCCCCTGAATTCTTCCTTAACGTTTGTTAACCATCATAGAATCTTTGCAGCAATACAAATCGAGGACTGAATCCTTTAACTGGTTTTTAAAATTAGTATTTCACAGTCATTTAGTGTGAATTTACTATGTGCCAATTTCTGTGAAGATGTTAATACTCTAACTCAAAATCTGAAACTTTTTTCCACCAAACTTTTATTAGAAAGCTTTAAGCTTCTTGAAAAGTTGGACACTAGCAAAATGCAGTTTTGATATCTAGATTTACTGATTGTTAACACTGTACTATTTTTTTATGAGTCATCATGAGTATTGATTTCACAAAACAAATACTTGATGTCAGAAAAGCAATATCATTTTAGCTATAGTCATGTAGTTAGGGATTTCTCATGTAATTAGGGTCATTTTTTCCAATCTCTGGTTTACATGATAGCATTTAAAAATTTGTTATATATCAAAATAGTACTTTTTTCTTCTTAAAAATATTCATTTTCTAATCTCATTAAATGTAATTTTTATTTTGCTTCTAACTCCTTTTGAATCATAGCTAATGGGTATATTAATACTGTGACACTAGGAGTAAAACAAATGTTTTAAAATTAATATTATATGGCTGAGTGATATTCCATTGTATTTCTTAGCCATAAGAAAGAATGAAATCTTGTCATTTACAACAACATGGATGGAGCTAGAGAGTATAATGCTAAGCAAAATAAGTCAGTCAGACAAAGACAAATACCATATGATTTCACTCATATGTGGAATTTAAGGAACAAAACAAATGAGCAAACGGAAATAGAGAGAGGCAAACCAAGAAACAGACTCTGAATTGTCCAGAACGACCTGATGGTTACCAGAGGAGAGGAGTGTGGGGGGTTGGGTTCAGTAGGTAATAGGGATTAAGGAGAGGGCTTGCTGTGATGAGCACCGTGTATTGTATGAAAGTGTTGAATCCCTATATTGTACACCTGAAACTAATATTACACTGTATGTTAACTTACTGGAATTTAAATAAAAACTTAAAAAAATACTCTTTAGATAATAATAAAATAAAAATATTGTAGTTTATTGCATCCTTGAGAATAATATTTTCAAATTAATTGGAGTGATCTATGACATAATTTGCTAGATATTTTTTTGTTCTTTTTACATGTATATTAGACCATTTTTTGTATTTTCCCCATGTACCTGTTATGGGCTGACTTGTGTTTAACACCTAACCTCTGGGTTAGGTGTTACACAGGGTGAGATTATATAGGGTCTTTTTATTTATTTTTTAAGTTGTTATTTTACTTATTTAAACTGAAACAAAAAACAGCATTCACCCATTTCTTCCACTTCTTTGTACACCCTACCTCTCATGAATACCTGTCTGTTTTTTGTATTTATGAGCTTGGTGTTCTTGTTTTAAGATTCCGCGTATAAGAAAGATCATATGGTATTTGGCTTTTTCTGACTTTTCACTTAGCCTAATGCCTTTGAGGTCCATACATGTTGTCACAAATGGCAAGATTTCCTTTGTTAATGGTTGAGTTAAATATATATCCATATATATATATATATATATATACACACACACACACATTACATATATCTTGCATTCATGCATTGATGGACACTTAGATTGTTTCCCTATCTAAGCATTATAAATGTGCTGTAATGAACATGGGGATGCATACATCTTTTTGAATTAGTGATTTCATTTTCCTCAGATAAATATCCAGAAGTGGAATTACTAGATCATATGGTAGTTCTATTTTAATTTTTTGAGGCACCACCGTACTGTTTTCCACAGTGGTTGTACCAGTTTTCGTTTCTACCAATAGTGCACCAGGTTTCCTTTTTCTCCACATCCGTGCTAACACTTGTTGCTTCTTGTGTTTTTGATCCTAGCCTAATAGATGTGATATCTCATTGTTTTGATGTGCATTCCCCTGATAACTAGTGATATTGAGCACCTTTTCATGTACCTCTTGGTTATCTATATATATCTTTGGAAAATTTCTATTCAGATCTTCTGCCCGTTTTTTAATCAGGTTGGTTTTTTTTTTCTGCTTTGTTTTGCTATTGAGTTGTATGAGTTCTTCATAAATTTTGGATATTGGCCCCTTATCAGATCTATGATTTGCAATTGTTTTCTCCCCTTCAGTAGGTTACCTTGACATTTTGTTGATGACTTCTTTTGCTGTGCACAGTCTTTTAAGTTTGATGTAGTCCCACTTGATTATTTTTGCTTTTGTTGCTTTTGCTTTTGGTGGCATTGCCAGAACAGCATTGCCAAGACCTTTGTCAAGGAATTTACCTCCCTTGTTTTCTTCGAGGAATTTTATGGTTTCAGGTCTTAAGTTCAAGTCTTTATTTTGAGTTAATTTGTATCGCATAAAGTGATAGTCCAGTTTTATTTTTTTGCATGTGGCTGTCCAGTTTTCCCAGCACCATTTTTAAAAACGACTGTCCTTTCCACATTGTACATTCTTGGCTCCTTTGTTGTAAGTTAATTGACCATGTATGTGTGGGTGTATTTCTGGGCTCTCTATTTTCTGTTCCATTGATTTACATGTCTGTTTTTGTGCCAATATCCACTGTTTTAATTACTATAGCTTTTTAAAAAAGACATTTTAGCAGTTTATTTTGAAGGTCATTTTAAAACAAAGTTAAAGACAATCTGAGAAAAAAACGTACAGAATACACTCATTAAGTATGGTGATTAAATGAAAATAAGGGAAATATGTTTTCTTCTGCAATTCTGAAAATAAGTTCTGTTGTTCCGAAGGGTCTTATTCTTCCAAAAAGGAGAAACCTCATGGCAATGAAAGCTGCCTTTTAAAAAATTTTTGTTAATCACCATATATTACATCATTAGTTTTTAATGTAGTGTTCCATGATTCATTGTTTGTGAAGCTGCCTCTTAATCATGTAAACCTACAGTAAGAACCAGATTTTTCTGTTCTTACCAATAAGTCAGTTTTGATCTTCAAACTCTGCCTTGTTTTTTAGAAGATACAATGCTAGAAATTCATTGGGATTTGGTGGTCTGTCTTTTGCAAGCACAGCAGGTCCCTTTAATAAAATAGGCATAACTGTCTGATCTAGGTAGGGACAAGTTGGCAAAGACTGGAGATGTACTTTCTGTTTTTTTTTTAAATATTTTTATTGTTCTGTTAATCAACATACATTACATCATAAGTTTTTGATGTAGTGTTCCATGATTCATTGTTTGTGCATAACACCCAGTGCTCCATGCAGAACGTGCCCTCTTTAATACCCATCACCAGGCTAACTCATCCCTCCAACCCCCTCCCCTCTAGAACCCTCAGTTTGTTTTTCAGAGTCCATCGTCTCTCATGGTTCGTCTCCCCCTCCGATTTACTCCCCTTCATTCTTCCCCTCCTGCTATCTTCTTTTTTTTTTCTTAACATATATTGCATTATTTGTTTCAGAGGTACAGTTCTGTGATTCAACAGTCTTGCACAATTCACAGTGCTCACCATAGCACATACTCTCCCCAATGTCTATCACCCAGCCACTCCATCCCTCCCACCCTCCACCACTCCAGCAACCCTCAGTTTGTTTCCTGAGATTAAGAATTCTTCATATCAGTGAGGTCATATGATACATGTCTTTCTCTGAATGACTTACTTCACTCAGCATAACACCCTCCAGTTCCATTCACATCGTTGCAAATGGCAAGATCTCATTCCTTTTGATGGCTGCATAATATTCCATTGTGTATATATACCACTGCTTCTTTATCCATTCATCTGTCGATGGACATCTTGGCTCTTTCCACAGTTTGGCTGTTGTGGACATTGCTGCTACAAACATTGGGGTGGACGTACCCCTTCGGATCCCTACATTTGTACCTTTGTGGTAAATACCCAGGAGTGCAATTGCTGGATCGTATGGTAGCTCTATTTTCATCTGTTTGAGGAACCTCCATACTGTTTTCCAGAGCGGCTGCACCAGCTTGCATTCCCACCAACAGTGTAGGAGGGTTCCCCTTTCTCCACATCCCCGCCAACATCTGTCGTTTCGTGACCTGTTAATTTTAGCCAGTCTGACTGGTGTGAGGTGGTATCTCATTGAGGTTTTGATTTGGATTTCCCTGATGCCGAGCGATGTTGAGCACTTTTTCATGTGCCTGTTGGCCATTTGGATGTCTTCTTTGGAAAAATGTCTGTTCATGTCTTCTGCCCATTTCTTGACTGGATCATTTGTTCTTTGGGTGTTGAGTTTGAGAAGTTCTCTATAGATTTTGGATACTAGCCCTTTATCTGATATGTCATTTGCAAATATCTTCTCCCATTCTGTCGGTTGTCTTTTGGTTTTGTGGACTGTTTCTTTTGCTGTGCAAAAGCTTTTTATCTTGATGAAATCCCAATAGTTCATTTTTGCCCTTGTTTCCCTTGCCTTTGGCGATGTTTCTAGGAAGAAGTTGCTGCGGCTGAGGTCGAAGAGGTTGCTGCCTGTGTTCTCCTTTAGGATTTTGATGGACTCCTGTCTCACGTTTAGGTCTTTTAACCATTTGGAGTCTATTTTTGTGTGTGGTGTAAGGAAATGGTCCAGTTTCATTCTTCTGCATGTGGCTGTCCAATTTTCCCAACACCATTTGTTGAAGAGACTGTCTTTTTTCCATTGGACATTCTTTCCTGCTTTGTCAAAGATGAGTTGACCAGAGAGGTGAGGGTCCATTTCTGGACTCTCTATTCTCTTCCATTGATCTGTGTATCTGTTTTTGTGCCAGTACCATACTGTCTTGTTGATGACAGCTTTGTAATAGAGCTGGAAGTCCAGAATTGTGATGCCGCCAGCTTTGCTTTTCTTTTTCAACATTCCTCTGGCTATTCGGGGTCTTTTCTGGTTCCATACAAATTTGAGGACTATTTGTTCCATTTCTTTGAAAAAAGTGGATGGTATTTTGATGGGGATTGCATTGAATATGTAGATTGATATAGCTAGCACTGACGTCTTCACAGTGTTTGTTCTTCCAATCCATGAGCATGGAACGTTTTTCCATTTCTTTGTGTCTTCTTCAATTTCTTTCATGAGTATTTTATAGTTTTCTGAGTACAGATCCTTTGCCTCTTCGGTTAAATTTAATCCTAGGTATCTTATGGTCTTCGGTGCAATTGTCAATGGGATGGACTCCTTAATTTCTCTCTCTTCTGTCTTGTTTTTTGTGTATAGGAATGCCACTGATTTCTGTGCATTGATTTTATATCCTGCCACTTTGCTGAATTCCTGTATGAGTTCTAGCAGTTTTGGGGTGGAGTCTTTTGTGTTTTCCACATAAAGTATCATATCATCTGCAAAGAGTGAGAGTTTGACTTCCTCTTTGCCGATTTGGATGCTTTTGATTTCTTTTTGTTGTCTGATTGCTGTGGCTAGGACTTCTAATACTATGTTGAATAGCAGTGGTGAGAGTGGACATCGCTGCCGTGTTCCTGACCTAAGGGGGAAAGCTCTCAGCTTTTCCCCAGTGAGAATGATATTCGGTGTAGGTTTTTCATAGATGGCTTTTATGATACTGAGGTATGTACCCTCTATCCCTATACTCTGAAGAGTTTTGATTAAGAAAGGATGCTGTACTTTGTCAAATGCTTTTTCTGCATCTATTGAGAGGATCATATGATTCTCGTTCTTTCTTTTGTTAATGTATTGTATCACGTTGATTGATTTGCGGATGTTGAACCAACCTTGCAGCCCAGGGATAAATCCCACTTGGTTATGGTGAATAATCCTTTTAATGTACTGTTGGATCCTATTGGCTAGTATTTTGGTGAGAATTTTTGCATCCATGGTCATCAAGGATATTGGTCTGTAATTCTCCTTTTTGATGGGGTCTTTGTCTGGTTTTGGGATCAAGGGAATGGTGGCCTCATAAAACGAGTTTGGAAGTTTTCCTTCCATTTCTATTTTTTGGAACAGTTTCAGGAGAATAGGTATTAATACTTCTTGAAATGTTTGGTAGAATTCCCCTGGGAAGCCATCTGGCCCTGGGCTTTTGTTTGTTGGAAGATTTTTGATGACTGCTTCAATTTTCTTAGCGGTTATAGGTCTGTTCAGGTTTTCTATTTCTTCTGGTTCAATTTTGGTAGTTGATACATCTCTAGGAATGCATCCATTTCTTCCGGGTTATCTAATTTGCTGGCATAGAGTTGTTCGTAATATGTTCTTATAATTGTTTGTATTTCTTTGGTGTTGGTTGTGATCTCTCCTCTTTCATTCATGATTTTATTTATTTGGGTCATTTCTCTTTTCTTTTTGATCAGTCTGGCCAGGGGTTTATCAATCTTGTTAATTCTTTCAAAGAACCAGCTCCTAGTTTTGTTGATCTGTTCTACTGTTCTTTTGGTTTTTGTTTCATTGATCTCTGCTCTGATCTTTATTATTTCTCTTCTCCTGCTGGGTTTAGGCTTTATTTGCTGTTCTTTCTCCAGCTCCTTTAGGTGTAGGGTTAGGTTGTGTATTTGAGACCTTTCTTGTTTCTTGAGAAAGGCTTGTATTGCTATATACTTTCCTCTCAGGACTGCCTTTGCTGTATCCCAAAGATTTTGAACAGTTGTGTTTTCATTTTCATTGGTTTCCATGAATTTTTTAAATTCTTCTTTAATTTCTGGTTGACCCATTCATTCTTTAGTAGGATGCTCTTTAGCCTCCATGTATTTGAGTTATTTTCGGCTTTCCTCTTGTGATTGAGTTCTAGTTTCAAGGCATCGTGGTCTGAAAATATGAAGGGAATGATCCCAGTCTTTTGGTACCGGTTGAGACCTGATTTGTGACCTAGGATGTGATTATTCTGGAGAATGTTCCATGGGCCCTAGAGAAGAATGTGTATTCCATTGCTTTGGGATGGAATGTTCTGAATATATCTGTGAAGTCCATTTGGTCCAGTGTGTCACTTAAAGTCTTTATTTCCTTGTTGATCTTTTGCTTAGATGATCTGTCCATTTCAGTGAGGGGGGTGTTAAAGTCCCCCACTATTCTTGTATTGTTGTCGATGTGTTTCTTTGCTTTTGTTATTACTTGGCTTATCTAATTGGTTGCTCCCATGTTAGGGGCATAGATATTTACAATTGTTAGATCTTCTTGTTGAATAGTCCCTTTAAGTAGGATATAGTGTCCGTCCTCATCTCTTATTACAGTCTTTGTTTTAAAATCTAATTTGTCTGATCATAGGATTGCCACCCCAGCTTTCTTTTGGTGTCCATTAGCATGGTATATGGTTTTCCACCCCCTCACTTTCAATGTGGTGGTGTTGTTGGTTCTAAAATGAGTCTCTTGCAGACAGCATATCAATGGGTCTTGTTTTTTAATCCAATCTGATAGCCTGTGTCTTTTGATTGGGGCATTTAGCCCATTTACATTCAGGGTAACTATTGAAAGATACGAATTTAGTGCCTTTGTATTGCTTGTAAGGTGACTGTTACTGTATATTGTGTGTGTTCCTTTCTGGTCCATGCGGCATTTAGGCACTCTCTTTGCTTAGAGGACCCCTTTCAATATTTCTTGTAGGGCTGGTTTCGTGTTTGCAAATTCCTTTAGTTTTTGTTTATCCTGGAAGCTTTTTATTTCTCCTTCTATTTTCAATGACAGCCTAGCTGGATATAGTATTCTTGGCTGCATATTTTTCTCGTTTAGTGCTCTGAAGATATCACGCCAGTCCTTTCTGGCCTGCCAGGTCTCTGTGGATAGGTCTGTTGCCAGTCTCATGTTTCTACCGTTATAGGTTACATATCTCTTCTCCCGAGCTGCTTTCAGATTTTCCCTTTGTCTCTGAGACTCGTAAGTTTTACTATTAGATGTCGGGGTGTTGACCCATTTTTCTTGATTTTGAGGGGGGTTCTCTGTGCCTCCTGGATTTTGATGCCTGTTTCCTTCCCCATATTAGGGAAGTTCTCTGCTATAATTTGCTCCAATATACCTTCTGCCCCTCTCTCTCTTTCTTCGTCTTCTGGGATCCCAATTATTCTAATGTTGTTTCAACTTATCGTATCGCTTATTTTTCGAAATCTGCCCTCGTGATCCAGTAGTTGTTTATCTCCCTTTTTCTCAGCTTCTTTATTTTCCATCATTTGGTCTTTTATATCACTAATTCTCCCTTCTGCCTCATTTATCCTAGCATTTAGTTCCCCCCTTTTTGATTGTACCTCATTAGTAATCTTTTTGATTTTGATTTGGTTAGATTTTAGTTCTTTTATTTCTCCAGGAAGGGTTTCTCTAATAACTTCCATGCTTTTTTTAAGCCCGGCTGGTATCTTAAAATCATGATTCTGAACACTAGGTCCGACATCATACTAATGTCTGTATTGAGTAGGTCCTTGGCAGACGGTACTACCTCTTGTTCTTTTTGCTGAGGTGATTTTTTTCGTCCTGTCATTTTGTCCAGAGGAGAATAGATGAATGAGAGAACAAAATGCTAACAGGTAAAGAACATCCCCAGCAAATATACTCTAAACAAATCAGAAAAGACCTGAAACCAGGGTAAAAGAAAGGGAAAGAAAGACAAAAGAAAGAGAAAAAACAAAAAAGAATAAGGAAAAGATAAGAACAAACAAAAACAGAACAAAACAAAACAAAAAAACCAGAATATGACCAAATATGATCAGCCTAGTGCATAGATCAGTGCCACACACTAGATTTTGGGTGTATTTTGGTCTATTAGAAGAAAGTTCCTTCTAAAATTTTAAAGAAAGACAGACTTATATTTGTACAAAATAAGGTTTGATACAATGAAGGGATGGAAGATGACTGTAAAGATGAAAATTATAAAAGATTTTATAAAAGGAATTTATAAGATAAGAAGTTGTTGGAAAAAAGAAAGAAGATTTAAAAAAAAAAGAAAAAAATGGAGAGAATGTGATCAGGCAGGAGACTAGAACAAAGCCATACACTAGAGATTTAGGGTATATTTTGATCTGTTAGAAGAAACTTCATCTCAAAATTTTAAAGAGAGAACAACTTATATGTATATGCCAAAAATAAGGGTAACTACTATGAAGGGATAGAATATGAGTCTAAAAATGAAAAATAAAAATGTTTTTTTTTTAAAAAGGGATTGATAAGATGTTGGTTGAAAGGGGAAAAAGAAAAATTCAAAAATAAAACAGTTAAAATTAACTTTGAAAAACTAATGAATCATGGTAAAAAAGCCATGAATTCTATGTGCAGTATTCCCCTAGCGCTGGAGTTCTCCCGTTCTCCTTGATCGGTAAACTTGGTCTTGGCTGGCTGTTCGTGCTGATCTTCTGGGGGAGGGGCCTGTTGCTGTGGTTCCCAAATATCTTTGCCGGAGGCGGAATTGCCCCGCCCTTGTCGGTCCGGGCTAAGCAAGCTGCTCGGGTTTGCTCTCGGGAGCTTTTGTTCCCTGCAAGCTCTTGGTACAGCTTTAGAGGATGATAGTGATAATGGTGGGCTCCCAATCTCTGCCCAGAGGAGCTGAGATCTCGGGGCCCCCCTCCTCAGTGCGCCCCCAGAGAAAAGCAGTCAATCACTCCCATCTCCCCGGTCTCCGGCCGCACTCCGTGCTCACCCGGCCTGTGACCGAGCGTTTCTCTCTCTGGCACCCGACCCCGTGTGGAGTCTCCAAACCCAGCAGATCCCTGCGGTGCGCTCCCGCGCCGCTCCTCCCGGGGGAGGAAGGGGAGTCTCCCCGGATCTGCTGCTTGTTGGGTCCCTGCTGGAGGAGCAGTGGCCCGACTGGGCCGCGTATCACAGTCTATGGCCACCCCGAGCTGAGAGCCCGCGCCTCGGCTCCGTCTCTGCAGCCGGCTTCCCCGCTCTGATCCCTGGGAGCTCTGCCGCACTCAGGCACCCCCGGTCTTTCTGTGACCCCGAGGGTCCTGAGACCACACTGTCCCGCGAGGGTTCCACCCTCCGCTTAGCCACTGGAGCAACGTCTCTCAGTGGAGCCGACTTCTAAAAGTTCCGATTTTGTGCTCCGCGGCTCTAGCACTTGCCAGAAGCGGCCGACGGAGGCCCCTCCCCCGCCGTCTATCCTCCCGAATATCGCCTCGGATTCACTTGTCCGCACGTCCTACCTTCCAGTAAGTGGTCGCTTCTCTGTTCAGAGACTTGTTGCTATTCTTTTCTTCGATCTCCTGTTGAGTTCGTAGGTGTTCAGAATGGTTTGATCCCTATTCAGCTGAATTCCTGAGACCAGACGAAATCCAGGTCTCCTACTCCTCCGCCATCTTGCTCCGCCCCCTCTACTTTCTGTTTTGATGACCTTTGTGCCTTAATCTTCTCATTGTCTACTATTGTAGATTGCTTTGGGTAGTATGGACATTTTAACAGTATTAGTTCTTCCAGTCTGTTAGCATGGAATATCTTTCCATTTGTGTCCTCTTTAATTTCTTTCTTTAATGTCTGGTAGTTTTTTAATACTTCTTGGGTAAATTTATTCCTTTTTGATTGCAGTTGTAAATCGGACTGTTTTCTTAATTTCTCTTTCTGATAATTCATTACTAGTGTACAGAAACACACAGATTTTTGTGCATTGATTTTGTATCTTGCAACTTGACTGAATTTGTTTATTAGTTCTGACATTTTTTGTATGGAATCTTTAAGGTTTTCCATTATGTGATATCACATAATGGAAATCATATTTGTCTGCAAATAGTGAGAGTTTTACTTCTGTAGTATTTGAGGTTCAGTCCCACCACCTAATCTCTAGGATTTTATCATCTCTCTCCCAAAGCCAAGATTCAACTACACGGTCATATTACCATTGTCAAACACCCAACGTTTAACTTGGAAAGTATATTATCTAAAATATAACCTATCTTCGTATCTCCCCAATTGTCCCCCAAATTTTATTTCCCCTAGGCTCCAATTGAGCATTATATGTTATATTTGGTTTTTGTGTTTTTTAGTCACCTTTATTCTAAACAGACTCCCAGGGGGAGCCTAGGTGGCTCAGTCAGTTAAAGTGCCTGCCTTTGGCTCAGATCATGATCCCTGGGTCCTGGAATGTAGCCCCGTCTTGGGGTCCCTGGTCAATGAGGAGTCTGCTTCTCCCTCTGCCCCTCCCTCCACTCATTTTTTTTCTCTCTCTCTCTCTCACACTCTCTTGCTCTCAAATAAATAGAATCTTAAAAAAAATAGACTACCGTTATTGTTTTTAAGACTTCAGCATATTTTCAGAAGTTCTGTAATCTGAATTTTTCTTGTTGTTTCCTCATGAGTCGTATTAGGTTAAAGGTATTTTTTGTTTGTTTGCTTTTTAATTATCACAAAGTTTTTTTTCTTTAAGGCCAATTAAAGTGCTTTCACAGTATTAAATGAGTATATTAAAACCACAGAACACTTTTTCTTTATTTAGAATTTATTTTTATTTTAATTCCAGTATAGTTAACATACAATGTAATAGTAGGCTCAGGTATACAATGTAGCGACTCAATATTTCCATATGTCACCCACCCATACATCACTCCTTAATCCCCATCACCTGTTTCCCCGATCGCCCTGCTCACCTCCCCTCTGGTGACCATCAGTTTGTTCTCTGTAGTTCAGTCTGTTTCTTGGCTTTTCTCTCTCTCTCTCTCTCTCTCTCTCTCTCTCTCCAGGTTAAAGGTTTTTGGCAAGAATATTGGTTTGGCAATATTGTGTACCTCCTATTGTATGACACCAAGAAGCACATAATATCAGTTTATCTCCTTTGTAATGTTAACTTAGATCACTTGGTTAAGGTTTTGGCTGCTAGATCTTTCCATTGTAAAGATAACTTTTACTTGGTAATAAGTTATTTGTGGGGTGACACTCTGCACCATGTGAACATATCCTGTTCTCCAACAAACTTTCACTCAGTGGATTTAATATTCATTAATGATGCTCACCTGAATCTATTATTACATTGGCTGTGGTACAATGGCAATTTTCTAATTCTGCCTCCTAGTCTTTTAAGCATAACTGTGACCTCATTAAGAAGGATCTCTGGCTGCCCCAAATATGCTGAGCTTCTTCTTTTTTCTGTCTAGTGGATTGGCATGAGATCTCTTTAATAAAAAACACCTAAGTGCTGATAGATGTCTGCTGGACACCAGGAATATAGATAAAGTGTACTTACGTTAACCTGTGCTCTAACTTCCAATATGGGAGGGGAATTCAAACAGCATATAAATAATCTTTAAGGAAAACAAAGACAATCCACATAACATGTTTTTCTCTTGTGCTAAGGCTTAGATATGTTTATCTTCCTTCAAGTAAAAAGTAAAGAAATATCTAGTGCCAAATATTAAAGCTCTTCTGAAAGATAAGGGAGACCGATACCCTAAGGACTCAGAAATTGATTTGTTGCAGGCAAATGGAGAGAGTATTTGAGAAAACATCTGCCTCAAGTTTTTGTGTGTGTGTGTGTGTGTGTGTGTGTTTGTTTTGTTTGGCTCTTTTAAATAAGAAGAGAATATTGCATCCATGAAACATGAGTGAGCTGCTTTCTCATTCCCTTGGTCTTGTGTGGACCCTGGGCCCTGGAAGTTGATACCTGAATGTCTCTCTAGTGATGTTAATGTGCAGCCAGGTCTGAGAACCATTAGGGGAAGATGTAGCTCCGGCTTGAAAGATGGGTGGAAGTTGGACACGTAGAGATTGAGGGAGGTCCCTCCAAATGCAGATAGCTACATGAGCAGAGGCAAATTGCCTGATGGCAAAGATTGGCTCTTTTTCCTCTATGAGATCTTTTTTCTTGGCACGTTTACCTGAAAGGTAATTTGAAAGATGACGTAATAAGGTTCTTTCATGTGAAAGGCTCAGGCAGAAGGATTGCTGTGATTGTGGTATTTAGAGAAGATTAAGATACTCTTCTTGATAATGTCATCCAGCCTGTCCTTTGTAGCATAGCAAGCCCTGTCGCCTCAGTCCTCATAGGCCCATCCGCAGGGCGTTACAGCCTTTGCTAGGTGGCAAGATAGTAAGCAAAACATGGTTTATTGAAAATGTGTTCTGACATAGCTGTGGTATTGTAAAAGTCAAAAAAGTCCGAGCTTGGTTTTCATGTTTCTGCTTTAGCCACAGGTTTGAAAAGTGGATTTCAAGCTTGTAAATACTGGTTATGAGACACAAGAAATAGAATGTAAATATTTTGAAGGGATATTAATCAAGAGCAGTGAGTCACGCATAGTGGATGAAAAGCATAAAACCAACCATGTCAGGGCTTCAGATCAGAGTAAGGTTTCAGTTTTGGTATCTACTGAAAATGACAGAATTGAAGATGAATATGAATAAATGCTGATACTACAAACTATTAAATTTTTCTAGTGATAAGTGTTTCTTGGGTTTTGCACATATTTCTAATGTAAAAATACATATATTATGTAAAAATGTGGAAAGAAACCCTTTGGAAATGTTTCCTGTTCCTCTATTATATTTTCAGAAAAGCACAAGTTTTAGAGAATCAGATAAGCAGAATAGCAGGCAGTATGGGGTCCTGAGGCTAAAAATATTTATGTCCACATATTCCAGAATACAGAGGAAAAGTAATGTCAGCCAAACTTGAAACATAAGCACTATTTTTTCTTTGCATTTGCCAACGTTACCTAGAATAATATGCACCCTTATAAGAAGGTAGTTACTTTGAGTGCCCTCCAACAGGATTATAAGGTGGTGACTCAATGCTACACCCCATTCCCTGGAAAGTTCTCAGTGCCCCCAGATGGGTCCAGTCATGCTGGGACTCAACAACCCATGTAAACATGAGTAGATTTTTCTCAAAATTTCCAAAGTACCGCAATATTCGAAACAGAAATAAGAAAAAGAGAAGAAAGAAGAATCAGAGTCAGTAAAGAAGACTAACTGGTTGTTGTGTCAGGACCTAAATTCTAGTTGTGTCTCTGTCACCAGTTAGCTATGACTTCGAGTAAATCATCTTATCTCTTGATGTCACTTGCAAAGTGAGCATCAGGCTAGTATTGGAGTAGTTCATAAATGTTTAAAGAGATAGTCATGAAATCTTATTTGGAATCATAATATGTAAAACTGTTGAAAGTCAAGATGTTAGGGGAAGAAATCCTTTCTCCCAGGCTCCCCCATACTTCTGAGACCCACTTGGAGGCACGACCACAGACACTGGAGGATATTGACCCTCAGAATGTGGTCAGCAGCAGCCTCTGGTTGGAGACACAGAACCTCAGAAGCTAGTTAGGGATGGGGAATCTCAAGCCCCGGCTGGACTCACCGAATCAGAGTCTGCATTCTAATAGGTGCAGCAGTGATATGTTTCACAGTAAAGTTTGAGAAGCCCAGCTCTAGAGATGCCTGGAACTCCATTTGAAAACGAACTACTGGACTAGTTAACCCATAGGGATTCATGGTACTTTTTTGTCCTTTGACACACCACACTGACCAATCCTCAGCTGGAAGGCCACTGGGCGAGAAGAACAAGTAGTGGTGGACGCCATGCCATTTTTAGAGTCTTGGAGTCAAGAATGCAGAGTTGTATTTGATTTCACCGACGACAGTCCAGTGCCCTGTCTGTTCCACAACATTGTTTCAAGGAGGGACTATGTGATGGTCTTTATGTATGGTAGTCTGTCAGTCAAGGGCCCAGCAGAAACTTAATGACATACTCAACTAAGATAATTGACAAGCCTTTCTAATAGAAGGGGTATTTACAGTGCTGTGGGCGGGGTTAAGAGAACCCATAAGAGATGGTGAAGCGCCCAGCGACTAGCAGTGTTGGGAACCATTGACGCTCCTAATCTTGATGGAGCAAGGAAAGGAAAAGTACCTTGGGAGAGCTTCGGCTGTAGGAAGGGCCCACTGCAGAAGTTCTTGCTTTAGGTAGAAGGATACAACCACCGCCATACCACACATCAGCATGGAGCAAACCAGAAGAATAAATAAAATAAATATTTTTTCTCCTCTCTTACTCACCTCCTGGTGTCTACCATTGGCCAAACCCAAATGGAAACCAGAATGCAACTGGAGAGCCAATTGATGAAGTCCATATAACCTGTCCTCCTGGGGCACAGAGCAAGGTACAGAAGGTTAGTGAGTGATTCTGGAGAACACATTTAGAACGGCGGACACAGTAGCTGAGATGGTTGGATTTGTACATAGGATAACAGGAAATAGAGTAAAATTGTAATGGAAAGGTTTGTTTGCATATATATTTATACATATATATATGATTGTATGTTATACAATGTATAACATGAATGTATATTAAACAGCAAGAAGAATTTTCTAGGAAAAAGTGAGATGTAGCAGAATGTGCACTTTGAAGTATTTTTTATTTATTTTTTATTTTTTATTTTTTTCCACTTTGAAGTGTTTTTATACTTCTGTGAAAAGTTTTAAACAGAATGATGTTAATCTGTATTAAATGCATTCTCTTTGATAGGTACTATTAAAGGTACAAAACATGGACCCCATCTTCAGGCTACTATAGGTTAAAAGCAAAAAGATAAAATACATCTAGAATATACATATGGTATATATTTAGTTGCATTTATTCAGTTGCAGTCATTCAGCCAGTATTTATTAAGCATCTGCTAAATACCAAACAATATCTTTGTGACTAAATTTTTCAGAATAGTGAGTCAAAAATGATATGGCCCCTATCCATAGAGAACTTATGATCTCATTGGGAAGATTTATAATAGTTATAGTTCAAGTATGATGAAAAGAGAAATATAGGGTTCTTTGGGACTTTATAACAGATATACCTAATTTAGACTGGAGATCCAGAAGAAGACATCTTGAGGCATTTGAGATCTGAAATAGAAATAGGAAGTCAGCCAGGTAATGGAGGGTAGTGATGGTGAAGGGAGGTTGAGGGAAGCAGTGGAGGTGAAGATGTGTGTGGGTGCCGGAGGGGAAGGCAGCGTGGGGTGCTCCAACCAGAGCAGATCATAAGTTCAGAAGGATTAGAGAGAACAGAATATGCTGTATTTAACAAACTGAAGAGAATCTCTTACACATGGAAGAGAAAGCAAAGGAAGCATGGTACCATAAAGCCATGTGAAACTATTGAAATATTATAATTAGGGAATCACTTGATCAAATGGGAAAATTGTGAATATAAAATATTGGATTTAGTATTACCACTTCAGCTAAAACTTGAATTCATTGTCTACTGGAAGTTTTCCTGAAAAATAAGGACAGAAAGGTATTTTTCTCAAAACTTGCCCCAAGTTTAATTTTTTCCTCTAATGTAGGAAAATAGCTGAATTGTTCTGAATTTTCTGTCATATTTTGCGGTATATCAACCTAATAATATCTTTTTTTTTAAGATTTTACCTATTTATTTGACAGAGAGAGACACAGTGAGAGAGGGAACACAAGCAGGGGGAGTGGGAGAGGGAGAAGCAGGCTTCCCGCTGAGCAGGGAGCCCGATGTGGGGCTCGATCCCAGGACCCTGGAATCATGACCTGAGCCGAAGGCAGACACCCAACGACTGAGCCACCCAGGCGCCCCTTTAATAATATCTTTTTAAAGGAAATTTATGACATTGTTCTTTATTAACAACCTTATGAAGATAGAACCATGATTAATTGGTTATTGCCAAACTAGGATGAGAAAAGTATCAGAATCAGGTTGACAATTAGCAAGTAAATTTCATGCCTATCTCTGTGTGTGTGTGTTATGCTTATTGTTGAAAATTCTTAATTCTCTTTATCGGTAATAGCTCACCTAAAGGATCCTTCATCATCCATCTCGGGCACTTGATGCGTCTATAACAATGTACTTCGACTTCTGGAGAAGATACATTATGGTCAGTAGGTATTTCTCTGAATGCTAGCCAACTGAAAAGGACATAGACTATCTCGTGCTAGAATCATCTCTTCAGACACTATTATTTCATAGAAATATTTATTGTAAAATTCCATCATCAGAGCACTATCAGAAGTGTTGCAGATGCTGCCTGTCATCTTTTTCTCTTACTTTTCCAAGTGTTTTCTTTTCTTTTTTTTTCCTTCTACCACTAGAGTAGTGCTGATGGAGCCTGACACAGGAAAATAAACAATGCAATCAATAACGCTTTATTTCTTTCAACACCAAGAACTGTCATTGTTGGTGCTGATGAGAGGTACTATGTTATTCTCAGACACATGAATCTGTACATGGATGGATCTGATTGAAGGAATGATCTCCTCCTCTTCCTTCTTCTTCTTCACTATTCAGTGATTTTAAATTTATTTGCAAGCTTATGAAACACTAGCAAAATCTAGTTTTACAACATTCTTGTTACCCCAGAAAGGTCCTTCTTGCTCACCAAAATCAATTCCCAATGCCACCCAGCACCTGGAAACCGTAAATCTACTTTCCAGCACTATAGATTTGTCTATTCTGGATATTTCAATATGTGGCCTTTTGTGCCTGGTTTCTTTAGTCAGCTTAATGTTTTTGAGGTTCATCCATGTTGTAGTGGGTATCAGTGCTTTCTTCCTTATTTATTTATCAGAGAGAGAGAGTGTGCACACAAGCAGGGGGTGCAGCAGGCAGAAGGGGAAGCAGGCTCCCCATTGAGCAAGGAGCCCGATGTGGGACTCGATCCCAGGACTCTGGGATCACGACCTGAGCTGAAGGCAGATGCCCAACCGACTGAGCCACCCAGGCATCCCCTTTGTTCCTTTTTATGGCTGAATAACATTCCTTTGTATGGTTAGACCTCACTTTGTTTATCCATTCTCCAGTTGATGGACATTTGTGTGGTTTCCACTTTTTTTTTTTTTGGTGGTTATTTAATAACTAATGAAATCTAATTAGAAAATTTCAATTACAACTTTAACATGTACTATAGAAACTTACTACAATTAAATTAAGCAAAAATTAATTTACTTAACAAATATGTGTTAACAGAATTTTTTTTTTTCCCATTTGCCCTTTCTCCTGTTTCCTGGCCAGAATCTGGACTTTTTTTTTTTCCCCATTTTTTATTGTTATGTTAATCACCATACATTACATCATTAGTAAGTTTTGGTAGTTGATGCATCTCTAGGAATGCACCCATTTCTTCCAGGTTATTTAATTTGCTGGCATAGAGTTGCTCATATTATGTTCTTATAATTGTTTGTATTTCTTTGGTGTTGGTTGTGATCTCTCCTCTTTCATTCATGATTTTGTTGATTTGGGTCATTTCTCTTTTCTTTTTGATAAGTCTGGCCAGGGGTTTATCAATCTTGTTAATTCTTTCAAAGAACCAACTCCTAGTTTCATTGATCTGTTCTACTGTTCTTTTGGTTTCTATTTCATTGATTTCTGCTCTGATCTTTATTATTTTGGTTTCCACTTTTTGACTATGATTAATAATGCTGCTGTGAACATTTGTGTACAGGTTTTTGTGTAGACATGTTTTCTGTTCTCTTGGGTCTATGCCTAGGAGTAGAATCACTGGTCATAAGTCACTCTACTAAGCATTTGGAAAACTGCCCAGTTGTTTTCCATGGTGGCTGCATCATTTCACATTCCCACTAGCAATGTATGATGGTCTCAGTTTCTCCACAGAAGGAATGATTTCTTAACCAGTTTACGGTGTCATGTTTTTCAAGCCTTATGGATTCAGTAGCTCATTTTAAATTATTTTAAAGTAGATGTTTTTCACATCATGAAGAGCACAGGAGAAGCTGTATATAATAATAATAGGCTCTGATCTTGCCAAATGTGGAATTTCTCTAATACGTAGTTTATAATAGATTACACCATTTTCTCAGGGTCTTTGTTTATAAAGATGGAATCTTATTGACCCATTAGTTATTTGCTAAATATAAATATGGTTATATAATTATAAATGTATATACACAGTCTATATAGTTTACAAGTGATTGATCTCTCATATTGTTTGTGAAATTTTACTTGTTTTGGAGATGTTTTCCATTTCATACATTCACGTGTTTATTCATTCCACAAATATTGAAACCCTGCTCTATGTAAAGTCCCATGCTAGGTTCTATTTTTAAAATTTACTCTTAAATAGATCTTGTTTTCAACAAGCATAGAGTTTAATAGGGAGATGAGATGTGAAGAGTCATTGTAAGAGAGAATGAGCTAAGTCCCAAAAGAGAAGCTTGAGCAAAACCATGCTGCTTCTGAGGTAAGAGAGGTTGTTTCTACCTGAGAAGGTAGGATTGGAGGTCAGGAATGATTTCTTAAAGGAAGTGACATTTGGAAAGCCTCTCTCAGAAAGGATAGGACTGAGCTATGGTAGTATTGGAGAAAAGCACATTTCTGTCTATGAATAAAGTATTAGCATAGCATATGTGCTTAGAACAGAGTGGTTTGGTTTTGTCAGGAGCATAGTGGAAGTAAGGATGCAAAGTATGCCATAAGATTGGATCTTGAGAAGGCTTGGAATAGTGTCTAGATTGCATGTTCTGCAACAGGCAAACAAAACTTAACTATTCAAAGAAATAACAGAGGTAGGTTTCTTAGGAAGAAACTGAGAATGCCCTGGGGATTATTTATTTATATACTATTTATTTTACAAGAAAGAAAGAATTGTAAGGTAGCAGTGATTATAAATTTACATGCCCTTATTTTTCACTCTACTTTTCTCATTCATAATGATTTACTTTTCTTTATTATCTCTATATGGTCTATAAAACATTTTCCATTACATCATTATTTCTTAAGCATATCCAGTAAGGAGAAAAAAAAAAAACAAAACAACATCTTGGTTGCTTGTAGAAAAAGTAGCATACTACAAATAGTGAATCATGGAACACTAACACCAAAAACTAATGATGTTATGTATGGTGATTAACATAACATAATAAAAAAAAGTAACATACTACAATTTCTATAAACATTTCGTGTCCTATTTCATAGACAATATTTTTTTAGACTTACCTCCTTTGTGTTTACCACCTGTTTTTCCATCGTAGACCATCCTTCTGGGTTTGTTTTCCTTTTTTTTTTCCTCCAATAATATATATTATGTGTGCGTGTGTGTTTGTTGTTCGTAAATCTGTTGACTTATGTTTATCTCTTTAGCATTTTTAAAATTTAGTTTTTTCTGAGTGCACCATTCTGGGATGACAGTTAGTGTTCCCAGTCCATTTGAAATATTATTAGATTGTCTCTGGCTCCTAATGTGGCTGTGTGTTGTCAGTCTGTCATTTGCAGGTAATCTTTTCTGTTTACTCTTATGATCTTTGTCAAAGCTGGGTATCCTGCAGTTTCATTGTAATGTGTAAGTGTCTAGTTCTGGATTTCCACCTATTTCTTTTTCCTGGATATTGGCCTTGGTGATGTGGGCTGATACACTTCATTCGTTCAGGAAGATTCACAATCATTAGTGCTACAAATATTACCTTTACTTTTTTTTTCTCTATTCTCTCTCCCAGGTACTCTGGTTAGAATTAGGTTAGATTTTTCACATTTTTTTCTTATATATCACTTGATCTGTCTTCCATATTTCCTACCTTTGTGTCTCTCTATGTGACATTGTCACAGGATTTTCAGATCTATATTCAGATTCTAGTTCACCAATTTTTGGGGGGTGGCATCTTATACTCTCTTTAACACATCTGCCCTTTGGTTTTATTTATATTTCAACCATTACATTTTTCAACTATAAACCTTATATTTTCTTCTTTTTTAAACCTTCCTAGTCAGTTTTGGTCATCTCTCACTGCATGTTTGTGATGTTACCCTTTATTTCTTTAAACATTTCATACATGTTTTGTAATACTACGTCTGAGACCTTAGTATCTGATGTCCTGGGTGGTCTGAATCTATTTTTTTTTTTCATTTCTTCCAAGTCTCATTTCTAGTGGTAGTTTCCCGGAACATTTTGTGGTTGTTGACTGTGATCTTCTGTTTGACATTATTCTATTGTGAAGAAGAACTTGGAGCCTGAATGCAGTGTGTGTTCCGTACGAGAGACGGTTTGTGTGTTTCCACAGGGACTGCAGACTGGGACCGTTTGAAACCCTTTGAGGGTCTCTGGTATAATCCAAGCATCTCAGGTTCACCTCCCCATTCCCGCTGCTAATGGAAAGCTACATCTCCAGAAGTTGGTGCTGATGTTGGCGTTTACCCTCAAGCTACTCCTTCTTTAGTTTGCATGTGTAGCTCACGGTTAAAATTTTAGCTCAAGATGAGGGCTTTTATTTTTGCTGAGGCCCCTTGGAGCTTTACTTCACCTATTTAAAGCTCAGCAATGCTATAAAAATTATGTTTTGTACAGGATCTACTTTTTTTTTTCTTCTCAAGATACTCCCTTAGAGCCTGAAAATTGGCCTGCTCCTGGAAGCTGAATGATAGATCATTGTAGCCCAGTAGCAATATGGGAATTACCAAAATAGTTTCGTCAATATAAATAAGACAAACAGGAATATTTTAGAACAAACAAACACTAATTTGGCATTTTAATTTATCCAGTTTTGTTATGTATACCAGTTCTTGCTAGTTTGTGCCTTTTAGATATTACCCAAAATATTGTATTAATAAAATATTTGAAATCTTCTTGTTCTGCAGAAGAATAACTAGGCCACTGGGAGACTAGGAGACTACTAGTGGATAACTCTTCTTAAGATTTCTATTTGCCTTATTTTAATATGCTTTGGAATGTTCAGAGGAAGGGAAAAGAGGGAGTTGGTCCACTAAGAAATCTGAGATCTGTGAAGTCAGGCCAGAGATGTCATATGTGCATTCTTCCATTAGGTAATAAAATCTTTATCCATTTATGCATGATTCCTTTCATAGCTATTTAATAATTTTATTAATATTTGTAGGTTGCCCACTATATGGCACGTACTATTCCATATGATAGAAAACACAGGAAGGTACAATTAGAAGTCTCTAGACTTAGAGATCTTCCTTTCTATTCTCAGGACAGACATAAACAGAGAAGAGTAGGGAGATGGTATGGGAGGATGGTAAGGGCTAGGGAGAACAGTAGACATTGCAAGAGGAATCGAGTATGGCGGGGCTAAAATAACGACGGGTAGATGGATTTACTGGTTCTGAGCACTTTGCTAATGAACCTTAGAACCTGGTCTGATGTGTCTTGGCTGGAACACTCCCATGGTCAGGTGAGCAGATCATTTAGGAAGCTGGTGTTCTGGGTTAAATTGTGTCCTCCAAACAGGAGGTGTTAGAGGCCTTGCCCATGGTACCTCAGAATGTGACCATATTTAGAGATAGAGTCTTTACAGAAGTAATTTAGTTAAAATGAGGTCATTAGGACAGCTTTAATCCAGTATGACTGATGTCCTTATAAACACAGAAAAGTTTGGACACAGAGATGGACACACACACAGGGAAGGAGAACACCACTTGAAGATGAGGGTCATGCTGCCATAAGCCAAGGCTCCCCCAGAAGCCAGGAGAGGGCATTTAGAGTAGCAGGGCTTGTTCTTGGACTTCTGGCTTTCAGAACACTGAGACATTCAACTTTTGTTGTTCAAGGAACTCACATTTGCAGTACTGTGTTACGGTAGCCCTCACCAACCAAGGCAATCAGTAATTCATTATAATTAAAGCTTCACAGTTTGTTGGACACTAGGAGATGACAAGCAAAAGGGTTCAAGAACTGCTGATAGCCTATTATGAACCAGGAGGTTTTTATTTAATGAATATATAATGTCTATTATATGCCAGTGACTATTCTAGATAATTTGTAAATATTAGCCAGTATGTATCCAAATAGCAATCCTATTACAGAGGTTCGTCCATTATTGTCATTTTAAAGATGTGGAGTCACATTTTGGTCATGCCATCTACTTCCCCAGAGAAGAAGAACTTTTGAACAAACTTTACATGACCATGCAGAGATTCTTGGGCCTCGAATAGGAGATTTTCCTGAGGGTTTCCCACACACATGGAAACACACAATTTTTTGAAGTCTTGTTTTGGTGATAGTGAGAGATGCACGGAGGAGGCGTGCCCAAGACAAGGGCATCCATGTTCTAGTCCCACCTCTGTTTCCTTATAGCCACAGACCTTGGGTACATCACTGAGCTGTCTTCCGTCTCCATTCTTACACTCGCCCATATTAACTGGGTAACTGTAAAATCAAATCAGAGGATAATTTTAAATTTAAAAATAAACAACAAAGGAATAAAATCTCCAATCCATAGTTTGCCCTAGAGATTTTTTTCAAGGAACTATCCTCTCAATATCTCCCAAACAATGTATTAATTTGTATCCTTTAAACATTAGATCTAAGAACTCATTTCAGTTATTTATCATATACTTGAAAGGCTTTGGTATCATCTCACTGGAATGAAAGATACACATGTAATCTAGTTCCAAAGAGATAAAAAATTGATAGCAAGTTATGATTCATGTTGGGTAAGCATAAAACCAACCATATGTTAGTCCTTTATGCAAAGCTTTAGATTCAGAATTACAGATTGAACTATGTGTTAATCCCAGGACTCTTCTTGTAATTCACTGATGGCAGGGAACCTTAGAGAGGGAGTGATATTAACTAGAATGATAGTGAATAAAATCAGGTTGCCATGATGGACTCTTTTCTCCAAGGTTGTAGAATGGAGGTGGTATAACTCTAGACCCTTTCTCAAGTGTGTGATGGAGATGGGGGAAATTGATCTTTTACCAAGACGTGGTGCATTAGTCAAGGTAAATAATGCTGTGACAATCTTCAAATCCCACTCCCTTGACACAGTGAAGATTGATTTCTTGCTCCCATCATAGTTGTGGGGGCTGGTTAGGTATCTGAGCAGCAGGGTTGCAAGAGAGACTTCGAAACCCAGGCTCCTCCTTCTTCCACCGTCTTGGACATGTGTCCTCCGTGGTTACAGAGGGGAGAGGAGATGGAGGGCTGGAGAGTCACATGGCTAGGCTCACATCCCAGTGGTCATGACTCACTTGCATGGCCTTAACCTGACTAGACCCTTTTGCTCTCTGTTTTAATCAGTCCGGACCTTGTTGAGTGCCCTCAGTGTGCTATGCCCTCTCTTTTCTCTGGGCTTTTGAATTTGCCTTCATTCACCTTGGAGCACTTCCCTTGCCATATGCCAACACCTGTGCTTTTCACTGTCATAAACGGCCTCCAAGGCAGGCTTCTTCAGTTGAGTGCTATTATCTTGACAAGGAATTCTTACACATTGTTCATGTTCCTGGCGGTGTTTACAAAGACAAATACTGATTATGTGTGTCTGAGAAATTTTGCCAGTGCAAAGTCAGCCTTCATTGTGATATTTTAATTATGGTAGCATTTTGTATGATTTGTGAAACTTTTTTTTTAATTAATCGGACATACCTCATTTAAGTAGAAATCTGTTACATTTAAGTTGTTTACTATTTTTTTTTTTTTACTGTTACTGAAAATGCTGCAGTGAATAAAGGGATGTATTTATAACCCATCTCCCATGCCTATTCAGTATAGCTTCATAAAATGTATTCTCATCATAATTTCTTCAACATAATTGCATTATCATTTCTTATTTGTGGTGTGTCTCTAGCCAGCCCCATCATCATTACCATTGTCATAATGCTTAATAACAAGAGTAACAATAATATAATAATCACTGAGTGCATGCATCTGTGGGTACTAGGCTAGGCTTTTTATGCATATTACCTAATTTAAACTTCACCCTAATGCTATGCCATTAGAATTGTTATTATTCCAGTCTTACAGATGAGGTTGCTATGGCCCCTAGGGGCCATGTGATCTGTCTATGGTTACTCAGCCAGCAAGTGGTGGAATTAGGCTCTAAACTATCATTTTTAGTTTCAAAGCTCTCATTCCTTTCATCCACCGCTCCACACTATGCCTTGGTCAGGCAGTCCAGGCTCCTGTTAGGGGTCCTAAATAACTTACTGTGTGATCTCTGAACTCAGGCATCCCTGGTCTCCGCTTCCCTAATTATAGTAACCTTGATTGTGTGCTCCTTCCAATGTCAGAGAGCAAAATGCAGCAGTGTCTGTAGAAACATTTTGGAACTTGTACAATTCCAAGGGATAATTAAGAGATTTTACTGGGTCACAAAAAGGCTTTGTCAAGCAGCCCCTTGGCAAACGTGAAGGATACACCCGGAAAACTCAAATCTCTAAACTGGATAACAAAACATTCTTCTTATAAAATGCAGTGGTGTGCCAATAGGAAAAAAAATGTAAGGGACCCCCTTCACATCTGTAATGGTTCCACAAAAATGGAGGGATGTCATTCATAAAGTTGTCACAACAAATACTGTCTAGAGTGGTTGTTGAAACAGTTTCGGGATTCACCTTTGATTAATGTATTTATGGGCTCGTTGATGCCCTAGTTCTGAGCGATCCCTGAACTTCATGTTCCTTTCTGCTCTATTGAGAACACGTCTTCTGATACTGAACTATACATAGTGAGTCTGTGTATGTGGAGAGGTCTGGTTTGAGTCCTTGCCCTTTTACCAACATGCCTGGCACCCGCATGCAAGCTGTCCTCCCCAGGCATCCTTTTCTTCATTTACTTGTATGAGATGGATGGATTGGACAAGATGACATTTGAGACAGTAGTTCCCAAGTCTAGCCAATTTCCAGAATCACATGTAGGTCTTGTAAAAAAAAAAAAAAATCCATTTCTGAGCCCAACAACTGGGTGTTCTGATTCAGGACCTTTGAGGCAGGATCAGAATCCACAGTGAGGTTGCCTAACAGTTATTGAAGGCTAATTTGTACCAGATATTATGCTCAACATGGTGTATAGGACTTTTTGTGTCATTACAATGGTTTGGGGTAAATGCTGTTCTCATTCTCATTATGACCTCTGCCAGGTTTTTAACTGCTTGCTCATTGCTTACAGGCTCTAGGGGCTTGCGTTTCTTTGTGTTTGTATCCTCACTTATACGTATGTTGTAGCTCTAGGTTCTGAACCTGACAATCCTGGAGATCTAAATCTTGTGTTCATTTTTTCCATGCTTTTGCCCATTGCTCGAGCTTATTCATATCAAGAATCTGGAGACTAAGTTGGGGAAGGGTTAGTTGCCTGTGACTGAGGACCACTGCAGCCTTCTCTGAGGGTGGAGCTTCAGCTCCGAGTGTGTAACCAGGCTCCCTAACCATGCACATGTCCCAGGTCTCAGAGTCCCCAGAGAAGTGCCCTCTCATCTTGGCTCTCAGGGCAGCCTGGCTTCTCTCTGCTCCTCTCAGGGATCCTGCTCAACATCCCAATTTTTTTGTTGGCTTACTTGTTTCCTTTGTTTTTATTTGGTTGTTCCAAATAAATTAGAAGATCACCCCTGCCTCAATAGGATGTTTTCATCACGAGCAACTTGTTCTGCAGCAGGAGGGTCCCTTAGCTCTCCATAACCTGTCCATTCTCTCCTCTTTCTTTCTTTTTTTAAATATATGTCTCGTCTGTTAGAGTATAAGCTCCTTGAAGGTAGAGACCTTGATTCTCTTAAACTCAATTCTATCTTTAGTACTGAGTAGAGTTCCTATATGTAATACGTTCTCAAACCTTCTATGTGACATTGTTAAAAGCAAAAACATCTCTGTGACCCAAATACCAATTCATTTTTTACCCACAAGGAAATGAAAAATGATATGTGGACCAAGTGATGGACTGAATATCGGAGACATGAATTTTACTTCAGCGCCATGGAGTCCAACACATTAGCAAGTAGCCTTATGTGGCTATGTGCCTTTTAGTTTAATGAAAATCAAGTAAAACTTAAAGTTTAGTTCTTTGGTCATCCGCTTTTCATCATTTCAGAAAGATCTCCTGGATTGTAATCCTCTATATAAAGGTTTCCATCTTCTGTACAAAAACTAGATTCTGCAGCTGTCCATATGTGTTTTGCCATTGTATATGCCCTATACTGAGCAGCTGCCTGGTTATGCCATTAGGAAATTCCTTCTGTACACCAATATCCTTAATTCTGCTTTTCCAACAGCCCCGATTCTCAGTATGTACAGTGGGTTTTGCCAACCTGAATCTAAGTGCAAACCCTAGTTATTTCTTTTAAATGTTTAATGCAATTGAGTCAAAATGCAAAACGCTATTTCTGTTACTAAAAATAGCCACCCTTGATCTTTCATTTGACCTCTGATTCACAAGAACGAAGTGAGGTATGGGAGAACAAATATTTTAACATAATGCCCACATACACATAAATAACATAGAATTGGATAATTGGAAGTTAGGGTTTTGTTTTGTTTTTTTCTTCTGAGGCCTTATCAGGATATTCTCATATTAAATGGGCTGGGTGAGAATGGCTAATATTTTTTATAATCCAGATTCTTATTAATTATTTGTACTCTGTTACTATGAGGAGTCTTCCTTCATACTTAACAATGAGGTAGTGCTTTGTGCAGGTTTATTTTTGTACTGTTTCCTTGAAGAGGGTATAGAATTTCCCCTCTTGGCAGAATATTTTAGTGGTGGTTCCAAAAATTTACTACAGCTTTCGGAAGTGTAGTTTCATCAGCTCATTATATAGAAATGTTATCCAAATCTCCATGGGATGTGTAAGTGGCAGGGTGGTGACGGAGGCGCCCCAGAGGTGAGGCTCCCTGTGGTGTTAAAGGAGGGAGGACTCAGTGCTCTTCCTTGAATGTGTGTGCTTTACTGATTGCGTGAATGTGATGAAAAAATAAAATCATTTGCGCTCTTTGGGAGAAAAGGCAATCTCTGCTCGCTAGGTCTTCAAAACCGTGTATCAATTTCATATTCCCCACATCGTGTGAGATTGTTAAATAAAAAAAATGAAGAATCTAAAAGCAGAACATAAGCCTTTTACATTTGGAAAATTTGCACAACAGAATACCAAAACATTTGCTGATGCACTTCTTTCAACTATGAAGCATAAACCTATTTCCTTTAAATATTATATGAATCCTGCTGTGATTTAAAAAGAAAAGTGGCATCTAATCGTGGAACATTAAATTGACTTTGTTATGTGGTTTACTGGCTTATCTATCAAAACAGAATTCAAATCCATTTGTAGAATGAAGTTTGAGATTGCCAGAATAGCAATGAAAGTAAATACAAACACACTGGGGGGAAAAGCAAGCATTCCAATGCTAAGCATTTCTATTCTAAGATAAAATCTTCTGGAGGGTTATGTTTTTTTGTTTGTTTGTTTGTTTTTGCCGATTTAATCAAGAAACAGTATGGATTTTATTGCGTCTCATTTCAGTCTACAGAATAAGTATCATAATTAGCTTCAGATGTTAATATTCCCCCAGATATATATACTTTACTATTAAATTTGCTGTTTAATTCATTAAAACGGCAAAGATGTTCTGCTTAAATTCCTGCATATTTAAAGTAGCATACTACTGATAGGTCGTAGATATTAAGTAAATATTTGTAAAACAGATGAATACATAAATAAGTGAATGCTTTTAATTTCTTTTATATTTAGTGTACTTAAGAATTTCCAGGGGTGCCTGGGTGGCTCAGTTGTTAAGCGTCTGCCTTCGGCTCAGGACCGTGGGATCGAACCCCGCATCGGGCTCCCTGCTCAGCGGGGAGCCTGCTTCTCCCTCTCCCACTTCCCCTGCTTGTGTTCTCTCTCTTGCTGTCTCTCTCTCTGTCAAATAAATAAATAAAATCTTTAAAAATCTTTAAAAAAAATCTTTAAAATAAAATCTTTAAAAAAAAAGAATTTTCATATTGCCTCTTTAAGGAAGAATAATGAAGGATTCTTGTCAGAGAAAATCAAAACAAATTTTGCAGGTTTTAAAAATTATAGCTATTATAAATGCAGATAGTAGGTTGGAATTTGGAAAAACCAATAGCCCCCCGGGAGAAAATTGGTTTTATTTCAAAACACTTTATTTCTCTGGATAATTATAGTCTTAAGAATCAAAACACAAACAAGTGAATGATAAAAATAAGCAAAGCAGGAAAACGAAAACTCTGCCATTTTATCAACTGAGCAGTTTTTCACTTAGTATAATTCCCTACAGATTAATCCATAATTTTGCTTATCTCAGTAGAATATTCTTTATATTCCTAAATAATATTCCGTGTTAGTTTAACCATTTACCCACTAAAATACATCTGGATTATTTCCACTTTGGGCCACAGCAAATATGTCTTATGGTGATTGATTTCTACTTTTATTCGGTGTAAACAATATTATATATACTTTCAATTTAAAACAAAAATTTTTTTTTTTAAAGATTTAGTTAATTAATTTAGAGAGCATGTGTGAGCGGGGATGGGGCAGAGGGAGAGGGAAAGAATCTCAAGCAGACAACCTGGTGAGCACGGAGCCTGATGCGGGGCTTGATCTCAGCGTCCTGAGATCATGACCTGAGTGTTGTGGTGGGTTGCTTTTTTATGTGGCCCAGGATACGGTCTGGCTTAGAGTATGCTCCATGAGTTCTTGGAAAAAAAAAAAAAAATGGGTACCGTATTGCTGTTAGGTGGATCATCCTGTATCTGTCAGTAACATCCTATTGGCTCATTTTGTTGTTTCAATATGTAGTAGTTTCTCATGGTTACTGTAACCAATTCCCACAAACTTGGGAATGTGAAACAACAGAAATTTATTCTTACACCGTCCTGAAGGTTGGAGTCTGAAATCACAGTGTGGGTGGGGCCATGGTGTTTCCAGAGGGTTTGGGAGAGAATCTATTCCTTGAGTCTTCCTGCTGCTGGCTCGTCTTGGTGTTTCTTGGCTTGTAGTGACGTTTCTCCCTGTGTTTCTGCCTCCAGATCCTCGTGGTGTGCATGTGTGTGTGCGTGTGCGTGCGTGTGTGTGTGTGTGTGTGCAATCTCCCTGCGTTTCTCTCTTATAAGGACACTTGGGATGAGTGCAGATGGTGTTAATAATTTTTGTTTCAATCATTATGTATAATTTAGACAACTCAGGAGAAGGATACCCTCTGGTAATTACCCATATTTCTAGTCTTTGTTGCTGTTGTTGTTTTTCCTTCCTGATGCTCTAAGATTCCTTCTCTTAATATCTTTCTGTTTGAAAATTTTTCTTTGGCCATTCTTTAAGGGTAAGTCTGTTAGGACACAGACTTTGAGTTTTTCTTCAGCTGCATATGGGTTTGTTTTCCCTAGGTTCTTCAAGAATGGTTTCCCCAGATGTGGAATTCACATGGACACTTCTTTTCTTTTGATATTCAAAAAAGCGTGCTCCTTTCTTCTGGCCTCTGTAGTTCCAGATGAGAAACCCACTTACATTCAAATTAGTGTTTTCTGCAAGTAATGCATTCTTTCTCTCTGGCCGTTTTCAAGATATTTTCTTTGAATTTAGTTTTCAGAAGTTTAATTAGGGTGAGAGTTAAAGTGGGTTTCTTTTCAGTTATCCTGTCTGAGGTTCACATAGCTCGTGGAACCTGTGGATTTAGATTGTTCATCAAATTAGAGACTTTTTCAGCCATTATGTTTCCAAGTGCTTTTTCAGTCTTTCTTCTTCCCTCCTGGGACTGCCATGATGTGAGGCTGGATTTCTGTTGTTGTTGTTCTGCAGGTCTCTGAGGCTCTCTTTATTTTTATTTATTTATTTTAGTCTGTTTCCTCTCTCTGTTCAGACTGAGTAAGTTCTCTCAAACTATCCTCAAATTCACTGCTTCTGTCCCATCATGTCTACTCTCATTTTGAGCCCACCCAGCCAATTTTCTATTTTCGTGGCATTTTTCAGCTCTATGATCAACACTTGGTTATTTTTGTATCTTCTATTGCTTTACTAAGATTTTCTAGTTTTTTGTTCTCCTCAAAAGAATTTGTAATTGCTTGTCGAAACATTTTATGATGGGTTCCTTAAAATTCTTGACAGATAATTCCAGTATCTCATCCATTTCAGCGTTAGCACGGATTGATTGCCTTTTCTCATTCAGGATGTGATTTTCCTGGTTCGTATTATGATGCGTGGCTTCCTGTTGCAGCCTGGACAGTTTGGCTGTTATGTTAGAAGATAGGAGAGCCTGTTGCAGTTTTTATTTTCACAAGCGGTCGCTCTGTTTAGGTCTGGTATGCGGGTCCTGGCCTACTGCCGTGGGCAGTGGCTGCAATGACTAATTTTCAGAGCTTACATGGTGCTCTTTTCATCTGTTGGGTTCATTTAATGCATCTGGGGCTTCCACTGGCTCTTGTTAATGCTGCTTGAGGGGGAAGAACGAGCTCCCAGAGGAGAGGTGCCCCAGTACCTTTATGCAAAAGAGGAGGTTTTTTCCAAGCATGGGGGAAATGAGTACTTCTTGACGGGGCTCTGGCGGCGAGATCCTTATTCCTGGTGGCTCCAGCCATGTGGTGCCTCAGGAGGGGCCCTGAGAGCAGGAGAATCTCAGCACTGTGAGGACAGACAAGTTTCTCAGGCTTCCCATGTGTCTGCTAGTGTTGTTTCTTTCTATTTTTTTTTTTTTCCTTCTGGATCTAATTCTTCAAAGTGAATGTTACTCCGTGAGAACATTCTCAGAGGCCCACCTGGACACCAGGGATGTATCATTCTGCTTCTGCTTGCTTAAGTTATATCCTAAAGATCTGAAATATCCAAAATCACATCTCGAAGTGACTCTTCCACTACACTGATGTAGGGGGAGAGGCATGCAGGTAGCTATTTAAATCTGCATCAAGAGCAGCAACTTCTGTCTTTTCTGCTGCCTGTTGTGAATATCTCATTAAGGGTATTTTGCTGTCACATTGGTTTGCATGTAGAATTATTACTGCCCCCTCGGCCCCCGCCCAACACCCTTACCCATCCTGCTTCTTCAGTGGTTAAGAGCACATCCTCTGGAGTCCATCCAACTTGAGTTTAAATGCTGATCCTGCTGTTTATTAGCCTGTGCATTCTGAACAAGTCTCTTACTTCCCTAAATCTCATCTAAAAAATGAGGACAGTATAGGGTAAAGTAAAATTTAATAACAACATTTCTGTTAAGTCAGCATAGTACCTAGCTGGTGGCAAGCACTCAGCAGATGTGATGAATTAGCTAGGTGCACATCCTCATCAACATCATTATCATTTCGTCTCCAGTTTAGAGATAAACCAAAGCTTTGAAAGTAGAAGTAACTGAGTCAGTTTGCCCATGTAAGTGTCAAGAGAGCTGGAATTCAAATCCAAGTCGGACTTTTTACAAATCCTCTTTGCTAACCATTGTACATAACCATGCCACCGATGATTATCTTGGCGAGACTTGAGTCTCCATGGGAGCATGGGTTTGTCAATCCATGTTCAGGATATGCAGAAATACAAGAATGTACAATTATATGATCCAGACATATTCAGTTTTCAATTAATTATTATTTATAGTGGTAAATATTTTTATAGAGCTATCTATGCATAAAAATAAAAATAACCCACCTGGTTTAATAGAACCTGATCACCAAACTTTGTAAAAGGATGACTTTTAACCCTTTTGCCCAAGTACTCCTTTTTATGATGCTTACCAGTTTTTGAACTCTGATAGATTTTAAAAACTGTTTTTCTTAGGCATTATGCTCTTTCATTTAAATTTTAATATAATTTGAGATGCAGTAAAAACAGATGTTTCCATTTATTGCAGTTTTCTACAAATCTTCTTCTGCATAAGAATATATAGTTTCTATAATAGTTTTGCACATTGCTAGATGAACAAGTGAGGATCATGGTGAATTCCTGAATTTATAATTATAATGGAACAGAAGCAAATCAGGAGGAATAATTTATGTTATTACCAATTAAAGTAAAAATGGATTTATGATAGAGACACAAATACTCCAGTTGCATTTGCCCATTTATTAAATATGGGAAAAATTCACTGATGAAAAACATAAAAAAGGAAGTTATTTCCTGTGTACATTGGGGTTCTTTATGAGTTGTTATTCTGTGGTGTAGGAGGTAAGCAGTTACTTTTTCCTCTCTCAGGCTCTGCTGATTCAGAGATTTCAAAAAACAAAACAAAACAACAACAACAAAAAACCAACTAATGGCCACATATAGATCATGAACCTATTTATGTTTTATATTTTTGAGATAGGAAAATTAGATATTCGACTCAGCTTCTTTGTAAGTTAAATGAAAACACTATTATTTATTACATATAGCAAATAATACATAATGTTATTAGTGCATATACACATAGGCTGATTCCACATTTGACATAAAGAGAGAGATGGAGGCAAAGGGAGAAAAGAAGAGGGTCCATTTGTGATGGGACACGTGGAGGTTGATCCTTCGGAAGGAGAAGCAAAGAGAAAGGCATTGAGGAAAGGAGGGAAGGGGGAGGGAGTGCCTGGGGGGAGGGGGAGACGGGCAGCAGAAGAGACGAAGACTGAGTGGAGAGAGGATGCTGGAGGGAAGTGTAAGTCCCCAGAACAGAAGGGAGAAGAAAGCTAGATGGTGAAGAAAAAGAGAATAACTAGAAAAGGGGGGGGGGGGGAGAAAGAGAGAGAGAGAGACCACACACAAGTCTAAATCCCTGAGCATCAGAGGTTTGCTTTTACCTTAAATCTTAAGAATAAGTTGAATATGCTCAGGTTTTAGCTACAGTGTTGTACATTTTGTGTCTTCCTTATGACACCTTCACCGTCCCGACAGTGGGAAAGTGTGTATCATTGACAGTACCCTTCCCCAAAAAAGCATTCTAGGCAGGTAGGACACAACCCGGAAACTCTTCTCAGAACGATGATTTCTGTCTGCAGTCAGACCATAGTCTGCAGGCTTGGCAGTCCACCTTGCGGGGGTGCGGTGGGGTGGGAACTGGAAGTGTCTTCTGCACACTGTTCTCTGGCCCCCACCACCATCCTTTGGTGTCTCGGAGAAGGGGAACCTATGCTTATCACCCAGAGCAGTGTGAGTGAAGAGAAAACAATACTTCAATGAACAAATGAGAGTATTATGTACCAGAGGAGGAAATACTAGGAGAAACTTCACATAAGATGAAGCGAACATTTCATTTCGTAAAAATTATAGCATCAAGCAAGGATTCAATTTTATTTCCTTGCCTGTACTGGATCTTAGTGAGTGGTGAAGGGGGAATGAAGTACAAGATAGATGTAGGCTTCAAAACCCAAATGTGGGGCGCCTGGGGGGCTCAGTTGGTTAAGTATCTGCTTTCGGCTCAGGGTCCTGGGATCGAGTCCCACATCGGGCTCCTTGCTCAGTGGGGAGTCTGCTTCTCCCTCTGCCTGTCACTCCCCCTGCTTGTGTTCTCCTGCTCTCTCTCTCTCTCTCTCTCTCTGACAAATAAATAAAATCTTTAAAAAATTTTCTTTGAAAAAAAAGAATAGAGGAAAATAAATTTATTGAGCACATTCCACTTGGCAGGGGAAGATGACTTAGGTTAAACGGATGTGCGGTCTTGGCTGGTCAGCTCGAGGCTGTCCTTTCTAGGTCATTCCACCCACTCTCCTCTCCAGATGTGCTGAGATACCCTACTCTGACCCAGATAACTGTATTTGTGTAGACACATCCTAAGTGCACTTCTTTTCCTGCGGCTGCTCCTTGCCTTGGAGGGCCTCGTAGGGCTCCGAGCTGAGATAGCATCAATCTGTTCCCTAAGGGAAAACACGAAACATCAGTCCCCCAAGTTCTCCGGTTAAAGAGCACAGAAAGGAGACACCCTCTTCAGATTCTTTATCTTCTTACCTGAGTTCCTTTAGTTCCAGTCTGACTTGGGGGTTTATTTTCAGCTTATGGTGAACATGCCCTTTGACTGATAGTTGCTTCCTGATAATACTGACTTATCACGTCTCGTTTACATTTTTATTTTTAAGATTAAGTGAATCGTTCCCTAGTCAGTGCAAGAACTGTATGTTCAAAGGTCTACAAACTGCTTGAAAAATGACTTACGTAAGGCCAAACAATTATTTTGATTTATTTTAATCTTCTGGACTTTTTTTCCTGAGTGTTATTTTAATGACAGTTGACTATAGTTGTTTTGACAGATGGATTTGTCCTAATTTTATTATTAAGCAGGCTGAAAGGTGTTAAACTGACTCATGAGCCCGTTTCGTGCTGTGCCTGAGTGTAATTTCATTTTGAATAAAACATGTTTCCCAGGTTCATTTCTCTTGATCTCACTCTTCGTTTCATCGTCTTTAAAAAGTGGCCAAGTGGGGCATGGTAACAAAGATTTCCGTTCAGAACGGTGAATTTTACATGGGCGGTGAACCATACTGAGATTTGCTTCTACTGATGCGGAAATTCAGCATAGCTCATGGTACCTTTCTTCTCCTCCCCGTCAGATAGTGAGTTAACTCTTTTGTGAACCTACTATGCGAAGAAGAGCACGGATTACAATTTCGTGTTCCTTCTGCAGGTGATGGAAGTCAAAGGACAGATGATCCATGTCCCGGAGTCGAATTCCATCTTATTCCTGGGCTCTCCGTGCGTGGACAAGCTGGACGAGCTCATGGGCCGAGGGCTGCATCTCTCGGACATCCCGATCCATGACGCCACCCGGGATGTCATTCTGGTTGGTGAGCAGGCGAAGGCCCAGGACGGCTTGAAAAAGAGAATGGATAAATTGAAGGCAACTTTGGAAAGAACTCACCAGGCCCTGGAAGAAGAAAAAAAGAAGACAGTCGATCTTCTGTATTCTATTTTCCCCGGTGACGTCGCCCAGCTCTTGTGGCAAGGGCAGCCCGTTCAGGCCAGGAAGTTTGACGACGTCACCATGCTCTTCTCGGACATCGTTGGCTTCACAGCCATCTGTGCCCAGTGCACCCCCATGCAGGTGATCAGCATGCTGAACGAACTGTACACCAGGTTTGACCACCAGTGTGGATTTTTGGATATTTATAAGGTAAAGGAGTTTAGTTACTCATCCACAAATATTTTATTTATTTATTTATTTTTTTAAAGATTTTTTTTTTAAGACTTTATTTATTTCTTTGATAGAGAGATAGAGAGAAAGCACAAGTAGGCAGAGAGGCAGGCAGAGGGAGAGGGAGAAGCAGGCTCTCCGCAGAGCAGGGAGCCCGACATGGGACCTGATCCCAGGACCCTGGGTTCCTGACCGGAGCCGAAGGCAGACGCTTAACTGACTGAGCCACTCAGGCGCCCCCACAAATATTTTATATATATGTGTGTATATATATATATATATATATATTTATTAACATATAATGTATTACTTGTTTCAGAGGTACAGGTCTGTGATTTATCAGTCTTACACAGTTCACAGCGCTCACCCTCACCATAGCACATACCCTCCCCGATGTCCATCACCCAGCCACCCCATCCCTCCCACCCCCCACCACTCCAGCAACATCCACAAATATTTTTTAATCATAAATTATCTTAAATTGCTAGCATGCAGTTTTTTTTTAAATTAAACTTGGTAGTAAATGATGGAAATCTCTTTAGAAATTTTAGAATATAGGTATTTCTGTTTAATGAGTAAATTTCTATTATGAGTCAGTTTATAGTATTGACATACTATAGGTAAGTGAATCATAATATTGCTCGCTAAGGCAAAAGGCTGTAGAGCTAATTCTTCAAGTTCATTATTATTACAGAATTAAATTGCTGAGCTCTAGGCAACTTTTCACAACATAATTAGTCTTTCTTAGAGAACAGGATTCCAATATAAACTAAGAATTTTCTTTTGACAGTTAATAAGAAGAAATAAGTTATGTTAAAATATGCATTGCATTATCAGTTAAATGATGATTAATCAGTGTTTTTGCACTGCATTGTCAAATAAGGTAGGTCCCTCTAATTCTGAAGGAATACTTGTAAATATTCTAGCTATTACCAAATGACCGGTGGTTTTTAGTAGAAGCACTTTAATTTTCCGAGCTAAATAGTGGAAGAACTTTGAAAATAGTTGCCCATCACCATTTTTTGGGTCTGATTTGTTGAACTCCTAATGAATTTCTTACTAAAATCAGAGCAGTCTCTTGAGTGATTCAGCCTCATATCTACCTAATGAATTACTCTGTAACTTTTCGTAATTTCACATGGATTACACAATGTTGGGGTACATGGGGTTTTTTTTATATAAAGGACAGAAAGTGCTTTTAGTATAAATAGTAGTGAACCATAGGCTTTTATTTTCTCTTTACTAATCCATTTAGACTGCTCCTTCGTGTTATAGTATGATCTACACATAAGAAGACTTGGAAAGAAACATTGTAGTTTCATCTTATTATCCCAGAGGGTGTTTTCATTAAGGTGTCTTTCCTTTAGAGAAACATGTTCTGTAGTTCCATTATGTATAACATGCAGCCGGTGCTAAATATTTTAGGGAGTCCCTTCGGAGGGGTGAACATTCACTGTGTGGTATATGGGAGGGATTTACCTTGTACAAAATGAGTTCTTATAAATTACCTTCAACTTCCTTATAATTTATTGTTATATAATTTATGATAGAGGTAGCCAAAAGTCTGATCTAAACCAGAGAGACACTACAATAAGTTTGTCACTGTTACACTCAGTCATTTCCAGGAAGTAGAGGGATTGGCCTGAATTTGCCAGTGCGTTCCTTTCTCCAGGCTGGGACTCTACTGCACTAATCTCAGCGACGACCGATCCCCTTCCTCTATGAACCCCTGATTTGCTGTGTTAGCTTTCTTGGCCTAAAGTAGTCATGTTGTTCTGGCCCTGAACTCTTACAACTGAATGAGAGTGATAAGCAGATAAATAGAGTCTTCCTTGGAAAAGCAAGGGAATCCGTAAGTTAAATATACGCATCAGGTTTTGAGAAAAGAAGAAATGTGGTGTTTTCTGAGGATACAACAACAGCTTCAAGGTTTAAAAATATGGATTTCACAGACATCAAGTTTCCTTTCCCTTGAGATAAGCTAGGATCCCCCCTCCCCCACAAAATGCATGGCAATATCCTGCAGGATCCTCAGATTTTTTCTATATGTTTTTTACCCCATGGACAGTTCCATATAGTGATACATAAGTATCAGCCAGTTTTAACTTATAAAATGGATTTACAGTTTCCCCGATAAAGACTGGCTTTGCATCCTTCATGTATAAACAAAACATTCCTGGTTCACAAATTCTGTTAAACAGAACTTGCTTATGAAATTTCAGCAATAAATGTATAAAGTAATACAATTTCAAGGCCAGGTGTTTTTAACATCCCTTTGATGCTGGTGTCTGTGTCTTGAATAGGTGTCTGAGGCAACTTTCATGTTTATTCAGGTTTATGGGTGTTGAGTTTAGGGTCCAGACAAGGAAACACGTTATGTGCTGAGGCAGGAGTGTTGATGACATGGCCAGAGAGAGGGAAAGACAAAATAAAGAGAGAATATTACCCTTGCATAGGATAAAACAATGTACCTTATAGGAAATGCATTAGGAAGAATATAAATTAGATATCCTCTTACATGCCTAATTTGAGATTTCTAATCATCATAAATAGACTAGCTTATTTTTTAGAAAATTTATACAGTGCTGTTTTATACCATGAGCTATCTGCTAGATTTTTAATGGCTATTGAAAAAAAAATTCCAAAGTAGAATTTTTAAAGGACCCTACACCTGCTGATTTCATAAGTACTTGCTGGACTTAAAGTACATTTAAAATATTTGTGGAATAATCATCCTGAAGGGAAAAATACGGTGGAGCCCACTTTTATGTTAGAAATGTGAAAGGAAACCAGGTGGAACTGAATGCCAAGAAAAACCTAGAGAGAGTGCCCCACAGGGGTCATTTAAAGTCTGTTCCTGCCCAGTGAGACTCCACTTTCCAAATTGATGGTTGGCCTTTTCTTGATCATCTTATTATTCCGTGTTTACCTATCATTAGGGAAGATGATGCAGAGATAGATTATAATTCCAGCTAAATTAGGCCGTAATGAGAAGTACACCTTATATACAGAAGGAGGTGTAGGAGAAAGCTATAGATTTTACCGTGCCTATTTCAGGCTTGGGGAAAATTAAAGCCTTTACAATGCTTGGCTGCCAAGATGTTACAGGTGTATGAATACTAAGTAAAAGCTAGGTAAATTGAAGGAAGCATGGGTTATAATTTTGATCCTCTTATAATTAGAAAAGCAAATATTTAGTAAAAAGTCAACATAAAGAGTGTGCTGTATATTTTGTGCTTTAGGTTTTATAGGGTATCAGGGATGAACAAAGAACCGGCAATTCTAAATTTCTTTTTATTGGCATATAGATAATGATAATGATGATGACGATGATGATGGCATTGGCTACTGAAGCAACCTAATGAGGGTTTTGCCTTATTTTATATTTTTGCCTCTGGCAAGACCATTAGTTAGAAATAAGGGAGAAGCAAGAAGGGTTAGTGAGCCCTTCATGCTCCTCTTATTCTATTGAGCCAAGGGTACCGCACCCCAGTGCTATCTCAAATGCATTCCTTAGACATCTCTTCTTTACACCTTTTTAAAGACTTTTTAAACTGCAATTTCTCCATTTGTGTCCCCTGTAAAGTTAAGATACTAAATGTCCCCACCCCGGAGTTCTGTTGTATTTCAATGAGCTGATCGAGGCACGGTGCTTAGAATAGCAGCTGGTGTGTAGGAGTGAATGTCCTTGGGAGCTGTCCTTGTTAGCTCTCAGCCAGGTGCGTCTGGACCTACTGGAGTGTGCATATGTGACTCTCTGTGCGTTTTCGTATGCGTATGCAGTGCACCCAGTGCTGATGACGAAAGAATGAAATATCATCTCACTTAATCTCCCATGATTAACATTGGGGTTGTTTCATTATGTCCACTGAGAAAGGTTAAATAATCCAGACAGTGTGACTCATAAATCAGTATTTGAACTACGGCTGATTCTATCTGATTCTAAAAGCCTATAATATTTTCACAAGTCTGGGCTGTTACCTAGACAAAGATAAAATAATAAAAAGAAAAAGTGGAACTGGTTTTAAAACTATGTTGCATGATCGGTAACTATAATTAGGCTGTCAACTGTTGGAAGAAAAGTTCTGTGATTGCATTGCCCAAATCTGCCCGTTTCCCTTCTAGTAGCAAATCAGAGTTTTGAGAAGCTGCGTTTAAAAGTTGGGGACTCTTCGGGCGCCTGGGTGGCTCAGTCAGTTGAGCATCCGACTCTTGATTTCAGCTCAGGTTGTGATCTCAGGGTCGTGAGATTGAGCCCCACATTGGGCTCCATGCTGGGTGTGGAGTCTGCTTAAGATTCGCTCTGTCCCTCTCCCTCTGCGCCTCTCTCTCTGCTCGCTCTCTCTCTCTCTCTCTCTCAAAAAAAAAAAAAAAGCTGTGGACTCTCCCATCTGCCATCCTCCTTTTTTTGTCAGAAACCAGTAGCATCTTCTCTCCTAATTCTTTTTATGGAGAAACAGCATACCAAGAATGGAACAGTGGGCAATAGGCAATATAATTTTAAAATAATAAAATGAATAAAAGTTGATTTTTAAAAATCACCTTGCCCAGGAAACCCTTAAAAAATGTTAGTAATAAAATCCTCTCCTCATTTTTGGTGGGAGTAGAAAGAGCATTTCCATTGCAAACCCCAAGCTTGGTTTGCACATGGCAGTGAAGCTAAACACTGAGCGTCACTGTCCAACGTGGGCTGGGGAGAAGGGGTAGAAAAACAAGACAGAGCAGCCAGAAAATGCCAGAAGATCTGTTAGATCAAGGAACCTGATGTTGATCATCTGAAAACCAACACAAAGTTCATATTGACAAGGGAATGCAAGTATTCTAAGTTCATGTGGAAAAGCTGAGTACAGCAAAGTAGGAAGGAACAGAAATCCAGACTCAGGGGAACAAGACCTCGGCACTGAGCATAAGGAGACTGGATTCCAGGAACTGGAAATCGGGCACTGTGTCCAGGCAGCAAGTATGAAGATAGGCATCAGGACCAACTGATAACAGAACCGGAGTCTTTTCCCTCTCTGGGACCAGCCTGAGAACCAGCGGATGCATAGGACCCCCTCTGTAGAGTCAACGGGTAACCAAATAATGCAGCCTCATCGAAGGATATAAGGATGTCCACTGAGCTTTTAAATGCTGAAACAGGGATTAGACCCACAGAGAAACTGGAGTTAGCCAGTGAATTCTATCCATTCTTGAAAATGAATAGAACATATTTGGAAGGACACTCTTGACATTAATATAACTTGAAAATTGCCAGATAGCTTGAGTTCTGAAAATCTCTGAAAACCAGTGGAAACACTGTTCACGTTATAACCTCTAAACTTTATAAATACAACACCAATAAAAAGAGCTAGAAATCCATTAGGATCATATGCATTTCACATAATTTATATAAGTAGATTGTTCTGCTTTGGTCTATGAGCTGTAGACTCCTTTTAACTGTAGCTCCTGAACGGTTTTGTGGAAAAAGCCTGTACATCCTAAACATGAATACAGAACACAGAAGTAAAAGGTGGTAAATATCCACAATAGAAAGGCTTATATATCAGATGGACAGAGTTCAGTTTTGAGTAGGCATGTTAGTACCCCAGGGCAACTGAAAGTCAGGCACCCCTTTGGATTCAGATGTCTTGGTGAAGACTGCATATGCTTTGCACTGATAAGCTAGTGGTTTGTAAACTGGTTAAAGCAGACATTTCGCAAACTTACCAGGCTACAGAACTCGATGCCTCGAATTTTGATTTGTCTTGTCCGTTGACAATATGGAGCACTCCCACAGCCTTTGTTCACTGGACCTTCAGCCGGCTTTCAGAAAATGAAGCAGAATCTCAAGGACATCACTCTAGCATGAATTGGATTCTGTAGGGAAAAAAAAACCAAGAAATACTGAAATGCCTTCCTTTCCCCTTGGTTTGTTTTATGATAAAATAGCCTTTTAAAATACTTAAGCACTTAGGTTATTCTTGGAATTTTAGAAATATGTATCTATCATCTTACTCCATTTCCCAGCACAGAATGCCAGTTCCATTTGGTAATGAGTGAGTGACTGGTTCATTTTTTTTTCCCCCCGAGATTTACATAGTTTCTACTTTAATGATCAGTGCACATACTTTTGAAATTAAAGTTAACAAAGATTTGTACCAGTTCTTCTCAGGGGTTTCCATCAACATCAGTGCCACTGATTTTTGCTAGAAATGAAGTCACAGTGTCTTCTCATAAGTCTAGAAAACAGGAATTTCTGAAGTGAATATATATATATTTTTCATATCATTCATTCACTTAATAAACATTTTTGACTCACTCGCTTGGTAACAGGGTATGACTCCCATGGAAGCTTATAAAATGTTATGGAAATTAGTATATATTTTTAGCCTAACTTTAATGAGTAGAGAAGAACTAATTTATATGCTTTATAAGGTAAGGTGAAAGTCACAGATAAGCATTCTGTTCTGATATCTTTTCTACTAGGGGGATTGTATTGTCACTTTCAAAATACATTAATGCCCTAAAAATTACCGGACCAGGGTTTTGCCTCATTTAAATTTTTGCCTTGAGCAAGTACTTAGGCTGGAGATTAGGGAGAAACGAGGGGAAGGGCAGATGATTTTGCATGTTCCCGCCTCTGCCTTCAGCCGAGCTGCTGAATTCTGCTGCTGACTTACCCTGCATTCCTTGGAGTTCTGGTCCTGCTACATTTAACCCCTTACTTACCATCTCTGTTTGAGTTTCACCATCTGTAAATAAACTAATTTCATCTACCTCTTAGTTATATTTTATGAGCTTTTAAATGCAATACCTATAAAGTGCTAATTGCAGTGTCTGGTCCATGGTAGTAAATATCCGCGCTAACTGTCCTTTCTCCAATGGGTGTTTCTGGGCATAGATGGTGAGTAGGTGTGTGTTTTCTGTGAACATGCTTGTATGTGTGTGTGTTTGTATATAAATACTGGGGGGCCAGTGCTTATTAGAAATAGATGAAATGCTCATTTGCTTGGGTGCATTCTTTCAGGCTATTAGAATTACACTGTGTACCAGAGAAAGTGTATGAGGGAAGGGTATGGAGAGAGGTCAAAGTAGGGGCTAAGAGAGAAGCTCCCTGACACGCATTTTTCGTGGCATTGTCACTGGGTCCTTGTGGATCCTCATTCCTGAGGATGGGTCCATAGTCTGTCTTCACTTTTATCTGAATAACCCAAGTTACAAAATGGAATTTATGAAGATGATAGTGTTTCTTTCACTAATATTGACTCGTGCAATGTCTATGACCAACACTATGAAACTGAACCTAAAATGTTTATTTTTTTTTGTTTTGATCTGACATCCCAAATGATGTTCCTTCTATATTCAAATATTTTCTTTTTGTGTTGTGACAAATTCTGAAACACAGAGAAGGCTATACAATAACTTGGATCACCAAGCAGAAATCGAAACTGATGAAGTGTCTTGCTGACTTTATCAAACAGAGTATTTGTGGGTGGTTCTTTTTATCCCTATTGATTTTTAATCTTCTCAAGAACGGTGGCAGCTGCTAAGAGATTGGTGTTTTTTATTTTTATGCTACCAGGTGTTATGGGCTGAATATTTGCATCCTCCCAAAGTTCATTTATTGAAACCCTAACCCCCAATGTGATGGTATTTGGAGTGGGCCTTTGGAAGGGTTATTAATTAGGTTTAGATGGGGTTCTGAGGAAAGGACCCCATGATGGGATCAGGGTCCTTATAAGAAGAGGAAGAGACCAGAGTTCCCTCTCTTTCTGCCAAGTTAGGATACAGGGAGAAGGTAGCCATCTGCAAGCCAGGAGGTGCACCCTCCTCCGGGGACTGAATCAACCGGCACCTTTATCTTGGATTTTCCAGCCACCAACACTGTGAGAAAGAAAGTCCTGTTTTTTGAGCCACCTAATCTATGGTATTTTTGTTATAGCAGCCTGAGTGGAATAAGACACCAAGGAAATGTCTCTCAACTCTAAAAACAGTCTGGAAATGTATGACACAAGTATCTAGCAAGTCTTCTTATATGAAGCCCATGTTGCTAGCAATTCCTATATCTATAAGGGTAATGTTACCCCATGGAGCAAGTGAAAGATTTTTCACTAGCCTTTATGGAGCTTATGTTGTTACAGAGTGTCTGTTTGTTGTGTATCAATAAACTGTGAAGAAGTTAAGCTCTGAGCTCACCAGCATGTTTGCCCTTGTCACTAACACCTTGATGAGAACACTGTGAGCACCTAGCTTTTACTTTGTAACTTTGTATACATTTCGCACTTCTAAGCTTACCATCTAGTCCGTGAGTTACTCCGATATGTTTACTCAAAAATTTCATTTTAAAAATATCAATTTTTTTGTAAAAAATTATTGTCATCACATAATCATTTCTGTTACCCTGAGGCCCTTTAGCCGAGGATTTCTGGCAAGCTTTAGAATGTGAATATGTCAGTTATATTCCCATCAAGGTTTGTAATACCTGGGTATTGGATGAATTTACTAAAATGGAAAATGATCTTCTAGACAGGACAGCTGCCTGTAGCTTATTTGATAGGATAGCCTCAGTCCAGTCTGTAAATCTTTTTGAATTGGATTGTTTCTGTTACCTTCCTCACCAACCTTTAATTAATGTTTGTTATGTAGCAGAAATATAGTACATAACCTCCCACTTTTTACCACTTAAAACACAGTGATTTAAATATGAAAATTTCTGAAAGCCAAATGGAACTAAAAAATGCAATTCACATATACTAAATATAAACTGTGTTCTATTTTTTTTAAAAGATTTTATTTATTTGATAGAGAGGGAACACAAGCAGGGGGAGTGGGAGAGGGAGAAGCAGTCTTCCCGCAAGCAGGGAGCCCGCGAGCAGGGAGCCCGATGTGGGCCTCAATGTGGGGCTCGAAGCAGGGCGCGATCCCAGGACCCTGGGATCATGACCTGAGCCGAAGGCAGTCACTTAACCGAGTGAGCCACCCAGGTGCCCCTATAAACTATGTTCTAAACACAGTGCTAAATGCCTTAATTGTGATATCTTATGTATTTTCCAGAAGAACACTGTGGTATATGTATGCTTATGTCCCTTTTGAAGATGAGTTTTAGTAAGTAGCAGAGATGTTATTTGAATTTAGTTCTGATTCAGCTAAAAGTTCATATTGTAGAAAACAGTGATCGAAATCAGTCATGTATCAAATATCTGCCATTCCTAATTAGACGCAGAAGTAGGATCAAAGATTGTTCCAGCTTTTATATATGTATGTTTCATAAACTGGTATCCTGCATCCCACAACTGAAAATCACAAGACAAATTTCATACCTTACAATGAGAACGTTGGGTATGTCACAGGACTGTTGAGAGAGCAAAAAGAATAGCCAAAACCCTTTATCATGAACATGAGGCTCTTGAGATAATAGTTGAAGGATGAGTTTGAAATTTTAAATTGCCATTTGAATTTTAGCCTAGAGTTAAGAATATAACTAGGTCTCCTTTTTAAAGGCACTCAGCAAATCTGTACCATTTTTTATTATGTGTTGGATTTCATAAAGACTCGGTCTCTTTGGTTCCGGGAGGCTAAAGAGAATCTTTACGCAGAAGTTAAAAAAAAAAAATACTTTAAGCACAGTAGAATATCCTTATGAAAGTCAGTGTTCCCCAAAATGAAATAGATTGGCTAGAGCTGTATACTCTGGTCACTGGAGTGATTCAAACACAAACTACAATCTTTTGATGGAATAGGTAGAAGGAAATCTCAAAAGGTCACTTCATTCCATGAGATTCTAAGATTCTAAATATTCCGTGTTAGAGCTATATGTAGTTGGCTAGGAAAATGTTCCCAAAGTGAAAATCAACCCTGCTGATTGTCTGTTAATAGGTTATTCATATATGGCAAATTTGAAATGATTTGGGTTTGTTTTTGTAAAGGTTTTTTAAGGTGGAAAAATGAGAATTTAAATTTGTTATCTTAAATTCAAGTATTTGATTATAAACATTTGCTATTTCGATACATTTTTCAAGCTTTGAAATTGTTAACAGGAATTTAATAATATAGAAAACTGTAAGAAATCAGCTGAAGCAAAATTCTTATTGGACTGCTGATTCAGCTGTGTATCCAAATGTTGGAACGTATGAAAGCTGCTTGTTAAGATAATGCTGTTCTTAAAAGAGTCCAAAGCAATATTTTTTAATTTCCTATTTTCCTTGGATACTCAAAGTTTGATACTGTATAGATTTCTTCTGTCATGGAAAGAAAATTTTGTACTTCTCCCTTTTTCCCATTAACCTAATTTCATTACTCATGTCACTGCCTCATGGTAGGGCATATTTCAGCGCTCTGATGAAAGAAGTTTCTTTGACTCTCCCAGGGAGGCCAGATGAGACTGTTGAATTTGCTTATGACTGTGCAGTGACATTTAAGTGTAGGGGGACAGGTATTGGATATCAAGCCTGAAAAGCTCATTTTTTTTTTTAAGATTTTTATTTATTTATTTGACAGACAGAGACACAGCGAGAGAGGGAACACAGGCAGGGGGAGTGGGAGAGGGAGAAGCAGGCTTCCAGCTGAGCAGGGAGCCCGATGCGGGGCTCGATCCCAGGACCCCGAGACCATGACCTCAGCCGAAGGCAGATGCTTAACGACTGAGCCACCCAGGTGCCCCTGAAAAGCTCATTTTAATTCTGTCTTGTTACTTAATTAAGTCACATCACATACCTGTGCCTACCTTCTGCCTCTACAAAGTGGGAACAGTAGTACTGATCTAACATTTTTGTCACAGTGGACACATAAATTGTGCTCAGCAGATTATTGTTGGGATGTTTTCTATACATAATTCAAAATAATAACTATCTGTAGTAAATACCTTGTGAATTAATGAACAGTGCGAGCAGCTGACTCCATTTCCATTCAAATGAAAGAAGATCAGGGCTAGAGGGTATCATGGGGAATTTGCTATGAAGGGAGGGAAGAAGAGTGAGTCCATTTGGAATGCTGTAACAAAAATACCATAGACCGGGTAGCTTGCAAATAACGGAATTTTATTCCTCCCAGTTCTGGAGGCTGGGAATTCCAAGATCAAGGTGTCAGCAAATTCGGCGTCTAGTGAGGGCTCACTTCCTGGTTTATGGATGGCTGTCTTCTTGCTGTGTCCTCACATAGTGGAAGGGACAAGGATGCTCACCTTCTGAGGTCCCTCTTGTAAGGACTCTAATCTCATGCATGAGGGTAGACACCTCCCAAAGGTCTCTGATCACTTCCCCAAAGCCCTATATCCCAATAACCTTACACTGGGGATTAGGTTTCAACATAGGAACTTGGGGGGGGACACAAACCTTCAATCTACATTGATATTTGTTGAATGCCTACTATGTGCCAGGTACCATGCTAAATTCTTTATATATGCTTATTGATTTATCTTCAACAAATAATTATTGATCACCTACTGTATTCTACAGACTAAGCTAATAAGCCTTGGAGCATAGTGGTACCTAAGGCAAGCATGGTCCAAATTCTTAGGTGCTTGTAATTGAGCATTGGGGTTAAACATTAAACAAATAATTACATAGACAGTTAGTGATTAATTAAAATTATGGTTTCACTAGAGAGGTACAAAATTATTTAATCTTTTCAGCAGCCTTGTAAAATAGATATTATCTGCCTTTCACAGAAGATGAAAATGAGACAAAAAGATTAAAGAACTTGTTTGAGGTCACAAAGCTAATAGATGGTGGATTGAGCATTGCTCAGGCTTTTTCCATTCCAGAAGGGTGCTTGGGGAGGTCTTAAGACTTCATGGTCTTAAGGTGGTCCACAACTTGACCAACTACTTTCACCCATTTATACCTTAAAGAAATGTTTCTTGAGCACATACCACGTGTCAGGCACATGGTATGTCAGGCACTCCCTGCCCCCGTAGCCTTATCCATTATCAACATCAGTCACCAGAATGGTACATTTTTACCAATGATGAAGTTCACAGTCTAATGAGGAAGACAGTGATTAATCACTACTCAAAAAATATGTAATTATAAACTACCATAAGAATGACTGAGAAAAATTATGTGGTGTTATGAGAGCCTGTGGTAGAGACACGTGATTTAGTCTAGGAGTTCAGGAAGGCATCCCTGAGGAGATGACCTTTAAATAGAGATCTGAAGGATGAGAAGGAGCTAATTGGGTAGGAAAGATGTTGGGAGTTGAGGATTCGATGTAGTGCGGTCAGGATATGTAAAGGCTCTGAGTCAGAAAGGAACATGATGAAATCGGAACAACTAAATGAAGATCACCATGGTCAGACTTAATGCAAGAGTAGCACAAGGTAAAGATAGAGAGGTAGGTAGGAACTAGAACCTATAGGTGTTTTAGCCATTTTAAGGGTTTTGATCTTAATCATGGGAACAAAGTGAAGTTATTGAAGGTTTTTTGAATAGAGGAGTGACACAAGTAGATTTGCTTCATAAAAAACACTTTAAAAATGATGTGGGGTATAGATCTCAGGTGGGGAGTTAGTGAGCAAAAGCAGAACATAAGGATATTATTACCATCATTCAACTGAGAAATGGTGGTAACGTTCCCTGGAGTGGCAGGTGTGTATGAGAGGCTTGAGTCAGTGTTGGAAATCTGAAGGAAGTGGTTAATTTTGTCTACTTAATAGAAATACTTCTATTATTCATGCAAATCGCCTGATCACCTGAATATGTTCTTGATTTGGTATTATGTAGGCTCAACCTGAGTTGATTGTTAACAATGACTTTGATTTTGAAAGGTAATTTATACATTATCTATATTGACCTAGCTCTTGATAGAGATGTTTATAATACAATTTGACGCAGTCATAATTCTCTAAGCATCTATTGTGCTAGCACTCTGTTAGCCCCCGCAGGACTTAAAAAGATAACCAGGATATTATCCTTGCCTTTAAAAGTAAATGACCTAGTAATCTAGACAGGGTGATAAAGTACAAACACAGATGACTGCAATGTATGATATGCTGAAGCCAAGCTTTACTGAGTTTCTACAAAAAGCAAAGATAACATTCTACTGAAGGATTTGAAGGATCAGAAAAGACAGAGCATGAAAATGGACTTGGAAGCATGTGACACATTTGATTCCTGGAAGAGGGGCTGGGGAAAGCTTGTTTTCTAAGCTAAATCTAGGAGGAAAAAAGATAATAATTCCACCGATACCTGAGGCTATTGGGCTTTATGGACATCAGATTGTCTTCCTTTAAGAAACAAATTTGTAATGACATATTTCCATTTGATTTGCTCATTGGGCTGCACTATTCACTTTTTAAAAGAAAACTTAATTTTTTAGAGCCGTTTTAGGTTTACAATGAAATTGAGAGGAAGGTACAGAAATTTCCCGTATACCCCCTGCCCCTGTAGGCTTATCCATTATCAACATCAGTCACCAGAATGGTACATTTTTACCAATGATGAACTTACACTGACACATTGTAATCACCACAAATCCATAGTTTGCCTTATAGTTCACTCTTGTATGGCAGATTCTGTGGGTTTGGGCAAATGTATAATGACATATCTTCATCGTTATAGCATCATACAGAATATTTTCACTGCCTTAAAAATCCTCTGTGCTCCACGTAGTCATCCCTGTCCTTATCTGTCACTCACCGTCAACCACTGATCTTTTTACTGTGTCCATAGTGTTACCTTTTCCAGAAGGTCATATAGTTGGAATCCTACAGTACATAGCCTTTCCAGATTGGCTTCTTCTACTTAGTAATATGTGCTTAAGTCTCTGTGTCTTGTTGTGGTTTGATCATTCCTTTTTAGTACTGAATAATAATCCATTTCTGGATGTTCCACTCTTTATTTTTTTATTTACCTACTGAGGGACATCTTGGTTGCTTCCAACTTTTGACAGTTATGAATAAAGCTTCTGTAAACATCTGTGAGTAGGTTTTTATATGGGCTTAAGTTTTCATTTCCTTTGGTAAACACCAAAGAGTGCAATTGCTGGATCATTCATATGTTATCAGTCATATAGTATATTTAGTTGTGTAAGAAACCATCAAAATGTCTTTCAAAGAGGCTTTATCATTTTGCATTCCCAACAGCAATGAAAGATTTCCTATTGCTTCACGTCCTCGTCAGCATTTGGTGTTGTCAGTGTTCTGGATTTTGGCTATTCTAATAGGCATGTGGTAACTACATTATTGTTTTAATTTGCATTTCTTTGATGACCTATGATGTGATGTCTCTTTTCATATGCTTATCTGCCATCTATATATCTTCTTTGGTGAGGTGTCTATGAAGGTGTTTGGCCCATTTTTTAATTGGGTTATTTGTTTTCTGGTTGAGTTTTAAGAGTTTTACAAGTCATTTATCACATACGTCTTTTGCAAATATTTTCTCCCAGTCTCTGGCTTGTCCTCTCATTTCTCTTGATATTATCTTTTACAGAGCAGAAGGCTTTAATTTTAATTAAGTGCACTTTCAATTTATCAGTTATTTCTTTCATAGATCCTGTCTTTAGTATTGTATCTAGAAAGGCATCAATCACCATCCCCAAGGCCATCTAGGTTTTCTCTTATCTTCTAGGAGTTTTATAGTTTTCCAGTTTACATGTAGGTCTGTTAATTTTGAGTTAATTTTTTTGTGGAGTGTGTCAAGTCTGTGTCTACATTCATTTTTTTGCATGTGGATGTCCGTTTGTTTCAGCATCATTTGTTGAAAGACTATCTTTGCTCCATTGTGTTTCCCCTGCTCCTTTGCCAAAGATCAGTTGCCTATATTAATGGGAATCTACATCTGGATTCAGTGTTCTGTTTTACTGATGTATTTGTCTATTCCTTCAGTATTGTTGTGCCTTGATTACTATAGCTTTATTGTAAGTCTCGAAACTGTTTTTGTGACATCAATTCAACAATATTTAACTCTTACATGTTTATGAAAATATCGCAGACATTCACTGTTCTCTAGGGACAATGTTTAAAGTTCTGTCAGATCAGGAATCTCTAGAAAACTTTTCTTGAAAATAATAGACTCAGTAATCATTTTCTAAAGAGTGAATGGATGATTCCAAGTAGAACAGTAACCCAGTATAAACATGGTGATGGGAGATACAGAAAGTTTGCCAAGAACTTTGAGTTACTCATTTTGATCGGAGCATAGGGTAAATTAAAGTGGTGGTACGGGATGAAAGTGGAAAGTTGGAGCCCTGTCATTGATGATCCTACAAGAAATTAGAAAGAAATTTTGACTCGGTATTTCAATGTATTTGTCTTTGTTCACATGACCCAGTATTTGTTAACTTTTATTGTAAATAACCTGGGGCCTGACAACAGCATATTCCACATGGTTGAGATCCCTGGGAACAAAGTGGAGTTTGCACTGACCGATCTACTGAGCGTTTTATCAGGAAAAAACTTTCTTTGATAGGCAGTCATTTGGAATCTATTTTCCCTCATTTGGGAGTAGTTCACAGGCCAAATCACTGTTCTATTTCTATCCATGACCTCCTTTCCAATGCTGTATCGGCTGAGCACTGTAGAGACAGCCTTAAAAGAAGTAGTATTTGGGTCAGAAAATCAACCAAAATGAATATAATTAGACAGATTTTTTTTTTTTTTGTAAAGACCGAGGGATTTTTTGAAGTGGCTTTTATCAGTAAATGCTTAAATTTGTTTCCATTCGAGCTGCTAAACCAGTATACACAATTGACGTGGATGTATTTAATTGAACTCAGCAAACTTTCTTTGGGTCATTGAATGCCTACTATGCCAAATGACTCAGCATTTTGGGTGTGTTGGCGGGATGGAGGGTGTGTCTGGGCTAGGAGTTGTAGTTTAAAGTTTTGGCAGATAAGGAAGTGTCTGGAGAAGTTTACTGCCCTACAGATTGGGTAGAAGATAGAGCAGGAGTATGTAGGATGGCTCGGGTTCAGGAGTAGCAGTGCTTTTCTTTTCCTTCTTCCTTTCAAGGAGCTCTTTGGGTCTTGAAAAAAAAAAAGGTGAATATCTGGGTGAAAATTGTAGTGTTTTTAGCTCACATAATATACCAGAAGTCTTCAAACTTTGGAAATCATAAAATATACCTGAGATCATGTGAAAATGCAGATAGCTGGGCCTTATACCTATATTTTGATTTAGTAGATCTGGGTGTGAGACCTTGGGGATCTCATTTTGAGCAAGTTACCCCCTGGGTGATTTTTATATAGGTGGTTCTGAGTTTTGCATTTGAAAACTTGACAATTCCAACCGATAAATGTAGAAATTAGATACAGTTTAAAGCATTCAATAAAACTCTTAAAGACCATCTTGCTACTATGCTAGGGTTCAGACATAGAAAAAGTTATATAAGTATCTAGTAGGGGGAGAATATAAACACAGAAACACACCCACATACACCAACATGATATCATGCTAGAGACAGAAATTTATCCATCGGATATGTGTATTAGAGTTACAGACCCAGAAGGAGGGGAAAAAAAAAAAAACTTGAAGGTAAGGGCTCCTTCTTGAGATAGACTTTGTTTGTCTAGGTTGCTGTGCTGGGAACGTGCCCTAAAAGCTGTGTACCCAGTGAGATAGAAATAGTTTTTCGTCTTCTCTTTGTGAGACATCTTTCAAAATAATGAGCATATCCACGAGGTTTTCAAGGTTTCAAAAGAGTAAATAAACCTGGTTTCAACCCATCCTCTGAGTCAGGATCTCTGAGGATAATCAGGCTGTGACTTAAAAGCTATCCCGGGGAAAGCAGCAATCCACTGGTAGCAATGACAGTGGACTTTAGGAGCGGATGACCTTTTATTTTCCTGCGAGTGTGCAAAGAGTCAGTGTCGGTGTACGGAGACTCCTCTCTCTGAAGTGCCGGTCTGGTTAATGACGATGCCAAATGAAGACCTTCAGTTCCCATGTGACAAGGGGTAACATCAATAGAGATAGAAAGTTAGAAGTATTATGAGGTCACTTTAATGACTCATCTCAGAGACGGCATAAGGACCAGTACAGAGTGCTAGACTTTGCAACGTTTACTCATTAATACATCAGAATAATTTCCAGAATATCAACCTTTATCATCATGAAATAGGACCCTAAAATGAAGGTGCTCATATTGGATGACTACAAGATTATTTACAAAAACTAAAAAGGACAGCTTAATAATTTTGCTTTCTGATAATCATATTGTATAGGAAGGGTATTAATATGTGCAGGTGGATTCCCAATAAAATGTCTAATGAAATGAATGTGTTAAGGAGGTGTAGGCTGCTTCTTGACCCCCTCCGTGGGAGGTAGCGCCTCTTTTGGCTGAGTTGAAGTTTCCGTTCTGTCTAATCCCAGGAACTGGGACCAGTGGTGCCCCCTCCTTTAGAGCTGGGGTGGCCGGGGTGTAGCCATGTCCAGGCTACCCCATCCTGCCAGCCGTCGCCTGTGAAACCTCAGTTTTGTCCCGCACCTCTGGTCCTGGTGAGCGACCTGCCTTCAGGAGGCAGCCCCCCCACTACACCCTGTCAATGTTCGCTGGAGTGCCTGCGGAGGTCTGGTTCACGGTGTCCTAGAGGTCTCAGGGGACGACTGAGGTGTGCCACCTTCTCCATGGCGGCAGAGGCAAGTAGCGGATGAAGAGCTGGAGGAGAGACAGGAATGCTGGAGAAGGAAAAAGTGAAGGAGCACGTGGAGGAGAAGATAAGGGAGGGATGTTCCTGTGAAGGGAAGGGAGATGGTGAAGGAGAATGAAGTGATTAGAAGTGAAAGGAGCAGCAGGGCTCCGGCCCCTTAATGTGGTCTCTTCAAGAACTTCCTTGAGTGTGGAGGAGGGACAGCTGGTGCCCAGGCTGACAGGGCCTTCCTCCAGCTGGAGCCCAGGCCGGGGTAAATGCAGTGGCACTTGGGTGAGGCCATGACATGCGTCAACCAAAATACACCCGTGTTGTGAGACCCCACCTTTTGAACCAGCCCCCCCCCCCCCAACAGCCATACTTAAGGGCCACAGAGCAGATCTGCTAAGGTTTTATACCAATCACTGATGAATGAGTGCAGACATCTCAGGACAGCCTACAAGTTCAAGGTCTTTGGAACAAACTCTTACTGCAGAAACAAGGCGATCATTAAAGAACACAATGAGGTCAGATCTTCTGGACAAGTGTCATTCCTGTCCATTCTAAACCTAGGATCGGGACCCCATGCTCCAGTCTTTCATTTGCAGGAACAGGACATCCCCTGTAGCTCCGTCACCTTCTTCACTTCAGACTACAGCCTCCGTGACTCTGACGGAGTTGCTCTTATCGCTAAAGGGGAACTGTGGCCCAATTCCTACAAAACTACCTACTACGTGAAGGAAAATCAGACTACTTTGGGCAGGGCAGCCCATGGAGATACTCAAGTCGTTTGGGTACCAGTGTGAGTCACTTCTACCTTTGGAAATTGTTCTTGCTCCAGATGACCTGCCGTCAGTTGCTGGACCTCTGTGTGGCCAGCAGTGATGTGTATGTGCTGGCTTCTCGGTACCACACCCTCCCCCCAGCGCCCCCACTCCTTCAGCGCTCTCATCCACAAGAATGTGGCTTTTATGGACATGCATCATTTTGTCTAAGCCAAGGAAGTGTGCTGAAGACGACAGCACCTTCATCTACTTGCTTGAAGCCTTGTCTGAGTCGGGGCCTTCCCACCTTCTCCTCTTTCTTCCTCTCCTTCTTCCTGTTCTTCTTCCTCCTCCTCCCTCCCTCCCTTCCTCCTCCTTCTCCATCTTTTTGTTTGAGAGAGACAGAGCATGTGCTGGAGCTGTAGGGGGGGAGGGAGAAGCAGACTCCCTCCCTGAGCAGGGAGCCCGATGCGAGGCCCGATCCTGGGACCCTGAGATCATGACCTGAGCTGAAGGCAGACGCTTAACCAACTGAGCCACCCACCTGCTTCTAACGTAGGTACTTAAGAATCATATTTAAAGAGGATCATTGTATCTTCAAGAACCCCAACCTCCAGAACAGTGAAAACCTGGGTTCATGTTTAATGCCTGTGGCAAGTTGCTCATATTCCAGGGGATCATTCCATGGCCCTAAGACCTCTGGTTGGTGACCACCACCTGAATTTTCATCTTTGGACAGGAGCTCATTTTACCCACCCTGCTGAGTATCTGGGAAAACAGGGACATAAATAATGGAAAGCTGCTGAGCCTGTGTGAGGTGAAGGGCCGTATGTAAGGGACCTCAATCTACCCAAGTCCCAAGTTTTTCCTGAGTTTTTGGTACTGGTAAGTCTTCATAAAGGCCTGTTCCATGTTCTCCCTCTTCTCTCCAGCCTTTTGGATAATCTGTATCCAGACCACCAGCAACCCCATTATCTGGTTTCTGTGTGTTGGGGACCTTCAGCACCTCCTGTGGACTCAGGCTCCCTACCAACCACTGGAAAACTCTTCTGTCTAGCCCCCTTCCACTGTCATTCAGGAACCATACCTGATGACAGACAGGTGATTGGGCTGGCAGGTGTGGCTCCATGCTCTCAGCAAGGGTAAATATGGTATCCTTTCTAGGAATCACACGTTCTTAGCCACAGCCAAAGAGCCCATGAAGAATGTGGCATGTTTCTTAGCCCCCTTTCACCCATGTGATCACAACTGGGTGACCAAGTCGTGGAGAGAGCTGGAGAGAAAAGATGTGTTTCCTTTGTAGACTTCATCTCTCTGCCTACACCTCACTCCAGTACCTCTCTACTCTTCTCTGTCTCTGTCTCTCCCTTTCTCTCCTCGTTCTGTTTTTAATGACTTTAGGGACCAAAGCCAGAAAGCAAACAACTAGATGGCAGACTTGCTCATTTGCTTCTCTTCTTGATGCTGTCTAGAGGGAGAGAGGGAGGTTGTCAGTAAGATAGGCTGCCAGACAGCTCTGACCCTCTCCCCAAGCTTTCTTTTACGTGTCTTAGAAAGTTCAAAAGAAGACAGACCGGGACTGTAGGAGTGAAGGACCGGGGTGGGTGTGAGTCCTGTGGGACCGGGGTTATTCATTGCCCCATTATATGCCGTGTTCTTTTAGGCTCATCCTAGCCCAATACCACAACACACACCCACACTGCTGCCTCCTCACTGTGCCCAAATTTCCAGGAAACCTTGTAGATATTTCATGAGCAAGAGCCTGGAGGGCAGGGTAAAGAATGTTACAGGAATTCTTTTAAATGATTACTTTAAAATCACGATAAAATAAATAAAAAGGATAAGTGCACAGCTCTAAGAAGTTTATCTGCATCACCTTTATTTCTGGAATAATGTGCAGACTTTTACTCTAAAGGGTTGAAAAGCTGATAGTCCAAGATGGGTAAATTTTTTAGTATGATAAAAGCATCTATAATAATAAGTGGGGCAACAGTTGTACATAATATTTTTAGTGCATAAACCTCCTCTTCTGTGTTCAGAAAAGGATGCAAAGACTATCTTTTCCATCCCCATGACTAGGTTAGCCAATCTTTATTCTTCTCTCAGGTCATTCAAGAACAGGTTGGAGATATCAAAAATAACTGAGATGCATTATTTTAGATGGTGTCTGTTGTATTTAAGATCTTATTTAAAAAACACTGAGTCAATCGTAAAGGAATTCAGAACATAGTCAACTTTCCAGACAGGTTTTTGTTTTTGTCTTTTTAGTATGTTTACAATGTCCACCTGTTTAACTGGTTTAACTCAAGGAAACCACCTCAGGAGCAAATGTAATGGATCTCTAATGTTTTCACTTTTTCTGCTCCCTGTGAAGCAAAATCAACTAATGTTTTTGAAGGGAATCCACTAAAATTTCCACATATACTTAATTCTGCTAAACTTGCACAGATCTGAATTAAATGAAGGGAGAGGAGAGAAGAATAGAACTTTTGTGGAAGGATGTATTACTAATGTGGTAGCTTTTTTTGTCAAGATTTTCAGGTTAAGATGCTGAATATATCTGTAAGGAGGGAGAAAATATCATAGAGATACATTACCTGCACTTTACCGACATCTGGATGTTTGAAAAATTTTAAGCTATTACCAATTCGTTCATGTACTTATTAGTGCTACTCATCAAATATTTCTGGCTCGTGTCTGGGCACAAGGGTGGTTGAATTTTCCCATCTCCTTTACATTAAGCATGGCCATGTGACCTGCTTTGGTGAATGAATCTTGAGAAGCTTTATATGTCACCCCTGGGAAAAAGCTGCACGAACTAGTGCAGAGTTTGTCAGAACCTCTCTTTCCCTGTCATGGCAACCAGCCCCGGTTGGGGACCTTCTGTTAGCCTTGTTCCTAGAGTGAAGAGACATGGCACCGTGTGTCTCCCCTGTCCTCCAGTCCCTTAATCCACATGAATTCGTAGCATGAATCAAAAATAAGCCTTTGTTATACATGCAGATTTGGAAGTTAGGTTGTGATTGCAACATGATCTAGCCTAGCATGATGGAACCATCTTTTAGATTTTTTCTGTATGTTGGGTATTGATTATGAGAATTGTACATCTTGATGTGGGCCATTATTTTTTGATGTTTGTTTCTTGCCTAGTTCTTGATACTATTGTTTCTGAGCGTTAAACTGACTTCAAATATTTGAGAACTAAGTAGTATAAAAGCTTGCATGATCACATATAGATTTTAATGTGAATTTATTCTTTTGTGTACACATTTATCTTGCACTTCATTAGATTTCTGTGTCATATCCATTGGTAACCTATTGATCCATCTTCTCCATACTTCTACATCATATACTGCTAAAAGAGAAAGTGCAACATATAACTCACCTGTATTCTTATGGTACAAATTCTAGAAATACACATTTCATGGAACTCAATAAACTTTTGCTGAAATGATAATGAGGATGATATTTGCTGAGGGAGGGGGGGTTAGGGATTTCAAGAAGTGGTCATGCTCTAGGAGCATGCATGTTCACAGGGGCCGTAAAGGTTTGCTTATACAAATAATTGCCTATACTGATATCTGATATCTGGAAATCAGAAGTTAGTTTCAAAGCACATAGCTCACAGCATGTGGTATATATACACAATGGAATATTACTCAGCTATGGAAAAGAATGAAATCTTGACATTTGCCATGGCATGGATGGAGCTAAAGAATATAATGCTTCACAAAAGAAGTCAGAGGAAGACAAGTACCATATGATTTCACTCCTATGTGGAGTTTAAGAAACAAAACAAGTGAGCTAAGGGGAAAGAGAGACAAACCAAGAAACAGACTCTTAGCTACAGAGAACACATTGATGGTCACCAGAGGGGAGGGGTGTGGGGAGATGGGTGAAATAGGTGATGGGGATAAAGGAGTGCACCTTTGTGATGAGCACCGGGTGATGTATGGAAGTGTTGAATCACTATATTGTGCACCTGAAACAATATTACACTGTATGTTACCTGGCATTTATAAAAAGTCAAAGTGTATAGAAATACAAAAGGATGAGATAAGTGTGAGGATTAGAAGAGATCACTGTGTTTCTAGGGGGAAGACAGTAAATTGACACATTTTTAAAAGATTTTATTTATTTATTTGACACAGAGAGAGCACAAGTAGGCAGAGCGGCAGGTACTGGGAGAGGGAGAGGCAGGCTTCCCGCTGAACAGGGAGCCTGACGCGGGGCTCGATCCCAGGACCCTGGGATCATGATCTGAGCTGAAGGCAGCCGCTTAACCGACTGAGCCACCCAGGCGCCCCAAATTGACACAATTTAGACATTTATTATTTACTGGATGTCTTCCTCAGTGGGAATTCCGTGGGGGAAGTATATTTCAGCCTTTGGAGTAAAACCTTTGCTGACTCACATTGCATTGTTTTTCTTTTCTTACCCTATGATTTTATTTCCATTTTTCTGGCACAAGAAAACAGGTCTTGAAGTGAAAATGTTGAAATTCATGATAGGTCTGGGGATATCGGAACAATTTTCGCTGCATATTTCCTTATAAGATTTTGGTAACCAAATGGTCCTTTTGGCATTCCTAGATTAACTGTTCTCACCATATCCCCTAATTTAGCACCCACAGAATTTAATTCAGTACATCTTTTTAATACTATGTTGTTAGAATGCAGTCAGCATGAAATCTAATTATGGTTATTAAATCTTTAATAGCATATTTTGTAAGTTTTGGTATGTTTATGATGGAAGCATCTCTAGTCGTTCAGAGACAATTTTTTTCTGCACACATGTACATGGTGCTCATGAAATGAATGGTGAAAATGAATACACAATTAGAATGACTTATTAAAATCATGATAAACATGGTTGATTTATTTATTCATTTGGTAGGTGTTTATTAAATAGCTATATTTTAGAAACCATGATAAGCATTATGAATATAGAGATGGAAAAAAAACACATAGTCCCATTCTTACAGAGCTGACATCACAGTTGGGGCTACATCTTGATTATAACCTATGATGAAAGCCTGTAGCAAAAAGGTATGAAAAGTGCTGTTGAAACAGAACAGAAGAAATGGTTACTTCTGCTAAAAACCAATGGAAGGACCATGGAGGGTTTCACAGAAAAGGTGATATTGGATTTGGACGTTTAATAAACCATTTCATCACTTTGCTCTAATTAGAACTTTAGAATCATCGAGGATTTTATCACTATATACTTTTTAATTTCAGTATAGTTGACACACGATGTTACATTGGTTTCAGGTGTTCAACTTAGTGATTTGACAAGTTTATACATTATGTTGTGCTCACCACAATGCAGCTACCATCTGTCCCATTACCTTGCTATTACAGTATCCTTGACTGTTTTCCTTATGCTGTTTTAATTCCCTTGACTTACTCATTCCATGACTGGAGGCTTCTATCTCCCACTCCCCTTCACCCACTTTACCCACCTCCCCTCCCCCTCCCCTCTGGCAACCAACAGTCCTCTGTATTTATTGTTCTGCTGCTTTTTGTTTGTTTATTCATTTTTTAAAAAGATTTCACTTATGACTGGAATCATAAGGTATTTGTCTTTCTCTGGCTGACTTATTTCACTTGGCATAAATACCCTCTAGGTCCATCCATGTTGTCTCAAATGGCCCAATCTCATCTTTTTTATGGCTGTGTAATATTCCGGGGTGTATATATCCCACGTTTTCCTTATCTGTTCATCTGTGGATGGACACTTAGGTTCCTTCTCTGTCTTGACTGACTATAAATAACTCTGCAATAAACCTTCAGGTGCATATGTCTTCTCGAGTTAGTGTTTTCCTTTTCCTTCAGTAAAACCCAAAAGTGGAATTATTGGATCATATGGTATTTCTATTTTTAATTTTTTTGAGGACCCTCCATCCTGTTTTCCACAGTGGCTGCGCCAGCCTGCGTTCCCACCGACCGTGTGTGAAGGTTTCTCTTTCTCCACATCCTCACCAATACTTGTTACTTCTTGTCTTTTTTTATTTTGGCCATTCTGACAGGTGTAAGGTGATATCTCATTGTGGTTTTGACTTGGATTTCCCTGAATATTTGTGATGCTGAGCATCTTTTCATGGGTCTGTTGACCATCTGTATGCTTTCTTTGGAAAAGGGTTTTTCTGGTCCTCTGCCCATTTTTAATTGGATTATTTGTGTTCTTTAGTGTTCAGTTATATGAGTTCTTTATATTTTTTGGATATTAACCCCTTATTAGTTATAGCATTTGCAAATTATTCAAAGTATACCACCATATACTTTGGATAATTAGAGAACTTTCCTCTGAAAATAAGTTGTGCCCAGTTTTTATACCATGCTGTATGCTTTGGAAATTTGAGGAGTTTAGTCTGGGGTAAATCCTTAAAATATTACAACAAAAGCAGTGGCTATTTAGAATGGAATGGATGCTGACAATAAAATTAGAATAGGGTCTGAAAAGACTCTGACAGTGTCTGTTAACTCTTTAATTGTAAGATTATGGATGGGTTTCTGCACATCAGTTTCTCATCTCTTGAATATTGCCAATATTGGAAGTTTGAAGGAAACAAGAGGGTGGCTTTGTAAAAGGTCATTGTTTGGAAATTGTTCAGGCAAGATACTGGCAATTCTTTTTTTGTGGAGGATAATTGTTCTATATTCCAGTTGTTCCCAATTTCAATGATCATCTATGGTGATAACGTGGATGAACAGCCCTAGAGTGAGATGTCAGTATTTGACTAGCTGTCTGCAAACTCTGCTATGATTACACTCAGTTGTCTAATTGCTTAATTTATTGATGTTTTGCTGTCATGTTTTCAGCAACATTTGTGATTGCACGTAACTCATCATTTCTCTTTTGGCTCATTATCGTATGTTTGCATTTGATTTGTCTGATGGCTGCAGGTGGAAACAATAGGTGATGCGTACTGTGTTGCTGCAGGACTCCATAGGAAAAGCCTCTGCCATGCTAAGCCCATTGCTCTAATGGCACTCAAGATGATGGAACTTTCAGAAGAGGTGCTGACACCTGATGGAAGACCAATCCAGGTAACCTTCTCTGCAGTTTGGTTCGAGTAGTAGCATACCTTTAACTGCGGGTGGGGGAGGCAAGAAATTCCGTTCTGAGTTCTACTTATGTAACTTACACATTTAGACAAGTAGGTTACTCAAGAAGGATGAGGGTTAACTAGAGATAACTCATAGATCCAAGAAAAGAACAAATGGAATAATGTCCAAAATGGGAAAATGTACGTGACAGGCTCATCGCCTTGGAGAAAAGAAAGAGCTAAAGGGTTAGACAAAGGAAAAACTTGTCAGTGACCAACTCAACACTACCAGCCAAGGATGGTAGTGAGAATCGGAGTTGCAGAGATAATCCAAAAAAGCACGAAACGAAGAGACAAGAAAATGGCGGATCTGAACAGCTTCCTTCAGGTAATGTACAGATGTTCTTTATGAAGCCTCAGCACTCAGGGTTACTTCTGCATTTTATTTTTTTTTTTAATGTGGCAGAGCTTGAAGGTTGGAGCCCAGTAACTGAGGAAATTTAAAAATGGTAGAAAATTAGCTCCTGGTACACTGTACTCTTTTTGGTACTGATGGCTCTCTACAATCTAAAATCTACCTCTAAGAATGGATGAGGTCACCTACCTATAGTCTTGCCAGGACCCAGTGGATTCCAGGAGTATTATTACTGTGAACTCTTATAAACCAGAAATTGTGTATTTGGAGAAGGAACCATGAATGTAAGGCAGCCCTTTTATAACAGCTCATCAAATTTGAGTTAAAAATATAAAGAAAAGAAAGCCTCAAAATGTGGTACATTCCTAATTCTGGAGTTATGGCAAATTAGATATTCTGAGTGTCCCTTCTGACTAAAATTATTAAAATGCTGTGTCAAAATTTAAAAAAATATATTTAACACTATTTAACATTTTTAAACCTATTGAGCACATCACTGAACTAATGGGAAAAAATGTGCCAGTTGCATTATGTGTGTAAACTGACAAAATCTAAGTGGTGAATTTGAATTAATTGCTCTGTCATGAGCAGTGGTAACAGGAAACTAGGAAACACTACTTCTTTCTGGAGGAAGTCAACTTCAATCCCATCTTCAAAGAATTTCCGCGGGTAAAGTATTCTGGGGAATGAATGGCTAATACTAAAAACAAAACAACCCCTTCCCGCCCCCCCCAAAAAAAAAACACACCCCAAACCCACACATTCACACAAGAATTCAAAGCATTATGGGTGAGAACCAATGGGAACAATAGATAAGAAAAACAGTGAAGTGTTGTCAGATATCAAAATTTTCAGATGGAATCAAAATGACAATATTTGATATAATTAAAGAAAAAAAGAAGCTTAATAATGTGAGGCAGGAACAGTAGATTTGAAAAAGAACCAGAGAACTCCTAATCCAGCAACATAATACTTCTTTCTTCAGAAAGAAAATGGTCAGTGGATGAGTTTAAAAGCAGATTAGACACAGCTGAAGGAAAAATAAGTACACCAAAAGGTAGAACTGAAGAAATTACACATCATTAGGTCCAGAGAGTTGAAAGTGTGGAAATATGAATAAGATAATGTAAAATATAAAATATGTGGGAGGTATGGAGTACAGAGTGCGAAAATGTATGTTCAGTTGGGCTACCAAACGTAGATACAGAAGGAATGCATAAAAAGGAATTTTTTTTTTCCTGGAACAATTAAAAGATATCAATCAGTTCTCAGACACAGTAATCCTAAGGGATTCTATGAAGGTAAATCATAGGAATTCAAAACTAAACATGTTAATAATGCTATAGTGCCTCAGAGAAAGGGGGGAGTGGCTAAATGACAAAGGTGCCATTGATAAGTGGTAACAGGTTGGGCTGTTCCAGGAAAGGTTGGGGACAGCTGGTTATGCACATGGACAAAAGTATTAAAACTGGATCTCTACTTCATGAGTCTGTACATAAAGTAATTCCAGCTGGGTTAAATGTGAAAGGCCATACTATTAAAGTATAAATCTATAATTTGGAGCCTTTAACTTAGTGGAAGGAACACTTTTTTTTTTTTTTTGTAAACCAGTCTAGTCAAAAAATCATCAAATCATAAAGGAAAATATGTGTAAATTTTACTACACTAAAGTTAAAACCTTCCCTTTTATCAAATAACACCTAAAAAGAACAAAAAGATAACCACAGACTAGGAGAATTTTTTTTAAAGATTTTATTTATTTGTTTGAGAGGGAGAGAGAGAGACCCACAAGTGGGGGGAGGGGCAGAGGGAGAGGGAGAAACAGGCTCCCCATGGAGCAAGGAGCCCGACGACACGGGGGCTCGATCCCAGGACCTTGGGATCAGGACCTGAGCTGAAGGCAGACACTTAACCAACTGAGCCACCCAGGCGCCCCTAAGAGAATTTTTTTTTTGCAACACATTTAACCATTAAAAGTATCTGATAGCGCCATACTCCAGGTTTCCCACCTAGTAAGTTTGGTCCAACTTTAATACTCTGACCATGCCATTGTTAGTGAGGCTCTGGAGCAGCAAGAAATCACATACAGCTGGTGGAAGTGTAAATGGTACAGTGTCCTTGGCATTCACCAGTAAAATTTAATTTGTGCCTTTCCTACCACCCAACAGTCCCTTCCCTAGATGTTTGCCCAGGGAAGTAGGTGCAGGTGTAGTGAAAGTCACAAGAGTATTCACAGCAATACTTTGATAAGTGCCTCAAACTGGAAATAAATAACCATCTAATAGAATAGATGAACTGTGATAGATTTATACCATGGTATACCATACAGTTGGGAAAATGACATCCACATGGATGGATGTCAAAAACAATAGTGAGCAGAAGAAGCAAGTCGTAAAAGAATGCTATAGTATTATTCCATTTAATTAAATTTCAAAACTGGGAAAATTGAAACAATATGTTATTTAGAAATATCCACATTGATGGGAAAAGGGTAAAGGAAAAAAGGGAATGGTTAATGCAAATTCAAGGTGGTGCTTCACTCCAAGGGAGAGGAAGAAGATGGTGGGAAGAGGGAGGATGCCCTCGGGAAAGTCGACACACGCTATTATGTGTCTACAATACATTTACATTTGGCAATTCTAAAATGTGGAAAGAGAGTTTTCTAACCACTCCTATCAGTAGTGAAAATGGGAAAGCATGGAGCATTAAAAAAACAGTTTTTTTTAAAAAAAACAAGTACTCTCAGGACATAATTATCAAGTTATCAAGTATGTGCATGACACTTCTCCCACGACCAGGAAAAGCAAACTGGAGGGATGCCACCTCAGATCTGCTGCAAACTGCAAATATACACGGTCCATATCGAATTCCTATCAGTTCTTAAATTTTTAAGACTACTAGCTGGGGGTTCTTCTCATTTGGGATTGTTTTTCTATGTTGGATTTTCTTTTATAGGAGATAGACGATTTGTATTGATTCAGCCCTGTCAAAGCAAATTTAAATTACCATAGAACAAAACCAGGGAATTGTGTTTTTGCGTGGGCTCATCCATATTTTCATTTGTGGGATATAACATGACTCTGTCTTATGAGTCAGATAGTCTTATTAAATCAGAAGAGGAAATGTCTATAAAGATTTAATAATGCAGAAAGAGAATTCAAAAATCATAAAACCACCTTAATAATTTTAGCTTCATTACTAATTCATATTATTTGCATGGTTTGGGATTGTTGTTGGCATATTAATTTGACTTTGAATTGGCTTCCAACTTGGTGTCATTGGAACATTTCTAGACTTATTGAAAGAATCTTTTATTAAAAATGCTTGAGTGTGCAGTAGGGTTGTTATGTGATTAGCTGACTTTTTACTTCAAACTGTGTAAGTTTTAGGCTGTTTAAAATTTAAGCTATTTGAGCTGCAATACTTATTCAAAAGAAAACTCCCTCAAACCTCACACATTTTGAAAAATAAATTGATAATGTTTATATGACTCTATCAACCTTCCAGGCACCCCTCATGACAGGAAATAGGTACCTGAATTATCAATTATAATTGCTTGCAAATGATTGGTAATGTCCTTGAATCACTAACTCTAAAATTGGGTTAATTTAAACAATTTTAAAAGTAATGAAAGAATATAATTTCATTTATTATCTTTATAATACTCAAGCAAATTAGTTTTTATAAATAAACTCAGAGGCTAGTTATAGACTGTATCTACAAAGCAAACACAAACATGGTCTATTTATATAGCAAATCTGAAAAATCAGCCAAAGTGACTTTAATTAAGAGTGCTTTTAAAAATAATGATTAGAATTTTTAATACTTTCTCAAACAATGTTTGAGTCTACTGGCTGAATTTATAGAAATGTCAGCATTATGTTTATTCCATTTTTTCCCTCCCTAGAGGAAATCTGATTTTATTACATCTTCAACAGTAGACACTTGAAGAAAAGTAATATCGAGTTTATATATATTCTTTCTCTTTTGAGCTAACCATATTGTGATTTCACTAAAAAATTGTATGATTTCATGCTATTCTTTAACCTTGTGATCTTAATCTTACCAAAGTATTTTGACAAGTTTTTAATGCTGAAAGTCTACTTTTACTAATAATTTAACCACTCTTTAATGAAAATACAAAATGTTTATTACTGCCTATGCTTTATTCCTTGAAAATGAAAATGTTGATAGGGAAAGAGAAGCTGAACTGAGAACTGACTAGGGAATGTGATTAAATATATATTGGAAAGACAAGTAGCATTTTCATGATTTAAAGCTTTTGAAGAAGATTGAGTAGTGTGTCCAAATATCTAAGTTTTATCTAAGTTTTACTGTGGGACTTCAGTTTTTAAAAAAATATTTTCATTGAATTTTATCACACAGGCACATAATTCAAATTTGCTTCATCAGTTTACAGAACAGTACATTTTATATAATGAGGCAGTTATACAGAGATGGTGAGAGAGAATTAAAAAAGAACAATGTATAATCATGTAATACTAATGTGCTTAGCAATCTTAATTGCAAATCAGGGAAACACTGTGAATCTTTTCTAACAGCATAGTCCAAAGGCAGGAATACTAACACACAATTTACATGTACTTACAATTTGCATGTAATACATTAAATTATAGCTCCTTAAAGCTTCAACTTAGTCTTCTAATGAGCTTACAGGATTTTTTGAGATTATGAAATAATTATTCTCCAATTAATTTTTAAATACTTGTTATTTATAGAGGAAATCTGATGTTGTTACTTTAATATTTGGAGGGATTTGTTCTTTGCAAATATTGTGGTATTAAATTAACCCCATGAGAATATAACTGAAGATTGCATTTAGAAAAAAAGAAAAACTAATTGATAATTGTTTGTGGATAAAATTCTAATATGTACTTTTATCCTGAAGTTTGTATACTTAACTAAAATGTTCTATCTTTAGAATTTAAACCTAAGGAGTCAGAAAGAACTACTAGGTATTATATGAACTCACTGTTAGTTAAGATCCTGAGCCCAGCCATTCTCACCTCCCATGTTTATCCAGTAGACACATTCGAAATTGCTTTTAATCTTTTAGGTAATGCAAATCGTTGTAATTTTAGTAAATTACTATTTTATTGTAGCAGTACCGTACAAAATTAATATTACTGGTGAAATTTATGGCTAAATATATTTTCTAATCTGTTCTGTAAAGTGAATTTATTTGGTACTAGAAAGATGTTTCTGTTTTTTAAAGAAAAAGTTTCAAGTAGTCATTGAAAGTTTACCAGTACATGAGATGATAATAGATTCTCCTCTTCGCTTCTGTTTAATTGCTAGAGCTTGAGTCTATATATTTTGTCCACATCTTCTCCTGTGTTCCTGTTTGTTTGTTTGTTTAATTTTTTTATTGTTCTGTTAATCACCATACATTACATCATTAGTTTTTGATGTAGTGTTCCATGATTCATTGTTTGTGCATAACACCCAGTGCTCCACGCAGAACGTGCCCTCTTTAATACCCGTCACCAGGCTAACCCATCCCCCACCCCCTCCCCTCTAGAACCCTCAGATTGTTTTTCAGAGTCCATCGTCTCTCCCTCCGACTTACTCCCCTTCATTCTTCCCCTCCTGCTATCTTCTTCTTTTTCTTTTTTCTTAACATATGTTGCATTAATTGTTTCAGAAGTACAGATCTGTGATTCAACAGTCTTGCACAATTCACAGCGCTCATTAATACTTCCCTCAAATGATTATGAAATTCATCCATTAAACCCATCCACTTGATACTTAATGTGATAGCAGTTGATAGTTTTTTAAGTTTCCATTCATCTGACAAAAATTTTCATACTGTTTTTATTTATTTCCTTGACTATGTCAGCCGCAATTAATTTTAAATTCTTTGCTTGATAAATCCCTTCTCTAGAGTCTTGTGGTCTATTACATCATCTGTCCTTTCACTTAATTTTGGTCATGTTACATCCCTTGTGTGCCTAACTATTGTTATTTTTTGTTTGAGTGCTAGAGATTGTGTATAAAAATATTATAGAAATAATTTCCCTCCTGTAGGGAAATTTTATGTGTTCTTCTGGTGGGAAGAATGGTAGGAGCTCTAGCAATCAGAGATCAGAAGATTTGATGCTAGGATTTATTCTCTGTGGGGACCAGCTTCGTTCAGAGTCACCTTCTGTTTCTGGTATCACCTTTATACCTTTGGTTTTGGCTGTCAGGGTCTCATCTCAAAGGCTGGAGCGTTTACTGAGGCTTCCCCCTTTGGCACCCCTCAGACTCTGGATTTTGTCTCCATGGTTCTGTAAGTGCTGTTACAGTACCAAAGGTCCTGCTCAGTTCCTTAACCTTTCTGAAGTCAGAAGATACCTGTAGTGGACAAGCACCCTCAGATTTGGCACTCACTTCTCCTTGATGTTCATTTCCCTCCTTATCTTGGTGTAATAATTTTTCATTGCCTTGTGAGCTGACCTGCCGAAGGGTGTTCAAATTATATAATCTGCTTTTACTAGAAATAGAAGTTCAAAGTCATGTACATTTTTATAAGAGTTTTATTTTACTAATAATGATTCATCCTCACTAATCTACATTTGTGCCTATTTTCGACCCAAGTCACAGATGACATTATCTTTAAATAGAAAAGACAAAAACATCTAACTGTATTTAAACTAGCTACTGCAGAGTAACAATAAATAAACATCTGTTGAAACACTTAACTGTGTGCCAGGCAGCACTGATCCAAGTCCTTGCCATATAATAGCTCTTCTTTTTTTTTAATTTAATTTTATTATGTTATGTTAGTCACCATACAATACATCATTAGTTTTTGATGTAGTGATCCACGATTCATTGTAGCTCTTCTGAGTCTCACAAATCTAGGCGGACTGTATTGCTATTATTTCCATTTGACAGTTGAAGAAAAGAATAAAAAAACTAGCTAACCAGCACTCCTAGTTACTGTACTCTATAGACTTATTAAATGGAAGTGGGGTAAATAAATTTCATATTGTCAAATTTTTCTTACTGCTTGCATATTCCATTACCTAACAAATGAGGCTTTTCATGGCTCCAGTCCAGAAAATGTAAACTTATATTAGATGTCCTCTTTAAGAGAATGGAAATGAGTAATGTGTTTTAGAGATATTCCATCCAAAATGATTAATTTTTAAAATTATAAAGTGAGAGAGGTAAGTTCAGTGATGTGTGTGTGGGCAGGGAATGGCTGTGCTCCCATGATTATTTCAAAAATTAGAATCACCAGCCAGATTGATTGGACGCATCCACCAGCCAATTTACTGCATCCTTTTTTCTGTTTACTTTCCCTTTGTTTATTGTGGATTTTAATGCAGAAGGTCCATATTTCAAAATGTTATATTTACATTTTGTTCATAGGGTAGTCTTTGAATTTTAAGGTCGTGTTTTATGCTCGAATTAGTTATTTTTATATGTTGCGCCAGGAATTTGTTTTCATCACAGAATTGGTCTTCTGGTATGATGCTGAAGTATTGTGCTGTAACAGGGCATACTTATTGCCTTACAAGCCTTCTATAAAATGTTGGCCTAATGATTTAATAGACATTATTATTTATGCGATATGTATGTCAGTGAGACAGAATTCCCATGCTGGTTGATTTTAGCTTTTATCTTTAATCATGATTGATTCTAATAATAATGTAGTTAGACTGTTGATCACCTTTCCAATCTGTGGAAAAAAGTAGTTTATCAGGCACACACTTTTGAAAGTGCTGGTCTTGCTGAAGAGTTTTGTTATGATTTTTGTCTAACAGATTTTCCAAGCAGTCCTTTTGTGAAGGTATTTGCCTGTTTTTGCTACATGAAAAAAAATAGCAATAATAAGTTTGTGAAAGAGAAAACAAAACCAAGCAAGGAAGGGAGAGCTAAATCGATTTGCATGAAGTTGTGCATGAAAAATACAAAATTGTGTAGCTTGGTTTTGTGTACCAGTCTTCACACCTGCACATTTTCAGAAGAGAAATGCATTCTTTAGTGGAGGCACAGTTTAAATGTTTTATAAAGTTACTCTGTTAGATAATATCACTATGGAGTAAACAAGCCTGAAGAAGTTACAATCTGTTTCGTTTGCTTTAGCCTGTCTGCAGAGAGGGTCCCTCCCAGGAATATTTGTACAATGTCCTAAGAAGAGGCTAAAAATTATATTTGTAAAGGGGTTCATTTATTTGATTCTTGTGTGGTATGTTTCAGAAGTATAACGCCTCTGAGTAGCTAGGTAGCTCGTGTTTTTATTTATCTGAGTTTTATGTAAAGAATAATAATCTTTGTCTGCCAAGTCTTGCCCCTAAAAAGACATTAATTTGTGATTTTACCAACCCATTTTGGGGGGTAGGTTAGCCCATTGTATTTTAGAATATAGTCTCTTTCTCTGATATTACTGAACTGCCAGTTTAACTTAATCTCTTTTAGAGTTAATTGGGACATGTACGTATGCCAACACCAGTAGCTTGAATCTTATAATACCAAAAATGATGTGAAAATAGCAAGATGGAATAATATGTAAGAGAGTAATGTGCTCTCTGCATGCTAACCATACTGTTAGGATTTATGTTTTTGGTTTGTTACGCTGCCTTGAAATCTAATATCTAGCTCCAAATAAAAATTTAAAAATTACTTCAAAGTCATTTTTTTCGTTTTCCAAAACTACAAAAGGTAAAATGACCTCTGAAAACTGACACACAGAAGAGAGTCCAGATCACCTATAATTTACCAACATACCATAACCACATATTCAATTTTGTTGCATGTTCTAAAAGGCTTTTTTTTCCCATGAATACACAAACACATAGAAATAGAGTTTACAGACTTGAAAAGTAGATTCTTTTAAAAATTGAATGGACTTCTTTCAATGAAGTAAAGTTAGGCAACTGTGTACCATAGATACACCTGCATCCTAAATACCCAGCAGAGACTTGGGAAGTCCTAGAAAACATCTCTCCTTGTTCTTAACTCACTTTGATTTTGCATTTTCCTGTTCTGACAGTTGAATTTTCACGTCACGGAAAGGCAACTCTTTAATCATCTGAGTTGCAAATGTGGTAGGAACAATTCAGTGTCACGAGTGCTTTTAAAAATCTGTTACGCTTTGTGTTGATGTCATGTCAGGCATATGGTGATTGTTTGGGTCATCACTATAATATTCCTCATTTGGAATGTGGTTTCCTAGCAACTCTCACTTTTTCCTAATGGCTGAATTGATTTCAGCACATTTGTAATGCTTTCTACTGCATCAGAAATTGTCACCTTGTGTGTGAATGTTACAACATCAAATTTGCATGTAGATTCAATTCTAAGAAATTATTCTGCTTTATCACTTGCCTTTAATGTGCTCATTCAAAGGTTAATCCAACCATAAAAAATAGATTTAGTAAAACCTGATTAATTCAGATTGCACTCTTCGGGGAAATATGGTGATTTTGATGACAGTGTCCGAAATACTTGCAAATAGGGAGGCCTGGGGGAGTTGAAGAAACAGACTAATTTTAATGGTCAGATGACTGGGTAATCAGCAGGTTGGTAGGAACATAGGCCTAGACTCTGCTCTGAATGTCTCAGGGGCCAAAAGGGCTTTTTCTTTGGAGGCAGTGTGCAGTTTGCTGATTCTGTGTGATCCTTGCTGGAGCGTTGCCAGGAGTGACTTTTACTCCTGTTCGACAAATGTTTTTTGAGTACTTATTATTTTCTAGACCACTGGTTAGGCACTGGGGATGTAAGGGCAATTAAACCAGATATGGCCCTGACCCTCCCAGAAATTACAGTCTATGGAACCAACACCTATAAATGAAGGACTTAGTTATCGAGTGGAAATAGACACATGGATTTTTCTCAGTACTGTTTCCATCTTGAGTGAGAAATTTTTGTTAGGTTCTTGAAAATATGTAGCAAAGACCTTAAATTCTTCTTAGGAGATTCAAGATATTGTTGCTGTACATTCAGTTCTACATTATTTTGGTGTCTGTAGATTTTGTATGTATCTAGGGAGCTGGAGCAGAAAGACAATGAAAACCAAATATGTGCTGGTAGCTGGGTTGATAGTTTATATGTCATCCCATTCCGTCTCTGCAACAATCCTATGAAGCTCACAGGTACAGTTTTTACACATTTTAAAGATGAAGTAAAATGTCAGGGGTTAAAGAATCTGTGTAAGATCATGGGAAAATAATATATATATTGTACATCTTCTCTATGTCAGACTTTGTGCCGGGTGCTTTATATACTTTATCTCTTTTAATCCTGCCCACTCCCAAAACCCTGCAAAGTAAATTTAATCTTATTATTTAATTCTTTAATCTTATTTTACATTTAAAGAATTTGAGATTCAGAAGTTTATATGATTTGGGGCGCCTGGGTGCTCAGTTGGTTAAGTGTCTGCCTTCAGCTCATGTCATGATCTCAGGGTCCTGGGATCCAGCCGCACGTCAGGCTCTCTGCTCAGCAGGGAGTCTGCTTCTCCCTCTCCCTCCCCCTCTCCCCCTGCTTGTGCTCTCTCTCTCTCTCTCTCTGAAATAAATAAGTAAAATCTTAAAAAAAGAAAGGACCTTTATATGATTTGACCAAGATTATGCAGCTGGTCAATTGCAGAACTAAATTTGAACATGGATCTGTCTGCTTGGGAAAAAAAAAAAAAAAGTCCTTGAACTTCTTTCTACCAAGCTGGCCAGAACCTCACCAGAATGCCCAGACTACAGTTCTGTGATCTCAACATTTAGCAAGAGTTCCCTCTCATCAAGCACTTACTGTGTGCCTGGCATTATGCCAAGCTAGAGTGTGTGCATGCTCACTGTTTCTCTCATCTGTCTATACACACATGCATATACATATGTGGGACTTACATGTATGCATGTGTGTTATAAGCATGTCTTCATATTTGTGAATATACAGATATTGAATATTATCAGGTAAGCCCTACAACAATCATGGACCATGAATAAGATGGCATCCTTCTTTACAAATGAGAAAACCAGGACTATAGAGGTTAAGGGATTTATTGTCAAATAAGAGTAAATAGGTAAATAAGAGTAGATTCTGAATTAGAATTTAAATCTGTTTGACTTCAAAGTCCACGATCTTTAACCATCTCCCTACACTGCCCCCACAATATAATGAGAACATATGATTTTCTAATCTTATGACTAAGCGAATAACTTTAATCTCCCTTGGAAAAAAAAATACTGTTTTTCTGTCTTCCTTAAGACGAGTTCAGATGCAGTAACAGTGCAATGACTTGAAGGCATTCTAATTTGGGGCAAACTCTATTGAATATAACTGTCCATGAAGGTTTTAAAATAATGAGGATAATTATGTCTGCCTTTAAAAAGAGGGAGCCAAAAATTGGTAGTTTTATAAAATTTCAAAATCTCTGAAGGAAAAATTAATTTGGGAATAATATTGAAATATGAACTTCTATAATATTAGCTTCCTCTGAAAAAAAAAAGATGTGATCTCTTCTTTGTGGCAATATAATAATCCCAAACCAGGAAAACAGAGGTATAAAACCATAGCAGAGAATCCAAAAGAAATATTGTTCTTTAAGACATATTCTTTTCCAGATGGTATCAGTTGATTCTTTTGTATACTAAGTTGTCCAAGATCGCTTTTATATTTACAATAACCAAAGCACTGATGGGAAGTGGAAAAATGTAGTAAAATGGTTTGATCACCCAGCCAGCAAGCATTTACTGAATTTCTCTCATGTACAAAACTACATAGTTGAGTTGCAGACTGCACTGCGGGAGTGCCAAATACTAATCTGCTTTTTCCTTGGCTCTCATTAAGTAAAAATTCTGTCTACACAATACCACAACATCTGGTCACTTCAATCCATTCAGTCAAAAATGCAGTCAGCCGCCCAGATTTTCAGTCTAGGATTCCATTCAACTTGTTTGCTTTAATTATTAGTTTATCTGAAAGCGATGTCAAGTAGTCAGTAGCCTGTATGTAGCTATTTCATCGTGCTTGGCAGGCACCTCACCTAAGGAAAGGTGCAGACATGGAAGAGAGAAATGGCAAGTCCTGCTTCTCAGGGGCCCTCAGTCCAGAGTTGGCAGAGACCTGTGTGGTGTTCTCTGCTGTCCGTCCTGGTTGCCTGCTTGTGAGTTTGTTTTCCCCATCCCTAGCCCACCGGACCCCCGGGACCCCCCATATTTCCTCTCTCTTCCCATTTCATAAACGTGCTTGTCATTCTCCCAGGGGCTACCTTGGAATTACACAAAATAATATCGTTATGACTCGTGCACATAAAACTGTCGATACTGGTTCATTTAGGAGAAGGGGCCTTTTCTACCTTTAACCTTCAAGTTTTCTATTTGCTTAAATTTTCCAAACGTGGGCAGGGCTTACGTTCCGTATTCATTTTTAGCATCTATAGCAGTTAATCCCAGCTGTGCGATAATGGACTGCTTTTCCTAACTTCTTTATAGGTATCTATGATTTTAAAAATACAAATATAGTTTAAAAATGAAGTAAGCCCTAATGTTCACCTAGGTATTCAATTCATAAGGAGTAATCAGCAGATCGTGCCTAAAACTGAACAGAGCAGAAAAATTTTATTGGCTAAAAAGTAGTAGGCACATTAAATCTTTGGCAAAATTGTGCACTAAAGCATTTGGCCAGGAAAGTGAGGGTTGGTAGAAATAATGATCGTAGAAGAAGACTATGCTGGCAGAAATTAATATTAGCAAAGATCTGATGACTGAGTCACAACTCGTCACTGTAAATTTTAAATGGGAAAGAATTGATGCCAGTTAAAATATTTTCAGAGGAATACAACTAGAAATGTAAAGCATTAGAATCAGTTTAACTGTGTTATATAGAGAATAGATCAAGGAATTAAATTTACTTAATGGCAATTAGTTCAGAAAATAATTCTTCATGATAAACCTCAGCATTGGTAAATTGGTGCCTTCATTTGTTGTATTTCTTTGCTGGAATCCAAACGCCTCAAACTGTCACTGTTTTATTAGTCATAGGAATTATTTGATGTTCTAGACATCTATGCTCAATAAATGGAATTAAATTTTACCAAGTGGGGAAAGGAGAAAGTTATTGATAGCTGTTTTACTTTGCTCGTGGGTATACAGTTTCTTCTCGATCCTTCGTTGTACAAGTCAATATACTTTTATGTTTGCAAATTTTTTGTCATGTCACTTCCCTGGTGTAGAGGTAGATGCACTGACTTTTGGTGTTTGTATGAATTTAAAGTGGTCTCCATTTCTTTGATACTCTCATATTACTCTTTTGTTTTCCAAGTTTTTGTATTCCGAATTACATCTTTTGAAAAGTGCTAACGGTATCCGAGGCCCCTATTTCACCTTTACCACTTAAGGCAGAAATTAGTAATTGTGCTATCAAAAATATAATGAGACAAAGTAGGACTTCTTCATCATGACGATCCTGAGAATATGTATCATGGGGTTAGGATCCACTGTGCTGAAGTCTCTACACTGTGCTGTACTGAAATCATTTTACTCTAGCTATGCTATTAGAGGAAGCTATATCCAAACATTATTGCCTATACATGTCTTTTTCCTTTTTCTTTATTTTTAACTCTAATTTATGAAACTGCTTATTATCTTATGATTAAAAAGGCATGCTCAGGGAAGCAAGAGTTGTGCCATACCATAGAGTTATCAGGAGTCTAAGCATAATATATTGGCCATAAACAACAATGGCAAAACTTCCTTTTAAGGTGGATGCTTCAAGGGTTGTTTATGACCTCCAATATTTGCTCCAAAATCACTGATCCTTATTTTCAGTTGGAAAAGTTAGTAGTGCATTAAATAGATTAGTATTTTGATTTGCAAAATTATCAAAAGCGAACATGTTTCTCTCCAGCTCTATGGCATTGTTCGGATGGCCAATTAATGCCAGATTCTAGAGCCATATACATTTGTCTGAAGATTCCAGATGTTTTCTGATTTGCTGTTGCTGTCTGGTAAAGCCATACAACTATTAATTTAATTTCAGCTTTTTGGCTTTACTAAGCTGGGTATAAAATGACCTTCCTTTTTTTTGTTTTTCTTTCTTCGAGTCTAGTTTAGCCAGAACTAACCAGAGATAATTTACAAAAGGATAATTATATGGGAGCTTAGGAGATTCAGTTGTGAATAATTAACAATTGGTAATTGTTGATTGTAAAAATTAGAAAATTTGAAGGACAATTCTCTCATTCCACATGCAATAAAACAGGTATAAAAAATTAGGTAACTAGTTAGCAGTGGAATCTCAACATTTGAGGTTTACCAAGAAAGCTAATGAAGAAAATAAGGCCAGACAGAAGCAGGAAAAATAATTTTGCAGTCTCTGTTTTTTGTCCCAGCAACTGCTCATTGTGATAAAAGAAATATCACTTGGAGTCTTTTTGAGGTTATTATATTAAAGAAGTAGAAAACATTGCACAAAGCTGTGTCAGGGAAGTCCAATTATTTTGACCTCTTGAGTGTCATTTCTGTCTATTAACCGAATATTGCCATTTTTGCCATTTCATTTAATTCTTGTAAAACCTCTTTTCTCCCAGTTCCTGAGTCTTCCTTCTGTGAGAGACCCTCATTATGATTCGGGGGGCAACTATTCCCACAGAACTCGGTCAAAGTTGACAAGTAGATTTCTTCTTTTAACCTTCAGCTTTTCCTGCTGTAAGCTGGGTCACTTGTTAGTTTGCAAAACATCAGTACGTGAGTGCCCTTCTGAATCCCCCATGCCTCTCCCTCTCCTCTCTAACAACGTATTTATTTTTGAAAATAGTAGAGTGTCGTGATGTGTCTTTGGGTATGAACATTTTTCATCTCTAATATTTGTTGTCATCTTCAAATTTATCAAAGAAATTAATTACAGAAGAATTATTTTTAGACACTTTGCCTAAGTATCAAGTTATAAATACTATGAACTCATTATAAGAAGCTATTCTAAGGAAAAATTATGACCATTTAAAAATTTATGCTCACATGAATGATAATTCTACATTCACCTGTTGTTAGAACCCACTTCAGAAATCCACACACAGCCATGCCTCGGGACGCATCAGCGCCTAGACCTGCGGCACCTCCTGATGGTCGGCCCTGTCACAACCTCTTGTTCTTCCGCCATTTAGTGTTCTGCCGTTCCCACTGATCACTGTGACTGCCAAGCTTTATCCATTCATAGGTTTTCAGTCTGTAATTTGTCTTCTGGCTATTTGCCTTCTGCGTTAGTTTGCTATGGCTGCCATAACAAAGTACCACAAATTGGGTGTCTTAAAATACCAGAATTCTATTGTCTCACACTCCTGAGGCTAGAAATCTGAGATCAAGGCATCGCAGGGCCAGAAGTCCCTGAAGACACTCGGAAAGGGTCCGTCTGTAGTTCTTCGGCTTGTGACAGCATAACTTCAGGTTTCCACCTGGTGTTCTCCCTGCTTGCCTGTCTCCCTGTGTCCAAATTTCTCCTTTTTATCATAGCATCAGTCTTAGCAGATTGGAGGACCCCACCCTACTCCAGTATGAGCTCATCTTAACCAGTTCCATGTGCAATGACCCTGTTTCCTACATTGCATTACATTCTGAGGTACTGGAGGTTAGAATTTCAACGTGTGAATTTGATGGGACACAATCCAACCCATAAACACCTGATCTAGCCAGGTTCCCATTATCTCATATCCCACTCAACACTGTTCCTAACAGCCTTCTAGTTTTACTCTGTTTTACTCTTCATTGTCCCCTGTCACCCCGGACTACCGACATAGACCATTCTGGGTCTGGAATTAATGAACATTACTGGAGAAAATGACACAATCATGGTCATTAAATATCCATTACAAATGCATGCCTTTGAATGCATCTGGTCCCTAAATTCTCCAGGATATCATTTTACTATCCCTTCTAGGTGACTCTTGCTAATATTTTTCACTCTTTAAATGGGTCTCTTATCCTTGCTGCTTTGATTCTTAACAGACTCTTGCTTTCCCAGTTGAATGAACTGTTGGAAGATCTCAGTATGGATGATTTCACCTTTTCTTCCACACTGCTCACCAGCCCTTTCTCCAAGTGTTTTCTCCTTTGCTTCTTTCATCTCTACTCCTCAACTTGTCCCCATGTGTCAGCAAAATTTCTTCTATTGTTAACCTAAAATTTTCATTTTCTTTGAAAGCTTTCCTAACTATGCCATATTCTGCTTCTCTGTTTGTGACCAAACAGCAACGAAGCCATTCGGTTGGCTCTTGACTGCCTGTGAACCAGGGACTGAATGCTCATCAGTACCTTCAGTCTGTTCCCCCGCTATCTTTTCAGACCTCCATCCAGTTAAATAAGTAACATCCCCCCACAGTGTTACGGCATTCACTATACCAGGCCAGTTGCTGTTCCGTACACCCCTCCTTTACTTTAGCCGTACTGTTACTGGGTTGTTTTGTTTGTTTGTTTTTCCTACTCACTCCATCCTTGGCCCGGCTTAACTCCTGTAAGGTCATCACTGATGCTCGTGTTCTCTTTAATGGCAATTATTTGCTGATGCTTTAGGAAATCTGTTACTTTTGCCACATTTAACTATTGATATTTATCATATACTATCTTGCAAATAAATTGCTTATGTATATTTTAGTCACCAGTTATGGGCTCTGTAGTAAAATGTCCTTCTACATAGCAAATTTAAAATAATAAATTTTGGGATTTACCATTAAAAATTGTTTATGTATATTCCTGTGTGTTATGAATTAGACTGTAAGAATGTTCATATCTGGAGTTGTGTCTTCATCTTTGTGCATTATACTGCATTATAATATTTGTTGAATTAAGTTAAAACTAATACACTAATGCAGAATATTCATTCTGATGAATAGGGAAAATAATATCCTGATATATACTTATTAATTCTTTGTTTTTTCATACATTGCTATTCCATCTAAAATATTTGTCAAGATACTACTCTGTGTTTGATACCAGATATTCAATAGGTATAGAAAAAATGCAATTTATTATATAATTTCATTCTATAAATCCATAACGATAGCATCAATAGCATTTGGGGAGTATATATGACTTTATATTTTAAACTAAAACAAGTTGATAATTTTTTGTAGACATGCATCTAATTGAATGTATTTGTGAACTTCTATAATTTTATCTTGAATATATTAATAATTCTTTTGCACGACCTGTCTTCCTTCTCCCCCATATTTTTCTTTTAATTTTTTATTCAGGTATAATTAGTGTACAGTGCTATATTAGTTTCAGGTCTACAATATAATAATTCAACAACTCTGCACTACTCCGTGCTCATCATGATAAGTGCACTCTTAATTCCCTTCACCTATTTCCCTGATCCTCCTACCAACCTTCCCTCTGGTGACCATCAGTTTGTTCTCTGTAGTTCGTCTTTTTGGTTTGTCTCTTTTTTTTCCCTTCGTTCATCTGTTTTGTTTCTTAAATTCCACATATGAGTGAAATCATATGGTATTTGTCTTTTTCTTATTTCACTTAGCACTTTACCCTCCTGATCCATCTGTGCTGTTAGAAATGGCAAGCACTCATTCTCTTGTCATGGCTGAGTAAAGTCCATTGTATATGTATATGCCCCATCTTTTTTATTGATTCAACTATGGATGGACACGTGGGTTGCTTCCATATCTTGGCTTTTGTAAATAATGTTTCCATAACATAGGGGTGCATATATCTTTCCAAAGCTTATTTTTTTTTTAAATAAACGAGAAATTTTTTGTGATGTTTGCATGTGGTCTGTTAATAACCATAGCTCAGGACCCTGGGTTGTAACATCGTACTATTCATATCAGTAGTCAGACACATTGGAAACCAAGTCCCTATGTCAAGTCCAACGAAGGGAGTCCCTCTGGGGTTAGAAAAGTGGTGTATAGGTGGGTGCTGTTTGGAAGTGTACACCTGAAACTAATATACCACTGTATGTTAATTAACTAGAATTAAAAGCTTAGAAAAAAAAAAGAAAGGTGATATAATCTAATGACCGGATGAATGCCACTAACTGAAGGAGAGCAAAACTTTGTAAGAGAGTCCCATAAACTGGACTTAATTAAACTGATCATGTCCATTTCTATTGTACATCCTTTACTGCCCAAGCTGACAAGACTCTAGAAATAGAACAGAGTCTTCCTTTTGATTTGTATACATTTTAATGTCTTGAATCTAGTGGCTGCTTGTGAAACTCACTGAAGTTACCAAAGACTGAATAATTAGCCCTTTCTCTCATCAACTATTATTAGAGTCATTATCAACCCCTTGCATTGGAAAGTACAAAATGTACCAATAGTTGAGATTTTCAAACATTTTACAGGGCGACATTATCCTATTAGGACAGTATCCTTAAAGAGGAGACATGTGAATTAATATGCAGGGACACATAGAATTAACCAGGCGTCATCTTTTCATTTAAGGAGCACTCACATGATTAAATCTGAGTTAAAAATTCATCCTTAAAAGTTAAACTGTAGCAGAATAACTGATTTTACTTTATAGCTGTCAACTTGATTGACAAGTAGGACCTATCAGGTGTGTTTCTATTCCTGTAATTCAGGGGCACCTTGAAAATATTTCCTGAGAGAAAAGAAAGAAATATATGGAGGGGGAAAAAGAAGGAAACAGACTTTCTGATTAAGAACATATTCGAGATAAAATATAGACATTTTTCGATATCCACTATGGTGCTAAAACCACTAGACTGGAAAATTCCTCAGTTGTGGGATGATTGGTATAAATCAAATACTTCATTCTTATTGGCAACCATTTATAGTACTGCATAATTCATTTAATTTTTAGTGGTGTCATTCTGTATTTTCATGCAATTGGAATTGGTACTTTATTTTGTAATTGCAGGAAGGGCTTATCTTTCCTGTACAAGAATTCAGAATTTTAGTTTTGTAATAGCTTATTGAAATAGGCAATATTTTACTACGTTGTTATTACTGGTACCTTTAGCTCTCGGTGTTGGCACGTGGCTGTGCTATGCTCGAGGTCGTCTAAGCCATGTGAGTAGATGTGGTTTTCATCGCCCACTTCGGTCAGTGAGACAGACACACAGACAGAAGTGCAGCTTTGGAGCCTGTGTTCTCTGTGGCATTTTATCACTCCATGTCCTTCTGTCTTCGTGTAAGAAAGACTGGAACTTTGATACTGTATTTTTTTAATGAGCTTTAATTAACATATCATAACGTTCACCTTTCAAAAGTATAGTTTGGTGGTTTTTAGCAGACCGAATTAGTATTCAACGTTGTTCGACCATCACTATCCAATTCCAGAACCTTTTTGCCATCTTAGAAAGGAACTCTGTACTCATTAGCAGTCACTTCTCGTTTCCCCACCCTCTCGCTGCCTCTGACACTATTGATCGTTCTCTCTATGGATTTGCCTCTTTACGACATTTCACATAAATGGAATCATACAGTAAGTGGTCTTTTGTGACTGACTTCTTGCCCTTAGCATGAAGTTTTCAAGGTTGATCCATGTTGTGGTTTTTGTGGCTGAACAATACTCATTGTATGGCTTTGCCTACCATGTTTTGTTTAGTAATTCATCCATTGATTGTGCTTTTGGTTTTCTTTTTATTTTTTTGCCACTATAAATACTGCTGCTCTGAACATTCCTGTAGGAGCTTTGGTGTGAACATGTATTTTCAACTCTCTTGAGTACATGCCTGGGAAAACAGTTGCTGGCTCATACGTAACTCTAACTTTTTGAGCAATTGCCACACTGTTGCCCAAAGCAGCTGCACCATTTTGCATTCTGACCAGCAACGTTAATATTTACTCATCCTCACCAACCTTTGTGATTTTTGTCCATCTTAAATGCTGTATTTTTAAGTAAAAATTTCATTGAGAGTTTGCATGGTCTTTTTTGCATGTGGATTTTGGGGAATTCCTAGCTTCATGTAGTATACATTTCTTTTAGAGATTTTATTTGGTTGGAAGCTACTTTTTCAATCCTTTTGAAATATAATGTCACTCTAAAAATGGTGATGCTCAGTATCTTCCATAAAATTTTTTGAAGAAAGGCTTATTGTGCACTATTTAAGTCAATACTTTGGTGATTCTATGAAGAGCTATAGGTGAAATTGATGAGTACATTTCTTTACCTCACAGATACTGAACTTTCCCCACCTACTTTTCAGTACGGGCAAATGGTGATACAATTCCAATGTCCCAAGCTTCACTCTCCTGCACTTATAAAAATAGATTGAAGGAAACATATCCTTTCACATGAACAAACAAACAACAGAAACCTTCAGGCCTCCTTTATATTTTTCTTATTTCTACTTATTAGTGACAATAATAAGCAGAAAGATAGTTTCCTAGAATATTTCCATAAAAATTAAGCTACATGATAAATACTTGATGAAAACTGCACATGGTTCTTCCAGACGTTTCAGAAGTATTTACTACTAAATACTCGTGCAACTGACAGAAGTGTGCATATTAATTGGAAATACAGCTACTTCAAAGATAAATAGAAGACCCTTTGTCAGTGAAGTTAACCCAAGTTGGATTCTGGAAGTAGATGACTTCTCAGGAAGCTCCCAAACTTAATACTTGATAATTCTAGGTTGAAATGTAGATGTAATGGCATGAGTTCCTTGAAAGAAGAGTCTGAAATAGGACCTTAGGTGTAGGTGGTTTGTTTGGAAGGTGATACCAGCACTCAGAAGTGAGAGTAGAGAATGAGACCAAGAAGGAGGAAAGAACAACATAAGGTTACGTTTTCAAGGTCACACTCCTGTGAGCAGTGTGGACTGGATTCTGCTGCGGGTTCCTCCCAGAGGGCATAGGGAATGCCTCTGAAACTCTCTGTCTAGGGAAAGGCAGGCAAAAGCATAGACCACTGGCTCCATCCTCTATGGGTTGAAGGTTAACCCAAGGGCATTAACTCCCTCTCATTTCCAGGCTGCACTAAATCACCCCAGTGGACGCCACAGCATTAGAGAAACTTCAGGGGAAAAAACAAAACAAACAAAGAAAACAAACATGGATAGGTGTGAGGTTAGCAATGCGGAGTGAGTCGAAGAGCTTCTAGAAATGTCCTCTAAATCTACGGCTGACCTCAGTGGTAGCTCAGAGGCTGCAAAGTGGGGCACTGGAAGGATCTGATAGGGATTGTTGCTGATTCCACGGCACAAATGAAAACTTTGACACCCAAATGTCACCTAAAACAACAGATTTCAAATATGTTTTTTTCCTTATGAACAACAGTAAGGAAAAAATACATATCATAAATCTACTGGGCAAAGGCAAAAATTTATTGAACAATGTATACCTTTAACTGTGTACAAAGCAATCTAGTATATTCTATTCTGTACTATGCTATTATTTTGTTGTTTTCTTAATTTAAAACAGCTGTTCATAACTCTAAATTAATTTTTGAAATGAACCCATAGTTTGGAAAACACTGGCTGAAAAGATAATTAAACTAATTTACTAAGAAGTTAAAAAAATAGCATGCTAGTATAATTAAAATCATTTGAACTGAAGCCACATACAAGGAAATTTTTAGAAATCAAGGTCATCCTATCAAGGTCAGCTAAAAGAGTAGGCTGAATTCTTAAGAAGTTAGGAAATAGGGTTGCTTGGGTTCATGTTCCATGGTTCTAAATTTCATCTGTCAGGGTTTCAGGATCTATAAATGGGTAAAGAACATCTAGCTCCCTAAGAGAACGGACAGGGTGGGAACACAGAAGGCTGAATAATGAGGTGCTGTGTCTCCTGTTTTTCCCTTGGCTGCTTTGTTTCCTTCTGTCCAAGTGCATGTGTATACAGGGGGAGACATCATGCACGTTCTGCGTAGGTCCGTGCATCTATTCACAGCCAGCTGCATGTTGCTTATCACTAGAGCTGGCTGGTATATTACGTCGGGATCCTTTTGCATTTTATGTTTGTTTCAGGTTTATTGTTTTGACAATTGTCATTTTTTAAGCTTCTTTTCTCCTCTCATAGAGGAAGAGCTTTTAGTCTCATAAGAGCAGAGACCTATTATCATAATCACCTTTCAGAAAGGAGAAAATTACCTGTAATTTTTATGCTCTGAAGGTGTATCATAATAATTCAACCACCCACCTCACACTCCAAATCAAATGGTGCTTTTCTTGAAAAAGAAACTACTTCATTCTTTCCTGTTTCTTCATGTTCTTTGGAGGAAATGAGAGATGGAGAATCTGGGAAATCCCACAAAGCTTCCGTAAACTTTGGTTGCCTCTTCTCACTGTTAGCTATTGTGATTAAGAATATCTTTGCCATGGGATGGGGCGCCTGGCTGGCTCAGTCTGTTGGGCACCCAGCCCTTGATTTATTTCAGCTCAGGTCATGATCTCAGGGTCATGGGGGGGTGGTGGTAGAGGCAGAGAGCCCCCTCCTCCCTCTGCCCCTGCCGCTATGCCCCCCTGCCTGCACACTCTCTCTCTCAAAAAAATCATTGCCATGGGAATCTACAAGCAACAGCAGTTGTAACACATTCTAATAAAAGGGCACTGTTAAAGGGGATAGTAGCCCTCGCATCAGCCGTAACCTTTCCACAAGGTCTTTCACATATAGGAACACCACCTTTGCTGGTGTAGACAGCCCCTTCTGGGAGCTCCCCCCACCAGCACTCCCGTAAATCCATCTCATGGGAAAGATAGCCAGATGTATACATGGGCGTGCATGCACGCGCGTGCACACGCACACACCCCCACACACACCACTAAATCTGCAGGTTACTTATCAGTATTAAGAGCTCATAAAGTTCCAGTTGTCATTGATTATCTTCCAATATTGGAGAAAAAAACCAAAGGGATTGGTGGGGGGATGGGTGAAGCACCTTTTACCGTTTATTGCTGGATGTCCTCTGCAACTGGGATCACACCTGTTTCTAAGAAGCATCTTTAGTAGTAACCCTTGGGTAGCTGTTGCTTTCTTCACATTACAGCGGAGCTTTTAGTACAACAGCCCTGAAACTGACTTCATGTGACGTTATATGGGTGTCATTTGAAACTTGAGCTTGGTCATGACGTGACTTTGGGAGGTGCTGCCTACTGCATGAGCACTTGCAAAGCAGGTGAGCATTTTCAAGATTCTGACAAGTCTCAAGGTTAAGAAATTTGACTTTTTAAACCCAGTATTTCCCAAATATATTATTTCATAAACCATCTTTTGATATCTTGAAAGACAGTGGTTATTTGCATAACTCAGTATGGAAAACAGCGTTGGAGCCAGAGTGCCATTTTGTTTTTTCCTCGATGACCTTGCCATCGCTTTTTCTACAGTGCTTTTTTATCTTCAGTTCACTTGGGAACTCTCTCATCCCTTCAAACAACAAGCCTTCCTCTGCTGGATAATTGCTTTAATGTCCCACCATAGTCTACGTCAGTGCTATTAGCTATAAATTACACAATCATGCCTATTTGTATATGCAGATTTAAAAAGTTCCAATATTGATTCTTGATTCTTGCCCTTTGATTCACTTGGCACTTCAAGGTAGCTTTTCATACTCCAGAGCAGTGAACTCCTTCTCTGCTTCCCCTGCCCCCATCCAGCAGTTTTGGATCGCCGTGAAAGCCTAATAGAGTTCGGGTGCTGGAGGATTGAAGGGCTACACTGCTGAGGAGAAGGAGAACAGGGAATATAGATGTGCATTTGGCTTTTACCTTACTTTGCTGATGATCTTCATTTATCTGTTCAGACATTGTCGTCATCATCATCATCATTTTGTTAGCAGGAGGACTAGTCATTGGTTGAGTGTTCACTTCATGCCAAGCATATGTGAGAACATATGTCAGTGTTAATTTTCTTTAGTTCTCTCAGCACGCCCATAATGTATCCTTGCTTTTCTTACTTTACAAATAGGCTCAGATGAATGAAGTGACTTGCCCACTCACATGGGAATAAATGGCAGAGCCAGAGATCAAACCTAAGCCGTTAGAGCATGGAACTTTCCCCCCACCGTGACCTGCTGCTCCCCAGGATTGAATACTCCTTAGGTGCCAGGTGCTGACATGCTCCCCTATTTCAGTAGCTTACATCATGGTTCTGCTTTACCAGGACTGTGCCTGAACTTTGAGCCAAAAAGAAAACACTTTTATTCTTGAATCTTAACCGTGGGGCTAAAAGTGGAAACTCACCATGTGTTTCTCTAACAGATATTGATGGTGACTCTCAAAATAATTGAAAATATGCAATTTTGAGAACTAAGGCCTAAAAAAGGGTATAATTTAAAGTTACATTAGATGGTAAACATATCTTCTCGGCTCAAAATATATCCCTTTGATTGTTATTAGTGAAGAGCCATGGCAGCATTTAAGGAATGCTTGAGAAAATTACTGACAAAAGATATAAATTGCTATTCAGATGCAAGACATTACTTTGACCATGAGGGGACAAAGTTGCAAATACAGTTTATTCTAACAGTGGGCTGTGTTGCATATTAGGGCAGTCTTCATGTACGGTTACTTATTATTTATTGAGTATCTGTTGTGTACAAATGGGTGACTAGTTAAAAGGAAGTATCCATTAGCCTTTATTGTTATGGAATAAACACTGATTAATGTTTATGCCATGTCATAAAAGGCATTTTAATATGAAAATCTCAATCCGCTGAAATACTGGTATGTAGCAACAAGGGATAATTAAAATAAATATTTGATAGGATTTCATTGTTTAAAAGTGGGACACAATTTAATGAGGGATGTAATACACAGTGGTATAATAAAATGGCTAATAAATAACTAAGTATTTTTTGGAAGAAGGCAAAAACTAATTAGACGAAACATTTCTCATTTATTTTTTTAAAAGTGCGCGTGCGTGTGTGTGTGTGTGTGTGTGTGTGTGTGTGTGTACAACTATCAGTACACGTTACCCAAGAATTGTGGAGTTTAGTAAGACTCTTTAAGTACAGATACCATTAAATAAAAATACAAGAGCTAAATAATTTTTAATTTGAATATTATATTCTGGTAATTGCCAGTCCCACTTGCTGTGAGCTGTGGAGGATGAGCGAATCTATGCCGAACAGTTCAATCCTTCCTTTACTTTGTACATACTCTGTTAACTGGTGGAGAATTTAACTTACTTTTCTCTTTCCACAATCTAATCATGTTTATTCTTTTTTTGTGTGTGATTAACAATGCTTTAGCATTTTAAATAATTTTATACCAAGTGGTTTACACTCAGGAGCTTAACCAAAAAGAAAATATTTGGTTGGGCAAGCTTTTTGGAAACGTCAAGGCAGAAACATAATTTAAAAGGTAGCAGTTCAAGGACAAAGAAAAGCCAATCCTTATCCACTTTTGACAATGTAAGTACATACTGAAATACGGTTTTTGAGGAAGTATGTAATTAGCTGTTTTTCTGTGGACCGTAAAATGAGTTCTGCCCCTAGACCCCAGGTCATCATTCTGTGATGACAAATCATGATCCTCAAATGTAAAGGAGGTCCTAGGTGCCTCTCTTTTCACTCAGTAATACAGGTTCTCAATTGCTCTTCAAACAGCTCATAAAATAGGCTCGTTATATGATATGACAAGGAAAACTCTTCTACTCACTACCTTTCGTAAGCATGTCTTTCAAAAAGGCCTAAGAAAATGTAAGGGTCAGAAGAATAAGCGTGGGGAAAGTGTGTACAAAATAAAGTTAAATCCTTCAGGAAGGCAACACATCTGATCATTTAAAAAATTAATTTAATTTAACTTAAAATTTAATTTAAAAAGACCTTCATTTTGATGAACACACAGGACAATATTTGCTAGATGAAAGTTTCCAAAGTTTCCTACACACTCCCCAACTGCCTTGTCTTCAGTGCTCTTTTCAGTCCTGAGTGATTGCAACCATTTTCTCCCCTTAATGAAGTAATGGATGATGGGTACATATACTCATCGCTTAATAATGATGTACATTGTACATCCAGGATTTTCTTGGTAGTTAATTTCTGACTTGGTTTTTAATTGGAACATGATTCATCTAAGATTGGGGGGGATTCTTAAACTAGGGACCTAAAAAAAAAAAAGGTAACGTTTTAGTTTCCAGAATATTATATTAAACTCTGGAATTTTGTCTCCAACTCAGGGCATGTTCATAGATTTAATTCATTTTGACAAACATGTACTTAGTGCCTTTTAGGTGTGAAACACTCTTCTGAGAAATTAGGTTCTTGAATGGAGAAGATCCTGGTATATGTTAAATTATGTGAGGAACTAAAGATTAAAAAAAACATTAATGACTTTCCCTGACCTTGGTGAGCTCAAACTAATGGGAGAGACAGATGTATAAACACATGATGATATGTAAGTGAAAAATTAGTGTGGATAACATATGAAAGATCAAGGAGGACCCAAATCCAAGCTATAGTCAGGAAAAACACAGGTTCAGTGTTCACACAGAGTGAATGGAGGGTAATCAAGGACAGGAAATGAGACATAGAGGGCAGACAGCACATCATGGAGGGCTCTGCAGTCAGGCTGAGGGGCAGGACTTTTTCCAGGCAGGGAAAGGACCACTCGAGTAGCTCTGTGGCTCATGAATTTGAAGGGAGAACCTTGAGAACAGAAAGATAAATTAGGAGATTATTGTAGGAGTCCTGTGAGAGATGATGTGAGTCTGAACTAAAGCAGCAATATTGGAGGAAAGGAAAAAGGGTTCAAAACCACATGTGACTCTGAACTGACAGCAATCACTGTTTGATTAGACAGGGTGCATGCGGGAACAGAAGAATGCTCCCAGGATCCTGGCTTGGGTGGCCGCAGTTGAGTGATGCTATACTATGACCTTAACAGGAACCTGTCAAAGGCCAAAAGACCATTTTTACTTACTTTTCCTTTTTATTAAAACCTAAAGAAAATGTTTAGGTTAACAGACAAATACCAAAGGAAAAAAAATACCAAATGAAAATTTGATCTTCATGGAAAGAGCACTTCTGAAGCTCAGCATTTTCAATATCTCTGTACCTATTGAGATGTCATCCAGTTGAAATTCTGGGTGCTTGTTTTTTTCCTCCACTTATTATTTGATTCTGTTGAATGTATTTTGATAACAACATGAACTGTGGCAAAATAGCTTAAATGACAGTCACTTGAAAGACCGTAAGTGCTAAGTCATACTAAGCAGATGTGGTGGGGTCATTTCTTCTTATCAAATAATAAATCTGTTAGCCTGAGGAAAGAATAATGAGCAGGCTTCTTACATATTCATGTATCATGAGTTTATTCAGGCTTGTCTCTGTAGCCATATACACTATATAGAAATGAATATTAGTCCCATTCAGGAAGTGGTTATCTAGATTAAGAACTAGAAGGATTCAGTGTACTTGATTGTGACATTTTTATTTAATGGTAAAATCCATCATGTTTGCTGTAATTGCTTGTGTTTGCACTGGGAGAGGTCACATGTGTTTGTCATGACCATAGGAAATTTTTTTCTAAACGCCTATTATGTGGGTGATGCTAGAAGAGGTACCACACTTTGGCAGAAAGCATTATATTTCTTTCCTTCAGAATAATTTGACAGCAGTATAGAACTTACCACCTCTTATTTTAGTCCCTCAAATTCTCTGGTTCCAGTAATTTCTCTCTTTCTACTAAGGAGACACCATCTCTGATTCCTTGCTGATCTTCTCATTGCACTGCCATCTTCATTTGGTAAAAATGTAAGATCTGCCTCCTCCTATTGGAGCTTCAGTGTGTAGCTCTTGAGCTGCTCTGTCCAGTACTCCAGCCCTGAGCCACAGTGGCGAGTGGGCACTTTAGACATAGCTACTCTGAACTGAGATGTGCTGTGAATGAAAAACACCAGATTTCAAATACTTCTTATAAGGGGCGCCTGGGGGGTCATTCCAGTGAGCCTCTGAATCTTGGTTTCTGCTCAGGTCATGATCTCAAGGTTGTGAGATGGAGCCCCCCGTCGGGCTCCATGCTCAGTGGGGAGTCTGCCTGAGATTGTCTCTCTCCCTCCTTCTGCCCCTGCCCCCTGCTTGTTCTCATCCTAAAAAAATCAAAAACAAAAACAAATACTTCCTATAAAAAAATGAATATAACATCTCAATTTTCAATTTGATTACACTTTGAAATGGTGGTATCTTGGATATATTAGGTTAAGTAAAATATACAATGACCTGTTTCTGATTTTTAATACAGCTCCTAGAAAAGTTTAAATTTCGTATGTGGCGTGCATTGCATTTCTCTTGCACAGCGTTGCAATAAATGTCGCTGGAGTAAAAGATGTCATGCTTTCTGCTCTGAGGTGACAGAACTAGAGGTGAGGGGAACGCCATCATGTGGTAAAATCCACCTAAGGGTGTGAAGACGATAGTGAGTCATCGCTTCTGACAGAGCGCCCGAGGAGGGATCGTGGACCATCCTAAGTGCAGGACATTAGCATTTTGGTAGAGAAAACCACACTGGTAAAGGCCTGGTGACAAGAAAGTCTGCTGAAGTAGGTTCCTCAGGTGTTATTGATCCCATCTCCTTAGAAACTGAACATCTGTCTGGGAAATATTTGTAGACCTTAGCAGTGGCCCCGAGCAGCGTGTCTCCCCCGCCTGCCTGCCTCTTGCCCGCCCAGCCCTGCGGGTGAGGATCGGGACGGGGGACTGTGGAGGCACCGGTCCGTCCTGCTGGTTGGGAACTCTGCGGAGCTCAGCTCAGCTTGTGGCTCCCGAAGGGGGGAAGGCAGGATGCAGCTCCCCTGACACCTGTGGGTAACCCCCCCAGGGAATGGGAAGAGGAGAGCAGGATTCCTAGTAGTGTGTCTCCTGAGAATTAGGATAGCTTAGTGTTCACCACAAAGTATTTCATGAGTGAGGAAAGTGAACACAGGAGACAGAGACAGAGAGAGGAATGAAGGAAGGTGGGGGGGGCAGTTTCCAAAAGGAATGTTTTATAGACGGAGCTGAGCCCAAGAGAGAGGCTGAGAAGATAAGAGAGAAGTGAGGGTTATAGCTGAGGCAGTGGGGTGTCTTGAGGGTTTGGGCACAGGCTTTGGCGTGCACTGCCTTTTCATCGGGGCACGTTGCTTCATCTCTGAGTTTCAGTTTCCTGATCTGTAAAATGTAGAACAAAGCCTCCCATGCAGACCAGTAAGAATTAGAAATAACATGAGATGCAGTGTCTGGTACCTTGTGGTATTCAGTAACTGTCAGCAATTATGTTGGACCACTCTTGCTTAATGAATTTTGAAGATTTTTCTGCTTTGGCTGACTCCCAACAAGGAATTGGGCTGGTTAAGTGTTTTCATCCAAATCTGTCGCCGATTATTATTATTTTTTTTTTTAGAAACCTGGTATTTATTCTTTTTTTTATTATGCTCTGTTAATCGCCATACATTACATCACTAGTTTTTTATTGTTATGTTAATCACCATACATTACATCACTGGTTTTTGACGTAGTGTTCCATGATTCATTGTTTGCGCATAACACCCAGTGCTCCACGCAGAAAGTGCCCTCTTTAATACCCATCACCAGGCTAACCCCTCCCCCTACCCCCCTCTAGAACCCTCAGTTTGTTTCTCAGAGTCCACCATCTCTCATGGTTTCTCTCCCCCTCCGATTTCCCCCCTTCATTTTTCCCTTCCTACTATCTTTCTTTTTAACATACAATGTATGATTTGTTTCAGAGGTACAGATCTGTGATTCAACAGTCTTGCACAATGCACAGCACTCACCATAGCACATACCCTCCCCAATGTCTATCACCCAGCCACCCCATCCCTCCCACCCCCCACCACTCCAGCAACCCTCAGTTTGTTTCCTGAGATTAAGAATTCCTCCTATCAGTGAGGTCATAGGATACATGTCTTTCTCTGATTGACTTATTTCACTCAGCATAATACACTCTAGTTCTATCCACGTCATTGCAAATGGCAAGATCTCATTCCTTTTGATGGCTGCATAATATTCCATTGTGTCTCTATACCACCTCTTCTTTATCCATTCATCTGTCGATGGTCATCTTGGCTCTTTCCACAGTTTGGCTATTGTGGACATTGCTGCTATAAACATTGGGGTGCACGTACCCCTTCGGATCCCTACATTTGTATCTTTGGGGTAAATACCCAGTTGTGCAATTGCTGGGTCATATGGTAGCTCTGTTTTCAACTTTCTGAGGAACCTCCACACTGTTTTCCAGAGTGGCTGCACCAGCTTGCATTCCCACCAACAGTGTAGGAGGGTTCCCCTTCCTCCGCATCCCCGCCAACATCTGTCATTCCCTGACTTGTTAATTTTAGCCATTCTGACGGGTGTGAGGTGGTATCTCATTGAGGTTTTGATTTGGATTTCCCTGATGCCGAGCGATGTTGAGCACTTTTTCATGTGTCTGTTGGCCATTTGGATGTCTTCTTTGGAAAAATGTCTGTTCATGTCTTCTGCCCATTTCTTGATTGGATCATTTGTTCTTTGGGTGTTGAGTTTGAGAAGGTCTTTATAGATTTTGGATACTAGCCCTTTATCTGATATGTCATTTGCAAATATTTTCTCCCATTCTGTTGGTTGTCTTTTGGTTTTGTTGACTGTTTCTTTTGCTGTGCAAAAGCTTTTTATCTTGATGAAATCCCAATAGTTCATCTTTGCCCTCACTTCCCTTGCCTTTGGCGATATTTCCAGGAGGAAGTTCCTGCGGCTGAGGTCGAAGAGGTTGCTGCCTGTGTTCTCCTTTAGGATTTGGATGGACTCCTGTCTCACATTGAGGTCTTTCAACCATTTGGAGTCTATTTTTGTGTGTGGTGTAAGGAAATGGTCCAGTTTCATTCTTCTGCATGTGGCTGTCCAATTTTCCCAACACCATTTGTTGAAGAGACTTTTTTCCACTGGACATTCTTTCCTGCTTTGCCAAAGATGAGTTGACCATAGAGTTGAGGGTCCATTTCTGGGCTCTCGATTCTTTTCCATTGATCTATGTGTCTGTTTTTGTGCCAGTACCATACTGTCTTGATGATGACAGCTTTGTAATACAGCTGGAAGTCCGGAATTGTGATGCCATGAGGTTTGCTTTTCTTTTTCAACATTCCTCTGGCTATTCGAGGTCTTTTCTGGTTCCATACAAATTTTAGGATTATTTGTTCCATTTCTTTGAAAAAAGTGGATGTTATTTTGATGGGGATTGCATTAAATGTGTAGAATGCTCTAGCTAGCACTGACATCTCCACAATATTTATTCTTCCAATCCATGAGCATGGAACGTTTTTCCATTTCTTTGTTTCTTCCTCATTTTCTTTTATGAGTATTTTATAGTTTTCTGAGTACAGATCCTTTGCCTCTGTGGTTAGATTTATTCCTAGGTATCTTATGGTTTTGGGTGCAATTGTAATGGGATGGATCCTCAATTCCTCTTTCTTTTGTCTTGTTGTTGGTGTATAGGAATGCCACTGATTTCTGTGCATTGATTTTATATCCTGCCAGTTTACTGAATTCCTGTATGAATTCTAGCAGTTTTGGGGTGGAGTCTTTTGGGTTTTCCACATACAGTATCATATCATCTGCAAAGAGTGAGAGTTTGACTTCTTCTTTGCCGATTTAGATGCCTTTGATTTCTTTTTGTTGTCTGATTGCTGTGGCTAGGACTTCTAATACTATGTTGAATAGCTGTGGTGATAGGGGACATCCCTGCCATATTCCTGACCTTGAGGGGAAAGCTCTCAGTTTTTCCCCATTGAGAATGATATTCACTGTGGGTTTTTCATAGATGGCTTTTATGATATTGAGGTATGTACTTTCTATCCCTATACTCTGAAGAGTTTTGATCAAGAAAGGATGCTGTACTTCGTCAAATGCTTTTTCTGCATCTATTGTGTGGAACATATGGTTCTTGTTCTTTCCTTTACTAATGTTGTATCACATTGATTGATTTGCAGTTGTTGAACCAAACTTGCAGCCCAGGGATAAATCCCACCTGGTCGTGGTGAATAATCCTTTTAATGTATGTACTGTTGGATCCTATTGGCTAGTATTTTGGTGAGAATTTTTGCATCCATGTTCATCAGGGATATTGGTCTGTAATTCTCCTTTTTGATGGGGTCATTGTCTGGTTTTGGGATCAAAGGAATGGTGGCCTTATAAAACGAGTTTGGAAGTTTTCCTTCCATTTCTATTTTTTGGAACAGTTTCAGAAGAATAGATATTAATTCTTTAAATGTTTGGTGGTGAATTCCCCTGGGAAGCCATCTGGCCCTGGGCTCTTGTTTGTTGGGAGATTTTTGATGACTGCTTCAATTTCCTCAGGGGTTATAGGTCTGTTCAGGTTTTCTATTTTTTCCTGGTTCAGTTTTGGTAGTTGATACATCTCTTGGAATGCATCCATTTCTTCCAGGTTATTTAATTTGCTGGCATATATTTGCTCATAATATGTTCTTATAATTGTTTGTATTTCTTTGGTGTTGGCTGTGATCTCTCCTCTTTCATTCATGATTTTGTTGATTTGGGTCCCTTCTGTTTTCTTTTTGATAATCTGGCCAGGGGTTTATCAATCTTATTAATTCTTTCAAAGAACCAGCTCCTAGTTTCATTGATCTGTTCTACTGTTCTTTTGGTTTTATTTCATTGATTTCTCCTCTGATCTTTATGATTTCTCTTCTCCTGCTGGGTTTAGGCTTTGTTTGCTGTTCTTTCTCCAGCTCCTTTAGGTGTAGGGTTAGGTTGTGTATTTGAGACCTTTCTTGTTTCTTGAGAAAGACTTGTATTGTTTTATGTACTTTCCTCTTAGGACCGCCTTTGCTGCATCCCAAAGATTTTGGACAGTTGTGTTTTCATTTTCATTGGTTTCCATGAATTTTTTTAATTGTTCTTTAATTTCGTGGTTGACCCATTCATTCTTTAGTAGGATGCTCTTTAGCCTCCATGTATTTGAGTTCTTTCTGACTTTCCTCTTGTGACTGAGTTCTAGTTTCAAAGCATTGTGGTCTGAAAATATGCAGGGAATGATCCCAATCTTTTGGTACCGGATGAGACCTGATTTGTGACCTAGGATGTGATCTATTCTGGAGAATGTTCCATGGGAACTGGAGAAGAATGTGTATTCTGTTGCTTTGGGATGGAATGTTCTGAATATGTCTGTGAAGTCCATTTGGTCCAGTGTGTCATTTAAAGTCTTTATTTCCTTGTTGATCTTTTGCTTAGATGATCTGTCCATTTCAGTGAGGGGGGTGTTAAAGTCCCCCACTATTCTTGTATTGTTGTCGATGTGTTTCTTTGCTTTTGTTATTACTTGGCTTATCTAATTGGCTGCTCCCATGTTAGGGGCATAGATATTTACAATTGTTAGATCTTCTTGTTGAATAGTCCCTTTAAGTATGATGTAGTGTCCTTCCTCATCTCTTATTACAGTCTTTGGTTTAAAATCTAATTTGTCTGATATAAGGATTGCCACCCCAGCTTTCTTTGGTGTCCATTAGCATGGTAAATGGTTTTCCACCCCCTCACTTTCAATGTGGGGGTGTCTTTGGGTCTAGAATGAGTCTCTTGCAGACAGCATATTGATAGGTCTTGTTTTTATCCAATCTGATAGCCTGTGTCTTTTGATTGGGGCATTTAGCCCATTTACATTCAGGGTAACTATTGAAAGATATGAATTTAGTGCCATTGTATTGCCTGTAAGGTGACTGTTACTGTATATTGTCTGTGTTCCTTTCTGGTCTATGTTACTTTTAGACTCTCTCTTTGCTTAGAGGACCCCTTTCAATATTTCTTGTATGGCTGGTTTTGTGTTTGCAAATCCCTTTAGTTTTTGTTTGTCCTGGAAGCTTTTTATCTCTCCTTCTATTGTCAATGAGAGCCTAGCTGGATATAGTATTCTTGGCTGCATACTTTTCTCATTTAGTGCTTTGAATATATCATGCCAGTCCTTTCTGGCCTGCGAAGTCTCTGTGGATAGGTCTGTTGCCAATCTAATGTTCCTACCATTGTAGGTTACAGATCTCTTCTCCCAAGCTGCTTTCAGGATTTTCTCTTTGTCTCTGAGACTCGTAAGTTTTACTATTAGATTTTGGGGTGTTCACCTATTTTTCTTGATTTTGAGGGGGGTTCTCTGTGCCTCCTGGAGTTTGATGCCTGTTTCCTTCCCCAAATTAGGGAAGTTCTCTACTATAATTTGCTCCAATATACCTTCTGCCCCTCTCTCTCTTTCTTCTTCTGGGATCCCAATTATTCTAATATTGTTTCATCTTATGGTATCGCTTATCTCTCGAATTCTGCCCTCATGATCCAGTAGTTGTTTCTCTCTTTTTTTTCAGCTTCTTTATTTTCCATCATTTGGTCTTCTATATCGCTAAGTTGTCTTCTGCCTCATTTATCCTAGCGGTTAGAGCGTCCATTTTTGATTGCACCTCATTAATAGCCTTTTTGACTTTGTGTTGGTTAGATTTTAGTTCTTTTATTTCTCCAGAAATGGTTTGTCTAATATCTTCCATACTTTTTTCAGGCCCAGCTAGTATCTTTAAAATCATCATTCTGAACTCTAGTTCCAACATCGTACTAATGTCTGTATTGATTAGGTCCCTGGCACTCGGTACTGCCTCTTGTTCTTTTTTTGAGGTGATTTTTTCCATCTTATTTTGTCCAGAGGAGAATAGATGAATGAGAGAACAAAATGCTAACAGGGTAACAATGACCCCAGAAAAACATACACTAAACAAATCAGAAGAGACCTGAAACCAGGGGAAAAGAAAGGGAAAGAAAGAAAAAAGAAAAAAAAAATAAAAAGCAAACAAGCAAAAAACAGAATATGATCAAATATGATCATGCTGGTGCATAGATTAGTGCCACACACTGGATTTTGGGCATATTTTGGTCTGTTAGAGGAAAGAACCCCCCAAAATTTTAAAGAAAGAAAAACTTATATATGTACAAAAATAAGCATAAACACAATGAAGGGATGGAATATGACTGTAAAGATGAAAATTATAAAAGATTTTATAAAAGGAATTGATAAGTTGGTTGAAAAAAGAAAGAAAAGGATTTAAAAAAACGGGGAGAGAATCAAGTGGGAGACTAGAACAAAGTCATACAGAAAGATTTAGGGTATATTTTGGTCTGTTAGAAGAATATCCCAAAATTTTAAAGAGAGAACAACTTATATATTTATTCCAAAAATAAGGCTAAGTACTATGAAGGGATGGAATATGACTCAAAAAATGAGAAATAAAAAAGATTTTTTTAAAAAGGGATTGATAAGGTGTTGGTTGAAAAAGGAGAAAGAAAAATTCAAAAAAAGGAAAAAGAAAAAGAAATTAAAAAAAATTAACTTTGAAAGACTAAAGAAAATGGGAAATGGGCTTTTTTCATGGGAAAAAAGCCATGGATTCTATGTGCAGTATTCCCCTAGCGCTGGAGTTCTCCCGTTCTCCTTGATCGGTCAACTTGGTCTTGGCTTGCTGGCTGTTCGTGCTGATCTTCTGGGGGAGGGGCCTGTTGCCGTGGTTCCCAAAGGTCTTTGCCGGAGGCGGAATTGCCCCGCCCTTGTCGGTCCGGGCTAAGCAAGCTGCTCGGGTTTGCTCTCGGGAGCTTTTGTTCCCTGCAAGCTTTCGGTACAGCTTTGGAGGATGAGAATGAAAATGGTGGCCTCCCAATCTCCGCCCGGAGGAGCTGAGAACTCGGGGCCCCGCTCCTCAGTGCGCCCCCAGAGAAAAGCAGTCACTCCCGTGTCCCCGGTCTCCGGCCGCACTCCGTGCTCACCCGGCCTGTGACCGAGCGTTTCTATCTCTGGCACCCGACCCCGTGTGGAGTCTCCAAACCCAGCAGATCCCTGCGGTGCGCTCCCGCGCCGCTCCTCCCGGGGGAGGAAGGGGAGTCTCCCCGGCTCTGCCGCTTGTGGGGTCCCTGCTGGAGGAGCAGTGGCCCGACTGGGCCGCGGATCACAGTTTATGGCCACCCCGAGCTGAGAGCCCGCGCCTCGGCTCCGTCTCTGCAGCCGGCTTCCCCGCTCCGATCCCCGGGAGCTCTGCCGCACTCAGGCTCCCCCGGTCTTTCTGTGACCCCGAGGGTCCTGAGACCACACTGTCCCGGGAGGATTCCACCCCCTGCTTAGCCACTGGAGCCACGTCCCTCCGCGGAGCCGACTTCTAAAAGGTCCGATTTTGTGCTCCGCGGCTCTAGCACTTGCCAGAAGCGGCCGCCGGAGGCCCCCTCCCCCGCCGTCTATCCTCCCGAATACCGCCTCGGATTCACTTCTCCGCACGTCCTACCTTCCAGAAAGTGGTCGCTTCCCTGTTCAGAGAGTTGTTGCTACTCTCCTCTTCGATCTCCTGTTGAGTTCCTAGGTGTTCAGAATGGTTTGATCCCCATTCAGCTGAATTCCTGAGACCAGACGAAATCTAGGTCTCCTACTCCTCCGCCATCTTGCTTCTCCCCCCGTATTTATTCTTTAATTCAAAACCGTGGCTCCCAGGGCATTCAGGGGAGCCCAGCCAATGGTGTCACTGAAGAGGTGGTGGCCATAGCAGCCCGAGCAGAGCTTCTAAATCAACTGCAGGAAACAGAGCCGTTAACTTTGCCACTGGGCTGAATAGTTTCAGAAGGACACCTTCAGCTGAGGCCCACCCGCCATGACCCATGAAGGAAATCCTGTCATTGATTATTTTTAAAGGAAAAATAAAAAGACAATACAAGGAAAATGTATTTTATTTAAGAATTATAAAACACCTAGTCTCCCCCCCACCCCATTTACGTCGGTGGACCTACGAGCTGTCTTACAGTAGTTGTGTCATAATCAGGTTCTCCAGGCTGACGTCATTGGTACCGACTGTGCATATGTAGCATTGTTACTATTCCTGGTGGAATGTGTACACACATGCAACCCTAGATACTTTGATCTGTAAACCATTTCAAGATGATTTGAGGAAAGACTATGAGTCGTAGTAATTGTTTGCAAACAATCCTTTGTTCATATTTTGGTAAAATCCAGATCTTTCAACATTCATGCTTGCTGAGGAATGGAACCTGTGGTCACAGAGGGTGACCCACAGATGAGAAACCATGGACAACAGTCATTTGGAAAAATGAGTCAGAAGAGTCCGAGTCTGAACATGAGGAACTCTTAGGAATAGCTTCACCCAATTATTTGGCTCCTACTTTTTTTTTATGGGTGTGCGGAGTGAGTGTGATAAAAAATTTATATCTAAATAAGTATAAAGAAATATTTTGGTATTTGTTGTAGGAAATTCTAAGAGATATGAAAGCATTATGTTATGGTTTAATTGCTTGTGTTTCTTTCCCCTTTCTTAATGGTACATAAAATAATCATGTATCTTATAACTTACTGAGTCTTCGAGTTTATGAAATACAGTGTTTTTTCAACCTATTGTGAAAGAATATAAGTAAACAGATGAAGCCCCAAATAATATCGTCAGATTTGCAGAATATTCTTAGTGTGACCAAATGCCACAGCAGGCCAAGGGCAAAGCCATGAATAAAGAAAATGTATCTTGGATTTTGGCTCCTTTTGTTCTTTCTCGAAAAGCAGGTCAGTACAATCAAAGGGCAAAGGATTTGGAGTGCAAAGACTCAGGTTTTTAGTTCTTGCTTCAATAATCGCTGGATTTTTGAATTGTATGGGTCATATCCCCTCTGGGTTTTCTCTGGGGAAAATAATATACCTGCTTTGTGTTCTATAGAAGGTGGTTACATAAAAAGCACATTTGAAAAGCACTCTGCAATATTAGTTACTATTGAATGGTCCTTCTTGTTTTACTGATAAAATAGGAACTCAGACTGATTTGTCTGGAGGAGATGGGGTGGAGGAAGATTAATATATTCTTATCTGTTCACACCCACAATCATATGCTAGGACTGACCAGTTAATCTACAGGCTATACGTGGCCCAATGTTTTAGTCTCCAGGAGTTAGAGGAATACTCCTCTAGGAGCTGATGAATGCATTCTCAGGAGAAGACTGGTAATATTTCTAAGAGATACTCCCTGATTTCTTCTGTTACTCAAGTTAGGGCATCACTTCACTAAAGTTCCTCCTCCTGGCCCAGCATCCTCGCTCTTTCCTTCTGGCTGTTGAGGAGACCAGGCCCCTGCCCTTTCCTTTACCAGTTAGTGCCCCTTGCTGGTCCCCCACCCCTCCATTGGCTCTCATTAGGAAGACGTGATATTTGTGCTCAGTATCTCTTATTCCCTTGGAGCCAGTCTTTCTGTGGCTTCAGTCTGTTAAATAGCTAATATCATAAAGTAGACTTTAAAAATCATCTCATTTTAATAAAAATCATTACTTTAAAAACGGTCTTGAAGCAGACTTTTTTTTCCCAGTCTTAAAGAAGTATCGGTGGAAGTGAGGAGGTACTGTTCAAAGGGTATCAGCTTCCTCTTGTTAATAAATTTAGGGATCTGATACACAGCCTGGTGATTATAGCTAACAACACTGCATCATGTACTTGACTTGTTGGTAAGAGTAGATCTCAAATGTTCTTATCAAAGAAAGAAATGATACCTATGTCCCTGAAGCGAGATGGTCGCTAATACTGTGGTGGTAAATCAAAGCAACGTGTCATGCACCTTGCAGTTGCAGTGTTCTGCGTCACTTATATCTCAGGAAGACTACAGGGGGCACTAGTGGTAAGACTTTAAGGTGAGGTGGAAAGAGCATGGCGCCTGGGCCAGTGTTAGGGAATAAACTTGCTGAGCAAATAGTGCCTAGAGCCTTCCATCAACTTATTAGAAGCCTTCATTTAGTTCATTTATACCTTGAGTTAATCTTGCCTCGGGGAAATTAAACATTTCCGTTAAACATAGTTAATATATTCATGTTCTTTAAAATGATGGCTTTCAAATGGTCTGACTATAAGGCATAATAAATAAATTTTACACCCTGACCCACTGCACACGTATATGTTCATGTGTGTATGTAAGGTATACATAAATAAAACAAAACTTGATTGGAAGCAGCAGTTTAAAAAGCACTGATTTAGAAAATAAGTTCTTTTGGCAAGCTTGATCAGACATATGTTTGGTAGCCTGTAAGTAACTTTGCTGGAAAATAAGTATTTCAGAAAGCATTACAGTGCTAAAGTGTAACAAATAATCTTAGATCACAGTCGTCTGTGACTATTCCAATTCTGAATTTTCCATTCCTGCATTACTTTTGTCTCAGGGACTAAATTTGTACACACGATTTTGCAGCAGAGAGATGGGAGACAGAGAGTAAGGGTATTGTTTCTATAAAATCTAGTCTATACTTCCTACTCTCTTGATCCTATCTTGGGCTTCATTCCTACTTACCTTTGCTTAAGTGATTTCCAGACCCATTTGCCTTGTTCACAAATGAGTCCACTCTCTTACCTTCCGTAGTGAGAAAAATCATCCATCCTAAAGTCAGAGCTTGAAGGATTTCCTGCTCCCCATATTGGTTTTTCACAAAGTGTAATCCCATTAAACATTTCATGGTTAGGGATAACATATTTTTTTTCCTTCAAGGAAATGCTTCATCATCATCCTTTTTGCCTAAATATGTTGTTGGCAGTATGGAAAGGCAATCGTAATATTTGATATTTAATATCATGGGTTAAAGATTGATTATTCCATTTTGTTATCATGAACAAATTCAGCAGAGGTGGATAAATGTCTTATGAAGCTAACTGTATGTACATAAAATTGAAGAATGTGAATACAAAAATATTGTATTTTGATTAAAGGAGGATGATAGGCATTTAAGGAGTGACTTCTCTTCCTTATCACTTTAAAATGATGTGTTTAGTTAAGCCAATGTAGAAAACACAGAAAGATAGCTTCTGGGGATTCAAGGTATACACGGGCCCAAGAAGATTACAATCTAGAATAGGAAGCAGGCTTATAAAAATAATTAAAGTACAATGTTATCAATGAACCGGTTGAAATACATACAGAGTACAGTGGTACTAAATGTCATGAGAGAAGTGTTCAAAAGATGGGTTCCTTAAGCTGGATCTTGGAGGAATGTAGAGGGGAACTGATTCCAAAGGAGAGATAGTTGTGAGGAACTATCAAGCTGTTTTCCATCTTCCTAGCCCTGCCATAATTAACTGTGATGATTCTGGCAGGTATGACATCCTCTGAATTTATAAAAAGAGCTAATTTGTCATTGAAGGAGTCATGTTTTTCCCTTGCTGATTTTACAACGATTGGCTGGCTTGTGTCATCGTAGAAAATGGTCTCTAAGTTTTACTGAATTTCTAAAGGGCAGTTTCCACTAGATAACTACGTATATTTTCCCTTTGGTTTCCTCAGCTAAGTCTCTCCCTATGACAAAAGGAAGACCTTTTTACCTCTCAGGTTCCTGGCAAAGTTGCTTGTTTGCAAAGTCACACACCCAGCCCAGAGAAGTGAAAAATTGTTTTAGTCATTCAGTCGGCAATGCTATTTATACAAACAGGTTCAGAACACTACAAGGATTTGAAAAATATTCAAGATCTGAATTGCAAAGCTCAGAGTTTGTGTTGTACAGTGGCAGCAGCAGAGAGTGGAGCAGTTCTTCCCTCCTAACTTCAACCCTCATATCTAAGTTTCTATTAGGTTTTAAAAATATGAATTTGTGGTAGTATGAGATTTTTATTTGCTTATTATATGTCCATTAGAATGCAGATGTCATCAAAGCAGAGACCTCATCTTATTGTATTTATTCTTGTCTCTTCAATACATAGAACCTTGTGTAGCATATATTAAGAACGCTACAAATATTTGGTTTGTGAATGAATACATAAATGAAATAAATCAATACTGAATGAATAACATCTTTTCTTCTAGCAATAATACTATTTATAAATAGGAAGACACAGTTATATTCTCAAAACAGGGGAGAAGGAAATGAGCATTTTGTGATTTTTTTTTTAACATTGCAATGGAATTTCAGGTATTTGGTTCATTTATTCATTTAAAATTTTTTAAACATTTACCATTTCTCACACAAAAATAAATAGACACAGTCTCTCTTCTCGTGGAATGTAGATTTAGATGGGGTGGCAAATGTTTAAACAAGTAAGTGGTATCATATTGGTTCTTGGTACTTATAACATTTACATTCTCAGTTTCAGTTATTCACTAGTGAGTACAGAGTAGGTATACATCGTAAATAATATTTTCAGCTAGACGTATATTTAAATCACCCACGCTACAGGAGTAGTCGGTGAGCTTGAATTGTTGTTCACCATCTACACATTTTGTGTTCTGTTTCCTTTAAAAAAATTTTTTTTTAAATTTAAATTTAAAATTTTGGGGGGGGAGGGGCAGAGGGAGAGAGAGAATCTTAAGCAGACTCCATGCTGAGCGCAGAGCCTGACGCAGGGCTCAGTCTCACAACCCTGAGATCGTGAGCTGAAATCAAGAGTCAGATGCTCAACTGACTGAGTCACCCAGGCACACCCCCCCTTTTTTTTAGAGGTGGGGGGACAGAGGGAGAGGGAAAGAGAGTTTCTCTTTCTTAAATAAACATTTTCAGGAGAAATTATTTGATGATGTAGTATTGTGAATTTAGAGATTTCCTAAGATTTGTTTGGATTGCCAAAGAAATGCCCTCTTCATCTCTTCAGTAAAATTTTAAGAGTCTACTATTGTTTATACATAGGTAAAGTAGAAGAGTGTACAAGAAACCAAGATACAGGAGAGGATGGGATGATAAACTATGGCTGGTGAAGGGTGGGAAGAGGGAGGTGAAGAGGGCAGGAAAATCTTTATTAAGAGGGAATTTGAAGTGAGTAGTGAGGGTTAAATAGAATGAATAGGAATTTCTCAGGAAATTGAGGTCGGGAGGGCAGTACAAGCAGAAGAAATGGCATATACAAAATCCCAGAAAAGTGAAATTATTCAGTGAATTTAGAAAACAACAAAGCATAGGATGTTTTAAGAGCAAAAATTGTAAGTAGTATCAGATTAAATGGGACCATTGTCAAGGAGCCAGGCCATTAAAAAATATGAATTCTTTGCAAAGGGGTTTGGATATTATTCAGGGAGAAGTTAGGAGCCATTGGGGGATTTTAATTGGGGAGAAACCTTTTCAGATGAATGTCTTGAAATGTTTTAGAAAGTACCATTTGCAGCTGTGTATTGGAAGATTGACGAGGAACCAGGCTAGACACAGGTAGACGAGCTGGGAGATCATTGTGCAGGCTAAGTAAGAGAATGACAACTCCAGCTAAGGTAGGAATGATAGGAATGGAGAAGAGAAGCCAAATAGAGATTTCTCAGTAATTTCAGTGTACCCCGTCTAGTTTCTGAATAGGAGTTGTTTTTCTTTTTAAGAGATCTGTGATATTTTTTCCATAAGTGTTACAGTATTTTTCTTCTTGTTGAATTCTTTTAAAATTACTGGGGCAAAGGAACAATTCAAAAATGTGACCTTAGTGCTGTGTTTAGTAGACTGAAAATTCTTCTGAGGCTTAAGAAATTAAGAATGTCTGTGGTTTCCTTCCAAGATCAAGAGATGAAGGTCACCTAATTGAGAAGCTCATGTCTTCCATTGCATGTTCTCATCTTGCAGATGTGGGAAAATGCCAGTGGCTGGATTTTATTTGCCAGATGCAGTGAGTCTGGTTCAGGGGACTCTGAGCAGGGAAACTCTCCAGATGGGCTTTCTCAGGACATCTCTTGAATTGGGTCTCCCGTTGTCAGAATGAGTCCCTGAGCCTTTGCTCACCACAACATAGATTCCTTCCTGCCTGCCTTCTTCTTTCTCCAGAACTTAGCCAGACTCTGCTAAGGGACTGACTCTTGTTTTGACAGGTTTTCTTTATTATCAAAGTCCCCTTTCTTTCATGGCCTCAAACTTCATTACTTAACTCCTCAGGCATCATCTGCTTCTTGGTTTTGTCCTGCCATTTTGCTCTGATCTACAGCTCCTACATAGGTCTGCTCTACAATTTCAGACTCTTGACTTGGATTCAGATCCTTGGTTTTACTTTGATTACGAATCTTTTAAATATTTTTGTTCTTCAAAATTATTTAACCAGCTCTTTTTTTTCCTTCCCCCATGCTTCACTGGTTAATCTGCCAAAGCCAGGGTTTCTAGAACTGCTTCAGAGCTGCTATCTCCTATTCAAATCTAACTCATGCTTAATGCTCCCATTCAAATCTTCATCTCATCCAAAGGAATGTCTTCTTTCTTCTATAGCCCTTATGACACCCCGCACACTAATCCGCAGTTTGGGGCACCCTCCCCTATAATTCTTCTTTCATCCTTACCTGCATTCATTCACCAAGTCCTGCCAGTTGGCTGCCTACATGTCTCTCTAAGAAGGCTCCTTGTTTCCATCAGCATTATCACTCTCACATTTCACTAAGAACCCCTTTAGCCTGTGGTCTTGGTTGCTTAGCCAAAAGTCTAAAGTCATTTTCCACCCTGTGTCCCATATTAATACTCTAAGTCAGAAATATAATCTGCCAATGTACAACTTAAGTTTTGCTTGTTTGCCTATTGCCTAAATATTTATCAGTCGCCTATTTATAAGGCAGACACAGTTGAGTCTCAGTGTCCTGATGGCTTTCTGAATCACATCAGAGGCCCTTATCATATTTAAAATCCACAGTCTGTTCTTCCCTACCTGTTGAAAAAATGGGAATCGTACTGGATAAGATATGCTTTTATTTGGCTCCCCCCCCAAAAAAAGTACTGCATAGTCCATGCGTGGCTATAGAGAAGGGACAGAAGCGATCTGGTGTAAGAAGCTAGGGTCCATTGCTGTCACTGTGACAGTCCCTAGAGATTCAGGCACTTAATTTAACATGCAAATGTCTGTACCATATACCTCTTGAGTTCATAATACAAACTGGTATCTTAACATTTCTGATATTTTGTTCAGAGTACTCGGAAACACTTCTGACTCCTTTCAGTGAGAATATATTCTTCATTAATATTGTAACAGAAAGCAATTACCTATTGAAATGTGTTATTGTATACTAAAAATGATATTCTACCATGGCTTGATTTTTGTTTTGATAATACCCTTCTCTGAAATAGCTTTAAGATATATATATATATATTTAAAATTCAGTATTTGGTATAATTTTGGTAATTGTTGGAGATCTGTGTCCCCCGCCATACACCAAATAGACGTCACAGCTCCATATTTTAGTGACTAGTGTCCATAAGAAGGTAGGTATTGGCTGCATTTTGCTGTGTGCCTGGCTCCTGTTTACAACTCTCACAGGCAACCCTTAGGTTGTTCCACAGGGCAAGTGCCTTTGCTCAGATACACTCACTTAGCCTGACTTAGTTACTTCTGTTTGCTCATGTGATTGTTTTTAACTTGGTAGAAGAAGTAAAGTGAAAAGGAATAGAGGAATACCTTAGGCAAGTTTCTGGCAAATTATTCTTTACTTAAATCCATTTTTTTGGATATTTCTTTTATGAAGAGGAACAGTTGAAGGAAACAAAATACATTTCACATATCTAATTCACAAGGCATAGTAAGATTCTGAGGTGTTTAAAGAAATTATTTATTCATATTTCACTTCAGCATTTATTGAGCCACTACTATGTGCAGAACGTTCTGGTGGGTGTTGGGCTATGACAGTGAGCTAGACAGATGCTATCCTTGTTTCCTCAGATTAGTCCCAAGCAGACGAGATAGATAATGAAAAAAATTAATAAAATGTAGTAACTGTTGGGGGAAATATGGTGACTACAGTTCCTGCCAGGGTTACCTGTCTTCCTGACGAAAGGCTACCTGGGAGAGGTGATATACAAGCTGTGGTCTGAAGGATGAGAAGCCATCCAGAGAGGTCAAGAATTAAGGAAAGCAGAGGGAGCAGCTGACGCATAGGCATGGGGGCACAGGTGATGGCTAAGCTGGGTCTCTGAAGATGATGGGAATTACCCCAGAGAAGTGGGAAAAGGAAGTCAAATCAGTTAAGAACCAACAATAAAGTTCCAGGGGAGTAGAGCAGGTTGGTATTTTTAGGAACCTGTAGGTGACTTGGTACCATAATAAAATATATCAAAAGAACTATATGTATATTTTTAATAGTTTTATAAAGCCATACATTAATAAAAACAAAGTAAGAATCAGAAATCCTTTTTTTTAAACTAAAAACTGGTTTAGTTAAGGCTACCAAGTTCTTATCCTGCATTTCATGTGCTCAGAAAATGGGTTCAAAACAAATCCATAAACACTAACTGTTCTAGGAGTTCGTGGTGTGAAGAGATTCCTTACAGTTAACATTGTGTGCGACACACGCACACACACACGCACAATTGGTCTTTGATGACTGCTTTGTATAGATTCTTCATTTATCAAGTTACCTTTTCGAAGAAAAAAGTTTCCTACTCTTTTTTCTTTGGCTCGCTTGGATGGCGTCAGCGCCATGCTAATTAGAAGTAAATATTACAAAACCTTTCATTTCAAACCTCAGAGCTTTTTCTCAAAGCCCAGGCTAAAGGCAGATCCCTAGTTAAATCAGATGACTTACTCTAGTCCATGGACTCATTGATTCATGAGAATCTATTATCCTTGTATTTTGTACGAGAGACCACATCAAAAATAAAAACATCACAGCTGGACTGAAGCAGCCCTAAAAGAACAATTTTGAGACTTGAGTAGTAATTTTATCCCCAGTCGCTAAACTTTTTATTTTCTTTTTGCAGCCATTAACTAGTTTCTACTCATTTTTAGCCATATTTGGGATGATATAAAGATACTTATAAAGTTCTGGGATGATGTTACCGTATCAATTACTAGGCGCAAAAGACAAGACAAGAGGCAGGATCATATATAAAACATTGATTCAAAGTCCATTATTTAAAAGATGCTTTTCATTTGTAGTTTGCAAATATTGATGATAGTTACAAAGATAAATAAGTGTCCAGTAACTTGAGTGGTAAAAATATACTGCAGTTAAGTTATTCGAGGAAGGAAAGGGGGACATTAGAATTTCCTTTTATTCATTCTTCTGATCAGTTCACTTATTCAGTCAACAAACTTTTAAAGATTGTGCACTAAATACACAATTGAGTGGTAGGTGTTGAAGATACAGACGTGGTTTGAAACTGAAAGGAATATTAAAGTAATGGTTCTCAAATATTGGGGTATCCATGCCTCTTTCATAAAACTGATGAAAAGGATGGGTACAGCGTATATGCACATCTTCAGGAGATCTGTAGGTGCCTGGAAGTCTACCATTGGACCCCTTGGGATTTATGAATCCTGCTTAATGATTTCTTCATTTCCAGTTTTGTTTATTGTTTGAATTTTGCCTCCCAACCCAAGGTTTATTTAAACTTTATTCTGGGGTTAACTGTGTTTTCAAACAGTTTACCTTTAAAATTAATTTGAGGCCAAATCTTCCAGAAGCATCTCCAGTTGAGAGATCTATTGCTGATAGTCATAAGCCATCTGCTCAGTAAAATGAGCATGAGCGCCATCTAATGCCCAAATGGAATAAATGCTGGTAACAACAGTGGTAACACAACAGGATTAGGGTATGTAATATTTGTAAAGATAAAACAAATTGTACATTTGTCGTTTTATTGGTGGAGGATCATATGATTTACATTTTAAAATAAACTTTTTATTTTCTAACACTTCTGGATTTTCAGAATAATTACAAAGGTAGTACAAAGAGTTCCCAAAACTCTACATCCAGTTTCCCCCCCCAAATAGTATGGCACTATTGTTACAATTAATAAACTGACATGGATACATTATTATTAACTAAAATCTATAATTTATTCAGATTTCCTCAATTTTCCCCTACTGTCCTTTCTCTGTCCCAAGATTCCACCTGGGATAGCACATTGCATTTAATGGTCACATCTTCTTAGGCTTAGTTATGACAATTGTTGTTATATTTGAATTTTATTGTAGCTTTCTGTTAGTTTGTAAATATTTCTTAAAAATTTTCAGAAAACAATTTCCCTTGTTAATAATGTGTAACTAAGCAGATTTTATGGAGCTTTGTATAAATATAAATTATCATTGTGCATTTTCATCTCTTGTAATGATGAAAAAAGATTAAGAAAGAGAAGTGCCAAAATGTTATTATACAACGACTAATGCAGTAGAAACTGTAAGAATTATGTTTCCACTTGGAGTCTAATCCTCACTAATTGTGTTCTTTAGCAGGCCATTTACCCTTTTGCTTTAGTTTCGTATTTGTGGAATAAGGTCTGTGAACCAGGAAATTCCCCAGCCCTTGCACTATGAGAATATTTTAAAAATATTTTCCCAGGGCAAGTTAATAATCCTGTTTCATATTGGATATGAATTAAGATTTATTATGTACCAAGCTGTTGCATTATCTCTATATTATAGATGACAAAATTTAGAGAAGTAATTTGCCCAGGACCATTTAGCAAAGAAGTGATGGGTCAGATTCCTAGTATGACAACTTCCAAAGAGACAGCACCCCTTTCAGTACCCATAAGTTTACAATGCGCTCCATCCCAGCTGCCATGCTTACGCTAGGACTCCTCTAATGACCAACACTCCAAGATGAGATGGTTTCTCTTTATAATCCTATTGCCCCTAGCCATGTGAAACTCTATAAAATGCTATATATGAGCCTGGGTTGCCAACCACCCACAAACAGATGTGATGACCTCTCAAAGACCTTTGTCGCCAACCAACTGAAATACATTAAGTCTGAGGAGTATTCACAGTTCTATCCTATTTGCACATTTTTAAAAAATTTTATTATGTTATGTTAATCACCATACATTACATCACTAGTTTTTGATGTAGGGTTCCATGATTCACTGTTTGCGTATAACACCCAGTGCGCCATTCAGTACATGCCCTCTTTAATACCCATCACCAGGCTAACCCATCCCCCACCCCCCTCCCCTCTAGAACCCTCAGTTTGTTTCTCAGAGTCCATAGTCTCTCATGATTCATCTCCCCCTCCGATTTCCCCCCCTTCATTTTTCCCTTCCTGCTATCTTCTTTTTCAACATACAATGTATTATTTGTTTCAGAGGTTCAGGTCTGTGATTCAACAGTCTCACACAATTCACAGCGCTCACCATAGCACATACCCTCCCCAATGTCTATCACCCAGCCACCCCATCCCTCCCACCCCCCACCACTCCAGCAACTCTCAGTTTGTTTCCTGAGATTCAGAATTCCTCATATCAGTGAGATCATATGATACATGTCTTTCTCTGATTGACTTACTTCGCTCAGCATAATACCTCCCAGTTCCATCCATGTTGTTGCAAATGGCAAGATCTCATTCCTTTTGATGGCTGCATAATATTCCATTGTGTGTATATACCACATCTTCTTTATCCATTCATCTGTCGATGGACATCTTGGCTCTTTCCACAGTTTGGCTATTGTGGACATTGCTGCTATAAACATTGGGGTGCACGTGCCCCTTCGGATCACTACATTTGTGTCTTTGGGGTAAATACCCAGTAGTGCAATTGCTGGGTCATATGGTAGCTCTATTTTCAACTGTTTGAGGACCCCCTATACTGTTTTCCAGAGTGGCTGCACCAGCTTGCATTCCCACAACAGTGTAGGAGGGTTCCCCTTTCTCCGCATCCCCGCCAACATCTGTCATTTCCTGACTCGTTAATTTTAGCCATTCTGACTGGTGTGAGGTGGTATCTCATCGAGGTTTTGATTTGGATTTCCCTGATGCTGAGTGATGTTGAGCACTTTTTCATGTCTCCGTTGGCCATTTGGATGTCTTCTTTGGAAAAATGTCTGTTCATGTTTTCTGCCCATTTCTTGATTGGATCATTTGTTCTTTGGGTGTTGAGTTTGAGAAGTTCTTTATAGATTTTGGATACTAGACCTTTATCTGATATGTCATTTGCAAATATTTTCTCCCATTCTGTCGGTTGTCTTTTGGTTTTGTGGACTGTTTCTTTTGCTGTGCAAAAGCTTTTTATCTTGATGAAGTCCCAATAGTTCATTTTTGCCCTTGCTTCCCTTGCCTTTGGCAATGTTTCTAGGAAGAAGTTGCTGCGGCTGAGGTCAAAGAGGTTGCTGCCTGTGTTCTCCTTTAGGATTTGGATGGACTCCTGTCTCACATTGAGGTCTTTCAACCATCTGGAGTCTATTTTTGTGTGTGGTGTAAGGAAATGGTCCAGTTTCATTCTTCTGCATGTGGCTGTCCAATTTTCCCAACACCATTTGTTGAAGAGACTGTCTTTTTTCCATTGGACATTCTTTCCTGCTTTGCTGAAGATTAGTTGACCATAGAGTTGAGGGTCCATTTCTGGGCTTGCTATTCTGTTCCATTGATCTATGTGTCTGTTTTTGTGCCAGTACCCTAGTGTCTTGATGATGACAGCTTTGTAATACAGCTGGAAGTCCCGAATTGTGATGCCATGAGGTTTGCTTTTCTTTTTCGACATTCCTCTGGCTATTCTAGGTCTTTTCTGGTTCCATACAAATTTTAGGATTATTTGTTCCATTTCTTTGAAAAAAGTGGATGTTATTTTGATGGGGATTGCATTAAATGTGTAGAATGCTCTAGGTAGCACTGACATCTTCACAATATTTGTTCTTCCAATCCATGAGCATGGGGCGTTTTTCCATTTCTTTGTTTCTTCCTCTATTTCTTTCATGAGTATTTTATAGTTTTCTGAGTACAGATCCTTTGCCTCTTTGGTTAGATTTATTCCTAGGTATCTTATGGTTTTGGGTGCAATTGTAAATGGGATGGACTCCTTAATTTCTCTCTCTTCTGTCTTGTTGGTGCATAGGAATGCCACTGATTTCTGTGCATTGATTTTATATCCTGCCAATTTACTGAATTCCTGTATGAGTTCTAGCAGTTTTGGGGTGGAGTCTTTTGGGTTTTCCACATAAAGTATCATATCATCTACAAAGAGTGAGAGTTTGATGACTTCTTTGCCGATTTGGATGCCCTTTATTTCTTTTTGTTGTCTGATTGCTGTGGCTAGGACTTCTAATACTATATTGAATAGCTGTGGTGATAGGGGACATCCCTGCCATATTCCTGACCTTAAGGGGAAAGCTCTCAGTTTTTCCCCATTGAGAATGATATTCACTGTGGGTTTTTCATAGATGGCTTTTATGATATTGAGGTATGTACCCTCTATCCCATACTCTGAAGAGTTTTGATCAAGAAAGGATGCTGTACTTTGTCACATGCTCTTTCTGCATCTATTGAGAGGATCACATGGTTCTTGTTCTTTCTTTTATTAATGTATTGTATCACATTGATTGATTTGCAGATGGTGAACCAACCTTGCAGCCCAGGAATAAATCCCACTTGGTCGTGGTGAATAATCCTTTTAATGTACTGTTGGATCCTATTGGCTAATATTTTGGTGAGAATTTTTGCATCCATGTTCATCAGGGATATTGGTCTGTAATTCTCCTTTTGGATGGGGTCTTTGTCTGGTTTTGGGATCAAGAGAATGGTGGCCTCATAAAATGAGTTTGGAAGTTTTCCTTCCATTTCTACTTTTTGGAACAGTTTCAGGAGAATAGGTATTAATTCTTCTTTAAATGTTTGGTAGAATTCCCCTGGGAAGCCATCTGGCCCTGGGCTCTTGTTTGTTGGGAGATTTTTGATGACTGCTTCAATTTTCTTAGTGGTTATAGGTCTGTTCAGGTTTTCTCTTTCTTCCTGGTTCAGTTTTGGTAGTTGATACATCTCTAGGAATGCATCCATTTCTTCCAGATTATCTAATTTCCTGGCATATAGTTGTTCGTAATATGTTCTTATAATTGTATTTCTTTGGTGTTGGCTGTGATCTCTCCTCTTTCATTCCTGATTTTATTTATTTGGGTCCTTTCTCTTTTCTTTTTGATAATCTGGCCAGGGGTTTATCAATCTTATTAATTCTTTCAAAGAACCAGCTCCTAGTTTCGTTGATCTGTTCTGTTCTTTTGGTTTTATTTCATTGATCTCTGCTCTGATCTTTATTATTTCTCTTCTCCTGGTGGGTTTAGGCTTTATTTGCTGTTCTTTCTCCAGCTCCTTTAGGTGTAGGGTTAGGTTGTGTATTTGAGACCTTTCTTGTTTCTTGAGAAAGGCTTGTATTGCTATATACTTTCCTCTCAGGACTGCCTTTGCTGCATCCCAAAGATTTTGGACAGTTGTGTTTTCATTTTCATTGGTTTCCATGAATTTTTTTAATTCTTCTTTAATTTCCTGGTTGACCCATTCATTCTTTAGTAGGATGCTCTTTAGCCTCCATGTATTTGAGTTCTTTCCGACTTTCCTCTTGTGATTGAGTTCTAGTTTCAAAGCATTGTGGTCTGAAAATATGCAGGGAATGATCCCAATCTTTTGGTACCGATTGAGACCTGATTTGTGACCTAGGATGTGATCAATTCTGGAGAACGTTCCATGGGCACTAGAGAAGAATGTGTATTCCGTTGCTTTGGGATGGAATGTTCTGAATATGTCTGTGAAGTCCATTTGGTCCAGTGTGTCATTTAAAGTCTTTATTTCCTTGTTGATCTTTTGCTTAGATGATCTGTCCATTTCAGTGAGGGGGGTGTTAAAGTCCCCCACTATTATTGTATTGTTGTCAATGTGTTTCTTTGCTTTTGTTATTAATTGCCTTATATAATTGGCTGCTCCCATGTTCGGGGCATAGATATTTACAATTTTAGATCTTCTTGTTGGATAGACCCTTTAAATAGGATATAGTGTCCTTCCTCATCTCTTATTACAGTCTTTGGTTTAAAATCTAGTTTGTCTGATATAAGGATTGCCACCCCAGCTTTCTTTTGGTGTCCATTAGCATGGTAAATGGTTTTCCACCCCCTCACTTTCAATCTGGGGGTGTCTTTGGGTCTCAAATGGGTCTCTTGCAGACAGAATATCAAGGGGTCTTGTTTTTTTATCCAATCTGATAGCTTGTGTTTTTGGTTGGGGCATTGAGCCCATTTACATTCAGGGTAACTATTGAAAGATATGAATTTAGTGCCATTGTATTGCCTGTAAGGTGACTGTTACTGTATATTGTCTGTGTTCCTTTCGGTCTATGTTACTTTTAGGCTCTCTCTTTGCTTAGAGGACCCCTTTCAATATTTCTTGTATGGCTGGTTTCGTGTTTGCAAATTCCTTTAGTTTTTAATTGTCCTGGAAGCTTTTTATCTGTCCTTCTATTTTCAATGACATATTTGCTAATGTTTTTAATGTTTTATTTATTTATTTGAGAGAGAGAGAGAGCATGAGCAGGGGGAGGGGCAGAGGGAGAAGGAAAAGAAGACTCCCTGCTGAGCAGGGAGCCTGATCCCAGGACCCTAAGACCATGACCTGAGCCAAAGGCAGATGCTTAACTGATTGAACCACTCAGGTGCCCCACATTTGCTAATGTTTGATTAAATGAATATTTTTACTGTTTTCAAAAGTCTTCCAGAGATACACAGGAATGTTGTCTTCTGAAAGCTTATGTGTGTATGAATATTAAAGTATTTACACTGTGCTGACTAAAACCATTGGCTGGGAAAGAGAAGAGCCTTTGAAACTACTTGGCTCCTGCAGTATTGATAGTTTGTTAATATATCTGTGAAACTTAAGTGATGTTCTACGCTTCACGTTCTCAACTTTGGATGCACATTAGCAACTCCAGAGTTAACGTCCCCATGCCCACATCTCATTCCAAACTCATTAAATCAAAATCTCTGGAAGTGAGAAACAAAACAGCAGTTTTAAAACTCCCTAGTTCATTCTGATGTGTAGCCAAGAGTTATACATTGTAATTCAGGAGTTTAATTGTTACTTTCCTTTTATTTGGTGGGTAAACTTGTCCATGCCATCAGTTCTTATAAATGAGAAAGGTATGGATTACAAAAGAGGATAATCATTAAAGTTTAATAATCAAGCCCATTAAAGTTTCTTTTTTACTTATCTATCAAGTGCATTTTTTTCTGAGATATAGAACTTTTAAGATGCGAAATGAACTAAATTTTCCCTGAAGAAATTCGATTATCAGCAGTAAGCATGGACATCCCAATAAAATATATGCCGTTTTCTCATAGAGGAACTTCGTTTTAAGTAGTATCTAAGTGGAAAATCATGTATTTGTATATTTTATTTTTAATTTTTGTAACATAGTAATTTTAATATCTAAAATTTTGAAGGTGGTATTTGTTGACCACATGTATATTTTTTTCTCAAATAAGATTTCTGTCTTTCCTTAACTTTGTAAGATCTGAGGTTCCTTGAAGTGAATAAAGTCTTTCTGTCCTTCCTGTCTTCCACAATGCCTAGTAAGTGTTTGAGATTGAATTGTTACGTAAGAACCTTTGGAAGAGAGAAAAAGAGGGGTATGAAAGGAAAGGAAGACAGGGAAGCTAAGGAAGGAATGGGGGATGGGAGAAGGGCAAACAAGTTCTCACATTTTGTGTCTTACAATTCCTTTGAGGTATGAAAAAGCTGGGGTTATTTTCTGTTCTTTGAAATCGTGCATTTCCCAGGTTACTATTAAAAGGGCTCAAGCTTCGGGATGTTTTTGTTGAAAGGAAAGTAATTCTCTTGGCTGACTTTGGTCCTTGGTCTTGATAATACGATATAAATAAATAGATAAAAATATTAAAAATAGAAATAAATAAAAACATAAATATAAATTGTTTATAGTTTAGATGGATTAATTTATAAATTGATAAATACACACTCCTTACTATTAGAATTTTTTGCTAAATCCCATTATCCCATTTCTACATAGTTAAGCTTTTTTAAAATCATTTTTTTGAATCCACAATATTGTAAAGTTTCTTTTAGACTAGAAATATGCCTCAGATTATCTGTTAAAATCTGCTTTCTGACAGAAAATGATTTACATCAGTTAACAGAATTAGTAGCACTATTTTTTAGTGGTAGTCTTGAAATAGAAGCTTCTAAGAGCTTTGAAGTTTTAGCAATTAACAGACTTTGTTAGTTAAAAATGATGCCATTGGCAAGGAATGCCTTTATGATATTAGAAATAAATTTCAATCTGTGTGATTAAATAGCAAAGATGTATGTGATACAATTATTTGATTAATGTTATGGATATTATTAGTAGAGTGTTTCCTTAGCATCCCTGGTTAGATAGCCAAAGATTGGATGTTTCTTAAAAAAAGGTTTTGAATTCTTTTCTGCATATCAGAATGAATATCAAATGCTGGTAGAAAATAGAATCAATCACTTTGTCAAATTTCTAAATTATTCTTTTTAATTCTGCTATTGTTATTATAATGAGCAGTTCCTTATGTTTTAAATTATAGCACTATGTTAAAGGATGTATCAACTGTCCATATTTTTGGCACAAAATGGTATGTTTCTCAACTGCTCATTATATGTTGGTTATTCCTAAATATATGCACTTTTAACTTAAATATGTCAATTGCTTTAAATCAGTTTCTCCCTTTGAGAAACAATTCTTAAAGCATTTTTTTCTGAACAAAGGTAACTTTCAGATTCAACTTAGAGGCCTTAATAATAATTCTCCAAAAGCTCAGTCAAGTTTAAATTTTTTATTAGGCATGTATTTAAATAATTTAAATAATCACATACACAATGATTAGTGCCCCTTGAGAAGGTGGTGGTGCTGAGCTCTATTGCTGTGCCCCCTTCACAGTCTCCAATAACATTTTCAGTGGCATCTGTTGGAGGATTCCATGCATGCTCTCTCCTAAAAAGCTTTTGTAAGGTCCTATCTTTCCCCATCAAAAACACATAAACCAGATTACAAACTCACTTTCTCCCCTAACTGTAAAGTACCAATTATTTGAAATTTCACCATTTTATTTTATAGAAGTAAATATATTTCTTGTGTCTGAAATTATAGGTTACCATACCAGTGATGAGAACCATTTTTTTTTGGTCAAATATTTCTGTAAATTGAAATTTATCTATGAATGGTACTTTTGTAATGTTTAAAGTAAACACAGTAAGACATTTTGCCCAAAGTGCTATTTGTCCAAGCATATTACTTGAGAATGTGACATTTTGACACCATCAGTTGGAGGCTGAGTCCCCTGATAGAAGGAAAAATGCCAAGTATCTACAGAGATTATTTCTCCCTGTTTTCTTGCACATGGGGGAAACAAGGAGAAATTGTAAAAAACTACGTAGGTTATATGAGTTTATTATATTCTGCCTAAGAATCTTGAGCTCTTAAAATTAGAATTTAAAACATTAATTGATATTTTCTTGTCAGGGAGATAGTGGTTATTAATAAGATAAAATATGAAGATAAATTTCATTTATTTCTTTTTATTAATGAAAGGAATATTTTATGATAAAACTTATGCATGTTAATACTGGTAGAAGGATGAAGTACTTATTTCCTAACCATGCGAATCATGATTTTAGTGTCCTGACTATTAAAAACGGTTAATTAACTATTTTTAACAGCTTAAAATCTTGACTACATGAATCTAAGAATAATCTTAAATGCAAACATGAGTAAAACATGAACTGGCTTTTTCTACTGGAAGTCTTTCTTGTTTTTTCTACTATGGACCTTCTGTTTTAATGTGGAAATTCAGTCTTGCTCAAATAGGACTATTTCAGCACAAACTCGTATTTGTTTAATAACTTGCTGGCTCATAACTCATGTTAATCATGGTTTCAGTTTGATCTGGCCATTGGGGAATGAGTAAATCTATTTACTGAATTATAAATGGGTCTGTAGCATCGTCCTTGACACCATAAGCAGAGCAATGGGTACCATGAGGTCTGGGAAGGGAACTGACAGTTTTTAAGTGCCAACTATGGACTAATTGCTCTTTTTCATTGTGTTCCTCTGGACTTCAGTTTATTTGTGAAATGAGCTTGACTAATGAATCCGTGCTGCCCTCCCAACCCGAAGATTCCTTCTTGACTAAACCAGGGAGAGTTTTGGCTAACTGAGGTTGAACTGTATAAGCCTTCTATTTTTAGGAGTCGTGGGAGAAATGTTATCTAAAAATGCAGTTGTTTATGTGCCTCAGCTAATGATTGATCGGTACAGTATTATGAGAATAACTGTATCTTTTGATAATTGGGGTCTTTGATGTTTCCCAGAGTTGTGTAGTATTTCACACATACAGGTATAGGAGATGGGGTAACAGATATCCTAACCTCAGCATAGATCCAAAAGTTGCTGTGTTTTTCAGTAAATCCCTAGGACAAATACTATTTTTTTTCCATAAATGTTCTCTAAAAAATGAAGTCTGGTGTTACACATCAAAGCTTTGATCTGATTATTTTGCATGTGTGTTGGTCTACTAAGTATCTATCAGTTGCCAGAAGTCTGTTTAGTGCAGGGTTTCCCAGACTCCACACTACTTATATGTTGGATTGGAAAATTCTTTGTTGTGGGGAAGCTGTCCTGGGCATCTCTAGCTTAACTGAATAGATGCTGGTAGCAGCTCCCCATCCCAGTTGTGAAAATAAAAAATCTCTTAAGACACTGCCAGACGTTGACTGAAGGGCGCAAATGTCCCCTGTTAACAACCACTGGTTTAGTGCACAGTACCCCTCTTTAGTTAAGACATACTGGGCAGAGAGATGCCAATGTGACTCATTGGTTAAATTATTTAAATAATGTTAAATATTTTCAAAGTGAATCTAAATTCCTCCTTGAGCGTTAAGTGTAACTATTTTGTGTAACTTCTAGATGTTCTTGACATACTCTGAGGGAAGCAATCATTTACTTCCGTATATAGGCAGTAATTCCTCAGAAATCTCAGTAAGTTGTCAAAGGAAATGCAAAATAAAACAGTCTGATGATTCGGTTTTTAAGTTCCCAATGATATGTCCTTACTTCCAAGATTAAGTAATTCTCTGAGTTTCGTTTTATTATATGGTAGAGACAATGACAACAAATTTGTGCTATTTGTGTGGTTGTTGATATTTTTGTGCATGTTTTAAGTGGCCTTCTAAAAGATAATTTTTTTAAATGACCATTTTTCCATCCACCAACCCCCCCGCCCCCCAAGGATATCAGGGTTTTTATTGTCAACATGTTTCAGGTTATAGTAATTCTCCTTTTGATAATTCGGTTTAAAAAAACCCTCAGGTCTTTTGAAAGGAGGCATTGGTAGAACCATATAAGCCTTCTATATAGTTGGTGTGGGGTATAGAGTCTTTTTCTCAAACAAAAAGCACAGAATAAAGAGGCCGTGAGATGTGTCAATGTGATATTCACTTCTTTTTGCCTCCTGCTTAAAGGGATCAGTACAGTGATCATAGGTCCAAACTGACGATCTTTGTATCTGAGCTCTGGGTGTTTTTCAGGCAATCCTGTGTTACACAAGGGAGTTTAATATAAATAGGCCGTATAAAAGCAAAAAAAAAAAATCCTAAAGAAATATAATATTATTGCAAAATGCTTTGCTAACTTTAGAGAAAGGTGGTTTATAATTATCTTGATTAAAAAGACTATTATTATTCAGCATTTTTTTTTACCTTTTTAAACCCAAAATAGACAGTCACTCATCAGAAACAGGCCTACATTTTTCAGAAAGTTAGGTTTCTTAAAAAAAAAAAAAAAGTATTATCTCATTTCTGCTTTCACTTAATATAGAATAACAGACACTGGATTTATATTCCTACCTTAAACAATTAAAAATCTTTATGACACTGGCTAGTAGGCAATAGAAAACAGTGATCCCTGAGAGATAGGAAACAAATAAGATGAGACATATGATTTCCCTGGTGTATTGCTTTGAGAACATCCAGGCTATGGTGCGAGGAGAAGCAAACCAGGAGGCATCCAACAAACTCCTGGAGTGGAAGAGATGGAGCTGAGAGTCTGGGGAGTTGGAAGAAGTTAGAGGCCACAGACAGAGTACGAGCAAGGAGAAAAGTTGCACAAACGCCACCAGAGATCTTGTAAGGGGCCTCCTATGTGTTCTGCATGGGTTATTGTTTGTGTGTGAGAAGACTACCTGAACCCAACAGGGAAAAACACCTGTAAGGACTAGAGGAAGAAGTTCCTGGCACTCACACAGGACCTGGAGAAAAAAAAAATGCCTGTTCCAATCAGGAAGACTGGAGAACCTTCTAAATCATGGGCACTGGGTACATGATATTCTTGCCTCAGTAGGGGGGAAAAACTAGGCCTACATGAAATACTGCTCAGGTCTTGCCCAACAAACCTTAAAAAGCAAGACTTGAAAAAAACAAATTATTTCCAAGTAACTTGACTGCATCCCTATATAGAACTCAAGAATATTTATAAGAATATCAAAAATAGGGGCAGCTCGGTGGCTCAGTGGGTTAAGCTTCTGCCTTTGGCTCAGGTCATGATCTCAGGGTCCTGGGATCAAGCCTCGTATTGGGCTCCCTGCTCAGCGAGGAGTCTGCTTCTCCCTCTGCCTCTGTCCCTCCCCCTGCTTATGCTCTCTCTCTCTCTCTCTCTCTCAAATAAAATCTTAAAGGAATATAAAAAATATCCAGCACTCAACAAAGTCAAATTTATGATACCTAACATCCAACCAAAAATTACTAGCATACTGTAAACCTGAAAAATATGACCCATAATGATGAGAAAGACCAATCAAAACTGAGTAGACCAACAGATGTTAGAATTATCAACGTATTAAAACAGTTATTTTAACTGTATTCCATATGTTCAAAAGGTAATTTGATACCTGAAAAAGAAAAAGAATTTCCAAACTGAACTTCTAGAGATGAAAATCCCAATGTCTGAGATGAAATATGCCCTGGATGAGGTTAACAAAAGATTAGACATTTCAAAAGAAAAGATTAATAAATTTGAAGGCATTACAATGGAAGTTATCCAAAATAAACAGAAAAATATTTTAAATGAATAAATTAGTCAACCATGGAAATACTTCAAGTATCCCAATAGACATGTGTTTAGAGTCTCTGAGAGAGAAAAAGAAAAGAAAGGTGGATAGAAAAAATATTTGAAGAAGTAATAGCTGAAATTTTTCCAAATTTGATGAAAACTATAAACCGACAGATCCAAGACACCCAACAAACCCCATACATAAGAAACATGAAGAAAACAACATCAAGAGAAATCATAAATAAATTTTGCAAAACTAGCAAAAAATAGAAAAACTTAAAGCTGCCAGAAGAAAAAAGATCTATTACATATAAAGGAATTAAGATAAGCATGGCAGCAATGGAGGAGGAGACGATGGAACAACATCACTAAAGTACGGAAAGGAAAGGAAAAAACTCTCAACCTAGAATTCTAAACCCAGTGAAAATATCTGACGGATAGGAAGGCAAAATAAAGACTTTTTCAAACATACAGAAGCTGAGAGAATTCATCATCAGTGGACCTATAGTGAAAAAATTCTTTTAGAAGGAAAATGATAGCAGATGTAAATCTGGTTTTTCCCAAAGGAACAAAGATCACCTGAAAAGGCGATCATGACTTTTCCCCTGGACAGGAAGGGTCTGTCTTGCCCCATCATGAGTTAGAACATGAGGGTGCTCCTGATTCAGCTTCAAGTTTCCCAACAAGGAGTATGTGACAAGCATGAGGAGGAACATGATAAGGAACTGGTCCCTGACCGAACAGAGCTTCCTGACAATCTGGACCACTCACCTGGAAACTGTTACTGAGAGACTAAGAAAAGTATACTTTTTAGGGTTTCTGTATTTTAGAGTATTACTGATACTGCACGTTGACCTTTACCTTATTTAAAACAATTATTTTTAAAGCTGTAAAGTTGTGCCTTCGACATTAAGATCTTTAATCTACTTGGAATTTTATTTTTCACCATAAAGATAGAGTTGATCCAGAGCATCCTAATGAAAATACCATCTTTTTCTCACTAATCTGAAATGCCAACTCTGTCATGTGAATCACATATATATGTATGGAAGTCTTCCTGTCCTATCTGTTAGTGTGTTTCTCTGTCTATACACCAGTATTATGATATCCATGCACTAATTAGATATGTTTATACTAATAGGGAAATTATTCTTTCTTCTTTCTGAAATGTACCTTGATTCTTCCTAGCATGTTGAATTTCCAAATAAATGTTAGGATCATTTTTTAAAAAGTAGATGAAGAGGTTTATTAAGAGTTGCAGCTGGATCACGTTGGTTTCAGCCTGTCTTATTAATAGTTGATAAGTACCGAACTCTCCAGTCCATGACAAAGGTTAGTCACAGAATGACTTCTTGTCTTCACAACCGCAGGGACAAAAGCAGATAGGGTAGTGAAGAGTGATACTTTACTTATGTAGTAGGCATCTAGGGGTCAGATCTCTTCCTTCTCTCCCACATTCCCCTAGGACTAAGGATATCATTCCCCACTGGGTCAATATGAGCTTCAGTTACTTTGGTGTAGACTGTGTAGAAGCAACTGCATGGCTGTGATCACATTTAAGTGTATATCAACTGCACATTGGGGGCTCCTTCAAAGCATGGGCCAGACTAATATTTATCAGATTCACAGAGTAAAATATTCAGCACTCATTTTCCAGGGTTTTCAATAGACGCTTCTTGACTGACTCGAGGGTTAAATTCTCTATAAGGCCATTTTAATATAATATTGAAGGATTTTGACAATTTATCAACAATTACCATTTACTGTGGAGGGCCTGCTTTGCTCTAGGTACAGTACTAAGGACTGAATATTCAGCAGTAAGGAAATAGATACGGATCCTTCTCTCATAAGACAATCGAACATTTAAACAAAATAAACAGAAATATATTTAATTTATAATTGTGCTTAATTCTATGAAAGGAAAATAGGGTCATATATAAGAATAACTGGAGGGAGAATAATACATTTTTTATGTATTAGAACATGTTCTGTTCAAAAGAAATGTGATTTGACTTGTAATATAGCTGGATTTATGTAGCAAATTAAACATAATTTTTCCCTATAGTTAATTTATTCATTTATTCCACAGTATTCATGTTCACTGCCTCTGTAATGATCCAGATATTAGGCTCACCAAAATGACCAAGACACGGTTCCTGTCTTTGAGGAGATCCAAGTTCGGTAGCTTACAAAATTACCTTTCACTGAAATAATTGCATACCAAAAGAAAGTATAAATATATCCTTTTCATTTTTTCTTGTTTAGATGAGGATAGGCATTCACTCGGGGTCCGTGCTCGCTGGAGTTGTTGGGGTGAGAATGCCACGATATTGCCTGTTTGGAAACAATGTCACTCTGGCAAGCAAATTCGAATCCGGAAGTCACCCTCGGCGCATCAATGTCAGCCCGACCACTTACCAGTGAGTGTTCTCTGCCCTCCGCTCCTCCTTCTGTCTTTGGCCTTGCCTGAGCTAGTAATACCCCGTCATTCTCTAAGGTAATAGGAGTGGATCCACCCAGTCTGAAAGATAGCACTTGTGACATAAACGTTTATGTGCACCCTGAGAGAGTGCACGAAGAGCCTGACTTGACTGAGAGGTAAACATAGGTGTGTCGTTTCCCACAGCTGCTCTTCTTCTCAGGTACACCTGTTTGAACACAGGAGCACAAGTGTTGAAGATCGGCATCACACCCAAAGTCCTCACATTTTCAAAATGTTCCTCAGTGTTTATAAAAGTCAAAGAATGAGATAGAAAAGACATTTTATGGGCAGGGACCATGCATCATTAAATTCCCAGAACTTATAAAACATGCTTAACACATAATAAGCGCTCTCTAAATATTGGTTGAATTAAGGAACGCATTGGTAGGATCGACTTCTCCAGATTAAGAAGATGGTATGACTCTCTCCTGTATGTTAGACATTGGTTTTATGCTGGGCGTTGTTGTGCAAGCTAACTGGTGCCATAGTTTGGATAACTAAAAAATCCTCTTGTAAAACTGTAGATGGAAATAGTGACCATTGATATTTTTTATTTTTTATTGAAGTGTACCTAGCATACAATGTTACATTAATTTCAAGTGTATAACATATTGCTGACAATTCTATACATCCCTCAGCGTTCGACACAGTAAGTGTAGTCAATCATAAGTCACTGTAAAATGTTTTTATAATATTATTGACTATATTCCCGATGCTGTAGTTTTCATCGTTGTGACTTATTTATTTTATTTGGGGACTCTGTACTTCTTTATCCTCTCTACATCTATTTGACCCATCCTCCTACCGCCCCCCCCCCCGATGGCAACCAGCAAGTGTGCTTTGTACTTAAGCATCAGGCTTTTTTGTCTCTTTCCTTCTTTGTTTGGTTTTTAGATTCCACATATAAGTGAAATCCTATGGTAGTTGTTGTTCTCTGACTGATTTCATTTGGTGTCATATGCTCTAGGGTGGTGCCCAGCTGGAGTGTCTCTCAGTCAAATGGGTGCCTCCAAATGTGGGGCAATGGTCAGCTGGAAGCTGGTGGTGTGGGAGGTGAAGGCATTCACCCAAGGCAGAACAAAGGAGATAGAAGTTTACTGAATACCCCACAAGGGAGCGGTGAGCAGCACAGTAGAGGAGAGGCTGTCTACCATGAGGCAGTGGGTGAGGGCCTCTTTTAAAGAGGGAAGGTAAGGAGGTATGGCGACATATGGAATTCTCCCTTTTTTGGTAACTGTGCCTGGTTGTAAGTAGCCCATTGGTCACCTAGGGCCTAAGGATGTTTTGAGGTGGGGTGGGTTCCTGATGGGCGTGTCTGGAGTCATCCGGGTGGTCCCATGTGGTCCTTTGCACATCCCATTGCTAAAGCCTGTTTGCCTAAGAGTGGCCTCTATATTTAGGTCCGTTAATGTTGTTGCACATGGCAAAAGCACATTCTTTTTTTATGGTTGAATCACACACACACACACACACACACACACACACACACACCCCATATTTATCCATTCATCTATTGATGGACACTTGGGCTACTTCCATATCTTGGCAATTGTAAATAATGCTGCCATAAACATAAGGGTGCATCTCTCTTTTCAAATTAGTCTTTTCTTTTTCTTTGGATAAACACCCAGTGGTGGAATTACTGGATCATATGGTATTTCTGTTTTTAATATTTTGAGGAAACTCCACATTATCTCCCACAGTGGGCTGCACCAGCTTGCATTCCTACCAACAGTTGCCAGGGTTCCCTTTTCTCCACATCCTTGCCAACACTTGTTGTTTCTCAGCCTTTTGATATTAGCCATTTTGACTGGTGTAAAGTGATGTCTCTTCGTGTTTGTGTTTTTTGTCTTGTTTGGGGGATTATTTTTTGACATTTCCCTGATGATGAGTGACGTTGAGCATCTTTCCATGTGTCTGTTGGTCATCTGCATGTCTGTTTGGAAAAATGTCTGGTATCACAGTAATGCTGGCCTTGTAGAATGAGTTAGGAAGTTTACTTCACTTTTATTTTTTGGAACAGTTTGAGAAGAGTAGATATTAACTCTTCTTTAAATATTTAGTAGAATTTACCTATGAAGCCATGTGGTCCTGAAATTTTGTTTGTTGGGAGTTTGTTGATTATTGATTCAATTTCATTACTAGTAATTGCTCAGTTCAAATCTTCTGTTTCTTCCTGATTCAGTTTTGGAGGATTGTATGTTTCTGGAATTTATCCATTTGACTAAATCATCCAGTATGTTAGCATATAATTTTTCATAATATGTTCTTATAATACTTTGTATTTTTGTGGTGACAGCTGCTATTTCTTCTTCATTTCTGATTTTATTTGAATCCTCTCTTTTTTCCTTGATGAATCTGGCTTAAATTTTTTCAATTTTGTTTATCTTTTTAGAAAACCAACTCTTGGTTTCATTGATTTTTATATATATGGGGTATATATATGTGTGTGTGTGTGTGTGTGTGTGTGTGTGTGTGTGTGTGTGTGTGTGATTCAACCATACAAAAAGAATGTGCTTTTGCCATTTGCAAAATAGTCTCTCTTTTGTTCATTTCTGCACAAATCTTTATTTCTTTCTTTTTACTAACCTTGGGTTGGTTTGTTCTTTTTTTTTCTTTGTAGCTCCTCAAGTGTAAGGTTAGGTTCTTTATTTGAGAATCTTGTCTTTTGAGGTAGGCCTGTATTGCTATAAAATTCCCTATTGCTGCTTTTGTTGCATCCCAAGATTTTGGACTCTTGTGTTTTCATTTTCATTTGTCCCTATGTATTTATTGATTTTGTCTTTGATTTCATGGTTGACCCACTGATTGTTCAGTAGCACGTTATTTAGCCTCTGCATGTTTGTGTGGTTTTTTTTCTTCAGATTTTTCTTATAGTTGATTTCTAGTATCATACTGTTATGGTTGGAAACCTACTTGATATGATCTCAATCTTCTTAAATTTACTGAAACTCATTTTGTGGCCTATCATGTAATCTATCCTGGAGAGTGTTCCATGTGCACATAAAAGAATTTTTATTCTGCTGTTTTGGGATGGAAAGTTCTGTATAGATGTCAGGTTCATCTGGTCTAATGTGTGTTTCAAAGCCACTCTTTGCTTATTGATTTTCTATCTGGATAATCTATCGTTGATGTAAGTGGGGCATTAAAGCCCGTACTATTATTGGATTACTGTCAATTTCTGTTTCTGTCTGTTAATATTTGCTTTATATATTTTGGTGTTCCTATGTTGTGTATACAGATATTTACATTTGTTATATCCTCTTGCTGGATTGTTCCCTTTATCATTATGTAATGCCCTTTATTGTTTCTTGCTACAGTCTGTTTTGAAGTCTATTTTGTCTGACATAAGAATTGCTACCCTTTGTGCACTTTCATTTGCATGGCATATGTTTTTCTACCCCTTCACTTTTAGTCTGCATGTGTTTTTAGGTTTGCAGTGAGACTTGTAGGCAGGATACATATGGGTCTTGGTTTTTTTTTATTCATTCAGTCATCCTATGTGTTTTAATTGGGACACATAGACCATTTACATTTAAAATGATTGATAGGCATATACTTGTGAATTGTTTTCTGGTTGTTTTTATAGTTCTTCTATGTTTCTTCTTCTCTTGCTCTTTTCCCTTGTGGTTTGATGGCTTTGATTAGCATTATGCTTGGCTTTCTATTTTTTGTGTATATATTATAGGTTTTTGATTTGTGGTTACCATGTGTTCATATGTAACATCTTATGTGTATTGTAGTCTATATTAAGTTATAGTCCCTTAAGTTCACATACGTTCCAAGCACTAAATTTTTATTCCTCCTCCATGTTTCATGTTACGGTATTATGTTTTACATCTTTTTATTTTGTGTATTTTTTGACTAATTTTTGTAGATATAATTGATTTTATTACCACTTTTGTGTTTTAACCTCAATACTGACTTTATAAGTGATTGATCTATTTTTACTATATATTTGCTTTTACCTGTGAAATTTTTTCCTCTCATAATTTTCTTCCAGTTATGGCCTTACCTTTATACTTAAAGAATTCTCTTTAGCATTTTGTATAAGGCTAGTTTAGTGATGAATTCCTTTAACTTTTGTTTGGGAATCTCTTTTTCTCTCCTTCTGTTCTGGATGGTAGTCTTGCTGGATAGAGTACTTTTGGTGTTTTGTTTTGTTTTGTTTTTATGTGTTTTTTGTTGTTGTTGTTTGTTTGTTTTTTAACTTTCAGCACTTTGAATATATCCTGCCAATTTCTTCTGGCCTGCAAATTTTCTGCTGAAAAATCAGCTGATAGCCTTATGGGGTTTCCCTTGTATTTTGTTTTGTTTGTTTTTGTATTGCAGCTGTAAGATTCTTTATCATTGCTTTTTGCTATTTTGTTATTTGTCATGGTATGGACCTACTGGGTTTATCTTGTTAGGGGTTCTCTGTTTCCTGGACCTGGATGTCTGTTTCCTTCCTCAGATTTGGGAATTTTTCAGCTATTATTTCCTCTAATAAATTTTCTCCCCCCCCCCCGTTTTTTAAAAGATTTTATTTATTTATTTGTCAGAGAGGGAGAGAGAGCACAAGCAGGGGGAGCGGCAGGCAGAGGGAGAAGCAGGCAGAGGGAGAAGCAGGCTCCCCGCTGAGCAGGGAGCCCAATGCAGGGCTCGATCCCAGGACCCTGGGATCATGACCTGAGCCGAAGGCAGACGCTTAACTGCCTGAGCCACCCCAGGCACCCCTCTTTTCCCTTCCTTATCTCTTCTCCTTATGGGATCCCTATAATGTTAATGTTATTATACTTGATGTTGCTGAGCTCCTTTAACTTTTTCTCATTTATTAACTTTTTTTCTGTTTGCTGTTCAGCTTGGTTGCCTTCCATTACCCCATCTTCCAGACGGCTGATCCGTCCTTCTGCGTCCTCTCATCTGCCATTGATTCTACGTAGTGTATTTATTTTTATTTCATTAATTGAATTCCTTATCTCTGAGAGGTTAGTTTTTCTATTTTCTGTCTTATTGTTGAAATTCTCATTATTTCATCCACTCTTTTCTCAAATCCAGTGAATATCTTTATGTCCATTGCTTTGAATTCCTTATTAGGCATATTGCTTCTCTCTGTTTCATGTAGTTATTTTACTGTGACTATGTCCTGTTATTTCATTTGGGACATATTCTCTTATCTCCTCATTTTGTCTGACTCTTTGTGTTTGTTTTTATGTTTTAGGGAAGTCAGTTATGTCTCCTGGTCTTTAAAGTAGCGGTCTTTTGTAGAAAAGGTCCTGTGGTGTCCTATAGGGATATCCCCTTGGTCAGCAAAAGTAGATGCTCCAGGGGTGTCCCTTTTGTGGGCCACATGTACCTTTCCATCGTGGCTGAGCCATGATTGCCTCCAGCCCAGCCTGCTGCAATGACCTGCTTTACCTAGTGTTGGTGCGCTCAGCAGTGTTTGGTTTCCTCACTGTTGAGAGACTTGAGGCTGCTGTGGGCTCATTAGTGGGCCAGTTTGGAAGTCCAGCTGACTGTCTGCAATTAGGCTTTCTGCCAGAACTGCAGGTAGTACCAAAGGGCAGGATTTGCTCCCTGTTAGTCCGAGCAGTTCTCAGCGGTGCATGAGCATCTCCGCCACAGCTGTTGGCACAGTGAATGGCAGGGCTTACTGCCTCCGCAGACGGGCACTCTGGTGTGTGGGGTTATCTTACCTCTTCCCCAGGGCAGTGGGAGTGGTGCTTACCCTTGCTGGAGCTATTTACAAGGTGTGGCAGGGCAGGAGCTGCTTTGGAAGGGTGTCTGCTAAGTTTGGTGGGTTGAATTGTGGTGGTCACAAAGGAAAGTGGGGGCTGGGTATGCAATTCTAGCAATGTAGACAGAAAGTGTTAGTGCTGGCTCCTGAAAGTGTCCAGCTACCTAGGCTGGAGGAGGGAAGAAAAATGATGCCCACCAGCACTTTTCTCCTTGGAGAAATCTCTTGAAGATCCCTGCCCGTCCAGACCATATTCTGAGATCAGTAAATAAGTCTCCTTCACATATACCCCAAGCTCTTTTCAAACTGCTGTTTCTGTGTTGTTTCTTAGGGTGAGTTATTATACTGGCTCTTGAAGGGTGGGGTCTCAGTTTCCTACTGCTCTCCATGCTTATGAAGTCCCTTCCACTTATAGTTAGTCTTGCTGGGAGTTAGGTTCCCAACTACACCTCCACGCCTCCTCCCCTATTCAGTGTGGCCTCTTCTCAAGAATTAATTGTTCAGAGGTACAGGTCTGCGATTCATCAGTCTTATGCAATTCACAGCACTCACCATAGCACATACCCTCCCCAATGTCCATCACCCAGCCACCCCATCCCTCCCACCCCCCACCACTCCAGCAACCCTCAGTTTGTTTCCTGAGATTAAGAATTCTGAAATAAATAATACATTATATGTTTTAAAAAAAGAAAGAAAAAAGAAGATAGCAGGAAGGGAAGAATGAAGGGGGGGAAATCGGAGGGGGAGACGAACCATGAGAGACGATGGACTCTGAAAAACAAACTGAGGGTTCTAGAGGGGAGGGGGGTGGGGGGATGGGTTAGCCTGCTGATGGGTATTAAAGAGGGCACATTCTGCATGGAGCACTGGGAGTTATGCACAAACAATGAATCATGGAACACTACATCAAGAACTAATGATGTAATGTATGGTGATTAACATAACATAATAAGAAAAAACACCACCAAAAAAAAAAAATTGTTCAGGGTTTGCTCTGCCCATCTTCAGGTCATTTTCAGAGCTAGTTGGGGTCACAGGGTGAGCTTAGGATCCTCCTACTCTTCAATCTTCCCTGAATTTCCCTTGATTTTTTAAATTATATCTTAAAAAAACCTGAAGCAAAAAATTCGTATATATAGAAAACAAAAGTTGATAATCAAATGGTGATATTTTGAAAATTTTGATAGCTCTATAGAGAAAGTTACTCTTTTAGATGAAAGAAATATCCAGATTTCTGAGGTGATGAGAAAGGGAATTGAAATTTCAAATATAAATTCAAGAGAAAGTTGCTTAAGAACCACCTGTTATTTAAAGGGTATTCATATAAGGGTTTTGCCTCTTTTAAACTTATTCCACTTTTTCTAACACAATTCTGGGCATAATTCAGATGATCTGACAGTTTCCATGTTAAAATTTTTCTATTTTAAAAAATGACACGTAAAGAATGGATGGACTGTTTGAGGATTTCGTGCCCTGAGCTGAGACATGATAGCTGTAGATGGTTTTGTTTACATGTGAACAGAAAGGAGACCCCCACAAGCTACACAGGACCCGTGCCCTTGGGTCCTGCCTCTCTCATACTCTTTTTCACATTAAGTTTATGATGATCCTCAGGGAGGTGATCAATAAGGTCTTCAGTCCTGAATCATTTCAGCCACTGTAGGCACCAAAACATTTTGTTGTGTTATTGTCTGCCCCCCGCCAACAAAAAAATCAAATGGAGCCACGGACAAACACATTGACCTGCCATGTGGATAGATTCTAAAAGATACTTTTTCTGATTGGCCCCAAATCATGTCATTCCTACTAATGCTTTATAAAAATACTTTTACGTTTACTTCATTTTACAAAAAAAAAACAAAAAAAAAAACCACCTTTTCTTCCTGTTTCCCTGTGTTCCCCACCCCCTTCCCTTCTTTTAACAAACACTTGCTGAGAACCTCCTGTATTCCAGGCGGTATGATAGGCACTAATATGATGATGACGAACAGCGTAAATAGGATCTGTCCCCTGAGGGATGAGACCAGAGACTCGATGATAAATGTACGTGAGTAAAACAATTAATTACAACAGACTGGTGCTGAGGTGAAGTAACCCCACTTAGAGCGTTAGAGCAGGAGTGGGCTAAGATGAAGCTGGTAGGTCATGTTAACAGTTTTTAGCCTAATACTAAGAGCAAGAAAAGATACTGAAGACTTTTTTTAAAAAAGCTTTTATTTATTTGAGAGAGAGAGTGCACAAGCAAGGGGGGAGGGTCAAGGGAGAATCAGATTCCCTGCTGAGCAAGGAGCCTGTGCTGGGGTCCAGACTGAGCTGAAGACAGGCTTAACTGACTGAGCCACCCAGGTGCCCGATACTGAAGACTTTTAAGCAGAGGAGTGACTTGACCAGATTTGTGCCTTAAAAATCACCAAGGTTGTGGAAAGGAGACCAGATTAGGGGGTGCAGAGGGGCAGCACTCCATTGATTGAGGGCACAGCTTAAGGATACTGCAGAGTCCTTTTGCTATTTCTACTTGTCGTCCCATGCTTTGGGAGAGCAGTTGGACTCACTGACCTTTGACATCCATTTAAATCTGGGGTACCATTAAAAACAATGCACCTTGGGTCCTGGCAGTGATCTTGGTGTGACTAAGTACCTTCTGTTGGTTTAGTCTTTGCTAATCTGCACGGTTCAGTCACTGCACAAGGTGATTTGTGAACCCACAAGTGTTGAACGTACTTCCCTTTTCCAAGGATGCTGAAAGTTAAACACCAGGATTGAATTCTCAGGGACATTCTCTATAAGGAGGCAATTTGCATTTTTTAGAGCAAGTGGGAACTTGTAAAATAAAATTGAAAGTTCAGCCCATGAGAGCTTGAAATTTCCAGTTTTCTTTCCTGAATTAAATCCTGTAGAACGTCCAATATTGTCTGGTTATCTTGAAATCTTCAGAGAGGTTTATATTGACTTTATTTTTAGTAAGACTATATGATTATGATAAACATTGAGTAGATTATTTGCATATTATGATAAATTGAAATAATTTTCTGAATTGTTCATTCTAAATACATTTTGCCTGAAATAGTATTTTTTTTAAATCAATGAACTTTTATAAATATTTTGAAGCACTAAAAATTAACAGGAGTAATACCCATGATCTCAGCACTGGTTTAATACTTTATTATATTTGCCTCAGATATTACTTAATAAAATACAACTTTTCTGGGGCGCCTGGGTGGCTCAGTCATTAAGCGTCTGCCTTCGGCTCAGGTCGTGATCCCAGAGTCCGGGGATCCAGCCCCGCATCGGGCTCCCTGCTCGGCGGGGAGCCTGCTTCTCCCTCTCCCACTCCCCCTGCTTGTGTTCCTCTCTTGCTGTGTCTCTCTCTGTCAAATAAATAAATAAAATCTTAAAAAAAAAATACAGCTTTTCCTTTGGAATTTTTACTCCCTTTCATTGTGACAAACACAATAAAAGTTTACTGTTCTATGCATTGACTTTCTCAAAAATATCCATACACGATAGAATTTGATATATTTTAATTTGCCTAAGTGATATCTCACTATATGAAAATCTCTCTAACATTGGTTTTTATTTAAACAAAACTTTGTATGTTTAAGATCAATACTATGATGAGACTTGTTCATCATTTTCATTATTATACATCCTTCCATTGTATGACCACACCATATTCTAATATTTATTCATCTGTTCCTCTATTGATCAACATTCGTTTTTTTCCTAATTTTTAACCATTACAAAGTGTGTTCCTATGAATATTACTTACATGTAATTACTTAAGCCACTTTACATTTCATATCGTATAAATGAGTTTCTTACACAAGAGTTGGAATGATTGATTGGGTATTTTCTCAAAATTTTGTAGACATAAGGAATAAAGTTTTAAGAATCATAGTCATAACTTCTATATGATAAGTCTTCATTTTTTTAGACTTTTCGTGTGTGAGTCATCTTTATTGCATGGAGTAATGGCCAAGGACCATTCCTTCTTCACCTAGAGCAGTTTATTGCTTGTTTTATATCTGGAAAAAAAAAAAGAAATAGTTAATTAGTTTTTAGTTTTCCATGTTTGATGTTTTCCCCCTTTTGCTCCAATAATTGTGACGTTTATACCTGTCTTTATTCTCACTCATCCCAGTTTTGAAATAGTGCACACCTAATAAACACTTGTCTCTTGTCATTATGGTCCTGATTTGTGAAACTAAAATAATTGATTATATTAAGGATCGTGTTAGCCAATTTTGAAATAGCATGAATTATCAAATGACTTGCCTAAGCAAAATTGATTTCCTTGCTAACTGCAAACTAAACATGTGCAAAGACTCTTTAACTACAGTGATAGGAAATATTTTCTTTAACCTTCAAACAATTTTCGCTTTTCTCATTTTACAGTTGATGTACTTCTCGGCTTTTGAAAATACCTATTTTTCATTCACAGTGAAAGTCTCCTCTTAAAACCAAGTCACCATGTAACTACTGCCATATGGATAGCTCATCACGTTAGGGGACCTATAATAGATTGGATAAGGTAGAGGTGGAGTGCACAAGCTTCATGATCAGAGTGCCGAGGTCGCAATCCAGGCTCTAAAGCTTAATGTCTGTGTGAAATTTAGCAATTTAACTTCTTTGGACCCAGTTTTCTCATCTTTAGGATTCGTACCTATTTCTAATGATTATTATTTGGATCAAACATGTTGTTTGTGAATCTCCTAATACTTTGAACATAGTCAAAATTCATTTACTGCTTCATCCCATTTTTTTTTTAATTGTAGTTGACACACAACGCTGCATTAGTGTCAGGTGTACAACATAGTGACTCAGCAAGTCTGTGTTACGCTCACCACAAGGGTAGCTACCATCCATCACCATATAACACTATTAAAATACCACTGACAATATTGTCTATGCTGTACTTTTCATCACCGTGACTTACTCATTCCATAGCTGGAAGCCTGTATCTCCCGCTCTCCTTCACCCATCTCCTCCATCCTCAACTCCTTACCTCTGGCAATTACCAGTTTGTTCTCTGTATTTATGAGCCCATTTCTGCTTTTTTGTTTGCTTATTTTGTTCCTTAGATTCCACATATAAGTGAAATCATGCGGTATTTGTCTTTCTCTTATCTCCCTTAGCATAATACCCTGTGAGTCTATCTATGTTGTTGCAAATGGCAAGAGCTCGTTTTGTTTTGTTTTGTTTTGTTTTTTGGCTGAAAAATATTCTATTGGATATATACAACATCCTCTTTAGCCAGGCGTCTGTTAATGGACATTTACATTGCTGCCGTGAACATGGGAGTCTTTATCCAGGCGTCTGTTAATGGACATTTACATTGCTGCCGTGAACATGGGGGTGCATATATCTTTAGGAATTAGTGTGTTCATTTTCTTTGGGTAAATACCCAGTAGTGGAATTACTGTTACCACATTATCTATACCAATTTATAGTCTCACCAATAGTGCACGAGGTTCTCTTTTTCTCCACATCTTTGCCAACACTTGTTATTTTTTGTCTTTTTGATCCTAGCCATTCTGACAGGTATAAGGTGATATTTCATTGTGGTTTTGATGTCCATTTGCCTGATGATGAGTGATGTTGAGCATCTTCTCATGTGTCTGTTGGCCATCTGTATGTCTTCTTTGGAAAAAATGTCCAATCAGATCCTCTGACCAGTTTTTAAAGTCATATTTTTGTTTGGTGTTGACTTGTAGAAGTTCTTTATTTTGGTTGTTAACCCCTTATCAGATAGAACATTTGCAAATACCTTCTCCAATCAAGTAGGTTGACTTTTTTACTGTGCAAAAGGTTATTTTTGTTAGTCTTGCTACTTTATCTGTTATTTTGTCTTCTTTGCCTGAGGAAACATATCTAGAAAAATGTTAATAAGGTTGACATCAAAGAGATTACCACCTGTATTTCTTCTAAACGTTTTATGGATTTGGGTCCCACATTTAGATCTTCAGTGAATGGTGAGTGTTTGTGTATGGTGTAAGAAAATGGTCCAGTTTTCCCAGTACTGTTTATTGAAGAAACTGTCTTTACCCCATTGTATATACTCGCCTTCTTTGTCATAGATCAATTAGCCATGTATGTATGGGTATATTTCTGGAGCCTCTATCCTGTTATATTTATCTGTGTTGTTTTGAATACCAGAGCTTTATAGTAGATCTGTAAATCTATGGTTGTGATACCTCCAGTATTGTTCTTTTTCAAGATTATTTGGGGTATTCAAGGTCTTTTGTGGTTCCATATAAATTTTAGGATAATCTGTTATAGTTTTGAAAAAAATGCTACTGATATTTTGATAGGAATTGCATTGGATCTTTAGATTGCTTTGGGTAGTGTGGACATTTTAACAATGCTGATTCTTCCACTCCATAAGCATGGTATATCTTTCCTTTTTTTTTTTTTTTTTTTTTACATTGTCTTAATTTCTTTCATCAGTTTTTTATAGTTTTCAGAGTATAGGTCCTTCACCTCCTTGGTTGAGTTTATTCCCAGGTATTTGATTCTTTTGGGTGCAAATATAAATGGAATTATTTTCTTAATTTCTCTTTCTGCTACTTTGTTATTAGTGTATAGAAATGCGGCTGATTTCTCTGTTTATCTTGCCACTTTATTGAATTCATTTAATAGTTCTAATAGCTTTTGGTGCTATCTTTAGGGTTTTCCTTTTTTTAAAATTTTTTAAATTTATTTATTTGACAGAGAGAGACACAGCGAGAGAGGGAACACAAGCAGGGGGAGTGGGAGAGGGAGAAGCAGGCTTCCCATGGAGCAGGGAGTCTGATGTGGGGCTTGATCCCAGGACCCTGGGACCATGACCTGAGCCGAAGGCAGACGCTTAAGGACTGAGCCACCCAGGTGCCCGTCTTTAGGGTTGTCTATATATAGTATCATGTCATCTGCCGTAGTGACAGTTTTACTTCTTCCTTACCAATCTGGATGACTTTTCTTTCTTTTTCTTGTTTGATTGTGTCATTAGGACTTTACACTGAATAAAAGTGGCAAGAGTGGACATCTTCATTTTGTTCCTGATCTTAGAGGAAAATCAGTTTTTCACCATTTAGTATGATGTTAGCTATGGGTTTTTCATATATGGCCCATGTGGGCCTCATATATAGCCTGAAGTATGTTCCCTCTAAAACTACTTTGTAGAATTTTATCATGAAAGGATATAGAATTTCATCAAATGTTTTTTCTGTATCTACTAAGATGAGCATTCACTTTATTGTGGTATATCAATTGATTGGATTGCAGATATTGAACCATCCTTGAATCCCTGAAATAAATCCTACTTGATCCTGGTGAATGATCCTTTTAATGTATTGTTGAATGAGGCTTGCTAATATTATGTTGAGGATTTTTACATCTATATTCATCAGAGATATTGGCTGGTAATTTTCTTTTTTGTGGTATCTTTATCTGGTTTTGCTATCAGGGTAATGTTGTCCTTGTAGAATGTATTTGGAAGTTTTCCTTATTCCTCTACTTTTTGTAATGGTTTGAGTAGAATAGGTATTAACCCTTCTTCACATGTTAGGTAGAATTCATCTCTGAATCTATCTGGTCCTCGAGTTTTTTGTTTTGTTTTGTTTTTCATTAGTAAGAAAACTGAATGGTAATTAGTCTGTTAAATTTTTCTATTTCTCTCTGATTCACTTTTGGGAGATTGTATATATCTAGGAATTTATCCATTTGTCTAGGTTGTCCAATTTATTGGCATATAATGTTTTTGTCCTAGTTTCTTAAAATCCTTTGTGTTTCTATGGTGTAGGTTGTTATTTCTCCTCTTTCACTTCTGAGTTTAATTATTTGGGCTCTCTGTTTTACTTGATGAGTCTGGCTAAAGGCTTATCAGTTTTGTTTATCTTTTTATTTATTTTTATTATGTTCAGTTAGCCACTGTATAGTACATTAGCTTTTGATGTAGTGTTCAATGATTCATTAGTTGCATATAACACCCAGTGCACATCAAAACACATGCCCTCCTTAATGCACATCACCCTGTTACCCCATCCCTTCACCCCCCTCCCTTATGTAACCCTCTGTTTGTTTCGTGGAGTTGAGTCTCTCATGGTTCTTCTCCCTCTCTGATTTCTCCCCATTCAGATTTCCCTCCCTTCCCCTCTAATGGCTTATATTCCACATAAGAGTGAAACCATATGATAATTGTCTTTCTCTGCTTAGTAGCATAATCCCCTCCCGTTCCATCCATGTTGATGTAAGTGGGGGGTGTTCATCCTTTCTGACGGGTGAATAATATTCCAATCTTTTTAAAGAATTAGCTGTTTTACTGATCTTTTCTCGTATTCTTTTTACTGTTTCCACTATAATCTTTATTATTTCCTTCCTCGTATTAATTCTGGGCTCCATTTGTTCCTTTTTTTCTAGTTCATTCAGGTTTAAGGTTAGATTGTTTGAGATTTTTCTTGTTTCTTGAGGTAGGCCTATATCACTATTAATTTCCCTCTCAAAAGTGCTTTCACTGTGTCCCAAAGATTTGGAACCATTGTGTTTTCATTTTCATTTGCCTCCATGAATTTTTTAATTTCTTGGATTTCTTACTGATCCATTGGTTGTTTAATAGCATGTTGTTTAATCTCCATGTGTCTGTGTTTTTTCCAGTTTTTTCTTTTTCCTTGTAATTGCCTTAGAGAAGAGACTTGATAGGATTTCAGTCTTCTTAAATTTATTGAGACTTGTTTTGTGGCTTAACATATGATCTGTCCTGGAGAATGGTCCATGTGCACTTGAAAAGAATTTATGTTGTGCTGTTTTTGGATAGAGTGTTCTGTATATATCTGTCAAGTCCATCTGGTCTAATGTGTCATTTGGAGACACTGTTTCCTTATTTATTTGCTGCCTACATGATCTATCCATTGATGTAAGTGGGGTGTTACAGTCCCCCACTATTTCCAGATTATGGTCAATTTTTCTGTTTATGTCTGTTAATATTTGCTTTATGTATTTCGGTGCTCTCATGTTGAGTGCATAGATGTTTACATTTATTATATTCTCCTTACCAGTATTTAGTGCCCTTCTTTGTCTCTTTATACTGTTGTATTCATCATATAGATGGGTCTTGTTTTCTCATCCATTTTGTCACGCTGGGTGCTTGGAGTATTTCAACCATTTTCATTTAAAGTAGTAATTGATAAGTATGTACTTCCTGGCATTTTGTTAATTGTTTTGTGGTTGTTTTGTAGTTATTCTCTGTTCCTTTTTTCTTCTCTTCCTCTCTTCCCTTGTGATTGGAGACTTCTTTAGTGTTACGCTTGGTTTTATTTGGTCTGTATCTATTACAGGTTTTTGTTTTATCATTACCATGTGGCTCATATATAACAGCCTAAGTATATGGCAGTCTATATCAAATTGATGGTCAGTTAAGTTTAACACATTCTAAAAAATCTTCATTTTTACTGCTAGCCTCCACATTTAATGTATATGTTGTCCTATTTTACATATAATTTTGTGAGTCCCTTTTACTAATTTTTTGATAATAGATTTTACTTTTAACCATCATACTAACTTTATAAATTATTGCTCTACCACCTTTATGTTAGCTTGTATTCATGAAAGTTTTTCCTTTCATAATTTTCTTCTAATTATGGCATTTTCTTTTCCATTTGAATAAGTCCTTTAACATTTCTGCTAAGGCTTGTTTAATGATGAAGTCCTTAATTTCTGTTTGCCTGGGAAGCTATTTTTCTTCTTATTCTGAATGATAATTTTGCCATGTAGAGCATTCTTAGTTGTAGGTTTTTTTTTTTTTTTTTTCCTTTTAGCTCTTTGAATATATCATGTCACACCCTCTGGCCTGCATAGTTTCTCCAGAAAAATCAGGTGATAGCCTTATAGAGCTTTTGTAGTATGTAACTAGTTGCTTGTCACTTGCTGTTTCTAAATTCTCTCTTTATGTTCCGTGGTGTGAACCTCCTTAGGTTCATCTTGTTTGGAATTCTGTGTGCTTTCTGGAGCTGGATGTCTGTTTCCTTTCCCGGGTTAGGGAAGTTTTCAGTCTTCTTCTCTCTTTTCTCATTTTGGGACCTTTATAATGTGAATGTTCGCTTGTTGTCCTAGAAGTGCTTGAACCTATCCTCATTTCTCTTTATTCTTCTTTCTTATTGTTGTTCAGCTTAGGTGCTTTCCGTTAGCCTGTCTTCCTAATAGCTGATCCATTTTTCTGCCTCCTCTAATGTATTGTTGATTCCCTGTATTTTTCAACTTCGGTTGTTTTTTTATATTTTCTATCTCTTGAAGTTCATCCACTCTTCTCTCCAGTCTGGTGAGCATCTTTATGACAATCAACTAGATTGCTTATCTCCATATATTAATTCTTTTTTCTTAGGTTTTATCTTGTTCTTTGATTTGGGACATTTCACCATTTCCTTATTTTGCTTGACTTTCTATGTTTGTTTCCATGAACTAGTCAGAAAAGCTACTTCTCCTAAATGTGAAGGAATGGTCTTGTGTACTGTTGGTTCCTGTGTAAACTGCATGAGCTTGGTAACTTTGGTGGGCTGGAGTTTTGGCTGTGATGGACTGGGGATGTTGTTGCACTTCATGCTGGGGCATCCCTGGTAGGATATATGGAGCTGCACTTGCAGGCTGAGGCAGTTCCAGGCTCTCTGTGCAGAAGGTGGCCTGGCAGGACATCTGGAGCTTAAGTGGTTGCAAATGGGGGGAATCCTGTGACTCTCCACACAAAGGACACCCAGGTAGGAGTGCTGAAGTGGGTGCAAGGTAGGGTGCTCTGCACAGGGTGCTGTCTGGCAGTGTGGCTGGAACCATGGCATGCAAGGGCTCGGGGTTTCTGGGTTCCTCCACACAGAACACACCCTGGTGAAAGTGGGCGTAGGCTGGGATGTGCTGTGTTACTTTGTGCTGGGGGTGCCCTGGCATGCCCTCTAGAGCCAGAGTGGTACAGGCCTGGAGTATTCCATGATGATTTGTGCCTGTGTCACCTTGGTGAGATGCCTCAAGCTGTAGTGAGCACTGACCAGGGCTGCTCTAGCAGAAACAGGGATGCTCTCCAGCCCTTCCAAACTAGAGAGAGTTCCAGCAGCACCCTCCCTACCCCCGCCCCCATGATTTGGCAGGCTTCTAAGACTGGTTTCTTTATATCGAGTTGCCCTTTTATATTGGGACTTTTTGTGTGTGGTCCAAAGCAGACATATCTGCTCAGTGTTCCTCAGTACTCTCCCTCCTCACTGTAGTTCACAGTGTTGGGATGGGATTCCCTTCCTTACCATGTCTCTTTCTCTTGCCATTCTCTCTGTGGCCTGTGGTTTGATGTGCAGAAGCTATTGTGAGCCTTCAGTTCTTCTGTAGGAGGAATTGCTCTGTAAGTAGGTGTAGATTTGGTGTGTTTGTGGAGGAAGTGAGTTCAGGGTCTTCCTACATCACTGTCTGGGACCAGAACTCCATCCTGTTATTTCCATGAAGGAATAGATCATCTTATTTCTGGACTTGACTCTCATTTTATAAATTTAGCCATGTTGAATTATGTGTGGTAGTTGGATTACAGGCCTCATCTGGCAATCCCAAAGAAACACTGTGTTTGGTAATTTGGCCAAAGCCCTTTTAAGCCATGACTCAGAACTGAGCTACAGTCAGCTTATTCCTACAAGTTTTTATTAGCAAAGGCCTCTTCCTGATGACTAAGTCATAGTAATGTGATTTTTAAAAAATACCTATTTTCTTTGCAAATCCCCAGATTTAAGCAGAGGTACATAGATTACTACAGACTTTTTGGCTTAAATGATACAAGTTCATTATCTTGCAGTTTTGTAGAACAGAATTCTAACATGGGTCTCACTGGGCTAAAACCAAGTTGTCATTATGGCTGCATTCTTTTCTGGAAGTTCTAGGAGATACTCAAGGCCACCTGTATTCCTTGGTTCATTGCTTCCCTCATACATCATAAAGCCAGGAATATCACATCTTTCTAATGCTGCTTCTGTTGTCACATCTCTTTAATCTGACTCTTCTTCCTCCCTCTTCCACTTTTGAGGATCCTTGTGATGACATTGGGCCCACTGGATAATCCAGCAACCTTAACTCATCTTTGCCAGTAGCCTAACATACTCAGTTTCCAGACATTAGGATATGTTTGTTTTTTTGTTTTTTTGTTTTGTTTTGTTTTGTTTTTTTAGTGAGGGAGCAGTTTATTCTGCCGGTAACAAGGGAAAAAAATCCAAGGGCTAAATCTGCTTAGAACTATAGCTGTGTCATAGTCTGGGCAGCTTATTGACAACTGAGATGTATTTCTCACAGCTGTGGATCCTGGAAATCCAAGATCATGGTGCCAGCATGGTTGGTTCTGCTGAAAGCTTTCTTAGGGCTTTCAGATGGCTGGCCTCTTCTTATATCCTCAGAGGGGAAGCCAGTTCTCTTACTACTACTATAAGGGTATGTGCTATGGTGAGCGCTGTGAATTGTGCAAGACTGTTGAATCACAGATCTGTACCTCTGAAACAAATAATGCAATATATGTTAAGAAAAAAAAAAGATAGCAGGAGGGGAAGAATGAAGGGGGGTAAATCGAAGGGGGCAGACGAACCATGAGAGATGATGGACTCTGAGAAACAAACTGAGGGTTCTAGAGGGGAGGGGGGTGGGGGGATGAGTTAGCCTGGTGATGGGTATTAAAGAGGGCACGTTCTGCCTGGAGCACTGGGTTTTATGCCCAAACAATGAATCATGGAACACTACATCAAAAACTAATGATGTAATGTATGATGATTAACATAACAATAAAAAATATGGGACAAATAGAAAAAAAAAGAGCACTAATCTCATGACCTCACCTAATCCCAACTCCTTTCCAAAGGTGCCACCCCCTATACTATCACACTGCAGGGTAAGGTTTGAACAAATGAAGTCAGTCCATAATAAGGACTGAATTACACTTCTCCCTTTAAGAAGTAGTGGGGGCCTTTGCTTGAGGAGGAGATTAAGGAATGGCTCTGAGAAATATGGAATTTTTATAAAGATGACTGGTGTCTTGTCACTTCACAATCTGGTTGCAGACATAGCTACCTGCCCCCACCGTATAATCTCTTAAAAAGCTAGGCACTTCCAAACTTGTAATACTTTACTTAAAAGCACTAAGCTTAACATTCCACAAACCATGTTGTGGAAGCTTGAGTCTATTATAATGCATAGCACCAGTTCTCTGGAGTCCCAGGCTAGGAATCTCGTCTTGGTTCAGGGATTAATTGGCTGTGTAATTTTTGGCAAACAAGGTAAAGTTCCCGGGCTTGGTCTCTTCATGTCTATAATGACAGTGGTGACCAAGATGCTCTCTAAAATATCTTTTAGCTTTAAAAGGTAATAGCAAGGTGGTATCTCATTGAGGTTTTGATTTGGATTTCCCTGATGCTGAGTGATGTTGAGCACTTTTTCATGTATCTGTTGGCCATTTGGATGTCTTCTTTGGAAAAATATCTGTTCATGTCTTCTGCCCATTTCTTGATTGGATTATTTGTTCTTTGGGTACTGAGTTTGGTAAGATCCAAAGGGGTACGTGCACCCCAATGTTATAGCAGCAATGTCCACAATAGCCAAACTATGGAAAGAACAAGATGTCCATCAACAGATGAGTGGATAAAGAAGATGTGGTGTATATATATACAATAGAATATTATGCAACCATAAAAAAAACCCCACAAAACCGAAATCTTGCCATTTACAACGATGTGGAGGGTATTATGCTAAGTGACATAAGTCAATCAGAGAGAAAGACATGTATCATATGGTCTCACTGATATGAGGAATTGTTAATCTCAGGAAACTGAGTGTTGCTGGAGTGGTCGGGGGTGGGAGGGATGGGGTGGCTGGGTGATAGACACTGGGGAGGGTATGTGCTACGGTGAGCGCTGTGAATTGTGCAAGACTGTTGAATCACAGACCTGTACCTCTGAAACAAATAATATACATTAAAAAAAAAAAGATGGGAAAAGTAATAGCAAAAGTTTATTGAATTATTCTCTGGAAGCAAATGATTCACATCATTACCTCATTAATCTTCAGAGCAAGCCTATGAGTGTCTATTTTTTAGGTAAGGGGAAAGTGAAACTTCAAGTCAGTTGACAAGGACTCACAGCTAAATAAAGGTGGGAGTCAGAATTCAAATTTATACTCTGGAGCTTAATTTGGGGCTGGCTGCAATATACTTACTTTTCATAAAGATACTTAATGTGGGGGAAGATAGACAAAAAGCTTGAGAAAATTCCTATCTAGTAGTTTACCTATAGCTTCCTGTTTCTAATTTTTGATTTTATTGTTAGTCACCATACAATACGTCATTAGTTTTTGATGTGGTGATCCACATTCATTGTTTTCATATAACACCCAGTGCTCCATGCAGTACGTGCCCTCCTTAGTACCCATCACCGGGCTAACCAGTCCCCCCTCCCCTCTAAAACCCTGTTTGTTTCTCAGAGTCCATCGTCTCTCATGGTTCGTCTCCCCCTCCGATTTCCGCCCCCTCATGTTTCCCTTCCTTCTCCTAATGTCCTCCCTGATGTTCCTTATGTTCCACAAAGAAGTGAAACCATATGATAATTGACTTTCTCTGCTTGACTTATTTCACTTAGCATCATCTCCTCCAGTCCCATCCATGTTGATGTAGAAGTTGGGTATTCATCCTTTCTGACGGCTGAGTAATATTCCATTGTGTATATGGACCACGTCTTCTTTATCCATTCATCTGTTGAAGGGCATCTCGGCTCTTTCCACAGTTGGGCTATTGCGGACATTGCTGCTATGAACATTGGGGTGCATATGGCCCTTCTCACTACATCTGTGTCTTTGGGGTAAATACCCAGGAGTGCAAGTGCTGGGTCATAGGGTAGCTGTATTTTTAAATTTTTGAGGCACCTCCACACCGTTTTCCAAAGTGGCTGTACCAACTTGCATTCCCACCAACAGTGTAAGAGGGTTCCCCTTTCTCCACAACCTCTCCAACATTTGTTGTTTCTTTCCCTGTCCATTTTTGCCATTCTAACTGGTGTAAGGTGGTATCTCAATGTGGTTTTGATTTGAATTTCCCTGATGGCTAATGATGATGAACATTTTTTCATGTGTCTGTTAGCCATTTGTATGTCTTCTTCAGAGAAGTGTCTTTTCATATCTTCTGCTCACTTTTTGACTTAATTATTCATTTTTTGGGTATTGAGTTTGAGAAGTTCTTTATAGATCTTGGATATCAGCCCTTTGTTTGTAGTGTCATTTGCAAATATCTTCTCCCATTCTGTGGGTTGCCTCTTTGTTTTGTTGACTGTTTCCTTTGTTGTGCAGAAGCTTTTTATCTTGATGAAATCCCAAAAGTTCGTTTTTGCTTTTGTTTCACTAGCTTTTGGAGATGTATCTTGAAAGAAGCTGCTGTGGCCGATATCAAAGAGGTTACTGCCTATGTTCTCTAGGATTTTGATGGATTCCAGTCTCACATTGAGGTCTTTCATCCACTTTGAGTTTATCTTTGTGTATGGTGTTAGAGAACGGTCGAGTTCATTCTTCTGCATGTGGCTGTCCAGTTTTCCCAGCACCATTTATTGAAGAGACTGTCTTTTTTCCATTGCATGTTTTTTCCTGCTTTGTCGAAGATTATTTGACCATAGAGTTGAGGGTCCATATCTGGGCTCTCTATTCTGTTCCATTGGTCTATATGTCTGTTTTTGTGCCAGTACCATGCTGTCTTAGTGATCACAGCTTTGTAATATAGCGTGAAATCGGGCAATGTGATGCCCCCAGCTTTGTTTTTCTTTTTCAACAGTTCCTTGGCGATTCGGGGTCTTTTCTGATTCCATACAAATTTTAGGATTGTTTGTTCCAGCACTTAGAAAAATGTCATTGGAACTTTGATTGGGATGGCATTGAAGGTATAGATTGCTCTGGGTAGCACAGACATTTTAACAATGTTTATTCTTTCGATCCATGAGCATGGAATATTTTTCCATCTTTTTCTGTCTTCTTCAATTTCTTTCATGCGTGTTTTGTGGTTCCTAGAGTATAGATCCTTTACCTCTTTGGCTACATTTATTCCAAGGTATCTTAGGGTTTTTGGTGCTATTGTAAATGGAATCATTTCTCTAATTTCTACTTCTACAGTTGCGTTGTTAGTGTATAAGAAAGCAACTGATTTCTGTGCATTGATTTTGTATCCTGCCACATTACTGAATTGCTCTATGGGTTCTACTAATCTGGGGGTGGAGTCTTGGGTTTTCCACATAAAGTATCATGTCGTCTGCGAAAAGAGAGAGTTTGACTTCTTCTTTGCCAATTTGAATACCTTTTATTTCTTTTTGTTGTCTGATTGCAGTTGCTAGGACTTCGAGTACTATGTTGAACAGTAGTGGTGAGAGTGGGCATCCTTGATGTGTTCCTGATCTTAAGGGAAAGGCTCTCAGCTTTTCCCCATTGAGGATGATATTCACTGTGTTTTTCATAGATGGATTTTATGAACTTGAGGAATGTTCCCCCACCCCTATACCCTGAAGCGTTTTAATCAGGAAAGGATTTTGTATTTTGTCAAATACTTTTTCTGCATCAATTGAGAGGACCATATGGTTCTTCTCTCTCCTCTTACTGTGTTCTGTCACATTGATTGATTTGCGAATGTTGAACCACCCTTGCATCCTGGGGATAAATCCCACTTGGTCATGGTGGATGATCCTTTTAATGTATTGTTGGATCCTATTAGCTAGGATTTTGTTGAGGATTTTGGAATCCATATTCATCAGGGATATCGGTCTGAAATTCTCCTTTTTGATGGGGTCTTGGTTTGGGGATTAAGGTAATGCTGGCCTCGTAGAATGAGTCTGGAAGTTTTCCTTCTGTTTCGATTTTTTGAAACAGCTTCAGTAGAATAGGTATTATTTCTTCTTTGAATGTTTGGTAGAAATCCCCAGGGAATCCATCAGGCCCTGAACTCTTGTTTTTTGGGAGGTTTTTGATTACTGCTTCAATCTCGTTACTGGTTATTGGCCTATTCAGGTTGTCAATTTCTTCCTGTTTCAGTCTTGGCAGCTTATAGGTTTCCAGGAAGGCATCCATTTCATCCAGGTTGCTCAATTTATTGGCATATAGTTGTTGATATTAATTTATTTCCTTGGTGTTAGTCATGATCTCTCCCCTTTCATTCATAATTTTATTAATTTGGGTCCTTTCTCTTTTCTTTTGCATAAGTCTGGCCAGTGGTTTATCAATCTTATTCATTCAAAGAACCAGCTTCTGATTTCATTGATCTGATCTATTGTGTTTCTGGTTTCTAATTCATTGATCTCTGCTCTAATCTTAATTATTTCTCTTCTACTGTGTGGCTTAGGCATCGTTTGTTGCTTTTTCTCTAGTTCCTGAAGGTGTAGAGTTAGTTGGTGAATTCGGGAGTTTTCTATTTTTTTGAGTAAGGCTTGGATGGCTATGTATTTCCCCCTTAGGACTGCCTTTGCAGTATCCCATAGGTTTTGAACTGATGTGTTTTTGTTCTCATTGGTTTCCATGAATTGTTTAAGTTCTTCTTGGATTTCCTGGTTGACCCAAACATTCTTGAGCAGAGTGGTCTTTAGCTTCCAAGTGTTTGAATTTCTGCCAAATTTTTTATTGTGATTGAGTTCCAGTTTTAAAGCATTGTGGTCTGAGAATATGCAGGGAATAATCTCAATCTTTTCGTATCAGTTGAGACCTGATTTGTGACGCAGTATATGGTCTATTCTGGAGAAAGTTCCATGTGTGCTCGAGAAGAATGAGTATTCTCTTGTTTTAGGGTGGAATGTTCTGTATAAATCTGAGGTCCATCTGGTCCAGTGTGTCATTCAAAGCTCTTGTTTCTTTGTTGATTTTCTGCTTAGATAATCTGTCCATTGCTGAGACTGGAGTATTGAGTTCTCCTACAATTACCGTATTGTTATCAATACAGTTGGCTTATGTAGATGGCTGCTCCCATGTTGGGGGCTTAGATATTTACAATTGTTAGATCTTCTTGTTGGATAGACCCTTTAAGAATGATATAGTGTCCTTCTGTGTCTCTATAGACTTTAGTTTAAAATCTGATTTGTCTGATATTAGAATTGCTACCCCAGCTTTCTTTTGAGGTCCGCTGGCATGGAAGATGGATCTCCATCCCTTCACTGTCAGTCTGGATGTATCTTTAGGTTCAAAATGAGTCTCTTGTAGACAGCATATGGATGGGTCCTGTCTTTTTATCCAATCTCCAACCCTGTGCCATTTTATGGGAGCACTTAGGCCGTTCACGTTGAGAGTGATTATTGAAAGATATGAATTAATTGTCATCATGTTGCCTGTGAAGACCTTGTTTTTATAGATTGTTCCTGTAAATTTCTGTTGTATATCACTCTTGGGGTCTTTCTCCTTTTATAGAACCCCCCCCTTAATATTTATTGCAGGGCCGACTTAGTGGTCACATATTCTTTCAGTTTCTGCCGGTTGTGGAAGCTCTGCATCTCTCCATCCATTTTAAATGACAGCCCTGCCAGATAAAGTATTCTTGGCTGCATATTCTTCTCATTTAGTACCCTGAATATGTCTTGCCAGGCCTCTGTGGGTAGGTCTGCTGTCATTCTGATGTTCCTCCCTTGGTACGTAAGGAATCTCTTCCCCCTAACTGCCCTTAAGATGGTTTCCTTGGTTCTAAGATTTGTGAGTTTTACTCTTACATGCCAGGGTGTTGGCCTCTTTTCCTTGATCTTGGGAGGGGTCCTCTGTGCCTCTAGGATGAGAATGTTTGTTTCATTCCCCAGATTAGAGAAGTTCTCAGCTACGATTTGCTCAAATACATCTTCTAATCCTCTCTCTCTCTCCCCACTCCCTCCGGGATTCCAATAATTCTGACATTGGAACGTTTCATGGTGTCACTTATTTCTCTGATTCTATTTTCATGGATTGAGTTGTTTTTGCCTGGCCTCCTCTTTTCCCTTTTTATCTATTAAATTTTCTTCCAGGTGAATTATTCATTCTTGTGCCTCACTTACCCTAGCTGTTAGATTATCTAGATTAGATTGGATCTCATTGATAGCATTTTTAAATTCTGCCAATTCAGCTTTCATTTCTGCCCTCAGAGACTCCATGTTGCCATTAATTGATTTCTCCATTCTAGCCATTGTCTTCACAATTGCTAGCCTGAATTCCATCTCTGACATCTTGGTTATATCTGCATCCATTTGTAAATCTGCGGCATAAATCATAATCTCTGAGTCTTTTCTATTTTGGGGGCTCCTCCTCCTAGTCATTCTGTTGATGGGTGGTTGAGGGGATGTATAGAGTCCAAATTATTGACCAGAACCCAAGCAAGATGCACCTGTTTTCTAGGGACCTTAGGGTTGCTGGCCTCTTGTTTTCCCAGCCTGTCTTCCGGGAGAGGGGCCTGCTGCGCTGTGACTCAGGCAACCCTGTTTGGGCGGAGTACCCCCGCTCCCCTGTGGTGGGGGATGGGCTCAGCAGGAATCAGTTGTGGGGTCTTTGTTCTCTGGTGGCTTTCTGCGTCTCTTCCACGAGTCAGAGCAGAGAGACCGCAGTCTGTTCTTCAGTGAGCTCTCCAGGCCATGCTCTCCGTTTCTGTCTGTGCTGCTATAAACTGCAGCGCCCCCAGTCCTGCCTCCAGGTCGGGGCACATCTCTGCCCTTTGTGCTTCTAAAACCACCAGCTGCTCCCAGTTCACATAGGCAACCCTCCCCCCTCAGGGTTTCCGTCCTGGGGGGGCTTCCCTAAAGTCCTTTCCCCACCGCTACCCGTCTGTGCCCTGTTCCTAGTACACAAGGCTGTCGTTCACTGGCGGTGTAGAATCCCCATGGCTGGGCTCCCTCCCGCTGCCATTTATCTTCCAATAGCTGCCCGCGGAATCACGGCTCTCCACCTTGAAACCAACCACCTGCAATATTCTGTTTGTAGAGATCCAGATCTTCTTACATCTGTGGGTGCTCAGAGTGGTCTGGTAGATATCCAGCTCAATTCCAGGGACCATTTGGAATAGGGTCCCCTACTCCTCCGCCATCTTTTCTCCCTCTAGCCTCCTGTTTTTAAAAAATCAAAATGCTCATATGCACCAATCACTCGATGTTTAAAGAAAATAAGTATTTGGTCTGTTATTTTATGCTGTCCTGTCAGCCTCATAACTGACTTTATTGATCATCTTATCCTTTATGGAGGCATCAAAACAGTAAACACTATGTTTTATGAAAGAAAAATAATCATTGAAGACAAATGACTTAATGGTTTTCCCAAGAGGAAAACTTGAGTGGTGCCTCAAGAATTATATTTCTACTTTTCCAATTACAGACATCAACATTAATATTACCCTAGTAAGTATGCCAGTAAAAGTCTCATCTAGCTAAATTGAATGATCTATGCATTCTCAACCTGCACTAATAAATAAGCTTTGAGATAAATTCGATCAAAATATTTTTTTCCACAAGGAAATTGAGAACCAGAGAACTTAAGTGATTTAATCCAGGTTATTTGCTAATTTGCTCCTCATGGCACCTGTATGGGGGAGGGACGCTAAAATTGAAGAGATCAGATTTACATAGTTTAGCTACCAGCCTCTTCTCCTCTATTGTTTCTATTACTCCCTTACCATATTTTCTCCCCACAAAAATTAGTATTTTTGAGAAGCATGACCTTAGGGTAAGTTGCAAGGAATGTTTGCTTTCGTTTTTTAGCTTCTAAATAGTTTCCTCATGCTGCCTTGCCTTCTTTGGGTCTGAAGTCATTAAAACTCTTTCTATGTCTCTTTACACTTTATCTAGGCGAATTCTCCATCTAATTGGTTCAGGAATATTTAAAATAGTTAACATAGACTTCCTTAAAATTGACTAATGAAATCAACGGAGAATTGTCCATTTACTCTGTCCCTTCTATACAAAATGGCCAGTGTGATGATGGACTTGTTTTAAGAAATAATTTTGGTCAGACAGAAGTGAAAAAATGTGAGGCAATTATTTAATTGACAAGAGCTGACTACAGTTATCTTTTCTAATCTCTTATTTGTCATCTCTTTCTAAAGTTCTGCTTTTAGACATGGGAAACTTCTTAGTGTTTTGAATTTTAAATCTCTTTGGTATTTGGTCTGTTAGATGGAGTAAAGGTCAGAACTGACAATGTCCGCAGAATCCACTGGGGCTGAATCATCTTTAGCTCTTTAGTATCCTGAAACTCATGAATTTAAGAGGCTTTTGACGTTCAAATAGGAAATACATGCCAGAATGTGCTCTCTCTCAAAAGCACCAGGCACGCAGACTGTGGAGTCCATAGTAAGCACTTTGCTGTCAATATTTAACTATTGTTGCTTCCAGAAAAAAATGAGTCACAGTGTCAGAGTAGGGCTCTCTGCCCCACACTTTTCAGAGCACATACAGGAAGACTATCCCTCTTTGAGAACTTAACTTGAATTTTAATACCCATAAACTGATAATCCTATAGAATTGCCACAAAATTTGCAATTTCTAATGTCTGTAACCTTAAAATGCATACAAATTTGGTGAGATCCTTCTGTTTTCACAGTGAGCTAAATTCTTACTTTCCTTATTTGAACAGGAGTGTTATTTCCAGAGCATGAATTATTGAATTTCAAGGGATTTTAGGCTCTCTAGCTTACTCAATAACTATAGTTTCATTGGACCTATCTTCAAACTGCATCAGATATACAGAGCAGAGTTCCATTTCTTCCACTCAGTTGGAAAGAAGAGGAAGAGGAAAAATTCAAGACCTACAGAACACTTAGGAAAATACAAAGAATCTTCATCTTTTTTTTATTTTCATTTTTCAGAACTGTCATTCTTCTCCAGCACTCAAAGGTATCACGTCTAAGGCCATTATAATATTATCAAAAAGATATTCAGATGACTAATTAGCAAAAGAGACCTGTAATTTAATACAGCAGATTGAACACCTGAATTTATCATTTTTTTCTGAAAGAACAGTAAAATGATGGTAAGCATATAAAAGAAGTATAGCCCTCTCCCAACATATACATACAAGGAATGGAAGACAGCAAGATGGAAGATGCATACATGAGTGGTATTTGGCTTCATACAGAGGCGAAAGCTGAAGTCTCAGGTTCCAATGAAAAAGGTACAGATAAGGAGCAACCGTGTTCACTCTAAATCTAAATATTGGTTGATTCACACACACAGAATAAGAGAAAGGAACTAATTATTGGATTAATCCACCAAGTGCAACGTAAAACTGAGAGGATTTCTGGAATAAGAACAAGAAGGAGAAACTGCCCCAGTATTTTAAGCAGGAGGAGTTTTCATACAATGAATGATATGCTTACAAAATCAATAAAAGGGGAAAAAGAGCAGATTCTAAACTGAATATCTCTAAACAATGCGCCTAAAATATACAACTGGCCAGTTAGGCAAGCTCCAACCCCTGAGGTTACCACTCGAGCCATGGCCACAACCATATCTGCCTCTGAACATCAGGAAACTGAAAAATAGATGCCTTATATATACATTCCATGATTAGAAAATTAGGTGAGAAAGTTAACAATATGGGGCCATTTTTTTGCATACTCAGGAAACTAGGAACTAGAGACATCTGCAAAATTCTAATCTTGACAATGCTAACTGTTGCTAAAGGAAAATGGAGTCTACTTCACTTCTGTCATTCAAATACTGGAAAGATACATCTAAGAACCCAATAATCACACAGAAACAGTTGCCAGAAATTTTTGTTTTGTTTTGTTTTTTAGCTGGGTAGTTATGTACTTACCTGAAGCTCCATTACTAAGAAAGAATAGATTTGAGGGGACAAGTAACTCTAGAACAATATAAGAGGTCTGTGTTTCTTGAGATATTGAACCAAAATGGTTCTAAATTTAGGTAGGTGAATATAGGGGATTAAGTAAAAGTATGCATACTGAACAGTGAGATTTCTAGCTCATTTCCTCCATTCTGCTTCCAGAATGCTAGAAGCTAGGTGTAATGTAGTGGGCATGATTGCAACATTAGTACTTGGGCAAATTAGCCCAAAGGAAAGCCACTAAATGTATTTATATTTAGCATAATGACATGGTCAGGGGAAATCTACAATTCTGCACAATCTAGCTACTTTTATCATAAAGCTTCCAATCAAATTTTAACGCCTAACAGTTAAATAGAAAGAGAATCCCAAGCATATTAGTCATTTCCTGAACGCTTTTAACATGGAAGAGAAAGACCAAAATCAACACGAAAATAGCAACTAGCCAATTAACATCTGGAGCAGAAACAATAGAGAAAAACAACCAAAGCCAAAAATCAGTAAAAAGATGATTAGTATTGTCCTCAGTTTCAGAAGGTGATTAAGAGCACAGCAGGGTAAAAAAGAAACAATCATGTGACACAAATTAAGTTTGGAAATCAAAAATGTGATAGCTCAACTTTTAAAATTCTATAGAAGAATGAGAAAATACTGAAGGCAATCTCACAGAGAGTAGAAAGTAGATCAGAGAGAAAAGAAAACAATTGAACTGACTAAGCAGAAATACAGAAAAAGAACACATACAAAAAATTTCCCAGAACTAAAAGATAGATAGAACTTGCTATATTAAAAGGTTCCACTAGGGGTCATTTTAATGATTAAAAAAGGTGCACTGACGGGAGTTGTGGACCAAGATGGCGAAGCAGAAAGACTGCGCTCCCCTCCTCCACGGACACACCAACCAGCCGTTCCTCCTCAAGAACTGAGGGCTGACTGAACAGCAACCGCACAACAAAAGATAGACCACCTAAGAGAATGGCAAGAGAAACAGAGACATGGTAATGAAAGGATTGCCCACCCCCCAACACCACAAACTGCAGTGGGGAGGAATAGTACCGAAGAAGGTAAACTAGAATATAAAGGAAACAGACCCCAACCCAGAGCCCTGCCATATGGCGGAGGGGCTGGTGAGGGCCACTGTTTGTCCTGTCCATGCTGTATCAAGTTGGAGAGGGAATGCAGAGTCTGGGTATAATAGGCAACCAGCTGCTTCAGTGAGAGCTGGATCCCTACCCCACAACAGCGGCAGATAGCCTGAGGCATAGAAAAAAAAAAAGGCATGATTTCAGAGAACAACTAGAAAATAAAGGATCCAGCCCTAGAGCACTACCAGAGGCCAGGGGAGCTGCTGGAACTTCCTCTATGTGGAAGGGCTGGCAAGTACCATACTTTATATCCCTACCCCCTTACACACCTTGACAGCAAAGACAGGAGCACTCTCCGGGCCTCCTTGACAACCTACCTCCTCAGTGACTCCTAGGCATCAAGCCCACACTAGCCTCACCTGTTTTACCTAGGCAGCCCCCACAAGGCACACAACAGGACACCCCCGATCAGTGCTCACTAGAGGTCCAGCCATCTCACCAAGGTGACAGAGATGCAAAGCAGCCAGTAACATTCCAGGTCCACACCACTTTGGCTCCAGAGTAGCCCAGAACCCCCCATCCATGCCTGTTTTGGCTCCAGCCAGCAGGCCAGAGGGCCCCTGCATGGAGTTCCCCAAGAGCTTCCCACCCACACACCTGCCTCTGATCCAGCTGTTCCATCAGGGCACCCCCTGGGCAAAGCACTCAGGGAACCACCAGCCCACCCCTGTCTTGGCTCTAGCTAGCCCACCATGGTGCCCCTGGTGTAGGGCACTCCAGGAGTCTTGGCTTGTACTCACTTCAGCTTCACCTGTCCTCCCAAGGGCCCTGTGCCTAAAGAGCCCCAGGTCCTTCCCAGGCAATGCCCACTTCAGCTCTCCTGCCAGATTTCCTTTTGTGCAGAGAGCACTGAGACTCCCTGGCTTGCACCCATTTCAGCTTCAGCTGTCTGGCCAGCATACCCTTTGTGCAGAGAGCCCTAGGACCTCCGGGCCTCCCCAGCCTGCATTCAACTTCAGCTCCAGCTGCTCCTCAGAATGCCCTGAGGTCCCAGGTCATGACAGACACAGTTCCAACCGGCTAGCCAAAGTCACCAGGCACACACAGTGTACACAGGAGATGACCATATAAAGAGTATTCCTTCAAATTTAGTTCAGCCTAATTCGTAGAACCAAACATAGAAAGTCAAGAAAAATGAAGAGACAGAGGAATATGCTCCAAATGAAAGAATAAGGCAAAATCTTAGAAAAATAACTAAATGAAATGGAGATAAGCCATCTACCTGATAGAGTTCAAAGTAATGTTCATAGAGATGCTTACTGGACTGGAGAGAAGAGTGGATAAACTCAATAAGAACTCCAACAAAGAGAAAATTTAAAAAAAAGAACTAGAGTTGACAAATAGAATAACTTAAATAAAAAAAATACACCAGAAGGAATCAGTAGTGTATTAGAGGATGCAGAAAAATGGGTCAGCAATCTGGAAGACAGGGTAATGGAAAGTATCCAGGCTGAACAGCAAAAAGAAAAAAGAATTTTTAAAAAATGAGGAAAGGTAAAGTTCTTTTGAAGTGAAAAAACATTTGCATTATAGGGGGTCACAGAGAAAGGAGCAGAAAAATTGCTTGATAAAATAATAGCAGAGAACTTCTTTAATTTACATCTAGGTTTAGGAAGCACAGAGAGTTCTGAACAAGATGAACGAAGGAGGTTCATCTTGGACCCATCATACCCTAAGGAGGATCACACCAGGAAACATAATAATTAAAGATGGAAAAGCAACTAGTTATGTACTGTGAAAACTCTATAAGCCCATCATCTGATTTTTCAGCAAAATCTTTTCAGGCTGGAAGGGAGTGGCAGGATACATTCACAGTTAGTGGCAAGGAAAAAAAACCTGTAACCAAGAATGTTCTACACAGAAAGATTATTCAGAGTGAAAAGAGAAGTAGAGATTCCCAGACAAAAATTGAAGGACTTAGTCACTAAACATGCCTTAGCAGAAATATTAAAGGGACTTACTAAAGTGGAAAAGAAGAGGCCATAATTAGAAATAAGAAAATTCTGAATGGAAAGAATTGCAATCACTTACAAAGCTAGTATGAAGGTTAAAAATGAAAGTAGTAAAATCAGTTACATCAAAAAAATTACAGACACATGAAAAAGTGCTCAACATCACTCGGCATCAGGGAAATCCAAATCAAAACCTCAATGAGATACCACCTCACACCAGTCAGAATGGCTAGAATTAACAAGTCAGGAAACGACAGATGTTGGCGGGGATGCGGAGAAAGGGGAACCCTCCTACACTGTTGGTGGGAATGCAAGCTGGTGCAGCCACTCTGGAAAACAATATGGAGGTGCCTCAAAAAGTTGCAAATAGAGCTACCCTACGACCCAGCAATTGCACTACTGGGTATTTACCCCAAAGATACAAATGTAGGGATGCGAAGGGGTACGTGCACCCCAATGTTTATAGCAGCAATGTCCACAATAGCCAAACTGTGGAAAGAGCCAAGATGTCCATCGACAGATGAATGGATAAAGAAGAGGTGGTCCATATACACAATGGAATATTATGCAGCCATCAAAAGGAATGAGATCTTGCCATTTGCAACGACGTGGATGGAACTGGAGGGTGTTATGCTTAGTGAAATAAGTCAATCAGAGAGAGACATGTATCCTATGACCTCACTGATATGAGGAATTCTTAATCTCAGGAAACAGACTGAGGGTTGCTGGAGTGGTGGGGGGTGGGAGGGATGGGGTGGCTGGGTGATAGACACTGGGGAGGGTATGTGCTATGGTGAGCGCTGTGAATTGTGCCAGACTGTTGAATCACAGATCTGTACCTCTGAAACAAATAATGGAATATATGTTAAGGAAAAAAAAAGAAGAAGATAGCAGGAGGGGAAGAATGAAGGGGGGTAAATCGGAGGGGGAGATGAACCATGAGAGACGATGGACTCTGAAAAACAAACTGAGGGCTCGAGGGGGGTGGGGGGATAGGTTAGCCTGGTGATGGGTATTAAAGAGGGCACGTTCTGCGTGGAGCACTGGGTGTTATGCACAAACGATGAATCATGGAACACTACATCAAAAACTAATGCTGTATGGTGATTAACATAACAATAAAAAATTTAAAGAAAAAAAAAAGAGACACCAGGGTGCACACACACAGAGGAAAGACCATCGGAGGACACAGTAAGAAGGTGGCCATCTGCAAGGCAAGGAGAGAAGCCCCAGAAGAAACAAAACCTGCTGACACTTTGATCATGGACTTTTAGTCTCTAGATACCAGCTCCCTTTGCCTAAATACACATGTGATTACACAGCAGCACTACACTTTAATAAATGCCAATCTGAAGTGGTTCTTCTCCTGGGCTTGAATGGTCTCTTCACTCATATGCCTTGATCAGTACTCAGATGAAGATGCAAGAAGAATCTCCTGCATTCTCTCAAGCTTTCTCTTTGCTCAGAGTTCTCCTCCATGGTGCTCTGCCCTCAGATTTGTTGTAGATTTTGTCACCCTGAACTCTGAATTGTTTCCTCAACTCAGGGAGACTGTGGGACTCTGTGTTTCCCCTTCCTGTGTTCAAAACTCCAAACAGGAAACTGGAACAATCCTAGGGCTTACCTCATTTGTTTCTCTTCTCTCAGGGATCATTATCTAAATTTCCATAAAATACCAGACCAGTACTCCTCAAAACCATCAAGGACATCAAAAAGAAGAAAAGCATCAGAAACTATCACACTCCAGAGGAGCCTAAGGAGACATGATGACTAATTGTAACATTGTATTCTGGATGGGATTCTGGGGCAGAAAAAGGACATTAGGTAAAAACTAAGGAAGTCTGAATAAAATATGAACTCTAATTAATAATAATGTATCAATATTGATTCACCAGTTGCAACAAATGTATCATACTCAGGTGAGATATTAACAAGAGAGTAAATAGATGCAGGGTATACAGAACCCTTCTGTATCATCTTCCTAACTTTTTTGTAAATCTAAAACTATTCAAAATTAACTTATTTTTAAAAAGCAAAAAAAAAATTACTTAAGGGGACTCACAAAATAAGATGTAAAATAGCACAACATATACATGAAATGTGGAGTCAGGTAGTAAAAATGAAGTTCTTTCAGAATGTGTTCAAACTTAACTGACCATCAACTTAATATAGACTTCTGTATACTTAGGATGTTATATATGACCTCATGGTAACCACAAAGCAAAAACCTATAGTAGACACAAAAAGTAGCGAAGTGTAATACTAAAGAAGCCATCACTCCCAAGGAAAGACAACAAGAAAAGGAACAATAACAACCAGAAAACAAGTAACAAAAAGCCAATAACTGTACATTTATTAATCATTACTTTAAATGTAAATGGTCTAAATGCTCTAATCAAAACACATAGGGTGATAGGATGGATGAAAATACAAGACCAACCAAATGCTGCCTACAACAGACTCACTTCAGACTTAAAGACTTACAGACTTAAAGTGAAGGGATGGTCAAAGAATTTCATGCAAATGGAAGCAGATAAAAGCCTGGGAAGCAAAACTTCTATCAGACAAAATTGATTTTAAACAAAGATTGACAAGAGACAAAGGAAGGCACCACATAGTGATAATGGGATCAACCCATAAGGAGATAAAATAATTATAAATATGCACCCAATGTTGGAGCACCTAAATACATAAAGCAAATATTAACAGACATAAACAGAGAAATTGACCATAATGCAATAATACTAGGAAATTTTAATACCCCACTTACATCAGTGGATATATCAATCATCCAGAGAGAAAATCACTGAGGAAACAGTGTCTTTGAGTGACACATTAGACCAGATGGATTTAACATACATCCAGAACATTCTGTCCAAAACCAACAATATACATTCTTTTCAAGTGCACATGGACCATTCCTCAGGATAGATCACATGTTAGGCAACAGAACAACTCTCAATAAACTAGAAATCAGTTATAAGAAAAAACTGGAAAAAAGGCCTACATATGAAGGGTAAACAACACATTATTAAGCAACCAATGTGTCAGCAAAAAATCAAAGAGAAAATTCAAAAACAAAAAAATACAAGGAGACAAAAGAAAATACAATGGTCCAAAATCTTTGGGATGAAGTTCAAGCAGTTCTAACAGGGAAATTAATAGTGATACAGGTCTACCTCGAAAAACCAAGAAAAATCTCAAATAACCTAAGCTTACACCTAAAGACACAAAGAATAAACAGAGCCCAAAGTCAGTAGAAGAAAGTAAATAAAAGACCAGAGTAGAAATAAGAGAAATACAGACTAAAAAAAAAAAAAAAAAATAGAAAAGATCAATGAAAACAAGAGTTGGTTCTTTGAGAAGGCAACATTATCAAAATTGATAAAGCTTCAGCTAAACTCCTCAAGAAAAAAAGGGAGAGGAACCAAATAAATCTAAAATGCAGAAAAGAACCTGTATCACAGAAATACAAAGAATTATAAGAGAGTACTGTGAAAAGGGACAATTTCAAAGAAATGGATACATTTCTAGGAACATGCAATCTTCTAAATGGAGTCAGGAAGAAATAGAAAATTTGAATAGATCAGTTACTAGTAACAAAACTGAATTGGTAATTAAAAAAACTACCAAAAAACCAAAGTCCAGGACCAGATGTATTCTCAGGTGAATTCTATCCAATACCTAAGAAGAATTAATATCAATCCTCTTCAGCTAGTCCAAAAAATGTAAGACAAAATCTTCCAAACACATTCTATGAGGCCAGCAAAACCAAAAAAGGACACCACACACACACACACACACAAAAAGGATAATTATAGGCCAGTATCGCTGATGTAGAAAGATGCAAAAACCCTCAACAATATACAAGCAAACTGCATTCAAAAATACATTAAAAGGATCATTCACCACAATCAAATAAGATTTATTCTGGGGTGCAAGGATTATTTAGTATCTGCAAATCTCAATCAATACACTATGGTAATAAAATGAATAAAAATCATATGCTCATCTTACTAGCTGCAGAAAAATCACTTGACAAAATGCAACATCCTTTCATGACAAAAACTCTCAAAAAAGTGGATTTTTAGAGGGAACATACCTAATAAAGGCCATGTGTAACAAACGCACAGGTAGCATTTACTCAATGGTGAAAACCTCAGAGCCTTTCCTCTTAGACTAGGACTAAGACAAAGATGTCCATTCTGACCACATTTATTCAACATTTTACTGGAAGTCCTAGTCACAGCAATTAGACAAGAAAAAGAAAAAGCATCCACATTGGTAAGGAACGGGTAAAACTGTCAGTATTTGCAGATGGCATGATATATAGAAAATATGGAAAACCCTAAAGACACCACTAAAAAAGTATTAGAGGTAATAAATAAATAATGTTGTAAGGTACAAAATTGAGAAATCAGTTGCATTTTTATACACTAATAATGAAGTTGCAGAAAGAGAAATTAAGAAAACAATTCCATTTACACTGGCACCAAAAGGAATAAGATATGGAGGAATAAACTGAATAAAGGAGTTTAAAGACCTGTACCTAACAATTATAAAAGATTGATTAAAGTAATTGCAGAGGACACAAAAGAATGGCAAGACATACAATGCTCATGGATTGGAAGAATAAATATTGTTGAAATGTCCATACTGTACAAAGCTATCTGTAGACTCAGTTGATGTCTATAGAAACACCAACAGCATTTTCCAAATAATTAGGCAAATAACTCCAAAGTTTGTATGGAACCACAAAAGTCTCTGAATAGCCAAAGCAATTTTGAGAAAGAAGAACAAAGCTGGAGTTATCACAATCCCAGATTTCAAGATATACTATAAAGCTACACTAATCAAAACTATATGGTAGTGGCACAAAAACACACATAGATCAACAGAATAGAGAATCTAGAAATAAACCCACACTTACGTGGTCAATTAATGTATGACAAAAGAGATAAGAGTATATAATGGGGAAAAGACTGTGTCTTCAACAAACTGTATTGGGAAAAATGGACAGCTACACACCCAAAGAAGGAAACTGGACCACTTTCTTACACCAAGCACAAAAATAAAAGCAAAATGGAATAGAGACCTCAATATGAGACCTGAAACCATAAAACTCTTAGATGAAAACATAGGCAGTAATCTCTTTGACATCAGCTTTAGCAACATTTTTCTAGATCTGTCTGTTCAAGGCAAACAAAAGCAAAAATAAACTATTGGGACGACACCAAAATAAAAAGCTTTTGCACAGCGAAAGAAACCATCAAACAAAAAGGCAACCTGCTGAATGAGAGAAGGTATTTGCAAATGATATATCTGATAAGGGGTTAATATCCAAAGTATATACAGAACTTAATCAACCTAACACAAGAAAAATAGTCTTATTAAAAATTGGGTGGAGGACCTGATCTGACATTTTTTTAAAGAAAGATACAGATGGCCAACAGGTAGGAGAAGATGCTCAACATCACTAATCACTGATCACCAAAAATGCAAATCAGAATGACAATGAGTTATCACCTTACACTTGTCCTAATAGCCAGTATCACAAAGAGAAGGAATAACAAGAATTGATGAGGATGTGGATATAAAAGAACCCTCGCGCACTGCTGGGAATGCAGCCGCTGTGGAAAACAGTACAGAGGGTCCTCAAAACATTAAAATTAGAAATACTGTATAATCCAGTAATTCTACTATTGGGTTTACCCAAAGAAACCCCCTAGATTTTTGCAGCATTATTTACAATAGTTAAGTTATGGAAGCACCCTAAGTATCCATAGATGAGTGGTAAAAAATATGTGGTATATATAAACATTCCACTATTACTCAGCAGTAAAAAAGAATGAGATCTTGCCATTTGCAACAACATGAGTGGACCTAGAGGGTATTATCCTAAGTGAAGTCAGTCAGTCAGAAAGACAAATACCCTATGATTGCACTTATATGTGGAATCTAAAAAATGAATAAAGATGAAAAGCAGAAACAGACCCATAATACAGAAAACCATCTGGTGGTTGCTATAGAGGAGGGGGTTGGCAAAAAAAGGGTAGGGGGAGCACCCGGGTGGCTTAGTCGGTTAAGCAGCTGCTTTTGGCTCAGGTCATGGTCTCAGGGTCCTGCATCAGGCTCCCTGCTCAGCGGGGAGCCTGCTTCTCCTTCTCCCTCTGCCCCTCCCCCCGCTTGTACTTTCTCTCTCTCTCTCAAATAAAATCTTTTTAAAACATGGGGAGAGAGGGGAGTGGGAGGTACAGACCTCCACTTACGGAATAAGTCACAGGAATACAAGGCAGAGCATAGGGATTGTAGTCAAGGATATTGTGATAGCACTGCATGGTGACAGAGGGTAGCCACACTCGTGGTGGGCACAGCCTAACTTGTAGAGTTGTCCAAACACTGTGTTGTACACCTGCAACTGTTACATTGTGTTATCTGTACTTCAGTAAAAAAAGAGAAAAAGATACATTGAGATATACTGTCATTAATTTTTATAACACCAGAGACAGAAAGATGATGATGAGACAGACTTATGGACATACAAGGAGAAAAATCATATCCACTGGAGTAGAAAACAGAATGACATCTGAATTTCTAGCAGCAAATTTTGAGGGGAAAATCATTTCCAAATAAGAATTTAATGCCTAATGAAACCAATCAGGCTGAGAGTGAACTAACGACATTTCAGACACCCAAAATCTTTAAAAGGTCACTTTGCAGACACTCCTTCTAGCCCTGAGGCTCTGAGAGATGCCGCACATACTACTCTATGTTGCCTTGGTCTTACAGCATCTTTTGGTAGCACAGTGATCAGCGGACAAGCTAGTGAGCACTTGGTAGACAGCGCTCTGGATTGTCACTGTATCAGAGCTCTGCATATTGCACAGGCCTTTTTGGTCGCTGAAACAAAGATTTTCCAATCTCACATGATGACTTCACACAGGCAGGTCTTAGAGGACCGCATGCACTCATTGGTCGCTGTTTGAGGCTACGGCTGTGTTAATTCCAGCAAGGTTAGCTGTGTCTATGGAGCTGTCTACAGTGTCAGCTCAGCTAAAACAAAATAAAAAATATGACCACTTTATGGAAAGACATCTTCAGCAAAAATAAAAATTCTTTCTCTCTCAGTCTATATGATCAGAAGTAGGCATGCACTGGGTCAGCACTCAGCTCTTAGACGGTGTTTAATAACTGTGGACTGGCCAACTGCTGAACTCACTGACCAAAGACTGCATGAAGGTGAAGAGAATTACATGATTGGTTATCTTTCCTAATTCTGCAGTGAGAGCAGTATGGGAAATGCACATAGCAAATGGCCACAAAGACCACCCTAATTCACAATGAAATCAATGTATAGAATTGGAGAAAAGTATAAAGAAGTGCATAGAAGAATAAAAGACTAAATTCTGACCTTAGCCTATGGAGGACCAAGCTGTACTTTATATAAGCCAATTTAAGTAGGATCTGCAGAAGATAATAAATCCCAGAATAAGTTGCCTGAAATGTCATGTTGTAATTTCACTATCTTTTTAAAACTCTGGGTCTTGTGTTAAAAACATAAATTACATTTAGGTCACTTGTACCTCGGTGTGAGTAAGTTTCAGGTCCATTTACAGGACAGATACAGGATAGAGCACAGAGCTTGGTGCAAATGGGCAGAAATGGGCATGCAAACAAGGACTGAATGAGTCAGAGATGGGCAGCGAGGGTGCAGGTCCATGGACCTCCAAAGTATCGAGCTCCCCTCACATGCTGGGGGGCCATCCAGTGATCTAAAGCCACAATGAATTCTTATCATGAAAATCAACTGGTAAGAAAAACTTTGTTGAGAGGAGGAATAGTTACAGGCAGGTGAGGTAGGATTTGTCTGGCTTCCAAATACTTATTAAACATGTTGCCAAAACCCCCAGGTTGTATATCAGCCAGCTGGGGATTAATTTAGATTTGTGTGGAATCTAAGCTTCCCTGTCCGTCCTGAGTTGCTGAAGAAAGGAATTGTTAGGCAGAGCTTTGGAGCCAGCCCAGGGACTCGGACTTAATAAAGCATTTCAGAGGGGATCAGAGGTTCTGGGGTGATCAGGGTATAAATTCCTAATCTCTGTATACACATTTGATCATTTGTTCAGCCCCACAACTCATCACCACCAGGCATGCCGTGTGAAATATTTCCCCTGACCTCCCGCACAGCCCCACCCGTCACTCATTCAGATTGGCCTATTGGAAATTGTCTGAATATTGCACAAAGGCTGCTAAACCCTGGATAGCACAGGAGCTTGAATCAATTTACCCTTCTGTGCTCTCATTTATATTATTGAAATTTAAAACTGCATTTAGTTTATTAATGCCAAAATGGTTATCTGGAAAAGAATAAAGCCCCATAGAAGCTGCTGTCTTTGTCATTTTAGCACAGTGAATAGGAGATGTATTTAAAATGTCAGGAGATCAAGTCATTGTGAAGAGTTTCCTACCAAAGTGCAGTGAATTATTTGAAAGTCCCGGCATCGCAAGCAGCTAGTGCACCTTCTTGCCAGTCAGGTACAATTACTTCCGTAGATGTCAACTCAGTGCTCATTCTTACTGTCAGAACATCTCAAGTACAGCAAAATATAAAGACCTTGGTGTGTCAAAGCGTGAAGAAAATCGAGGGCTTAACATAGGGAGAGAAGAATGCAGCTCATGTGGAGTCCTACCTATTTCCTGGGCCTTTAAGGAACCTTGTTTGAAAGGTTGGGGTTATGCTTTATTTTATAATTGGTAAGCGTGAACTTTATTGCTCTGGTTCTTGACTTTTGTACTAAGATCCACAGTCCTCATTTCTCCATGGACCCTGTAGAATTTACTCCTTTGGATTTTATCATCTATTTTCCTGTATGCTGTCTTGCATTGCTGCTAATTTGTTCCTGTAAGTATTTCTTGCCCTTTTAGTTCTATATTAACTTGTTCTGCACATCCCCACGCCCTCTCCTCCATTCAGAGGACTATTAGGGCATGTCACCAGCACCCGATACGTTTGTTGATTGACATCATTGATACCCAGATATCACACTGATGACTGTTGTATTTGAGCTAAGCTAAATTATTGTGGAATTCAATGCTAAATTTAACTATTGTTTAGGGAAATTTACATTTTACTTCTGAAGTAACTGATTATATGTTACATGTAAAGAAAATTGACATCTGTAAAAACAGAAATCAAAGTGTGCCAATGACTTTCATTCTGTCAATGCCTTACCTACATCTCAGTTTTGTGAAAGAAGGAGATCTTAGTGTAGTCTTACTATTTATTGTAGGGCTGAGCTTGACTAGCAGTTAACAAATCTGGATTCTAGTTCCAATGCCATCGCTGTCCGGCTGCGCCTATGAGCAAATCACTCCCAACTTATTCTGGACTTACTTTTACCTTTCATAAATTTGTCAGAGAAGAGCATGTTTAGATTTTTAGATAGGGTTATATGGATGAAATAAGGTATCTGAAAGAATTCTGAAATATCAGAATGAGCCTCATTTCTTTATACCCCAAGTTAGTGTAGTCATTGTATAATTCTTTTAAGAAATGGTCAATTAAAACTTTAAACAAAAATCCTTTATAAAGCAGAATGGTAGAACTCCCATTTGTAAAAGTAAAGAGAGATTGCTCCTACTGTGAGAGTTCTTAGTGCTACCAACTGTTATTTTCAGATATTTGTATCCATTACGAGTCAAAGAATGACTTTCTCCCTTCCTAGTGTAAAGGTGCTAGTGACCTCGCACTTGCACATATCCTCTGTGCTCCTCGCACCCCCGCCTTTCCGACTCCGCCTTCTGTCAATGGGTCCTCCTCCCTGACCCACCTCGTAACACGCACAACTTGCGTCTGCTGTTAACATCCGCCTGTCTTAGGAGCAGGAGTTGTTTTTAGGAAAAAGGGGATGATGGGTTTGGCTCCAAACAGAAGTCTAAACATTAAGTTTAGTATTTCAAAACTTCATCTGGCCCTACTCTCTCGGCCTTCACTCTCACTCTCTTCCCCCATCCCGTAAGGCTACCAAGCGGTTGCACATGTGCTGATACTGAGCCTAAGTTTCTGTATTACCTCTGGGCTTTTGCTTGTTTGCTTTTCAGTCTTTATTTTATGCTTCTTTAATTCCCTGTTTCTGTCTCTCTTGATAAAACATGGTGTTCTGTTCAACATTATATTCACAAGAGTGCTTAGGAGATTGTTCTTGGGCAATGAGAAGCAGTCCATAAGAGCTGTTGAATTAAAGTGAATTGCTGGGCCACGTTTTGAGGTCCGGGTATCAAATTTAACATGTCAGGGACCTGGACAGAGAGTAAGTCTCTAGTGTTAGTGTGCTAGAAAAGAGTCTCTAAGTGTGACTAAAAGGGAAGAGTCATGCTGTCTGACCAATAAATGCTGGAGCTCACAATACACGAACTGCTAGAAATCAGTCACCCATGGCAGACATTCCAAGTCGTGAATGTTATTCTTCAATGCTCAGGAATTGTTTGATGTCTTTGACACACAGGATACGCATTTAAAGCCTATGGAGAGTCTATAGAACATAGGAGGCGTGCTTCAGAATTTAGGTAGGTTTTAAAAACAGAAAGGGTAAATACATGTTTGAATAAAAATTTCATTATACAGTCTCCATCTTTTGTTTAGAAAAAAAATCAAACTTGAAAAAAACATTTCAAGTGGGACAAGGCACAGCTGCTATTATTATTATTATTATTATTTTATTACATGAAGGTATCTTTCTCAAGAAACATTTCCTAGCATTTGGAGCCCTGTGAAGGCCACATCTGTACGAAGAAATAAGGGTGTTAACTTGAACTTTGTCATTGATAGGCTTCCCAAGCCTTTAAATTTTCTGTCCATTCATTCTCATCTGCCCTGCCTATTTGATTCACATTGTATTTTCTCCTTAGATTATTAAAACGGGAAGAAAGTTTCACATTTATTCCTCGGTCCCGTGAAGAACTTCCAGATAACTTTCCAAAGGAAATCCCTGGGATCTGCTATTTCCTGGAGGTAAGGACTGGTCCTAAGCAGCCAAAGCCTTCTCTTTCTTCCTCGAGGATAAAAAAAGTTTCCTACAACATTGGCACCATGTTTCTCCGGGAGACAAGCCTCTGAGACCTACCGCAGATCAAAGACTCCTCCAAAAAGCACAAGCCCAGAACATTGGGTCATGACAGGAGAGTGGAATGAGATGGTTTCTCCTTCACTACTTGGCTGAGAACAAGCAGCGGAATTTCTGTGTTATGTTAGGCAATAATCCTAGAAAAAGGTGGATGATGACTGTCAATTAAAAAAAAATGGAGGGGGGGTAATGAGATGTGTCCATCCATGTGAGTGTTTTTTGGTCATATATATATATACACATATATATTTTAAGTACGGGCCCCCTTCACAACTAATAAATAGATTCCATGTTTTCTTGTTTGTCACACATACAGCTATCTTTCCCCACTTATCTGTGTCACTTTTGAGAGCCATTTTTGATGACATATTCCTACATTTAGTGAGTTGGTATGTGAGGACTCTTTTCTAATTTTGTTTTTCTGAACAGACATTTCATACATACATCATGGCAGTGTGGTCAACTTCCCAGCAGGAAGAACTGTAACTCAGCAAAATATTTTAGGGATATTACCTATTTTTATACATCTCTCTTCTAGATAATTACATTTCACACAACATTACTCGATTTTCAGAATCTGCTACTGTGTAGTTGGTATATTTAATGTAACTGTAACCTATTAATCAAATATACTTTCACTTATTTAGACAGATTAGTGCTTGGACTGAGAATACATATAACCAAGGACTTAAGATGCTGAGAAAGCATTGTATGTCTGCTTAGTAAATATATCTTTTAGATTTAATTAATGTAGCATGGAATCCAGAGGAAATAGAATTTCCCAGTAAGAGATTTATCTGTAACTAGGATTACAGAAAAGTCTTGTTGCCATCTTCTAACAAACGTCAGTTAAAATGAAATGCTTTGCTGCATTGGACCCTTTTCAACTTAGCACTTATAAAATAGGTAGTTTGTACAATGTACTCAACTATATTCTAAAAATTTCCATGACTTGTTACCCCTCCCCCCACCTCTGCCCACTCCGCCCACTCTGCCCCCCGGATGCTTCCTAAGGGCTACCTGACACTGGGAGCAAATTCCTAGATGTTGGCGTTAGTGAGAAAGAGGTTGTGGGACATTTTGCCGAGAATGTTGTTTCTTGAGAAATAAGGGGGAAAAAACCCTGTGTTTTATGGCTTTGAGGTTTAAAAAAAAAAAAGAAAGGAATTTTTCTTCTGCAGTTTGATTGATGTGGCTCTTAAATTCAGTGAATCACCTTCATGAACACTGAAGTAGGTCTAACCTCCAGGCCCAGTCATTGCCATAGTGACAGGTAGGCTTCTATTGCATGTGGTGCTAAAATGAAGACCAAGACCTGTTCCCACTAATTAGCACTGCATGAAAATATCATCACACACTCACCCTGAAATTAGGAGCACAGTACATCCAGAGTTTTCCTATTTTGGATCTAATCTAAAACCCAAGTTTCTACTGAGGTTAATGAACTGGAAATATTTGTTTCCGTGAAACCTTGGAGTGGCCGTTTTTCTCCAGACGGTATACTCATTGAGAGCTTATGTCTACTGAATGTAATAGAGTGATTTCTCTGGTCAGGCATTTTGGCTGCGTTATGATTTATTTATGCCGTAACTCAGCTACGGAGCGTATTAACTGGTGTCCAGTGTAGTCTGTGAGGCTTGTTAGTGTTTTTAAGTTCTCTAAGTGTGTAGCTAGAAAACATTTATCGATATGCAAAGTATTTGTTATAATGGTGATCACTTCTGTAACTGTTGAACTCTGTGTCACCCCAAGGCTTATGAGGACACTAGTGCAACACATAGTTTGGAGACAGGATCTAGACCATGAGCTTTCTGAAGCCTTGCCTATCCCTCTCCTCCCTCGGTCTAGGTCTCTGTTTTTAACAACGTGGGGGGCCAGAAGGCCAGTGTGTTTATTTGAGGGGAGTTTTATAGACCGGGGACAGGGTGCTCTCATGGGGGTAATTATAAAGGAATTTCTTCAGAGCCCTGGGAAATTAACGCACTTCCTTCACGGGGAACGAGGCGGAGGTTTACAGTTGCTGTGGACGGAACAGGCTGGGAGCACCTCGGTCCTCACACTGAAAACAGACAACACTTTAGCCAGGTGCTCTGTACAGCACAGGGACATGGGGAGAGAACCCAGCTTCACCGAAATAATTTATGCTTATTTTGCATAGGAACTTAGAGATTATGATAAACTAAATAAATGTTTTGGTGGTAAGCGATGTGTTTCATAACCATAAGGCGGCAAGGGACTTAGAGTAATCATCCAATCTATTTCTCTGCTTTTTGTGAAGATTTGTCTAAGTAACTATTCTAGATATATCATCATTCTCTCTATACTTTAAGAATATCTGTAGGAAGCATATTTTAAAAACATCATTGAAAATCCGCTTCATTACCCAGTAATTGGTAATAGGGCCCAAGACACTAATTGTATATACATTCAATTTGTCCAAAGAATAACAAACTCTTTTAGTTTATATGGTTCTACTTAGAGAAGAAGTAGCCATTTACATTGTCACAAATATTACAATGAAAAATATACCAGAGATCTATCATATATCACAGGATATAAACCACACTTTTCAAACAATGTAATCTAAATGTATCCTTGAAGCTACAGTCTGAGGCAATAGTCTAATCTGTTACCATATTGCCAACCTCCTGCAGCTGATTCTTAGTTACACTGTTGCTGTGTCTTTGCAAGTTGCTGCTAAGGTGGCTGTTCATCCTCACCGCACTCACAGAAGTTAGAAGCTGTGAAAAACTATTATATTTGTATTTGTCCTATGTAATACAGTCTACGTATCCTCCATTTAGGAACTGTGACTGCAACACTGGGTCATAGTATTTCATTTGACTAATATCTGTACAGTATTCTTACCTAAAAATTATTGCAAACATCATGCCTTGTAGTGTGGCACATTAGAAAGAATGTAAATGGATGTCCTATTAGAAATCACAGTGATATTAGATTAGGGAAATGGCTTTAACCCACTCTAAAAGGGAAACATTAAAATATAATTTGGTACTTACAGCTCCTCTGGTTTAGTGTTTTTTTTTTTAAGGCAACTATTTTGAAGTCACTTTATGACTAGGCATCAGTACCAGAGATTCACATTGGCATCAGTATTATTTTGATAGAAACAAAGTCATTTGCAAATAAGTCAGTTATCCAACAAAGTCACATATGTACCCCCAAACAGTGCACAGTATGTGCTTTGGGAATCTTAATAAATAGGTACCATTTACCATAATAAAAAAAGAAGACTCCTCAATGCCTGCAGAACACGAATTGTTGCGTCTCTCCACTATATAGCATGGTATATAGCGAGGGAAAGAAGATAACGCTTCTATGTAATAGGTGACCAAACTGTCTAAAACCTGCCTTGATATTCATTTCTTCTACTTTAAATTATTTTGGATTTCCCTTTTAATATATGACTCTGTGGAGTCCAGTGAGCCATGACCTATTAGGACTCTGAGGCAGGCACCTCTGCCTGAGACTTAAGAGTGGGACCATGGATTCAGCACTTCAAATGTGAACTCTCACAGTCTCACGCTTGGTTCTCCTGTCCAGGGATAGCTCTGGTTATCTGATACTGTTATCAGAGACATAGTGTTCTGTTGTTAAAGTGCAAAGCGTGCCTCTCTGGGAAACACAGAGCAAAGCAAGGCAACAGCTTAGACAAAATCTTTCACAAGTGCAGCCAGGCTTTTAATTTTGTAAAATGCTCCAAAGATTTCCAGCAATAAAGCAAAATTAAATTGACATATACAAAAGGCAAAGCCTCGGAGTTTGGAAAACCACCAAACTCTGTGTTTTGTACAGAAATATTGCTGCCAATTGATATCACATATTTGAGGTTGTGAGATATCAAGGAAGTCAAAATCACGATTGTAATTAAATGTATTCACTGAAGGCTCCTTGGGATCCTGGCTTGCCGAGGGAAGGTGTTATGGATCATTAGGGCAGAGAATAAAACTTGTACACGTAGGTTTCTGTCTTCTCAAGCATTTCGAGCACTACTGAGCCCATGCCTACTCCGTGCTGGCAGTGGAAACCTTCTCACTTCCTCAAACCCAGCCCCAACAAACACTAGCCTCTCTGCATCTCTGACCCCAACGTGGCCACGGCAAGAGTTGCTGACCTCAGGCAGACAGGAAGACCCACGTAACGATGCACTTCTGAAGTGGATGAACCATTCCCAGTTGTGCTGGGGCATTGCTAACATCTGAAGCTTTTCTCTGTGCTTTTTCTTCCAAAAACCACTCTGACTCCAAGCACTTAGTGTAACTACCGAAAATTCATTCGAAGTGAATTATATATGGCCCTGAATAGGCTTTAGGGGACACCAGAGGCCTTTTAGCCAACAATGCCTAGAAACTCAAGTCCAAGAACCAAGAACCAATCAATAGCAACCTAGGTATTATTATTAGGTTACAGATCCTCAACTATAAAAATTATGTTATTTCAGGGGCTTCTATAAGCCTATGTTACCAGATACAGCTGGAAAAACATGGTGCGTGAGAGACTGAGTAGTGAGAATTTAACATATGCCAGTCTGAGTGACGATTCCTTATGGGCAGCTGTCAATATGCATATGCTTCCTTCACAGCAGCTAATTTCGTATCTACATAAAGTGTTAACACACATGACTGAACAAACCTTACTGTTACAGGGATAAATTGGCCCCAGCAGTGGACTCAGTTTGAGGGTCCTCGAGGTGGTGAATGAAGAACAGACACTGCCATTATATACAGATGAACATAAATCTTGTCAGAATACACTGAGATAGTGTGCAAAATTCCTTCCTCACACTTGAAACCTAAGTATTACTGTCCTGCCACCTTTGTTTCCTTCCTTTGTTCCTTTTCCCTTTCATTAAAAAAAAAAGTCAATGATACAGTCAATCTCATGTTGTAAAATAGTTTCAGTTTTCTAAAGTAATGAATCCTTTTTGTGGGTGGATGTAGGGATGTGTGCATGTAGATATTACATGTTTAAAAGGAGTGACATTTTGGAAGGGCCTGGAATGTTGAGAAGTTTGCATTTTTATTTCCAATATGTTGTGACCAGAACACAACTTCAGTCAAGTGCTTCATTGTATTCCCATCCTTATTAAGAAATTATCCTGTTCAATGGTTCAGCTCATCAGCATGACAGTATCTGGCTGCCCCTGTAAGAATTACCTAGGAAGCCTTCAGAAATACAAATTACTGAGCTTTACACCTGCAAAGATTTGGATTCAGTAGGTGGCAGGTGTGGCCTAGGAGTCTGTATTTAGAAAATCACTCTAGGTAATGAGAATATAAAGCCAGATTTGGGCATCACTGAAGAGCATTCAAATAATCCCAATTACCAGGAATAAAAGCAAGTTGACTAAGAGAGTAGTGTATTATTTCATTTGTAGTTATTTTGAAAAGCGAAGTATTCTGAGCTTTGTAGCATTATTTCTTTCACAAGTTTTAATTTTAGCTTTGGTCTCAAATTTACAGTCTGCTTTTGGAGCAGGAGTCTTCAAACTTATTAGAAACAGAAGTCAACACTAATAAGCATGAGGAAAGAATATTGCTCATTATAGGGCTATTAGGCGCAGTAGACACAGTACCATTTTCTGAGTTACCACCAGAGCTGTGCAGTATCTCACAGTATTTACCAGTCCGCACCACCAGGCTATAAACTACAAACTTTTGGACAGAGAAGTGAATGTCAAAGTGACAGCTTGATTTCCGAATGCTTTGATTTTTATGTTCTAAAGAAATCACCAACTTAATACTTAGTCTCACTCTGTACTTCTCACACTGAATTGTGCATTCATCTAAAAATGATTTCCTAGCAATACTTTATTACAACCTTTCAAGCAATAATTTAAGCCATGGTATGATGCCATATAAAACCTGCACTTCTGTGCACTTCATAGAACCTTTAGGGAAATAGAGACATGTTTTATACAGCAATAATATAGCTGGTGTGGACTTTCAAAAGATAGTCGTGATTCTCCTACAGCAAAATGAGCAAGTGATAACTTGGATAAAAATTATCTGAGCAAACGACATGGTTCATCTATCTCAGAAGCCGTTCATTTGCACACATGCTATGAAGTAATAGACTCCCATCATGTTATTTCTGTTGGATAATGTTAAAAATACCTATCATAATATGATTTCTATTCCTCTGAAGAGATCTGTGTATGTAATGTTGCCCAGACTTTCAGATCTTTGTAGAATATCATAGTGAGGAGTATTTAAGGACGGATAAATGAGTAAAGGTACAGCAAAGGTTGGATGAGTTGATTGAGAATGTAGGCTTTGCAAAAACATAGATGGACCTTGGGATAAGTTAATTCAATTCTTGCTTTGGTAAGGTCTTAGAAGATGAAAGATTAAAGATAAAAAGAGCTCATTACTACTGTTTTCTATGATGGCCAATATTTAGTAAGTAAAATAGTATGGTTGGATGTCATCTGTAGTATAATGAATAAACATCTGAAAATGATTATGGAGCCATATTGAAAATAACTTGCCCTTCTCTATTTTGATGCAAGCACTAAAGCTTATATTTTTCAAAATGAGTAATTCATATATTTAACCTTAAAATGCAATTTTAATCAAATATAGAATAGTCAATAATAATCAGTCCTTTATAGTTAAATTACTCCTCCATCATTCGGCATAACATAGCTCAAGGCAGGTGGTAAACTTATGTTACAATGAGGAACTTCTAAACATCAGGTTGTTATTTAGCAAAGTCATATAAATTTAGGATCCATTCCTAAACCTCTAAATAAGATTACAGCTCCTATTATTGCCTCTCCTCTCTGGGTAAGCTCTCTTCTAATCATGAATCTGAATACAATTGGAGTGGTGGGTGGGTTTGCTGCTGGTTTACCTTTCTGTTAACCATTGCAAAACTTAAGGTAGCATCCTTCTTTTCACAATTTAGAAAACCCCCCTGTAAAAATCCAACAGGATTGTTCATTCCCTGAGAAAGTTTTTGATAATTATCTTTTTGCATATCATTGGATGCTTAATTCTTCATAAACATGCTTCTCATTGTTAACAAATAATGGAAATACTTAATTTGAACCTATTATGGTGAATTTATCCTTTCATTTAATTCATCTAGCTGGTGATCAGATCATTCTAAATATTAGACTTATGTACTGTTGCTTATTATTTGAAAGCAGAAAAAAAGCAAGCGTAAGTAATATCTTGTTTCTGAGTCTTGATGCATAGTTTGAAAATAAAGGAATCAGTTCATATTCAGCCTTCTTCTGTGGCCTTTTCACTATTTGGAGATAAAGAGGGGGTTCTACTAAATCTGTTTTTACTGTGGTCTACTAAATGTAATTAAATATAAGTAGGACCGTAATGCATTAATTGGGGGTACTATCAGAAATGTGCAGAATTGCTTCTTCACACCACCCCACTTTTTAAAGACAAGCCTCGTATTTTTCTGCCTGGCAGTTGTACATCAGACCCAGGACCCAGGGACAGATGGAGAGGGTGGGGATGGGCAAGAGCTTTAGAAGAGAGGGAGCAAAAAGATTTAATTGTTTTCTGCATGAAGGTACAGATACTCTTAAAGGAGAGGCAGTTTCCACAATAGACACATGTGGTTTAATGGAAACCAGATGACTTATTTGACTGCTGGTCATTCTTATTTTAACAAGAAAAGAGGAAAATAAAATCCTTCACAAGCCATTTTCAGTTTTCCTGGGAGGTAATGTCAGCCTCTCAGCCGCTGCACAGATCAGTGCAACTGGGATTAGAACCTCACAGAGCTATAGATAGAAACTCTCTGAAGGTGGCAGGTAGAACTAGTCTTGGTTACCATGATGAAGGTAAATGAAGATGTCAGAACATCTGGACTGAAGGAACAAATAGGTAGGCCAGATGCCAGCCCTGCCATATGTCACAGAATAGCCTGCTAAAATTAGCACCAAAGAACCAACTTCCAGCGTGCAAGTGATATTAAAACATTTTTTCCCCTTTTATAACACGCCTGGCTGAGCTAATGCCCAGTGAGAAGAATACAATTTAATTTTACACACGCTTTTGCTGTGTGTTCTGACATTACAGAAATGATCTCTTTCCCTAGTTGGGAAATTTAATCAGAAAGAATGAAAAATACACTGTGTTCTAAAATCAGTAAAAATCATTTTTGGAGCCATACTCTATTCCATATTCTTCTCCACATCGTCCTCAAGTGGGGCTTGGGCTGCTAGCAGAACAAGTGTTGGACTTTAGACAGAAGCCCTTCTGACCCTGAGTCCATCCAGCTCCTGCAGGGAGGCTGCAGAGTTGGAGCTGGGAGGAGTCACCCGAGCAGGGGAGGGCGTTCTGCGGGAGAGAAGAGCCATTCTCTGTCCTCCGAAATTAGAAGTGGCTGGGTAGCTCTAATCCACACTGAGAGATGTTTCACTTATATGTAACGGGTTAATTCAGGCAGAGATTGTTTAGGACAGAAAAATTTTTAAGGGAGTAAACAAATCTGAATCACTTTTCATCAGAATTATCAGCTAGAAAAAGAATTTAGGACAAAGATTTGCTGTCTTGAAAGAGTCAGCTTACGTCCCAGTCAGAATGCTAGACCCTTTTTGAAAGCTTTCTAAATGTATCAAGTTCTTCAGCACTGAGAAAGAAAGATAATTTTATTGGTGGAGTCCTTAAGGCTTTGTCCCCTGGAAATACCATATAATCATGATATGCATTTAAATCATTTTTTTCTCTATGTTTTCCATTTGTGGCAGAAAAAATACAGAGGATGTCACAAAAACAGACTTACAAATTGTGGCATTAAGCCATGGTTTACAAATTTGGCAACATTCTTTTACTTAAAATACTGTGCTGTTTTTAATGACATAAGGGAAAAGAAGAATCGTCAAGTAATACTGTATTAAGACTTGTGCACGTTAGGATGATTCATATCCATATTCCTATTGTTCTCAGAATAAAATCTAAGTCAAAGCTAATTTATATTCAAATCATTTGAACAATAAATATAAATAATCTGCATCACCTCTGACTAACAGGAATCTATACATGTCTGAACCCAATGAGACATCAAATCCTAGAACTGCTCTACTTTTACGGTCTCTCCTTTATGCTCAATACTGCTAACTTTCAAGACCAGCAAGAGAAGATAGCTTTCTTTTGAGGGTGGGGGTGATCCGGATCAAATCTGGATCAATATATTTATGTATAACCACTTAAAACATTTTTTTTTGCTTTTTTTCATTCAAATCTCCATGAAGTGGAACAAAATATTGGAGTGGCCAAGATAGTTTATCAACAACATGAAATTTTGGTATAAATTACCTTCCAAATTTTATTGGTATAAATTACCATGTTGAAATGAAAGCCAAAGCTTGGCTTGGAGTCTCAGATGAATTGTTTTTATGTTACTTGACTACAAAGAACTACCAGGAAAAAATTAACTCTTATGGTAGGTCTCATCCTAGCCAGGAGGATCTCGATAACCTAGATGACTGCATGACTTCCTATACTAATTCAGAGAGGTGTTTTTAAAAATTCTTTAATTTTTGCTCTTGTACAAAGACGATTAGTGGGTGACAGCCAAAATTATTATTCCTTTTTTAAATCTGCTTCAGCTGTGTCATCAGGCACTTGTCAAGTCCGTCCCTTTCGCCGTTATATCACGCAATGACCTGGGATAATGGGTCCGCATCACTTTTACTTTCTTCGATCCTTAAAAACACCCTACTCCCTATCTAAAAGAATCCTCCTACTAACATGCGAATGGATACCTAACTATAGGAGGTATCCTGTTTATTTTATGAGCATCTCTTCAATACTTTTGACTGGATTCAGCTGGACTGCAGGAAAAAGGACAGCAATAGGGAAGATGAAGAGAGACAGGAAAATCCAGTTTTGCCTACATCAAAATCAGGTCTATAGTCCAGGCCCATTAACCCAGAAGAAAGCTGAAAAAAAAAAAAAAAAGATGAACCGATTATAGATTTTTAAATACGGCGTTCATATTTAACAGAATGTCAAAGTTCATCATGTCAAAGCTTTGATAAACAAACTTTGAAAAAACATGCTCATCGGAATGAATCTATTTAAAAGTACAAGAACTCCTTGCCTTATAAGAGGCCCCCCCGCCCCACCCCCATGCAGCATTTGTCTTCCGTTGGGAAAATGTGGAACTATGTCTTCAGTCAGTATTCGCCGTATGTCCTCACTAAATGCTAGTATAATCTTTACGATGATGAGAGACAGTGAAAGGGCCCAAATCTCAAGTGTGGCTATAACTTGAGCATCAGTAGCATTCGATACTGTTTCTGAGGAAGGGTCTTGGCAAGTGTAAGGGGCATGGCCTCTGTGTCCAGGTGTTGGGGGCAGGAGACTAATCAGGCCCTCAAAGGTGGCCAGCATCCTCAGCTTCTCCCTTTTCTCTTTTCATTCTTTCTTTCTCTCCTTCCCCTCCCCCACTTCCGTTCTCCTTCCTACCTTCCTTTCTTCTTTTCTTATGAAAGATGTGAAAATACTGCTTCACTATTTGGCTTCTATTTTTCACTTGCACATTACTGAGCACAGTGTGGCTTCAGGAGATAAGAAAAAGAAGGTGCACTCTTAGAGATCATTTGGGGAAGGAAGTGACTGAGATAACAGGCGCTGGCTTCTCAGTTCACAAGACGGGAGATTAAAATACATCTATGTTTGTTCTTTTACACCGAATTTGAACACTTTCTCAAGAAGTATCAGGGTCAAGTTTTTTGGACAATCTCCTATTTTTGCCCCCACAGAAATCTTCATTTAGAAAAATCCTCTTATTTTCAAATAGTAAATGTTTATTTGGGTACCACACTGCTCATCACTGAAATAGAAAAGAAGCTTCTTCCACTTGTAAGGACATTGGTTTTTAAAAATGACTTTCCAGTAGGGCCGATACACTCAATGCTACTTGATTTTACTGGGTCTTCTCTAGAGGTGACTGCCATACCGTCCTGCCTCCATGTGCACCCCTGTAACTTAGTTTGGCGTAACATGGTGTTTGGGGTTCTTTTTTGAGGGTCTGAAAACATTTGCCATCAATTTTGCAAGTCTACTGTATTGAAAAAGCAATATACCATGTATCCCCTATTTTTAGCTGTCTTTGAGATCCTAGTGTATATTCAGATAGCTATTTATACCACAATTTCCACAGATTCGCCAGAATTAACTAATTGCCATGCTCTTGAATACAGACAGACACAGGTTGGATCATTTACAAGTCCCAATTCAAAGCCATTTTTTTTTTCAGGGAAAATTCAATCATTTCTAGCAAAGTATTTTATTCTTGAGGGAAAAGAAGTAAATTATCTTATTTAAAAGAGTAAAAATGAAGAAGACATTATGCTTTTCATTCTAGGTATGCTCAACACTAGAATCATTTGAGCAAGTATTGAATAAGATTTAAAGAATCTTTTATCCCTGAACTGAAAATATTTTCATTTTTTGTTAGTGTATTAATAATATAGTCAAACTCCTTATCAAGTAGTCTCCATGATGTAAGCTTGTGTTAATTAACAGAAAATTATATAGAAATAATACAGCTTTTGTATTTTTCTGAAAAGATATGCTTCTGTAAGTCATATCTTTGAATTTTGGTTCTCACTTCTCATTTAGAGGTTTTTTTTTTTTTTTTTTTTTTTTTTTTAGTACATCTCAAGGGTCTTCTAACTCTAACAGATCATGTAGTCAGTACAGGGAAAGGGTAGGACAACTTCAGAAAAATTAAAAACTTGAAAAGGGTAAATTTCAATGTCAATTGACATGTATTTATTTCACACTGACTTACTGTGAAATTGTGAAGAAAGAGGCAGCTACCATATAAATTGACACTTAGAAAAATACAAAGTACTTTCTTCCTGTGATTTCCAGTGTTAAGAAAGTCTGTGTCTTGAGATAATACAAAAAATACTTGGTTGCCTTTAATGCCTTTGCCATTTTTATTTCTTGAAGGAAATATGTTTAATAATCACTGTAAAAATAGTACAAATGTGGTTAAGGAAAACAGGAGAAATTAAGATCACATGTGAACAGCAGTGACCCCCAGTCCTATTTTCTCCATTTTGTTGTTCCTGCTGAATTGGCATCTAAGGCCCAGACTAGCAAAGTTTATAAGCTACTAAATCACTGTCTCCTTTAAGAATTTGGAGATAAGCAAAAATTATTCCAACTATGTGGACATTAATTCAGCCATCCTGGCAGGTTTTGACTACCATGAAAATCAGGTTAGGTTCAAATTTGAAAAATGGACCATGGAGAGAAAGACTTTCTTATTTTTCTTAGAGATGGATAAACAGCTTTTCCCTTATTAAAAAAAAAAAAATCTTCCTCGGAGTTTGGCCTTGGAAAAAGGCCAAACATCTTCTAACATCTGCCTGTAACTCCATTATAACTTTGGTAATCAAGTCACAGAACTGTCTCATTATGCTTTTAAAATGTACCGATTAAGTGCATTCCAGAAATAACACATATCATTCTTCATTTCAAAATCAACCTACCTGAATTCTGACTCTGCGACTGTGAGTAGCCATTTTACAAAACCAAAGGGTCTCATTTCCCAAAACCATACTTTAGATAAAAAAAACAACAACAAAACACCAAAAAACAAACAAACAAAAAAAAACCTTGCCTGTTCATTTCGGTGTATAAGATAAATAGCCAGTGCATTTCCATCAAACATTCTGGTACTCTATAATCATCGATAGGCTTCCTAACTCGATAAAAACACATAGTTATAATGTGCTAGGCCTTCATTTGCTTCCTCTGCATGGGGTAGGTTTTATGTAATAAGATACCTGAATTATTTTAATCCTTTGGCCAATTCATTTGCTGTAATTTCATGGGTCTAAATTTTTGGTTTGGCTTGCAATGTAAATACTATTGTACATCTGCTATTTTGCTATCCGATTATTCCTTGTGAGTCATTTCTTTTAAAAATCTAGTTATCACAAACTTGAATTACACTGTCATTAATAATAGCAGGTAAATATACTAATATATCTGTAAGGCATGGTTAAATTGCATATATTTTGAAATGTCAAGCTATTTTTTTTTAAAGATGAATGCATCTCTTAAACCTGTACCATTCATTAAAAAGTTTCATTTGTTGTTTCATATTATATTTTAAAATATTTTCCTTTAGTAGTACAGGTTTAGAGGACCTTTTTTCTGAATGAAATGATAAAATATGCCTCATTTCACTAGAATTTTAAGAATACTAGTACGTGTAAAAGTATATAAGCACTTACAGGATTATAAACATCCACTGTATCTTCTTTGGTTTTCATGTAACACCACTTTTTACTCATGTGATTATTTTTACTTGTAATTATTCTAAATCACGCACAGTGTAAATAGCATGTTTCGTTATGAAGAATGTCTTTGTATTTACAGACTGCAGAATAAGGTACATTTGTATATGAAAAATGATTGATGAAAGCCTGGGGTTCTTATAAAACAAAGTGAAAATGACAGTTCTGTGTTATATTTACATAATTCATTACAAAACTAAGTCATGCATTTATTTACTTTCTAAGTCCAAACTGTCACTTATAAAATATTTAAATCAATAAATGATACCAAAAAAGAGAAGTCTGTAGATTCTTTTTAGCATATTCTTTCACACCCTTAGTGAAAATGACTAAAAATATGAATGAAGAGTAAATGAATGAATGTTTTCAATGCATTATCATTATGGCTGCAGGTGATGTTAATGACACAACTATTATTTATTTTTACAGTATGAGATCTCTTAATTCTCTTACAAAACCAAACAGCACAGGTCACCATTTCTGTGGTTTTATGCACTCTGAATATATATCACACAGAAAAGGCATGATTCAGGGCGCCTGGGTGGCTCAGATGGTTAAGCACCTGCCTTCGGCTCAGGTCATGATCCCAGAGTCCTGGGATCGAGTCCCGCATTGGGCTCCTTGCTCCTTGGGGGCCTGCTTCTCCCTCTGCTTCTCTCTCTCTCTCTCTCTCATGAATAAATGAATAAAATCTTTAAAAAAAAAAAAGAAAAGGCATGATTCACTTGTCTTATGGTCAGTTTGCTTTCCAGAAAGGACAGAGAAATGGGATCATTTTATTGTCATTATTAAATGTCAACTGAACACGCACTGGGTGCTTCATCCAACCATTAGATTAGATGCTGCACATACCTAAAATAAGACCATTTTACTCCCATGTTCCTGTATTTCTGCAGTGAATATATACAAAATCAAGTTATCTTTGTTACTGTATTGGCCCTCTCCCCCATAACCATGAGATCTCAACTATACAAATCTATTTCTAGCTATTTCTAGCAGTTCCCAAGGGGGTATCGATCCTTTGTCCACCAACAGAGCTGTTCTCATCTTCTGCCCTAGTCTTCTGATAGACATCTGCTGTTTTGAGGTCATGCCACTAAGAACTACTTTTCTGACCCTGTAACACTAAGGAGGAAGAAAAAAGAGAAAGTATGTACACACACATGCACACGTGCACGTGGGATCATTCCAACGAAAACTTCCTCAGGAAATAGAAGAAAGTTCCTGGGTGGGCAGTGGGGCTGGCTACACCTGATGAGCCATGGGGCAGCCGTCCATCATTGGCCATGTCTCCCTATTTAAAACAGAGCTGGAATCTTTCAGAGACCGTGCCTATGACAGTAGCCATGAGGGTGTCTTGGTTCTCTAATTTTCATGGACAGAGACCTTCTAAACAAGTTAACTATGGTTTAAAGAGGGAGCAGATTATACGGTTAGCTTATGGCAATAAGGAACATCTTTTTGATTGGCTATTATCCAATGGGTACGGGGTGGAGTGGATTTGGGGAGGTGGCCATAATGGTGCAAAATATCTCAGGGTTATTTAGTCTCCTTATGGGTCACCAAGAATATGCAGCCTCTTGTACACATCTGGCACCCCAGTGTAGCCAGTTCAGCGCATTAGAGACCTTTGCATTTGCAGTTCAAAGTAGGGATCAACTGCACTGTTGAGATGTTGTATGGAGGCTAACACTTCAGGATAAAGGACAGTTTCCAGTGTCCTTCAAATCACATCACGTAGCTAGCCGTCTGCTCTGCGCACGCACACCTCTGTGAGCAGACGTTATATAATGTGAGGTTTACTGTCGCTGCTAAATCATGCCACTTTTAAATTATTAACTGCACTGAGGGCAGAGACTTTGGGCAGAACCTACCATATGAAGAGATATTAAAACCTTAATCTAAACAGATTTTTTAAGAAGGTTCTCTTCCTTCCTTCAGCTCATTGTCTTTCAGCTGGAAGAAGTCCTGCACGCTCTCTCTGGGAGGAGGTTCATGCTCAAGGGGCTACTGAGCTTGAGGGACCAGCTGTCCCTATCTGGCCAGAAGGCTGAGCTTTCTCAGGCTCACAGGTGAAGCACTGCATTATCAAGATGCCTTATTAAGATAATGTAACTCTGAGCTTATTAGTGCTAATGTGAGAGAGTGAGAAGTGATTGAAATGCTTAATATTAACACTTTCAAATATAGAACAAGCTTTTCAGCTAGTGAGATGAAGTGAAATCTTCCATGAGACTGCTGTTCTCCCTAGACTCCTAGGTAGGAAATATTTAAACGTAGGAAATATTTAAATGGCCAACTCATCCAGCCCCTACCTCCGGTCAGGATGACTCAAACCCACGGGGCATCCTCACAGTGGCCCCAGACAGAAGCCAACAAATCCCCCCAACCTCGCTGGTCCATCCCTGCACATCTTCATACTCAGGAGGGGTTTCTTCAGAACCAGCCTACTTTTTTTTCACCTGAGTAAATTCTCTTTGAGAGTTTCCCAGATGAAGAAGGGCTACAGTCACTAGTAAGTCTGGACGATGTGCTGCGTCCCACTGCGTATTCTGTAATCTCCTTATCCTCATAGTAACCTTACCAGGTGAGCATTATTGTCAAAAAAAATAGAAAGACAATGGGCAACATTTCCAAAATCACTTGATAAATTATAGAGCTAACCATGATTTAGTGCCCTTCCCTGTATTCCTCCAACACTTACAGAGGGGCATTGTTTTTCCTTTTCACATTTTTCTTCATTTTAAAAATCAGCTTCAATTTTCTTCACCTTAACATTACAGAGCCTCCATTCCAGCCCTTGAATATTATATGCTAAGTTGTTATCATCCTCCGGGCTCTTCCTTTATTCATCAAATAGTTACTGAACATAAACTTTGTGCCTGAAACTGTACTAGGTTCTGGAAGCATCATGAGTAAGCAAAATATACATGTTTTGTCTCGTGATGAAGCTGAGTAAATGGTGGGGGAGACAAAGATTCATCAGAATTGCATAGTGATTCATAATCAAAAATTGCAAATAATATGGAATGGAAAACTTACAAAGTGCTGTCATAGTATATGATAGAGATGGGGAAATACATCACCGAGGACGTCAATTTTGAGCTGAGAACTGACGCGTGAGTAGGAATTCTATAGAAAATAGTAGGGGAAGATCTCTAGCCCTGGGATGGAGAAGGCACCTGGAAACCACTCTTCTAAAAAAAAAGAGGTAGAAATGAAGGATAAGGTGGATAGCTTGGGGAACGAAGTAAGAAGATGAAGTGGAAGCCCAAAATAAAAGGCATATGTGAGCATGCAGAAGGCTGACTGTGGTGTGGGATGGGGGAAGGGGGAGGGGAGGCTTCGAAGGTTCATTAAACGAGGGACTTTAATGCCCAACAGGCATGAGGTTGGGCCACGGGGAAATGGTACCCTCAGGATAAAGCCAGAACCCACATGGGATCGCACCATCAATAAAAAATGGACCAGAAAAAAAAAAAAAAAATCTACCCTCAGCTGGAAAATTGCATGGAGGAAGTTTTTCTGTTTCAGTATTGCTCAGGTGGGACAAAAATTATAGTTTCCCTTAAGAATTGATAACCTGAAACCACAGTTAGGATTTTTTAATTATTTTTTTAAATTTAAGAATTGTATGTTTTAAACATTGAACTACTATAAAAAGTTTCCTGCCCTGGTGACATCCCTTGTGCTTCTACCAAAAGAAAATGCAAAGCATCTCTGGGGTGACACCATTTCAACCCAGAGTAAATTAATGCTTTTCTAAACAAAGCTTTCTCAAACCTAGCTCACAATCTAAAATTTTAGAACATAGAGGCGGGGGGAAACTGCCACCAGGAAGAAACAAAACAGAACAATAGGGCGCCTGGGTGGCTCAGATGGTTAAGCGTCTGCCTTCGGCTCAGGTCATGATCCCGGGGTCCTGGGATCGAGCCCCGCTTCGGGCTCCCTGCTCCGCGGGAAGCCTGCTTCTCCCTCTGCTTCTCTCTCTCTCTCTCCCTCTGTCTCTCATGAATAAATAAATAAAATCTTAAAAAAAAAATAAAAGAACAATAGGGGGAAAACACAGAGGGAGAGGGGTTCTTGATTTCAGGCAAAGTAACAGAATCATCTTACACAAGGACAGAACTTAAAAGCAATTGGGGGAGAAGGCAGATGTTCTACAAGGAAATAATAATTAGACAAATAGCATGTGTCTCAGTAGCCGTGACATAAGTCAGAAAGAGGTTGGCATATTTCAGTGTGCCGAGAGAAAAAGAGTGTGAATTTAGAATTCAGGCAGAATAAAGACATTTTTAAATAAAAACAAACTCATTTTCTAATGAGCTTAAGAATATACTTCTGTAAGAAAGCAAAGGACCTCAGAAAAACTTTGAGATATAAGGAGAATAAGCAGCAAAGATACCAATGCTCTATGTTGGTGAATCCAAACAGGCACTGACCATATAAATAAATAATAACCATAATGCCAATTAAAGAGATTTTTATTTTTTTTAAAGATTTTATTTATTTATTCATGAAAGACGGAGAGAGAGAGGCAGAGGGAGAAGCAGACTCCCCGCTGAGCAGGGAGCCCGATGCGGGACTCGATCCCAGGACCCTGGGACCATGACCTGAGCCGAAGGCAGACGCTCAACCATCTGAGCCACCCAGGCGCCTGCCAATTAAAGAGATGTTTTAAAAGTTGAGATGGGATTCATACAAAATGTAATGACATGGGAGGTGGGAGTGAAGGACCAGTGTGAAGTACATTAAGGTCTTCAATGGTCTGAGAAGTGGGTATGAGTGTTAGCATTAGGTTTACTATGGTAGCTGTGTCTGTCAGAACTGAAGAGTGAACCTGAAAGAAACAGAAGTTGTAAAACTGCCAAATAGATAAAGAGAAAAAAAGGAGGGGAGAAAAAAAGAAAACTCAATTAATACAAAGAAATGGTGAGAAAGCTTAAGGTATGGTCAAGAAAAGATACAAAGTAGAATGTATCTAAATCAAATATAAGACTAATGACAATAATGTAAACCGATATCACCAGTTTGAATAATGAGACTTTTCACCTTAGATATTGAAGAAACATGTTCAATTTGTTCAATTTCTAGAAATACGGTAGTTTAGGTACCTGGCCCCTCCTGTGGAAAACTAAAAAATAATGTGATATATATCAATATCGTGTATATGCACACACACACGTATATATGAAACAAAATCATATTCTTAAATATAGCCTCTTGAACACATCACTATGCCCCGTGAAAATGAACATTTGCAAGTTGAGGACTTGTAATATCAGAAAATAGAAGATGAATCCATCTTGTGCTCTATCAACTCAAACGCACAGAACCATACAGTTAATGTAGGGGTGAACTAATATATGCTTTCTCCCCCCCCACCCTATTCTACCAACCAGAAAATAGAAAACACGTCCATCTGTCTCACTCACTATACTGATTAGAGGAGGAAATAAAAATCTCCTTGAGCAATTAAAGCCATATTATGACTCATACACAAGTGTGCAAGCCAAAACGACACTACCTGAGTTGGCTAAATAATCTCAAACCAAGAGTGATTATTATTTTTTCCAAACCAAGAATTATTTTGAGTCATCTGAGACTCTATTCCAAACACCTGAGAAGCACACAGAAACATTTTCTGCAGGAACTTATCTTTGCCCTGGCCACAAAAACTTTTGCTCAGATAAGTTTCAAAGAAAGTAGTATCTCACAGATAAAAATACCCAAATGCACGAGGAAATAAGGCTCTAGTATGAGAAAGCGGCAGCAGAAAAAAGTGGCCAAGCTGATACTGTGAAACCTTTGGATGATGGAATTAATGCAAAACAATGTAACATGAGTATATTTCAATATGTTTCAAGAAATTGAAAGAAGCTTTACAGGGAGGATAAACAGCAAACAAAATTTAAGCAGAGCTAAGAAAAATTTATAGAAATGTATAATATACTAATGTAACTTAAAACTCAATCTTTGGTCTAACAGCAGAATGGGTACATTTAACAAAGAATAGTGAAGGGGAAAATATAGAGATTAAGGGAAGGCAGACCAGAAAAACAAAGAAATGGAAATATAAAATAAAGACCAGGTGCATGGAGGACAGAGTTAGAAGAATTAATGTGTCTTAACTGGAATGCCACCCAGAGGGAGAATGGGCCAGAAGTAATATACAAACAGAAAATGGCTTAGACTTTTCAGAACAAGGAGAAGCCAAACAATACCAAAGAAGAATGAATAAGAAGAAATCTAAACCTAGACAGAACTTTGGATACAGTGATTTTTAAATTAGTGAGGAAAAAAAAAAAGAGGTTGCCTACAAAGGAGAGAAAAGTAGACTAACAGCAACAAGGGAAGTCACAAGACAATGGATGGTTTCCACCATAGGCAGATGGAGGACAAATGTCAATCTCACGAGAGTTGTATTCAACACAAAGTTTTCTCAAGAAGGAATGCAAAATAAAACCTTTTTATAAGGCAAGAGAAAATGAGCCAAGTTTGTCTCTGGCAGAAATGTATTAAGAAAAATACTAAAGGATGTTCTTCAGGTGAGAGGAAAATAAACCCAGAAAAAAATCTGAGACTCCACAATAAATTAAAAAAATAATAAAGTGAGAAACTGTGGATAAATAAAAAACATTTGCCATGTAAAGCAATTATAACAATATTTTGAGGTTGTAAAACATAAGATAAAACCAGAATATCTGACAACAATGGTGCATAGGGAGGATATTTATACATCTTTAAATGTTCTAAAATTAGATCCTTGTGTTATTTGTTAGAGTCTAAATAAAGGCATTGATTAACCTGAGATTTTGGGAAGTATTGTCTTTAAATTTATAGAATAATATTGCAATGAGAATAGATTATAAAATAACAAAATCAGCAGATCAAAAATATAACGAAAAAATGAAATAGTCAATCAAGGCAAGAAAATAAAGAAAAAGAAATAGAAAATGCTGGGCAAAAGAAAGCACAAAATAATGTTAGAAATAAATCTAAATGTTAGAAATAAATCTAAATAAATCTAAATGTTAGAAATAAATCTACAATCTAAAAGTAATTGTAATAAAGTAAAAGGAATTTAGAAGTCAAGTTAAAAGAAAAAATTCTCAGACTGGGAAAAAGGTGGATCTATAAATTATTTACATAAAATATGTTTATAATATAAAAACACAGAAAGATAGGAGTAAAAGAGCAGAAAAAAGATATATTAAGTAAATGCTATACTTAAAAAACATAGCTGTATTCTAGGCACCCCTGTGTTTACAGCAGCATTATTTATGATAGTTAAAATATGAAAGCAACCCAAGTGTCCAACAATATAAGAATAAAAAAGATGTGGCATGGATGTGCATCCATGCACGTGCGTGCACACACACATGAATATCACTCAACCATAAAGAAGGGTGAGATCCTGCCATTTGTGACAACACGGATGGACCTAGAGGTCCATGCTAAGTGAAATACAGCAGAGAAAGACAAATTCCATAGGACTTCGTTTATACATGGAACCGAAAAAGTAAGACAAATGAATAAACAAACAAGCAGAAACCGACCTATAAAAACAGAAAACAAACTGATGGTTGCCAGAGGGGACAGTGATGGAGGGATGGGCAAAATGGGAGGAGAGTGGGAGATCCAGGCTTCCAGCCATGGAACGAACAAGTCATGGAGACAAAAGGAAGCACTAGCCAGTGTGACTGTATCACCGGCGGCAGCTACACTTGTGAGCATAACAAGGAGAGACCTGTTCAATCAGTATATTGTGCACCTGACACGAATGTAACATTGTGTCAACTGTACTTCAATAAAAACTTTTTTAATTAAAACATTTTAAAAATAAAATCTGTTGAACAAACTGCCAAATCAGATCTCAACAGAAAAAAATTTAGCTATATATGTATTATGGAAATTAGCAATTTAGCCAAAGAAAAATTTCTGGATGTTGAAAAGTGATTTTCCTAATTATAAAACACTTAGTCACTTCTAGATAGTAAAATCGTAAACTTAAACTTTGTAAAAAATGGTGATAGATACGCTAAAGATAAATATGATTATAATTATATATAAAAGTATATTTACATTCCAATAAAAATTGGCAGAACTAAGAGGTCAAATAAGAAAATCAATAATTATAGTGAAAGATATTTTTTGGGCACTGGTCAGTAATTGATGGATTAAGCAGATAAAAGATCCGTAAGGATGTGGAACATTTAAATAACACCCTTAACACCACATATAGAATACTTTACCTAATTGCTGCAAAATATTCTTCCTTTTCTAGTGCATAAAACAGGTTTGAAGTTGTACCACAGTGGGCCATAGGATGTCTCAACAAATTCCAAAGGATTAATTTTCAGTTTTAAATGTTAGTCAAATTCCCATATGTTTGTTCTTTGACCTATAAATCACTGGATTTTGTAATTTCAAAACTGTAAAATTTTCTACTGATCCTTGTAACATTCGTGTTGAAAATTTAAATCAGACTTCATATCATACACAACATACATCCCAGGTGGTTTAAAGATTTAAATGTATAAGGACAAACTATAAAACTTTTAGAGGAAAATAGACCAGAAAATCTGTAGGATCTCAGGTCAGCAAAAAATTTCTTAATGAGACACAGAAAGTGTCATAAAGAAAAATACATTTTAAGAATCACAAAGTGGAAAAGCAATGTCAAATTGGAAGACTATATATTCAATGCATATAATCAACAGAACATTTATAACTAGCATATATTAAAGAAGTCCAACTCATGAGAAAACAGTAAATAAACAAAAGGGAAAGGAATTTCACAGAAGAGAGTACAACTGACTCAAACATAGGAAGAGTGTTAAATCTCATGAATAGTTAGAGATATACAAATCAAAACCACCATGTGGTTTTCCATTCTTCAGAGTGGCAAAATTTAAAAGTCAAACATTATCAAGTGATGGCTGGGATGTGTGGAGGAATAGAAATATTCATCCACTTCTGATGGGAAGGTAAAACAGTAAAGCTATTTTGAAAACCAGTTTGACATCACTAATTCAGTTGAAAATACAAAATAAACCTATAACCTCAGACCTATTAATTCCACTATTGTCTGTATACCTTAGAGAATTTTTTTCCCACATGCACCATAAGTCAGGTTCAAGAATATTTACAGAAGCCTTGTTATAAAGAAAAAAAAAGAGGCGGAGCAAGATGGCAGAGGAGCAGGAGACCTGGATTTCGTCTGGTCTCAGGAATTCAGCTGAATGGGGATCAAACCATTCTGAACACCTACGAACTCAACAGGAGATTGAAGAGAAGAATAGCAACAACTCTCTGAACAGAGAAGCGACCACTTACTGGAAGGTAGGACGTGCGGACAAGTGAATCCGAGGCGATATTCGGGAGGATAGACGGCGGGGGAGGGGCCTCCGTCGGCCGCTTCTGGCAAGTGCTAGAGCCGCGGAGCACAAAATCGGAACTTTTAGAAGCCGGCTCCCTGGAGGGACATCGCTGCAGTGGCTAAGCGGGGGGTGGAACCCTCGCGGGACAGTGTGGTCTCAGGACCCTCGGGGTCACAGAAAGACCGGGGGAGCCTGAGTGCGGCAGAGCTCCCAGGGATCGGAGCGGGGAAGCCGGCTGCAGAGACGGAGCCGAGGCGCGGGCTCTCAGCTCGGGGTGGCCATAAACTGTGATCTGCGGCCCAGTCGGGCCACTGCTCCTCCAGCAGGGACCCAACAAGCGGCAGAGCCGGGGAGACTCCCCTTCCTCCCCCGGGGAGGAGCGGCGCGGGAGCGCACCGCAGGGATCTGCTGGGTTTGGAGACTCCACACCGGGTCGGGGGCCGGAGATAGAAACGCTCGGTCACAGGCCGGGTGAGCACGGGGTGCGGCCGGAGACCGGGGACACGGGAGTGATTGACTGCTTTTCTCTGGGGGCGCACTGAGGAGCGGGGCCCCGAGTTCTCGGCTCCTCCGGGCGGAGATTGGGAGGCCACCAATTTCACCCTGGTCCTCCAAAGCTGTACCGAGAGCTTGCAGGGAACAAAAGCTCCCGAGAGCAAACCCGAGCAGCTTGCTTAGCCCGGACCGACAAGGGCGGGGCAATTCCGCCTCCGGCAAAGACATTTGGGAACCACGGCAACAGGCCCCTCCCCCAGAAGATCAGCACGAACAGCCAGCCAGCCAAGACCAAGTTTACCGATCAAGGAGAACGGGAGAACTCCAGCGCTGCGGGAATACTGCACATAGAATTCATGACTTTTTTTACCATGATTCATTAGTTTTTCAAAGTTAGTTTTTTTTTTGAATTTTTCTTTTTCCCTTTTTCAACCAACATCTTATCAATCCATTTTTTAAAAAAAAACTTTTATTTTTCATTTTCAGAGTCATATTCTATCCCTTCATAGTAGTTACTCTTATTTTTGGCATATATATATAAGTTGTTCTCTCTTTAAAATTTTGAGATACAGTTTCTTCTAACAGATCAAAATATACCCTAAATCTCTAGTGTACGGCTTTGTTCTAGTCTCCTGCCTAATCACATTCTCTTTTTTTTTTAAATCTTCTTCTTTCTTTTTCAAACAACCTCTTATCAATTCCTTTTGTAAAATCTTTAAAATTTTCATCTTTACAGTCATTTTCCATCCCTTCATTGTATCAACCCTTATTTTGTACATATATAAGTCTTTCTTTCTTTACAATTTTAGGAGGCACTTTCTTCTAACAGATCAAAATACACCCAAAATCTAGTGTGTGGCACTGATCTATGCACTAGCCTGATCATATTTGATCATATTCTGTTTTTTTTGTTTTGTTCTGTTTTTGTTTATCTTTTTCTTTTTTTTTTTTCTTTCTTTTCCCCTGGTTTCAGGTCTTTTCTGATTTGTTTAGAGTATATTTTCTGGGGACGTTGTTAACCCGTTAGCATTTTGTTCTCTCATTCATCTATTCTCCCCTCGACAAAATGACAAGACGAAAAAAATCACCTCAACAAAGAGAACAAGAGGTAGTACCGTCTGCCAGGGTCCTACTCAATATGGACACTAGTGCGATGTCAGACCTGGAGTTCAGAATCGTGACTTTAAAGATACTAGCTGGGCTTGAGAAAAGCATGGAAGTTATTAGAGAAACCCTTCCTGGAGAAATAAAAGAACTAAAATCTAACCAAGTCCAAATCAAAAAGGCTATTAATGAGGTGCAATCAAAAAGGGGGGCGCTAACTGCTGGAATAAATGAGGCAGAAGAGAGAATCAGCGATATAGAAGACCAAATGATGGAAAATAAAGAAGCTGAGAAAAAGAGAGATAAACAACTATTGGATCACAAGGGCAGAATTCGAGAGATAAGCGATACCATAAGACGAAACAACAGTAGAATAGTTGGGATCCCAGAAGAAGAAGAAAGAGAGAGAGGGGCAGAAGGTAACGTATATTGGAGCAAATTATAGCAGAGAACTTCCCTAATGTGGGGAAGGAAACAGGCATCAAAATCCAGGAGGCACAGAGAACCCCCCTCAAAATCAAGAAAAATAGGTCAACACCCCGACATCTATTAGTAAAACTTACGACTCTCAGAGACAAAGAGAAAATTTTGAAAGCAGCACGGGAGAAGAGATATGTAACCTACAATGGTAGAAACATTAGATTGGCAACAGACCTATCCACAGAGACCTCGCAGGCCAGAAAGGACTGGCATGATATCTTCAGAGCACTAAACAAGAAAAATATGCAGCCAAGAATACTATATCCAGCTAGGCTGTCATTCAAAATTGAAGGAGAGATAGAAATCTTTCAGGACAAACAAAAGCTAAAGGAATTTGCAAACATGAAACCAGCCCTCCAAGAAATATTGAAAGGGGTCCTCTAAGCAAAGAGAGAGCCTAAAAGCAGCATAGACCACAAAGGAACACAAACAATATACAGTAATAGTCACCTTACAGGCAATACAATGGCACTAAATTCATACCTTTCAATAGTTACCCTAAATGTAAATGGGCTCAATGCCCCAATCAAAAGACACAGGCTATCAGATTGGATTCAAAAACAAGACCCATCGATATGCTGTCTGCAAGAGACTCATTTTAGACCCAAAGACACCCACGCATTGAAAGTGAGGGGGTGGAAAACCATTTACCATGCTAATGGACACCAAAAGAAAGCTGGGGTGGCAATCCTTATATCAGACAAATTAGATTTTAAACCAAAGACTGTAATAAGAGATGAGGAAGGACACTACATCATACTTAAAGGGTCTATCCAACAAGAAGATCTAACAATTGTAAATATCTATGCCCCGAACATGGGAGCAGCCAATTAGACAAGGCAATTAATAACAAAAGCAAAGAAACACATTGACAACAATACAAGAATAGTGGGGGACTTTAACACCCCCCTGACTGAAATGGACAGATCATCTAAGCAAAAGATCAACAAGGAAATAAAGACTTTAAATGACACACTGGACCAAATGGACTTCACAGACATATTCAGAACATTCCATCCCAAAGCAACAGAATACACATTCTTCTCCAGTTCCCATGGAACATTCTCCAGAATAGATCACATCCTAGGTCACAAATCAGGTCTGAACCGGTACCAAAAGATTGGGATTATTCCCTGCATATTTTCAGACCACAATGCTTTGAAACTAGAACTCAATCACAAGAGGAAAGTTGGAAAGAACTCAAATACATGGAGGCTAAAGAGCATCCTACTAAAGAATGAATGGGTCAACCAGGAAATTAAAGAAGAATTTAAAAAATTCATGGAAACCAATGAAAATGAAAACACAACTCTTCAAAATCTTTGGGATACAGCAAAGGCAGTCCTGAGAGGAAAGTATATAGCAATACAAGCCTTTCTCAAGAAACAAGAAAGGTCTCAAATACACAACCTAACCCTACACCTAAAGGAGCTGGAGAAAGAACAGCAAATAAAGCCTAAACCCAGCAGGAGAAGAGAAATCATAAAGATGAGAGCAGAAATCAATGAACTAGAAACCAAAAGAACAGTAGAACAGATCAACGAAACTAGGAGCTGGTTCTTTGAAAGAATTAACAAGATTGATAAACCCCTGGCCAGACTGATCAAAAAGAAAAGAGAAATGACCCAAATCAACAAAATCCTGAATGAAAGAGGAGAGCTCACAACCAACACCAAAGAAATACAAACAATTGTAAGAACATATTATGAGCAACTCTATGCCAGCAAATACGATAACCTGGAAGAAATGGATGCATTTCTAGAGATGTATCAACTACCAAAATTGAACCAGGAAGAAATAGAAAACCTGAACAGACCTATAACCACTAAGGAAATTGAAGCAGTCATCAAAAATCTCCCAACAAACAAAAGCCCAGGGCCAGATGGCTTCCCAGGGGAATTCGACCAAACATTAAAGAAGAATTAATACCTATTCTTCTACAACTGTTCCAAAAAATAGAAATGGAAGGAAAACTTCCAAACTTTTAAGAAGTTTAAAGAAGAATTAATACCTATTCTCCTGAAACTGTTCCAAAAAATAGAAATGGAAGGAAAACTTCCAAACGCATTTTATGAGGCATTGCCTTGATCCCAAAACCAGACAAAGACCCCATCCAAAAGGAGAATTACAGACCAATAGCCTTGATGAACATGGATGCAAAAATTCCCACCAAAATCCTAGCCAATAGGATCCAACAGTACATTAAAAGGATTATTCACCATGACCAAGAGGGATTTATCCCTGGGCTGTAAGGTTGGTTCAACATCCGCAAATCAATCAATGTGATATGATACATTAACAAAAGAAAGAACAAGAATCATATGATCCTCTCAATAGATGTAGAAAAAGCATTTGCCAAAGTACAGCATCCTTTCTTGATCAAAACTCCTCAGAGTATAGGGCTAGAGGGTACATACCTCAATATCATAAAAGCCATCTATGAAAAACCTACAGTGAATATCATTCTCGATGGGGAAAAGCTGAGAGCTTTCCCTCTAAGGTCAGGAACGCGGCAGGGATGTCCACTCTCACCACTGCTATTCAACATAGTATTAGAAGTCCTAGCCACAGCAATCAGACAACAAAAAGAAATCAAAGGCATCCAATTTGGCAAGAAGGAAGTCAAACTCTCACTCTCTGCAGATGATATGATACTTTATGTGGAAAACCCAAAAGACTCCACCCCAAAATTGCTAGAACTCATACAGGAATTCAGTAAAGTGGCAGGGTATAAAATCAATGAACAGAAATCAGTGGCATTCCTATACACCAACAACAAGACAGAAGAGAGACAAATTAAGGAATCCATCCCATTTACAACTGCACCCAAAACCATAAGATACCTAGGAATAAATCTAACCAAAGAGGCAAAGGATCTGTACTCAGAAAACTATAAAATACTCAGGAAAGAAATTCAGGAAGACACAAAGAAATGGAAAAACGTTCCGTGCTCATGGATTGGAAGAACCAACATTGTGAAGATGTCAATGCTACCTAGACCAATCTACACAATTCAATGCAATCCCCATCAAAATACCATCCACTTTTTTCAAAGAAATGGAACAAATAATCCTCACATTTGTATGGAACCAGAAGAGACCCCGAATAGCCAGAGGAATCTTGAAAAAGAAAAGCAAAGCTGGCAGCATCACAATTCCGGACTTCCAGCTCTATGACAAAGCTGTCATCATCAAGACAGTAGGGTACTGGCACAAAAACAGACACATCGATCAATGGAACAGAATCGAGAGCCCAGAAATGGACCCTCCACTCTATGGTCAACTCATCTTGGACAAAGCAGGAAAGAATGTCCAATGGCAAAAAGACAGTCTCTTCAACAAATGGTGTTGGGAAAATTGGACAGCCACATGCAGAAGAATGAAACTGGACCATTTCCTTACACTACACACAAAAATAGACTCCAAATGGTTGAAAGACCTAAACGTGAGACAGGAGTCCATCGAAATCCTACAGGAGAACACAGGCAGCAACCTCTTCGACCTCAGCCGCAGCAACTTCTTCCTAGAAACATCGCCAAAGGCAAGGGAAGCAAGGGCAAAAATGAACTATTGGGACTTCATCAAGATAAAAAGCTTTTGCACAGCAAAAGAAACAGTCCACACAACCAAAAGACAACCGACAGAATGGGAGAAAATATTTGCAAATGACATATCAGATAAAGGGCTAGTATCCAAAATCTATAAAGACCTTCTCAAACTCAACACCCAAAGAACAAATAATCCCATCAAGAAATGGGCAGAAGACATGAAGAGACATTTTTCCAAAGAAGACATCCAAATGGCCAATAGACACATGAAAATGTGCTCAACATCGCTCGGCATCAGGGAAATCCAAATCAAAACCTCAATGAGATACCACCTCACACCAGTCAGAATGGCTAAAATTAACGAGTCAGGGAACGACAGATGTTGGCGGGGATGCGGAGAAAGGGGAACCCTCCTACACTGTTGGTGGGAATGCAAGCTGGTGCAACCCCTCTGGAAAACAGTATGGAGGTTCCTCAAACAGTTGCAAATAGAGCTACCCTACGACCCAGCAATTGCACTACTGGGTATTTACCCCAAAGATACAAATGTAGGGATCCGAAGAGGTACGTGCACCCCAATGTTTATAGCAGCAATGTCCACAATAGCCAAACTGCGGAAAGACCCAAGATGTCCATCAACAGATGAATGGATAAAGAAGAGGTGGTATATATACACAATGGAATATTATGCAGCCATCAAAAGGAATGAGATCTTGCCATTTGCAACGACGTGGATGGAACTGGAGGGTGTTATGCTGAGTGAAATAAGTCAATCAGAGAGAGACATGTATCACATGACCTCACTGATATGAGGAATTCTTAATCTCAGGAAACAAACTGAGGGTTGCTGGAGTGGTGGGGGGTGGGAGGGACGGGGTGCCTGGGTGATAGACATTGGGGAGGGTATGTGCTATGTGAGCACGGTGAATTGTGCAAGACTGCTGAATCACAGATCTGTACCTCTGAAACAAATAATGCAATATATGTTAAGAAAAAAAAAGAAGAAGAAGATAGCAGGAGGGGAAGAATGAAGGGGAGTAAATCGGAGGGGGAGACGAACCATGAGAAACGATGGACTCTGGAAAACAAACTGAGGGTTCTAGAGGGGAGGGGCGTGGGGGGATGGGTTAGCCTGGTGATGGGTATTAAAGAGGGCACGTTCTGCCTGGAGCACTGGGTGTTATGCACAAACAATGAATCATGGAACACTACAACAGAAACTAATGATGTAATGTATGGTGATTAACATAACAATAGAAAAATAGAAAAAAAGAAAAAGAAAAAAACTGTAACTATCCAAGTGCCCATCAACAATGGAAAAATTAAGTCACTTACGGTATATTTTTTAAAATTATCTACAACAAAGTATATAAAATTAATGAAATCAAATGGTTCAACATTGATGCATCTCTAAAACATAATGTTGACCAAAAGAAACATGTTTCAAAGAATTCATATAATATGATTTTAGTTACAAAATTTCATAGGAGATAAATCTGAAAATGTATTGTTTGGGGATATGCAAATATGTGGTTGGGTTTTAAAACTACCAAGGAAACGCCAATTAAGATAATAAAGCTATCGTATTTCAAATCCAGATGTTGGCAAAAATTACAAAGTGTCACAAACCACAATTTGGCAAGGACATAAAGCCAATTTAAAGTTTCAGATGCCCACACATCTCCAAATCCAGCAAGTCTAAACCTAGGTTTATATCCAGGGGAAATTCATGCATAGAAGACAAGTACAAAAATAAAGAATGATAAATTTATACAGTATCATTCTAATTAGCTAGAACTCGAATTTTAAGAATCAAGGTGGTTAACTCTCCAAATTCGCAACAGTGGCTACCTCTGATGACAGATGGTCAGGAACAGATGCCCAAAAGGTATCGCTTTATCTGTATGGCTTACTATATTACTTCTTGAGAGTGATGTGAAGCAGGTTAGGCAAAAATGACAGGATTTGGCAAAGTTAAATGATGGGATGGCACATGGTATCCATGATATTATTCTCTATATAATTTTATGTGTTTGAAATATATATGAATAATAATTTTGTATTAAAGGTAAGGATAACAATAGGAATAGACACAGCAGGATACCATCCATAGGTATAGGCAATAGCAGAGACTATTCTGGTATTCTGGTCTTAGTTCTCTGACTTGTGAAATCTGACTCATCCTCAAAATTCACCTGAAGTATCTGTCATCTCATCTGTGACCTGTTTCTGAGGCCCAGAGAAACAAATGCTAGCTATCTTAACTACATGGCTACTCATATTTATCACACAGAGATATGGGTCTATCATCCATTTGCAAGATGCACAGTAGCTTCAAGGAAGGACTGCGTCCTCACTGTTTATTTTCCTAGTGTCCAACACAGAGGGTTTGGAACAGGGAAGACAGTCAATCAAGTGTTAATGCAGTTGAGATGATGGGGCTGTATTTTATGAAAAATAGTACAATTTTAAGACCTGAGTTCGCCTTGACATCCTAGGCCTGCTCTCAAGTATATTAGGCAAATTAATTAATCTCTCTGGATTCCATTTTATCAATTAAGATAACATATTGATTGCCTACTTCTACCCCAGGAAATTGGGGGTAGATCAAAATGTTCAGGTCATTTAACAAACCATACATTTATTTTATAATTGGATGGTATAGCTATCTATAGAAAAAAAATTAATCCTGTAATCGAAAATGTCTTGAAATATGTGTTTTTATTGAGATGTTTCAACATAGTGCCATTAAGTAATATATTTAGAGCTTAATAGGAGTAGCATGGGGGCTAGGGACATAGCCTACTAACGCTGAAAAAACATTTGAGGTCAAAAGCACCAAGAAGAGGCATACTAGAAACTCCGTGGTATGGCTCAACCTCGTGGCTTATGACTGGTGCCCATTCTGAAGGAGTTACTGCTGGGGCTGCACTGTTTGTTAAATACTTGGGCTATCACTCTTCCTTTGAAATAGTAGGGTTTAATCAAACATTTTAGTTAACATAAATTCCTGTACATGCCACTTAAAAATTGTCAGGTTATAAATAGGTCAAATGAAATGTATTCAATCCTAAAGCTTTAACCAAATAAAGGCAGATTTTGCTTTTTAAACTTTTTGGTGGTTCCAATAGTTTTTCATTTCTTGAAGTGCTTCAGGGCTACTTAATGTAGCACAATATAATGGTTGAAAGAAAGGTGGGCTGACAGAGCCTTTTAATTCAGAGTCCACGGTTGGATGCATTAAATTATTAACATTATCTTACCCTATACACGCATGTGAACAGATGGAAGCAGAAATAGAACTAAAAGTAAGATTTAACATCCTAGCTTTGATTGAACTCGTAAGTTTTTTATGGTACAGTTTTACAACTTCTTGGTAAGTATGCATATTGGTATGTGAAGGAAAGGCAAGAGGTCAGCTATCTCTAATTCAACAACAGAAAGCTGAGAAATCGGAAACAGAAGTTTTTCTTCTAAAATCTAGAAAAACAATGCTTTCCCTGAGGAGCTAGTTTAAGATGAGAATCTGACATTCTACAAGTAGCATGAACTGTAGGTCTCTGAAGAGAACCAAAAGGATCAAAAACTTCCCAGAGAGGCATTAGAGGAAGAGGCCGGGAATGTCAAAAGCATATTAAGGGATGAGACTGGGAACACTTCTGCTGTGAAGAGCGTTCAGAAAATACTTTGTGACGGAGGGGTCTCAGATCCTTCGGCTCAAAGCAAATGTTCTGTTCTCAGGTAAACGACTCCTGCGAATCCAAATCTCAATGTCCACTCACGGGGACAGAGCGTGCACAGAGAAATATATTTTGAGGAAGCCTCCGCCGAGCCTGTAAACATCACCCAAGCACAGAATTTTCCAGGCTTTACTGACTTCAGAAGTGCTGATAGCAAAAGGAGGAACTGGGATAGATCAAATACCCGGAACTGGCCTGAAAGGGTGATTGCCTTTCCTTACTTCCCTCATCAAGCACTAGAACTGTTTGCAAGCGAGAATAGAAGCATTTGAGAGGTGGAGAGGGCTGAAGATAAATCAGAATATTTTATCTCCCACTGCAGGTCTGAACCTGTGTAGGAGAGGTTAGGGTTGGCAAACTCTAGGAAGGCAGGGCTCATGGATTTCTTTTGAAGTAGTATTTGTAATACGAGCACACTGGTTTTATGCGTTGCTTTTATGCTAAGTAGAGACCTACATCCCCTGACATTATTATCCTCATTACCGCTGTCAGTATCATTACTTGAGGGAACTGTGGTACTGATGGAGATTATGGGAAACACAAACTACCTCCTGGCATTGTCAGGAGGATCCCAGAATCCAAAAAGCTCAATTAGTGTCTAAGAGTTCCTTAGCTTTCTAAGGAGACAGGTGAAGAATAGTTAAAATCTGGATGTTGGGTAATTCGAGTGCATGAGTCTCATGTTCTCTCAAAGGAGATGCAGAAGAGTGTAACATTACGCTTTGAAAATGTCGTGCCTTTCGTGTTTTCTGCATATATTAGGTACAAGAAATAATGACATTGGGTCTCCTTTAAATGTTCATTTTAAGCATTTTAAACATACAAAAACCAGAACATAGTAAAATGACACCCCATATTACAGCCAGCCAAAATCAAGTTTTTTTCAGAATGGGTTTCATCTATAATTTTGTGTTGGTATTTTTTTTTACATATAGTTTATACACAGTGAAATGTACAAATCTTATATGTAAAATTCTAAGAGTCTTGATGAATGCATTCACTGTCTTATCAATGAATTTCTATCACCCCAGAAGTTCTCTTATGGCTAATAATCAATTCCCACTTCCCAAAGGCAACCACTTCTTTGATTTCCATTGCAAGAGATTAGTTTTATGTGTTTTTGAACCTTATATAAATGAAAGATTCAGTAATTAGCCTTATTTATCTCACTTCTTAGCCCAGAATAATGTTTCTGAGATTTCTCAATACAGTTGCACATATCAGTAATTCATTCTTTTTTATTGCTGAGCAGAAATTCCTTAAATGAATGTATTAGTTAATTCATTCTCCTGATATTTTTTTTTTTTAGATTTTGGCTATTATGAATGAAGAGTTATAAAACATATTGTACAAAGTCTTTTTGTGGATATATAGTTTTAGTTCTCTAGAGTAAATACCTAGAAGTGGAATTGCCAGTTGATGCGGTAGAAGTATGTTTAAATTGGAAATAATTTTCCAAGTTGGCCTTCCAATATTTCCTCTCACTAATGATGTGTGAGTGCCCTCACTGTCCTGCACACTCATCAACACTTGGTGATGTCAATTTTATTAATATTGGCCATTTTAGTGTGTGTGTAGTTGTGTCTCACTGTGGTTTTCATATGAATTTTCCTGACAACTAATGATGTTAGAAACGATTTCATGTGCTTATTAGCCATTCCCTTTGGAAGTATTCTTTCATTATTTTTAGTTTTTTTAGGAATTTTATTATTGAGTTTAAGAGTTCTTTACATATTGTGGATATAAATTCTTTGTCAGATACACATATTGCGACTATTTTCTTCCAATTAATGGATAGTCTACTCATTTTCTCAATATATTTATTCCTGAACAGATTTTAAGTTTAACCAAATTCAAAATACTTCTCTGTGTCCTAGGAAATCTTTTGCCTATACCCAAATTTTGAAGATATTCCCCTTTGTTTTGTTGGAGAAGAATGTTACAATCCATCTCAAATTATTTTTGAAAATGGGGGTTAAAATTTAGTTTTCCATATGGATATACAACCATTCCAGAACGTGTTGTTGAAAAGACTGTCCCTTTCCGGGCGCCTGGGTGGCTCAGTTGGTTAAGCGACTGCCTTCGGCTCAGGTCATGATCCTGGAGTCCCGGGATCGAGTCCCACATCGGGCTCCCTGCTCAGCGGGGAGTCTGCTTCTCCCTCTGACCCTCCCCTCTCTCATGCTCTCTCTCTCTCTCTCATTCTCTCTCTCAAATAAATAAATAAATAAAATCTTCAAAAAAATTTAAAAAAAAAAAGACTGTCCCTTTCCATAGTTGCTTTTGTCAAAAATCAATAGGCTGACATGTATCATATGACCTCACTGATATGAGGAATTCTTAATCTCAGGAAACAAACTGAGGGTTGCTGGAGTGGTGGGGGGTGAGAGGGATGGGGTGCCTGGGTGATAGACATTGGGGAGGGTATGTGCTATGGTGAGCGCTGTGAATTGTGCAGGACTGTTGAATCACAGATCTGTACCTCTGAAACAAATAATACATTATATGTTAAAAAAAAAAAAGAAGAAGAAGAAGAAGAAGATAGCAGGAAGGGAAAAATGAAGGCGGGGGAAATTGGAGGGGGAGACAAACCACAAGAGACGATGGACTCTGAAAAACAAACAGGGTTCTAGAGGGGAGGGGGGGTGGGGGGATGGGTTAGCCCGGTGATGGGTATTAAAGAGGGCACGTACTGCATGGAGCACTGGGTGTTATATGCAAACAATGAATCATGGAACACTACATCAAAAACTAATGCTGTAATGTATGGTGATTAACATAACAATAAAAATTTAAAAAAATCAATAGACTGTAAGTGTGGGTCATTTTCGGGACCTCTATTCCATTTCACGGATTTATAATGTTTTCCTTACATCAACATCCTACTGCCTTGATTAATGTGGCTTATAGTAAGTCTTATAAATTATGCAGCATAAGGTGGTGTACATCTTTTGATTTTGTATTTAAAAATGATTTAATCAAGATGTTTGAAATCATTTGCATTTCCACATAAATTTTAGAATCATCTTGAGAATTTCTACAAAAGGCCTCCTGATATTTTGAATGTGATTGGTATTGCTTTGAATTAATGGACCTTGGGAAGACTTGAAATCTTAATAATATTAACTCATCCAATCCATAACGATGGTATTGCTCTCCATTTAATTTTCCTTTATTGTCTATCACTGATATATTTAAGTATAAAAATCTTACTCATCTTTTATTAATCATTATTTAATAACTTTGATGCTATTATAAATGGTATTTTTTATTTAATTTTCTAAATGTTTGTTGATAGTACACAGAAATGCATTTAATTTTTGTATATTGACTTTATGTCCTGAAATCTTGTGAAATTGGCACATATAAGTTCTAGTAGCTTTTTTGTAGATTCCTTAAGGTTTTCTAGGCATACAGTCATGCCTTCTGCACAAAGAATTTTTTTTTCTTCCCAGGGTATTATACCTTCATTTATTCCTTTTAAAATACTCATTTTTAGTTCATGTAGATCTAAGTGTGTGGTCTCTATAGCTTTCCTTCTACCTCAAGAATTTCACTTTTCTTGCATGGCAGGTCTGCTAGTAATTCCCTTAATTTGGGGAGGGAGTCTAGAAAATCTTTTCATTGTCTTCATTTTTGAAGAATTTACTGGGTATGCAATTCTAGATCTTTTAACACTTTAAATAGCTCCATTCTCTTCTTACTTGCATGATTTTTAAATGAGAAGTCCAAACTAATTCTTATTCCTGGTCTAAAGATAGGATGTTTTCTTTCTATGACTTCATTCAAGATTTTCTCTTTGTCTTTGGTTTTCAGCAGATTAAGTGTACTATGCCTGTGTATAGACTTTTCATGTTTATACTCTGTGATGTTCTCTGGACTTTCTATATCTGTGGTTTGCTGTCTATCCTTAATACTTGAAAATTCTCATTCATTAATTCAATTATGTCTTCTGTTTTCTCTTCTCATTCTGCTATTCTAATTATGTTTATGTTAAGTTTTTTAGAAAATTTCCCACAATTCTTGAATAATCTGTTATAGGTTATTTTTTCTTCTCTTTTTCTGCTTTGAATTTCAGTTAGGAAATTTTCTATTGACTTCTCTTCATGCCCCATGTCAGGGCTCAATCCCTGGACCCTGAGATCATGACCTCGATTTCAGCTGAAATCAAGAGTCAGATGCTTAACCGACTGCACCACCCAGGCACCCCAGATTTCTACAACTTCTAATAGTTAAAAAGTTCTTTCCTTGAATATAGAGGATTGTAAAATTTCCAGTTAGAGGAACTACTTTGTTATCATTATTTATTTTGTTGTAAATTTCCAGTTTATAGCATTGGGCAGGGGATATTTTATGTATTCTTTCTTCTTTGTTCTTGAATCCTAGTGAGGGGTGTGTGTGTGTGTGTGTGTGTGTGTGTGTGTGTGTGTGAAAACATATGGTCAGTGTTTGAAAAATGTTCCATGTATACTCAAAAGGAAAATGTATTCTCCATTACATGTATTTCAGGTTTTATATTTAACCAGAAGAGCCACCTTATGACCTTTTTTTTTAGATTTTATACAATTACTATTTTGCTACACAGAGACTTTCTAATATTAACAAGAGTGTGTTAAAGTCATCTATCCTAGATTCGTCCATTTTTTTTCCTTTCCTCTTTTGATCTCAGCATTCTAAAAGTAACTGCTGTTGGTTTTTTTCTTTGGGGGAGGATATTTCATATTAATAATTCTTATGCATTTTAATGAATCTAGCTCAAATGTTAAATAAATTCTTAGAGTTTAAATATTTGCTGCCCTTGATATTATTTTTTAAAATTAACAGACTCCCAGTTCTAGCAATAGTTCTTAAATATTTACCTTTGGAACATTATTAACATCCACATGGTTGTTAGCGTGCTTAGAGATTCTCTACACACTTCTTTCAACTACTGTGTTCATGGGTCACTGACTAGCATGAAGGGTATTATCTGAACCACATAATATGTTTAAATGACTAAGTTGAGGTGAATGCATTCACCAGCCCTTCCCATTTCCTTTTTTTTTTTTAACACCAAGATTACTTCTGTTATAAAGTATTACCTACATAAGTCCCTGTAATTGTCTCTAACAAATCATCTCAGATCCCTGGCTTTGTTTGGTCTAAATAAACTGCTTGGTGAATCAATTTCAGTCCTGTGCTCTGTATCTCTTTGAGTACTCTAGCCCCTTCCTTTATCATGGTTTGGTATATGTAAACAAAAATCATTTTGTAAGAGTCAACAGATGGATCTTGGTGTCTGGCTGCAACTAGCTGAATTTAAACTTTACCAAAATAAATTTTAACCATATTAGATTTAATAGGATATGACTCTACCAAAAGAAATTGCAGGGAGCTGTTCTTTGAATTCAAACCAGCCACTAAATGCACCTGTTACCTGCAGTACTTGTCATCTGACACAGTGCTGTTACGTGGTTTGTTACAGGGATGTCCTTTTGATCTTTACAGAAATATCCCTGTAGCAGTTTTCTTATATCCTTGGAAATGTTCATGTTTATCAAGTCCTTCTAGATGTCACTATGGCAATATATTATTGCTGCTATTCCTGCATAACAAAAATGACCTTGAATTTCTGCAGTTCTTCTTTCAGCTCACAAGCAAATTCCTGGCCAACTTGGTATCCTCTCCATTCTGCCTTCCTAAATGACTCCACAATCCCAGGCCTAGGATTGCGGTAGACAGGGTCTTGAGTAATTAATAGAACGTGGCTCTCCAGGACTGTGAGCTATCAAACTAATCTTGTTTCTATCAGCTCCACCCACCCTTAACAGACATGTGAGATGCAGACACAGAGATGGAAGCCAAAGCTTAATTCTGACCTGATCAGCACACGGGGTAGAAAGCCAATAGCCACCCTCACCTCCAATGTCTTAATATCCAAAATTCTAATACTGGTCATTTATTTCTTCAGATTAAACTAGTTTTTGGCCACAAATAACCAAAATGTCAGTGAGTGAACAGAAGCTATTCTGAAGAATTTTCACCTCTGTTTTAGCAGGTTTTAAAATATTTTCTCAAGTGTTGGTTATAAAGTAAGTATTGTCCGACCTAACTCGCTGCTGACAACAAATGACCGTTTAAATTTTGTATGTATACACACATATTTGTATTTACATTTTATCAAACCTGTTCCATATTTTTTTATTATGTTATGTTAATCACCATACATTACATCATTGGTTTTTGACGTAGGGTTCCATGATTCATTGTTTGTGCATAACACCCAGTGCTCCACGCAGAATGTGCCCTCTTTAATACCCATCACCAGGCTAACCCATCCCCCCACCCCCCTCCCCTCTAGAACCCTCAGTTTGTTTCTCAGGGTCCATAGTCTCTCATGGTTCGTCTCCCCCTCCGATGTTCCCCCCTTCATTCTTCCCTTCCTGCTATCTTCTTTTTTTTAACATACAATGTATGATTTGTTTCAGAGGTACAGGTCTGTGATTCAACAGTCTTGCACAATTCACAGCGCTCACCATAGCACACACCCTCCCCAATGTCTATCACCCAGCCACCCCGTCCCTCCCACCCCCCACCACTCCAGCAACACTCTGTTTGTTCCATAGTTTTTAATGGCATTTTTACCCTGAGGGGGGTATACTGTGAGCATAGATGTGATGGTTAATTTTTTTCTGTAAACTTAGCCGGGACACAGAGTACCCAGGTATTTGTTTAAACATTATTCTAGGTATGTCAGAGTATTTGGGGTGAGATTAACATTTGAATCAGTAGATGGAGTAACAGATTGCCTTGAGCAATACGTGCAGCCCTCATCCAATCTGTTGAAGGCTTGAAGAGAACAAAAAGTTGAACAAGAACTGGCTCTCTCTGCCTGGTACTCTTCAGCTAGGGCAGAGGTCTGGTCCTGCCTTTGGACCCAGACTGGAACTCGACACTATTATCCTTCCTGGTTTTCAGGCCTTTATGCTGCAGCCCTATTACTTATAATAAATCTTTCTTCTCTCTATATATAAATGATAGATGAATAAAGCTACCTATTGAGATTGATCAACCAACCAAGCGACCCACCTACTTTCTACTGGTTCTGTTTCTCTGAAGAACACTGACTAAACCAGTAGACTAGCCCAGATCTTTATACAGCCCAGAAGTACTGGGTTGCACTTCCTGTTTGTACATGTAATTGGATTTGGGGAGGGGGATACAGAATCAATCACAGGAACTTGAATAACTTTGAGCTATTAACATTCTATTTCTTTTTTTTTTTTTAAGATTTTATTTGTTTGACAGAGAGAGAGCGAGACAGAACAAGAGCGAGCACAAGCAGGGGGAGCAGCAGAGGGAGAGGGAGAAGCAGGCTCCCTGCTGAGCCAGAGCCCAACGTGGGACTCGATCCCAGGACCCTTGGATCATGACCTGAGCCGAAGGCAGATGCTTAACCAACTGAGCCACCCAGGTGCTCCAAACGTTCAATTTCATTAATATCTATGACATTAAAGAAGACACTAGACTCAGAGTAAGATATTATTTTATATTACAACCATAAGATGTTGCATCTAGAAATGAATCAAGCTTGGTGTGGAAGCACATGGATCCAAACATAGCCATGGATCCAAACATAGGCAGCATAAGGAAGGGGTGTGAGGCATGCTATGCAACTGATGTATTCACAGAGATCCTTTGTTAGCACGGTCTTTCCATAAAAAACATTTTTAATGGCAAAATCATTAAGGATGCACCAAATTGTCCATTTGTTAATTTGCTATTCTGCGGGGGAAGAAAATGATATATAATACATGCTCATTACAATGATTGTGTTCTCCCCAAAGCATTTTTCAGGTGTATGAATGCTATTTTGGGCAAAAATACTGTTGCCTATTTCCACAGAGAGTGCTCACTGCTTCTTATTCTCCCTACTGCCTGATTAGAAGAAGAAACAAATATTTTAGCCCACATTTAAAACCAACTTGTAATGAGGAGAATAAAGGAAATGCTGGCTAGGAACAGCTAGCAACAACACCTGGACGCTACCTGGATGATTCCTGACAGGGGACAGCACTGAGGGGCTAATGACTTGAGGAAGTCTGTTCCAGGACGTCAGGTGCAGAGAGAGGTCTGGGAAACAGAGAAGGTGCCACTATCTGCACACTGGAAACGGGAATGTGCGAACAAAAAAAAATCTGTTGCCTTGTAACAGATTATCGTAAGGTTTTCACTTGCCAGTAAGTCATAAATAGAAGGCAGACTCATTTGGGTGAATGTTCTGGATTCTCCTTCCAGAGCCAGTTGCCATGGAAGAATGTTTTGGAATCCATACTAGAAGAAACGACAGATTCCAGGGGAGCTGTGTAATCGTGTGTGTGTGTGTGTGTGTGTGTGTGTGTGTGTGTGTGTGTGTGCGCGCGTGTGTAGCTCATAGCTCATTTAATACCAGGATTTCTCAACCTCAACCTCAACCTAGGCACTACTAACATTTGGGACTGAGTTATTCCTTGTTGTAGGAACTCTCTCCTGCACTATGGGATGTTCAGTAGCACCTTTGGCCTCCGCTCACTCCTTACCCTGACCCCCAGTTGTGACAACAACAAGCGTCTGCAGGCATATTGCCAAATATCCACCAGGGGACAGAACTGCTCCCACTGTGAACCCCTATTCCACATGGAAAAGATTTATTCCCCTGAATAATCAAAGTTTTTAATATTTTTCTGAATTGGCTTTTTAGTAAGATTTTATTTTTGCATGCCAATGGCCTAAGACAGAACACATTTTTGCCTTATTTTTTAAAGGTTACTGTAAAAAAATTCTGTTTAAAATTTTATATTTTCTTAAAAGTTAACATGACAATGGATTAAAACCAGGGTCAGCATTTGTTTTTAAGGGCCACAACTAAATATTTTGAGCTCTCATGCAGTCTCTCTTGTAACAGCTTAACCCTGCTGTTGTAGCATGAAAGCAGCCTTGTCACAGATAATATGTAAAGGTAAAAACATGGCTATATTCCAATAAAACTTTATAAATGCTGTCCCTCTTAATTAGAAAGTTAGTGTCTAACTTAATTATTGAGTTATAATTGACATACAACATTAGATTTGTTTCTAAGGTGCACAGCATAATGACTTGAAAGCCATATATATTACAGAATGATCACTATAACTGTTTAATATCTGCCACCATACACGGCTACAGAATTTTTTTTCCTGTGGCAAGAACTTTTAAGATTTACTTTGTAACCAACTTCCAAGTATGCAATACAGTGTTATTAACTAGAGTTGCCATGCTGTCCATTACATCCCCATGACTTATTTATTTTAGAAGTGGAAGTTAGTACCTTTTGACCCTTCACCCATTTCACCCGCCCACCCCACCCCCATCTCTGGCAACCACCAAAGTTTCCTGTATCTATGAGTTTGAGCTTTCCCCCCCACGCCCAGATTCCACAGGTGAGATCATACTCCATCTGTCTTTCTCTGACTTATTTCACTCAGCATAATGCTCTCTAGGTCCATCCATGTTGTCACAAATGGCAAGATTTCCTTTTTTTAGGGCTGAATAATATCCCATTAGATATAGATAGATAGATACACACACACACACATATACACACCTCAATTTATTTATCCATTTATCTATTGATGGACAGATTGTTTCCATATCTTGGCTATTGTAAATAATACCGCAATAAACATGGGGGTGCATATATTTTTTTGAATTAATGTTTTCAATTTCTCAGATAAATATCCAGAAGCCATATTGCTGGATCATGTGAGAGTTCTATTTTTAATATCTTGAGGAACCTCCATACTGTTACTACAGTGGCTGCACCAATTTACATTCCCACCGCTACCACACAAGGGTTCCCTTTTGCCCATATCCTTGCCAACACTTGCTATTTCTTGTCTTTAAAATACTAGCCATTCTGACAGGTGTGAGGTGGGATCTCATTGTAGTTTTGATTTGCATTTCCCTGATGATGAGTGATGTTGAGCATCTTTTCATGTGTCTGTTGGCCGTCTGTATGTCTTCTTTGGAAAAATGTCTATCCAGGTCCTCTGCCCGTTGTTTTTTTTTTTTTTTTTTAAGATTTTATTTATTTGTGGGGCGCCTGGGTGGCTCAGTTGGTTGAGCGACTGCCTTCGGCTCAGGTCGTGGTCCTGGAGTCCCGGGATCGAGTCCTGCATCGGGCTCCCTGCTCAGCGAGGGGTCTGCTTCTCCCTCTGACCTTCCTCTCTCTCATGCTCTCTATCATTCTCTCTCTCTCTCTCAATAAATGAATAAAATCTTTAAAAAAAAGATTTTATTTATTTGTCAGAGAGAGAGAGAGAGAGAGAGATAGAAAGAGAGAGAGCACAGCAGCAGAGGGAGAAGCAGTCTCCCTGCCGAGCAAGGAGCCTGATGCGGGGCTCAATCCCAGGACACTGGGAGAATGACCTGAACTGAAGGCAGACTCAACTGACTGAGCCACCCAGGTGTCCCCTGACCATATTTTGATTGGAAATTTTTTTTTTTGCTACTGAATTTTATAAGTTCTTTATATATATTTTGGATGTTAATCCCTTATTGGATATGTGATTTTCAAGTATTTTCTTCTATTCTGTAGGTTGCCTTTTCATTTTGTTGTGGGTTTCCTTTGCTGTGTAGAAGCATTTTACTTTGATGTTATCCAACTTATTTTTTCTTTTGTTGCCTTTGCTTTTGGTGACAAACCCAAAAATCATCATTAAGGCTATAGTCAAGGAGTTTACTGCTTATGTTTCCTTCTAGAAGTTTTATATTTTCAGGTCATACATTCAAGTCATTGATCTATTTTGAGTTAATTTTTATGAGTGGTGTAAGATATGAGTCTGGTTTCATTCTTTTGCATGGGGCTGTCCAGTTTTCTCAATGTAATTTATTAAAGAGACTCTCCTTTCCACATTGTAAATCCTTGGCTCCTTTTTCATAGGTTAATTGGCCATATACGCATGGGTTTATTTCTGTGCTTTCTACTCTGTTCCACTGATCTGTGTCTATTTTTATAGCAATACCTTACTACCTTAATTACTATAGCTTTGTAATGTAGCTGGAAATTAGGGAGCATGATGCCTCCAAACATACCAAAACATATGGGATGCAAGAAAAGCTGTCCTCAGTGAGAAATTCACAGCAATAAATACCTACTTCAAAAAACAAGAAAAATCTCAAATAACCTAACTTTATAACACAAGGAACGAGAAAAAGCAAACAAATCTCAAGTTTAGGAGGAAGGAAATAACAAAGATCAGAGAAGATATAGATGAAATAGAGACTAAAAAGACAATAGAAAAGATCAGTGAATCCAAGAGATGGTTCTTTGAAAAGATATAATTAACAAATCTTTATCTGGGATTACCAAGAAAATAAGAGAACCCCCCCCAGTATAATCAGAAATAAATGAGGAGAAGTTACAATCGATATCATGGAAATGGAAAGGATCATAAGGGGCAACTATGCACAATTATATGTCAACAAATTGGACAATCTAGAAGAAATGGATAAATTCTTAGAAACTTACAAACTTATAAGACTGAACCATGAAGAAACAGAAAATCTGCACAGAGTAATTACTAGTAAGGAGATTCAACAAGTAATCAAAAACATCCCAAAATCCAGAACCAGATGGCTTCACTGGTGAACTCTACCAAACATTCAACGAATTAATACCAATCTTTTTCAAACTCTTCTGACAAATAGAAGGGGAGGGAACACTTCAAACTCATTTTACAAAAACCAGACAAGGACACCACAAAAAAGGAAGGTCAATATCCCTGATGAACATAGAAGCAAAAATCCTCAACAGAATATTAACAAACTGAATTCAATAGTACATTTAAAGAATACACTTGATCAAGTGTGGTTTCTTCCAGGGATGCAAGGATGGTTTGACACCTGCAAATCAGTGTGATGCACACGTTTTTAAAAAATGAAGGATAAAAATCATGAACATTCCAACAGATGCAGGAAAGACGTTTGACCAAATTCAACATCCATTTATGCTAAAAACTCAACAAAATGGGTATATAGGGAACATGCCTCAACATAATAAAGGCCTTATGTGACAAACCCACAGCTAACATCATACTCAATGGTGAAAAGTTGAAACCATTTCCTCTAAGATCAGGAAGAAGACAAGGATGTCCACTCTTGCTGCTTTTACTCAACATCATATTGGAAATCCTAGCCAGGGCACTTAGGCAAGAAAAAGAAATAAAATGCATCCAAATCAGAAAGGGAGAAGTAAAATTGTCATGATTTGCAGATGAAACATTATATAGGGAAAACCCTAAAGACTTCGTCAAAAACTGTCAGAACTAATAAAAAAATTCTGTAAAGTTCCAGGGTGTAAAATCAATATATAGAAATCTGTGTTTCTATACACTAACAAATTATCAGAAAGAGAAATTAGGAAAACAATCCCGTTTATAATTGCACTAAGAAGAATAAAATCCCTAGGAATAAATGTAACCAAGAAGGTGAAAGATCTGTCCCCTGAAAACTGTAACACATTGATGAAAGAAATTGAAGAGGACACAAATAAATGGAAAGATACCCTGTGCTGATGGACTAGAATAATATAATTAAAGTGTCATACTATCCAAAGCAATCTACAGATCAATGCAATCTGTATCAAAATTCCAATGGCATGTTTTTCAGAGAAATAGAACAATTTTAAAATTTATATGAAACTATAAAGTGTAAAACTTTTGAAGCATCATATTTGTAGGGTAGTTTCTGTTAACACATTTGCAATAGAGAACAAAGAGAAGAGATTTAACTTAGACATCCTAGAGTACTTCCAAATGTAATAGTATAGGAAGCAAAGGATTATTCATTGACCACTTCATGACATGCACTATGTGAGTATTTTCGCACAGATCTTCAACTGTGTGTGTGGGTTATTATCCTTAAATTACATACAAAGATATCGGCTCAGAGAGCTTAAGCTATTTGAGTAAGGTCACACAACTAATAAGTAACAGAGTCTAATTCAAACAGACGTTCTGACCTAATTCTTGCGCCCTTTTCTTGCATGCCTCACTTTTGCTCTGAAAGACAATGCAGTATGAAATCATCTTTCTTTTAAAAATGCTGCTAAAAATAGTCTCCTCAGCCTGGATTTTTATGATCTAGTAGTATTGTCATAAAGAGAGTTTTACAGCAGACATCAATAGCATCTATTGTAATATTTTATGGTCATTTTCTTAACATTGCATTAGGGCACTCAGAGGCTTTATTGTAGGATAGGAGTTAAGATAACTTTGTGAGACTTTCAGCACCAAGGTGACTGAATGGGGAGTGCCTGAGTGGTGTGGTCAGTTGGGCATCAGACTCTTGATTTGAGCTTAGGTCTTGACCTTAGGGTTGTGAGATCGAGCACTGCCTTGGGCTCCCTGCTCAGGACAAAGTCGGCTTGGGATTTTCTCCCTCTCCCCCTGCCCCTTGGCTCTTCTGCCCCTCCCTGCCCTTGCTCTCTCTTAAAAAAAAATGGCTGAATGGGCTTTGATCATTACTTCTCTCAATCAATATTTATTAAGAACATGCGTGTGCATTGCCTTGCAAGTTTTGAGGATGCGATGGTGAAGAGAGCCGCTGAAATCCTTGATCTCATAGTTTTACATTCCAGTGCAAGAGACAGCCAACCAAACACATGAAATAAGCAAGCCAGCAGGATCATTTAAAATAGTAATCAATCCTACTAAGTATAAAATGTAGGGAGATATGGTGTGTATGTGTGTGGTGATGGTGGTATGTAATAAATACTTTTCCCAGGGAAGGCATGGATGAATATGGGACATTTGAAGGGACATCTCAATGACCAAAAGAAACTAGGCATGAAAATGTATTTTCAAGGAGTTCCCAGTTATAGAGAACAAATACAGAGTTTTTTGTTTGTTTTTTAGAGAAGGGGGAGGGGCAGAGACAGAGGGAGAGAGAGAATCTTAAGTAGTCTCTAGGCCCAGCACGGAGCCCCACGTGGGGCTTGATCCTACAACCCTGAGATCATGACCTGAGCTGAAATCAAGAGTCAGATGCTTAACAGACCGAAGAACCTGGGGACCCCAAGTACAGAGTTCTTGATCCGGGAAAAACTGTTGGTCTTAAAATGAAGTCTTGCTGTTCAACAAACTCCATCTATGTTTCCAGTTAGCATTTTCATTGTTTACTTCTTAAATATAAATGGACAACCCAACATCACCTGTTATTTGGGGGGAAATTCCAACATGAAGAAAAAATAACACACATACACACACGCCTAGAAAAAAAAATAATGACCTGAGGTAAAACAAGAGTTAATTCAAGGCAGGGGAGGGGAATGTCACTTTATAGGCAGATAACTCAAGTAAGTATTTTTAGTTAGACTAACCGATATCTCACCTATAAATCAAGAACAGGATGCTAGGCAAAGGAATAATCAGACAAAGAGAGGTCCTGAAATTTACTGTGCAGTGAATGCCGGGAATATTCACCGGGGAGGCATCTTTCCAGTTGAGTGGCCAGTCTGTCACATGGCTCCCAAAGAGTCACATAACCCTCATGTAAAATAAGCCCACTGTGTCCCACCCCCAAAACTTCATTCCTGTAAAGCACGGGGAGAAGGGCTGGGTTCCAAGGACCCGTTTCCTAAATGAGGGCCAGGTGTGGATAAAGCTCTCTGGGTAGGAGTCCCACCAGCCTCCAATACACGCGATGAGACAGGGACAAGAGGGGCCACGACAGCCACTCCCTTCACCCGGAGGTGGAACACAGGAGCAGAAGGCAGTCACTCATTCCCAACCAACGTCAGCTGTGGCCGGGAACACATGGCCAGTTCCCCACAAAGGCCCATCCTGTTCCTTGGGTGGAGGTCATTCTACAACGCCTGTGGGCTCCAGCCTCTGAGTCATTTTTCCTTTTCCGTAAGAAATAACCCATTTCATAGCCTCAGCCGGCTTCCTGTCCATAAGGATTTAGGGCCCCCAAAACCCTTCTGCATTTTGAATAGCCTCTCACCTTTTCAGTCCCAGAGGTTATACTTCCTTTAAAAACTCTGTCACCCTTCTGGGATTTCAAATGATAATTTGACAAAAACCATACCCACACATCTCTTCAAGACAGGGCCCTCTTTACACTGGGTTTAGTGTTAGGGTGCTAGGAAACCACACCCTTAAGGTTTTCAAAGCCCCTACATGCACTGAGAGGGTCTACAAGGGACCACCTTTGAGATCCTGAGCAGAAGATCACATTTTAAGCGAGAGACTCTGAATTTCCTGTTTCCCTCACAGCCATTTCTTACGTGGAGATTCTTTTTCCAGGGATCCAGAAGGTTCCGACCTGGAAACGTTTCCTCTGTCTGCTCAAAAACCAAACAGTTCCCACTAAAGTTGGTCCCTTTCTCTATATCTACATCTTACTACGTGAAGCTAAAGGGGCACAGATGGTGCTGCCAGCATCATGCCTGGAAATTCCCTCAGCCCAACCTACCAAGTTTGTGAGGTATAGCTTCTATTTCCATGTTCAAGCTGATGACAGTGTTGACACTCTATCGTCCTCACGTTACATGGGTCACTATGACTGCAGCCTCCTTGGACAGTCACCGTGAGGCCTTCTCGCCTCTATATGCTGCCCATGCCCAAAGCCAATGACACACGTTTAGGGTTTCATTAGAGCAGTAGCCCAGCTCCAAGGTATGTTTTAGTTATTTATTGCTGCCCAACAAACCATCCAAAAACTTAGCAGATTAAAATAATACTTGACTGTCTCTCATGCTTCTGTGGATGAACTGGACTCAGTGGGTGGTCCTTGCTCTGGCTGTCTCTCATGCTTACCACCCTATGGCAGCCCATGAGAGTCTCAGGCCTCTCTTCTCCATGTGGCCTCTCCAACTGGCCTCTCCAGCAGGGTAACTACATGTGGCTCATAAATCTCAGATGCACCAAAGTGGCAACTTCGAAACCTCCTTAATGCTTAGGCCCAGAATTGGCACACGTCACCTCTACCACATTTATGGGAAAAAGTTAGTTATAAGTGAGGCCATATTCACTGTTGTAGGCACCTGTATAAAATTCCTAGAGGCCTAGTCCATTGGGGGCCATTTTTGGAGACCAGCTACCACATGGATGTTATCTTTTGTGTCCAGGTTCTTCTACTTAAGACCATGTTTGTGACATTCATTCATGTGGTTCCATGTAGTTGGAGTTCAGGGCCTTTTCATGGCCATGTTTTATTTCATTGCATGAATATGTCACAATTTACTGCTGAGGTCATTTGGGTTGATTCTAGTTTTTGTCTATTATGAGTAATGCTGTCATGAGTGTTCTTCTGCCTGTCCTTTTAGTGCACATGTTAACACACTAACTTTCTGTACAGAACTAAGCATGGAATTGCAGTCTAGGATATACTTAATGTTTGACCTTAGGAGATAATGCCAAGTGTTTTTCCGAAATTACCTGCCTGCTTCACATTTTGCCTCCCTACAATTTACCCTGCACATAGCAGACAGTTTGTATTTTTAAATTTAAGCTTGGTTATGTCTCTACTCTGCTTAAAAACCCTCAAATGATGCAGACAACATTTAGAATAAAGCCCACACTTCTTACCCTTGCTTATAAAGCCCTCCACAGCCTTGCTTCTCTTGACCTCTGCAAGACAACTTCATACCATCTCCCGCCACAGTTATGGGGTACAGCTACACTGATCTTCTTTCAATTTCATAAAAATGCCAAGGTCACACCCACTTAAGTTCTTTTCTTTAATTGTTCTCTAACTCTGGAATGCTACTTTCCCTGACTTCTTATAAAGGACTCTATCAATTCATGCAAGATTTACTGAACAGCTTTTAGGTATCAGACACTATTGTAGGTTATCAGGATACATTAATGAACAAAAGAGACAAAAATCGCTCAGAGCTTACATTCTAGCAGAATAGACAAAATGAATAACACAGGTAAATTATGTAATTCCTTAGGAGATGAAAAATTCTACAGAAGAGTAATAGAGGAGATTTAGTGTCAAGGGAGAAAAATTAGAGCAGGAAGAGATATACAGAGTGAAGGGGATGTTACAGTTTTAAATACCAAGTTCATGATAGGCTTCTTTAAGAAAGTAACATATGAGCAGAGGTCTGACGGAGGGGCAAGATTTCAGATGTGGATATCTGGGGGGAAAACGTCCTAGTAGAGGGCAGAGACTGTGTGCAATGGCCATAAGGTAGAAGCCTGTCTGTTCAATGAAGACCGAGAAGTCCAGTGTCGATAAAGCAGACTGCAACAATTCGGGGAAGGGATGATGTGGCTTATGTTATGGGTGTAGCAATGGGCTGGTGTGAAGATTAGAGACTGTTGAATGTAGAGCCTAAATGTATGTGGGACGTAGTAGAAACAGAGGTTTGGGGATGAACAACTGGAAAGATGCCGACGTCATCCAGGGGGATGGAAAAGATTGTAAGTAGGTTTATGGGAGATCAGGAGATCAATTTGGTACATCTGGAACTAAAATTTGATAGAAATCAAAGCAGAGATATTTGATAGGCAATGGGATATATGAACCTAGCAATCAGGAGAAAAAAAAAAACCATGTGAGATATAAATTTGGGGGTCCATTGCCATATGAGTGTTATTTATTTATTTATCTATATATTTACTTTAAAGATATTCTTTGAGAGAGAGAGCTAGAGAGAGAGGGAGAGCATGAGCAGGGTTAGGTGCAGAGGGAGAAGCAGACTCTCTGCTGAGTGTGGAGCCTGCTGGAGGTGGGGCTCAATCCCAGGACCCTGGGATCATGACCTGAGCCGAAGGCTCAGACACTTAACCACCTGAGCCACCCAGGTGCCCCATCAGTGTTATTTAAAGGCAGGAGACTGGATGAAGTCCTCACGGGAATGAGTATGAAATGAGTAGAAAGGAAAACCAAGGATGTGAGTTGTGCAGCAGCTCTGATATTTACTAGATTTCTGACCTCAAGCGTGTTATTTACCCTCTCTGTGCTACAGTTTATCCGTACAGTGAGGCTAACTAGGGTGTGCTAGAGAGTAAATGAGTCAATAATACGGACTATGTAAATACGTGGGGCATTAGCAGAATAGGCACCATATGAATATTACTAATTATCTGGAAGAACAGAAATCCATTGGTAGCAGGGATTTTTCTTTGTATTGTGTTTATTGCTATGTTCTTTAGGACACAGGACTTAGCACTTAGGACTTAGCGCTTATAATAGGATTTAGCACTTAGGACAGCTTATAATCCATAGTTGGCACTTAGATATTTGTTAAATGAATTTTTGGACCTGCTTATTGTGATGAAATCCAGATAACTGGTAATACAAGGTGATGAGGGAAAATAATTTCTTTAGATGTATTATCATGATTTTCAAAGTACAATTGTTTCTCCATGAGCATTTGTCTCTGAGTTAGAGGTGAGGGAGAGATGGGGGAGAAGAGTCCCAGTTCTGAGTCGGTAAAGCAGAGACTGACCAAGGAAACGAGTCAACTTGGAAGAGGGTCTGGGACCATAGAGTATTTGCTTAGAATTCTTATTCAATTCTCATTTGGAATCTGAATTTAAATAAAGTCTCTCATTCTCTACTCACTGGTAGGATACCCATTTAATAAGCAGATAGACATAGTAGTTTAATTCTTGCTGCCACATGCATAACGCCAACTTCTCTCGTTTGCATGCCTATAGTTTTGTTTTACTTGTATAAGAAAGCATCCACCTGGAATTTATAGTATTCTCTATAATAAAATTGTACTCATGAGCTTTCTTTTTAAATCCCAGAATGCTTAAGGTGACTCTTGGAAATGAATTGATTTTAATAATGCTTGGAATCTGCAGGTTTGTACAATTGGTGGACAGAGTCTGTGGTGCTGGCCAATCTACTAAGTAGTCAGTGGTCTTGGTTTCAGTAATTGAAAGGTCAAGTTCAAGACTTTTATAAAATAGTACACGTGAAACTGTTGGCTTTTGAATCAGAATCAAGGTGGAATGTGACTATAGCGAACAAAAGGATGGTTACCGGAGGGATGCTGGGAGGGGGACGATGGAGGACACTTGTCGTGCTGAGCACCAGGCGATGTAAGTAAGTGATGAACCACTAATTTCTACACCTGAAACTAATATTACTGTATGTTAATTAACTGGAATTTAAATAGAAACTTAAATACAAGAACCAAATGAGTTTAGCAAGGTTCCAAGATACAAGATCAATATGCTAAAATAAATTGTATTTTTTGAAAGATTTTATTTATTTATTTGAGAGAGAGAGAATGGTAGAGAGAGAGCACAAGAGGGAGGAGGGTCAGAGGGAGAAGCAGACTCCCCGCCGAGCAGGGAGCCCGATGTGGGACTCGATCCCGGGACTCCAGGATCATGACCTGAGCCGAAGGCAGTTGCTTAACCAACTGAGCCACCCAGGCACCCAAATTGTATTTTTATATATTAGCCATGAACAACTGGAAACTGTTTTGTTTCTAAAAAACTTCTGAAAAAAAGATGGACTGTGGAGCCAATCTGTTTCAACACAAGATCACAGCCATTATTTTGTTTCTCTCACTTCTGCATCTGCTTTAGCAAACACCTGTTTTTGGCAAGCTTATTTGATATCAGGTAGTCAATTAAGCTATACCACGTTGGCATCCAAATCTTAATCTTTAAAGAGCAAAAGACAGAAGAGCCAAAGGACTTGAACTACACCTGGCATCATGTGAAACAACCTGTACCTGTAATCACCATCGATGAGCAAACCCGGCACCTGGCATTAAAGCAGCTGATGAACTACAGAAAAGCATCTAGGAGTTCCCTTTGGTGTACTGCTGTTTGGAGAGAAGATTTAAATGTTTACCAAATAAAGTTCTGTTTATGCGCTAATATTCTGACTTCCGCTGTGGAAGTGCCATCTCTGAGTGCCCTGAGGGGTAGGGAAAACACAACATAAAGGAGCAAGAGCCCTGGGTTCCAGGATTTTGATTGAGTTATTCTTTCTTTCTAGGACTCTTGTTTCCTAATCAGTCAAATGGAATTGCTCACCTATAAAAAGTTCTAGATCTTTATGTCCAACTCATTACACATCTACACTTTCATGTCCAAATAGCAAAATATAGCAAGTACCACATCAATCTCATATTTCCTTCCTCTTTCTTTATCGTAGTTATACCTGAGCCCTTGAGTGGTGTGAGCTAGCAATCTAGGATCATACTCAGCTGTGTCATCTCTCCAGTCCTACCATCTATCCTGTGGTCACCGCTGTCTGCATTTTACCTCAGAAATTTGTCTCCATTCTGTTATCCTCTGCTATGGTCTGAATGTTTGCATCCCTCCAAAATTCATACCTCGAAACCTAATGCCCAACCTGATGGTATTAGGACGTGGGGCCTCTAGGAGGGGCTTAGGTCAAGAGGGTGGAGCCCTCCTGAATGGGATTAGTGTCCTTATAAAAGACACCCCACAGAGCCAGCTTGTTTCTTCCAAGTGAGGTTAAAGCTAGGTGCCATTTATGAACCAGAAAGTGGACCCTCACCAGATACCAAATCTGCCAGTGCCTTCATCTGCGACTTCCCAGCCTCCAAAATGGAAAGCAATAAATGTTTGTTGTTTAAGCTAACCAGTCTCTGGAATTCTATTATAAGAACCCACGCTGACTAAGACATGCTCCATTTGCACTAGTACTGTATTAGTCAAAGGCAAAAATATAAAAAAAATATATATTTATTTTCTCTCCCATACTCCTGGCAGGCCTTGAAAATGGATCATCTACTCTTTCCTGCTTAATCTCTGCAGCCTCAGAATTCTACTGAATACACTCAGGCAGCCAATATCATGTTTGTTATACATGCTTATTCTCAAATTATTGGGGAGTACAAAACCTATATCTGACAAATAGCTGGGGTTCTTTATATATAAAAAAACTGCAACTAAGAATAAGACAAACCCAATAAAATGGGTCAAAGTTTTGAAAAGACCCTCAACTTTCTGGTCAACTAACCTTTGACAAAGCAGGAAAGGAAAAAGACAGTCTCTTCCATAAATGGTGATGGGAAAAATTAGACAGCCATATGCAGAAGAATGATACTAGACCCTTCTCTTACACCATACACAAAGATAAACTCAAAATGTATGAAAGACCTAAATGTGAGACAGGAATCTATCAAAATCCTAGAGGAGAACACAAGCAGCAACCTCTTCGACCTCGGCCACAGCAACTTCTTGCAAGACACATCTCTAAAGGCAAGGGAAACAAAAACACAAATGAACTATTGGGACATAACCAAGATAAAAACTTCTGCACGGCAAAGGAAACAGTCAACAAAACTAAAAGGCAACCTATGGAATGGGAGAAGATATTTGCAAATGACATAATAGATAAAGGGCTGATATCCGAAATCTATAAAGCACTTATCAAACTCAACACCCAAAGAGCAAATAACCCAATCAAGAAATGGGCAGAAGACACGAACAGACACTTCTCCAAAGAAGACATACAAATGGCCAACAGACACAAGAAAAAATGTTCCACATCCTTGCCATCAGGGAAATACAAATCAAAACCACAATGAGATACCACCTTACACCAGTTAGAATGGCAAAAATTGGTGAGGATGTAGAAAAAGGGGAATCCTCTTACACTGTTGGTGGGAATGCAAGTTGGTACAGCCACTTTGGAAAACAGTGTGGAGGTTCCTCAAAAAGTTAAAAATAGAGCTACCTTATGACCCAGCAATTGCACTACTGGGTATTTACCTCAAAGACACAGATGTAGTGAAAAGAAGGGCCCTATGCACCCCAATGTTCATAGCAGCAATGTCCGCAATAGCCAAACTGTGGAAAGAGCCAAGATGCCCTTCAACAGATGAATAGATAAAGAAGATGTGGTTCATATATGCAATGGAATATTACTCAGCCATCAGAAAGGATGAATATCTTCCATTTACATTGATGTGGATGGAACTGGAGGGTAAAATAAGTCAATCAGAGAAAGACAATTATATGGTTTCTCTCACAGGTAGAATATAAGAAATAGTGCAGAGGATCATAGGGGAAGGGAGGGAAAACTTGAATGGGAAGAAATCAGAGAGGGAGACAAACCATGAGAGACTCCTGACTCCAGGAAAAAACAGAGAGTTGCTGGAGGGGAGGTGGGTGGGAAGATGGGGTAACTGGGGGATGGGCATGAAGGAGGGCACGTGAGGTGATGAGCACTGGGTGTTATGCACAACTAATGAACCATTGAACATCACATCAAAAACTAATGATGTTTTATATGTTGGCTAGTTGAATTTAATTAAATTTAAAAAAAGATATTTCTCAAAGATATAGAAATGACCAGTAAGCACATAAAATTCTGCTTAACCTCATTACTCATCAGGAAAATGCCAGTTAGAGCCACCCACAGGTGATGCCGTGGACCCATCAGAATGGCCAAAATTTAAAAGACTAACAACTGCAAAACTCGTGAAAATATGGAATAACTGGCATCTTCCTACAATGTTTGCTGGGGATGTACACGGAATACAACCACTTTGAGCAATGATTTCACTGTTTCTTTATAAAACTGAGCATGTATCCACCCCATGACCCTAAAATTCCACTCCTAGGCATTTACTGAATAGAATTAGACATGTGTTCATTAAAAAAAAAAAAAAAATGACTTGCACAGGGATGCTCACATCAGTTTTCTTAATACTAACCAACTACTGGAAACAGCTCAGGTGTCCCTCAATAGGAAAACGTATAAACAAAATGTGGTATATTGACTCATACAGAGGAATATTACAGCAGTGAAAAGAAAGGTGCTCATAATACATACAACAGTATGGCTAAATCTCAAAAGTTATTCTGAGTGGAACAAATCTTACACAAAAAAGTACATATTGTATAATTTCATTGATATGAAATTCTAGAACAGCCCAAACAAAATCTATGGTTGAAAGAAAACCAGAGCAGCATGTGTCTCTAGCAGTGGACACAGGAGCTGACTGCGCAGTGGTAGATTTTTTTTTCTGAAGGACAATGCCTTATGTCTTGATAGAGGTTATCTATCAATTTAAAAATACTAATTACAGGTATTTTTAAAAGTTCAGCGAACATTTAAGGTTAGTGTAATTTATTATACATAAATTCATACATAAATGTTACTTCAAAACATAAAAGCGTATTAAACACTGAACTCTGGGGAACAACATGCATACCAGATATGCAGGGAGAAGGCATGTGTTTGGAATTCAGTTTAGAATGACTAAAAAAATAAAATGAATGGTTGGATAAAGGAATGGATGTGTAACAAGGCAAGTTTAGTCAAATATTAACAATAATGTGTAGCTGGTGGACATATGGGTGCTCACTGGAAAATTCTTTCAACTTTTCTATTTGAAAATTCTCAAAATGTTTTTAAAAGTTCTTAGCCACCAAGAGCTCAGGCCCTCCTCATCATTCATGTTGACTTCTGCCTCCGTCCTTTAACTGACATCCTCGCCACTGATACCTACTTTCTCTGATCCATGTTCATATTGGTGCCAGAGACTTCTAACAAAAAAGAAAACCATCCCATTTGTTTCAGCTTCAGATAAAATGTCCTTCAAAATCGAAGTCCTTTCTAACTCCTGCATTTACCTACCCTGACTCTACCCCACATGCATTGTGCATTAGCCATATGGAACCTCCATGACTTCAAGGTACATCAAAGTTTGGAGGATAATCTAAGAAAGCTCTCTACTTATCCATTCCAGCCGAGATCAAATGTTACCTTGATGTGAAACCTGCTCAGCTTTTCTGGTAACCTCATTTGGGTTTTTACACCACACGCTCAACACTATTCTTAGAGCCGGGATTATGTGTCTGTGCCATCATCTGTTTATGTTTCTGTCTCCCCTATTAGCCCAGTTACTAGTCCTCCAACTATAGCGTACACCAGAATCACCCAGAGGGCTTGTTAACCTACAAATTGCTAGGAGTCATCCTTAAGAGTTTCTGATTCTGTAGGTCTTAGATGAGGCCCAAGGATGTGCATTTCTATCAGGATCGCTGGTGACGCTGATGGATCCAGAGGTCACACTTTTAAAACCCCTATATTGAACAATCACTTCCTTGAAGGTAGGTGCTATGGCGTGTTCATTTTTGTATCCCTAGAGTGTAGGGCAATGCCTGGAAGAGACCCAACACTGAATAAATTCATGATGAATTCTCAAATAGCAATTTATGTGAAGAATTTTAAAAAATAATAATACTGAATATGGAATGTAGGGTGAGCTTTTGGGACATATAAATTAGTTCCGGAGAGCTGTGAGTGCTGCGCATGAAACACAGGCACGTGGGCTGTGCCAAGCTAAGAAATCTGCAATCCCTTCTTGACAATTTCTCTGTGGCAATGACGTCAGTTGTCTATGGAAGACATTAGCTTTTTGAGTAGTCAGACCCAATACTTTCCAAGTTACGCAGACTAGAATAGAAGCAATACCAACCTCCCCCTCCCCCGTAAATGTGGCCAGGCTGAATAAAACTCACATATGGGAATTGCTGATTCATCTTCACAGGTCAAGCTGTTAGGTGAGTGTCTTAGAGATGGCTGTTTTGTGAAGATGGCCACAAACTAGACAGCCCAGAGTGGATGGATGCCCAGAATTGATGGATAGAGGTGGGGAAGTCCCTACAGATGGCTACCACCTTCCCCTCCATCTGTAATTACAGCACAGATTTGTTATGGGGGTGAGCCAGTTAGGCCAAGGCAAAAAATTGGAAGATTTATAGGACTGTTGTATGAGGCTGCATAATGCCCTTCCCCTGAGAAGTCCACATCTCAGTTCCTAGAATTTGTGAATACAGCACCTTACGTGAGAAAAGGGAACTGGTGATTAGGTTACGGTCTGGAGATGAGATACCCTGGACTACACAAGTGGGCCCAATAATATCACGAGGGGCCTTACAGGAGGAGGCAGGAGGACTAGAGTCAGAGATGAAAACATGACAAGAGAAGAAGAGGTTGGAGTGATGCCGGGCCATGAGCCAAGGATCGAGGGCATCCTCCAGAAGCCAGACAAGGCAAAGAAATGCTTTCACTCCTTGATCGTTCAGAAATACTGCAGCTCCGCTGATTTTAGCCCACTGAGACTGATTCCAGCCTTCTGATCTCCACATCTTCAAGGTAATAAATCGTTTCATTTTAAGCCACTCAATTTGTGGTTAACTTGTCACAGCAGCAATAAGTAGCTCAGTAGTCTCCTTGTCAAGAGATTTAATGACATTCACTGGCTCATATTTTAGCAGGTTTTAGAATTAACCCCAAGCCTGGAGTCAACTACCAAAATTCAAGCTTAAACCCCTGGAGTTCCCAGTATTGGTCATGTAAAGTATAATACATTTCTATGCAAAAAGATCCATGTGGTGTCATGACAAGAGCTTGGAATGAAATAAAAGTGAAACAATCTCAGCCATAGTCCAAATACCAAAGTGTTTGGGCAAATCATTCCTTTCCTAGATCTCATCAGAAAATGTGGGGTTTAGAGTAAATTATTTTTAATGGAACACCTGGCACATTTATCAGAAATGAGACAGATTATTTGCCCACATTTATGCCAGCTAATTGGGAGAGTAATAAATGAAGTGTTCTAAATAGCTCAAAGCTCTATAGCTCATGGGAAATAAATACCACAGAATTAGAAATTTGTGAAGAGTAGTAAGAAGAGAAAATATTTAGGATGTTCCTCATTATCATTACAGTAGAGTAACAAGTTTACAAAACCTCGAAAAGTGAAATTTATTTAAACATTACCACCAACATAATTAATAAAAACTGTCTTAGCCCAGGGAAGAAAAAAATCAGGTATTTCATTGCAATAAAATATCAGTGCCTACCTTCCTACATTAGAGAAATTATATACTTATTCTGATACTGTTTAAATTATTCCATCTGTGTGGCTTCCCAGGGGAATTCTATCAGACATTTAAAGAAGAATACCTATTCTCCTGAAAGTATTCCAAAAAATAGAAATGGAAGGAAAACTTCCAAACTCATTTTATGAGGCCAGCATTCCCTTGATCCCAAAACCAGACAAAGACCCCATCAAAAAGGAGAATTACAGACCAATATCCTTGATGAACATGGATGCCAAAATTCTCACCAAAATACTAGCCAATAGGATCCAACAGTACACTAAAAGAATTATTCACCACGACCAAGTGGGATTTATCCTTGGGCTGCAAGGATGGTTCAACATCCGCAAATCAATCAACGTGATACAATACATTAACAAAAGAAAGAACAAGAATCATATGATCCTCTCAATAGATGCAGAAAAAGCATTTGCCAAAGTACAGCATCCTTTCTTGATCAAAACTCTTCAGAGTATAGGGGTAGAGGGTACATACCTCAATATCATAAAAGCCATCTGTGAAAAACCTACAGCGAATATCATTCTCAATGGGGAAAAGCGGAGAGCTTTTCCCCTAAGGTCAGGAAGGCGGCAGGGATGTCCACTCTCACCACTGCTATTCAACATAGTATTAGAAGTCCTAGCCACAGCAATCAGACCACAAAAAGAAATCAAAGGCATCCAAATCGGCAAAGAGGAAGTCAAACTCTCACTCTTTGCAGATGATATGATACTGTATGTGGAAAACCCAAAAGCCTCCACCCCAAAACTGCTAGAACTCATACAGGAATTCAGTAAAGTGGCAGGATATAAAATCAATGCACAGAAATCAGTGGCATTCCTATACACCGACAACAAGACAGAAGAGAGACAAATCAAGGAGTCGATCCCATTTATAATTGCACCCAAAACCATAAGATACCTAGGAATAAATTTAACCGAAGAGGCAAAGGATCTGTACTCAGAAAACTATAAAATACTCATGAAAGAAATTGAAGAAGACACAAAGAAATGGAAAAACGTTCCATGCTCATGGATTGGAAGAACAAACATTGTGAAGATGTCAATGCTACCTAGAGCAATCTACACATTCAATGCAATCCCCATCAAAATACCATCCACTTTTTTCAAAGAAATGGAACAAATAATCCTCACATTTGTATGGAACCAGAAGAGACCCCGAATAGCCAGAGGAATCTTGAAAAAGAAAAGCAAAGCTGGCAGCATCACAATTCCGGACTTCCAGCTCTATGACAAAGCTGTCATCATCAAGACAGTATGGTACTGGCACAAAAACAGACACATAGATCAATGGAACAGAATAGAGAGCCCAGAAATGGACCCTCCACTCTATGGTCAACTCATCTTTGACAAAGCAGGAAAGAATGTCCAGTGGCAAAAAGACAGTCTCTTCAACAAATGGTGTTGGGAAAATTGGACAGCCACATGCAGAAGAATGAAACTGGACCATTTCCTTACACCACACACAAAAATAGACTCCAAATGGTTGAAAGACCTCAATGTGAGACAGGAGTCCATCCAAATCCTAAAGGAGAACACAGGTAGCAACCTCTTCGACCTCAGCCGCAGCAACTTCTTCCTAGAAACATCACCAAAGGCAAGGGAAGGCAGGGCAAAAATGAACTCTTGGGATTTCATCAAGATAAAAAGCTTTTGCACAGCAAAAGAAACAGTCCACAAAACCATAAGACAACCGACAGAATGGGAGAAAATATTTGCAAATGACATATCAGATAAAGGGCTAGTATCCAAAATCTATAAAGAACTTAATCAAACTCAACACCCAAAGAACAAATGATCCAGTCAAGAAATGGGCAGAAGACATGAAGAGACATTTTTCCAAAGAAGACATGCAAATGGCCAATAGACACATGAAAATGTGCTCAACATCGCTCGGCATCAGGGAAATCCAAATCAAAACCTCAATGAGATACCACTTCACACCAGTCAGAATGGCTAAAATTAACAAGTCAGGAAAGGACAGGTATTGGCGGGGATGTGGAGAAAGGGGAACCCTCCTACACTGTTGGTGGGAATGCAAGCTGGTGCAACCACTCTGGAAAACAGTATGGAGGTTCCTCAAACAGTTGAAAATAGAGCTACCATACGATCCAGCAATTGCACTACTGGGTATTTACCCCAAAGATACAAATGTAGGGATCCGACGGGGTACATGCACCCCACTGTTTATAGTAGCAATGTCCACAATAGCCAAACTGTGGAAAGACCCAAGATGTCCATCGACAGATGAATGGATAAAGAAGAGGTGATATATATACACAATGGAATATTATGCAGCCATCAAAAGGAATGAGATCTTGCCATTTGCAACGACGTGGATGGAACTGGAGGGTGTTATGCTGAGTGAAGTAAGTCAATCAGAGAAAGACATGTATCATATGATCTCACTGATATGAGGAATTCTTAATCTCAGGAAACAAACTGAGTGTTGCTGGAGTGGTGGGGGGTGGGAGGGATGGGGTGGCTGGGTGATAGACACTGGGGAGGGTATGTGCTATGGTGAGTGCTGTGAATTGTGCAAGACTGTTGAATCACAGATCTGTACTTCCAAAACAAAGAACGCAACATATGTTAAGAAAAAAGAAAAAGAAGATAGCAGGAGGGGAAGAATGAAGGGGAGTAAGTCAGAGGGGGAGACGAACCATGAGAGACGATGGACTCTGAAAAACAAACTGAGGTTTCTAGAGGGGAGGGGGGTGGGGGGATGGGTTAGCCTGGTGATGGGTATTAAAGAGGGCACGTTCTGCATGGAGCACCGGGTGTTATGCAGAAACAATGAATCATGGAACACTACATCAAAAACTAATGATGTAATATATGGTGATTAACATAACAATAAAAAATTTAAAAAAATTATTCCATCTGTGTTACGCTTTAGCTTCATTTTTCAAGTCCTATCAAGTGGAATATTCATCTCATTTTCATTTGCCAGGCCAAGGAGGAATTGCTCTTGCAGTTTATGACCCCAGTGTAGATAAAACTATTCTTCCACTCCGTCTCATTTTTCTCTTTCACTACTTTCATAGACGTTCCCTAAACTGTTCCTGGTGGCGACTACTTCCTGAAGCAGCCAATTATATCTGGGTAGAGGAATGAATTCCTAGGTTTTATCATCTGGACAGGGTACAAAAGGGAGCTTGTTTATCATCCACCTGGTCCTTTTGCTTTTATACTCTGCCCATTTCGAACTGTGTTTCTGACCCATCCATCTGGCTGTTGCAGAATTTCTGTCCGGAGGAAGAAGGTAAATGTAGAGAGACAGAGGAAGGTGTGAGAGTACAGGGAGAGACAAATGGGGCAGCTGAAAGATATCCACATGGTTTTGTGATAGGGTGGTGGCAGGAATGTCACCCTGTCAGTCTGCTCTCTGGCTCCCAATAATTCTGGCAATTACTAATGTGTATTGATTGACTATAATCTGCAGGATGCTGTGCCTGCTTGCCATGTGCACAGTGATGCCTTACACACAGATTTCATCTCTTCCTTACCACTCTGGGAGCAGGGCACTAACATTTTCTAACTCTTGCTGATTAGAGTTCCAAGGGCCAGAAGGATTAAGTAATACTTCACAGTTAGTACACAACAGTAGTTACTATTGCTATGCCTAGTTACCAGACAAGCCCAACATCTATCCATAGCCATTCAAAGCCTGTGGTCTTGCCCCTGCAAAGCTACCTGCAAATGGTTTCTCATTGACACATCACTCCATTCACTTCCTCGAGTTTCACAGATATTCTTGCTGTCTCACCCCCACAATTCTCAACCTCCAGGATTTTCCTGGTATTTTCAAGGGTACTGAAAGTGAACCACTTCAGATATCATGGCTAGATAACTGGCTCTATTTGCCACACACTGTGTTCCACATTCTGACAACCCAACTTCAGAAAAATAAATGAATAAACTACACAGGTTCGAACTCCCAGCACTCCAAATTTCCTTTGTGTAAATGAACAGTTACGCTGCATACCCCTGCTCGGGTCATCCTTACCTGAGATCTAGGATCGTCATGACACAGGTAAAGGGTGCAGCTGTGTCTCAGGAACTGTTAGACTGAGTGCCTCTATCCCCTCTTTCGTTATTCCTTTTACTAAATGTGCTTCTGACCCATCATCTATTGGGGAAAATTGTCAAGGTTAGATTCAGAAGCAACTGAAGCTCAGAGAAGCCAAAAGCTGACACAATTATAAGGCCTCTTTTAAGATCTTGATATAGAATGTTTTGGGTTACCACAGACATGGTCTGTACAATCCAGGCATATCAGTACCATACAGATAAATGCAGGAGGAAAAAGTAAAGTAAGCAACCACTATGTACTACAATGTACTTTAATCCCCAGTACAATCCTGGGGGGTGAATATTTCTTGACATATTCAAAGCTATTTTTTAACCATATGCCATATATTAGGCACTATTCTATGTACTAGGGATACAGCAATGAACAAGATAGGTCAAATTCTAGCTCTTAGAGTCCTTATACTGGGTGGAATCATATGATAAGAAAGAAAACAAAGAAACAGTGTTTCTGAGAAAGCAAATTGTAAGCTCAAATGCAAATGACAAGAAGGTCCTGGTCATGAGCTGATCTAAGTGCTGGATATCCTAGGTAGAGGGCAAAGACCCTATGGGTCCTGCATTCTAGGATTGACCAAGTGCCTGGAGTATAATGAAGGGTAGGTTAAGTGAGTCAAGTCAGAGACTCATGGGGAGGTCAGGAGGGCCTTATAGGCCAGTTCTTCTCAAGATTTAATGTACGTAAGAATTATCTGGACATCTTGTTAAGAAACGGTAACTGTTTCAGGAGCTCTGTGGTAGGGCCTGCAATTCTGTTCCCAGGCGATCTGATGTTGCAGGTCTTGATAAGAAGTTAATATAAAATTACAAGTGTCACTGAAGCCACAGAAGGGTTTTAAGTAGGCAATGAACTGATAGGTTTTACTTTTCAAAAATGTACTCTGGGTGATGGCTTTTATGAAAGCAAGAGTAAAGCATGAGACAGATAGTGATGCAGAAGAAACCACTGTTTAGACATGGTCAACAATGCCAAGATCTTCCTGTAGATTCATAATGCATGTCCAGGATTATGTGACCCAAAGCCTGGGGTCCTTTATCCCTACATCATTGCCTAGACACGAGAATGCTTATCTTAAAAGATACACACTCATGTGATGGAAGTAGCCTAAGGCAAAGCCGAAGTGGTTCATTGGGTTTACTATGAATGTTTTTAGTAGTTATCTGCCAAAGAGGTGCCATTCGTTGGGTTCTAGGAGTGTTTTACTCATTCTAATTATTTGTGGTGAGAACATCCTTTGTATTTGGCACACTAGAGAAGGGGCCAGCTTTTAGCCTGGGGAACCCACTCCTTGTACCTGTCTTGGTGGAGGTGGATCATTTTTCAACAGCTCCCAAAGGTGTCTTTGATAGCTGAGCTGTTGACTTCTTTGTTAGAATGACCACACAGCAGGAACCAAGTCCAAACAGAACCAGAGGGAGCATTCACAACTATCTAACAGCTGCACCAGGTAGCAGAGACATTGCTCAAGCACCCTCTGAACGGCTGGAGCGTTAGGGCAACAAAATAGTAGCAGCTGCTTAACTGCGTGTGTTGTCAATAAAAATGAGTTCCACGTTTCTACGCAGAAGAACCTCTGAGCTGTTTCACTTCTCCAACAGCCTTCTAGGCTCTCAGGTCTTCACAAGGTTTGATCATGGACTACAGATCTAGCCATTTATTTCATGAATCACCTTTAGAAAAAAGGCCATGCCTTTTCACATGTGAAAGAATCTGGTATCTTTTCCAGAAATGCCTACATTGCTACTTCCTTTATGTTTTTCTTCTAAACTTTCTCACTTATATTTTTCTTCACCTCAAATACATCAGTGTAAGGTATAAGATTGTAACTTCTTTGTTTCATTCCATGTTGGGCTCCTTCAACATGATATGTCATCACATGAGTGTGCATCTGCTCCCACTTGAGAGGATTCATCATTATTAACATTTATGGAGCAAGTACTCTGCATGAAACACTGTGCTAAATGCCCTACAAATATTATCTTAAACTTCACAGGAGCCCATACCAAAAAATACAAAAACTAATTCAAAGGGGTACACGCACCCTGATATTTATTGCAGCTTCATCTATAATAGCCAAATTATGAAAGCCGCTCAAGTGTCCATGGATAGCTGAATAGATAAAGAAGATGTGGCACATATATACAATGGAATATTACTCAGCCATCAAAAAGAATGAAATCTTGCCATTTGCAAAAACATGGATGGAGCTAGAGAGTATTGTGCTAAGTGAAATAAGCCAGTCAGAGAAAGACAAATACCATATTGTTTCACTCAGATACGGAATTTAAGAAACAAAACAAATTATCATGGGGGGAAAAAAAAGGAGAGAGAGAAGAAAACCAAGAAACAGATCTATAGAGAATACACAGGTGGTTACCAGAGGGGAGGTAGAGAATGGGTAAAATAGGAGATGCAGATGATAAGAAGGGCATGATAAGGAGGGCACGTATCATGATGAGCACTGAGTAATGCACTGAATCGTTGAATCACCATATTGTATGCCTGAGACTCGTATAACACTGTATGTTAACTATAATGGGATATAAAAAATAATAATAAAATAAACTTCGTAAGAGCCCAGAAAAGGAGGTTCTGTCTATTGTACAGCTGAAGAAGCTGCAATTTTAATGAAGTTCTGTAAGCTGCCTCAGTTCTCACAGGTGTAGAGTGAAATGGTGAGAATTTTAACCTAAACGTTACTGCTCCCAAGCCACTTTTTACCACCAGACCAGGGATTTTTCCAAATGTTGTTTCTGGATCTTCAGCATCATCATCAACTAGGAACCTGTTAGAAATGCAAATTCTCAAGTTCTATCTCAGACTTACTGGATCCAAAACTCTGGGGGTGGCAGTCAGTTTTAGAAAACCCACCAAATGATGCTGCTGCAAGCTGAAATTTGACAACCTCTGATCTAAACCAATGTCTGCAGACTGAGGCCAGAGATAAATCTAGCCCACAATCTCATTGTAGGGCCCGGAGACAAGAATGGTTTTTATGATTTTAAAGATAGTAAAAAATAAACAAGAATATGTGACAGAGAATGTATGCAGCCAACGAGGCCTAAAAGATTTACCGTCTGGCCTTTAAGAAAAAGTCTGCTAACCCCTGACTTAGATTATGCTTTTCAGGGGGCTGGACTTGACTTATTCCTGTTGTTTAGTTTCCAGTAATTGGTAATAAGTAATTCCCAACACCACCTCCCTCACTTTCTCTTGACTCTACTAGTTTTTACCCTAATATTTTTAACAAAGTGCCAGCACTCTGTTTTATAGATTGCTATCCCTTTATATTGACATATCTTTACAAATATAAGTTTGCAGGAAGTGTTCTAGAATTTGTTTATTTCCTCTGGAGCACTTTGGTTTCAAGCACTCAACTTCCCTGGTGGCTTGGAGAACTTCTTTATGATCTTCTCCTTCATCCCTCTAAGCTCCCAAAGTATTTATTAATATAGTTATGGAATGGATATATTTTTTCTTATGTGAAGATACACATAAGAAAGTAAAGTAAGTACTCTTATAAAGTAAGTACCTTTCCATTGATTCTAAAACATATGAGTTTTTGGTACATCTTAAATCTTTGGAATAAGGACACATGTTAAAATCCATGGGGCAATTCACAGCGCTCACCATTGTGTAAGACTGCTGAATCACAGACCTGTACCTCTGAAACAAATAATACATTATCTGTTAAAAAAAAAAAAGATAGCAGGAGAGGAAGAATGAAGCGGGGGGGAATTGGAGGGGGAGACGAACCATGAGAGACGATGGACTCTGAGAAACAAACTGAGGGTTCTAGAGGGGAGGGGGTGGGGGGATGGGTTAGCCTGGTGATGGGTGTTAAAGAGGGCACGTTCTGCGTGGAGCACTGGGTGTTATGCACAAACAATGAATCATGGAACCCTACATCAAAAACTAGTGATGTATTGTATGGTGATTAACATAACATAATAAGAAAATCGAAAAAAAATACACAGGAAAAAATTATCAATGCAAAATATCTAAAACAAACTGGATCCAAACTTGTATATGTGGGATGTGTGTATATGCATGAAAGAGAAGGAGAAAAAACCCAAATGTACCTCAAGGTGAAAAAATATATATATGAAGAAAACTCCGTTTGGAGGGAATAAAAAATATCTTAAGGAAAAAAAATCCATGTGGCTTACAGCTCTTTGGGATCAGGCAGAAGTCATGCCATTGTCTTCTTTTCCTACAAGGATGGACTAGAACTAGAAAATATATTTCTAGAGTTAGGAACATTGGCAATTACTACCTGTGTTGGGTTTTATCTACAATGCGTTAAAAGATTTCATGGTGGGTTTTTATAGAAAAAAATAAGCTTCTCTTTATTCAAAATGATAAAGAAAAGAAATAAATGAAGCAAATATCCATTGTTTGGAGAATAACCACAATTCCATATTGTCTTTCAAAATAATGACCAAGTGTTGTTACAGGATCAAAGAAAGGAAGACACTTATGAATAGATGAAGTTGTGATACATTCTGTTTGTGAGAAACGTGAAGAATTGTCTCAAACGTGTTAGGCACAATGAAGTGGGGGAAAACCACCATGGTCCTTAGAACAGAGGAAAGTAATTTCTAAGCAATAAGAGGCTGTGTCAACAATTCATGCATCACGGAAAATTTTCTTTAGTGCATTGTGCCATATTTTGGCAGAATTTTTGTTTTTCTCAGTGGTTCATAAAATAATAGTGGGTCTTGCAACTGATGTTGTCTTAAATTTTATGAAGCAGAGTCTTAAAAATTGTATGAATGACTATTGCTAAATATTATGCAATTATATGCTAATTAAAGCAATCTGAATTTAATAGCGCCTATTTTTAAAATGCCAATATTTGGATGCTACTAAGCCTACATTCAAACAGCTAGAATCAAGTTTGCCCACAAATACAGATATCATCAAGTGTTGCTCAATTAACTGATCTCATTCTAGCTTAATTAGAAATTTTTTTCTTATTCTAAATCTATTAAGCTCTGTATTTTTCCTGAGGTGAAAAAGGCCAGTACGCTCTTGATTAACTCTGTGTCAAACTCTTGCAGGTTGCATCTTGTTTTTGTTTTACATCCTATTTTGAAGCAAGACTTTTTTTTAGAGTACGATCATTTTCTTTATTTATTTTTAAAAATATTTATTTATTTATTTATTTGACACAGAGAGACACAGAGAGAGCACAAGCGGGGGGGGTGGGGAGGAGCAGAGGCAGAGGGAGAAGCAGGCTCCCCGCTGAGCAGGGAGCCCGATGCGAGACTTGATCCCAGGACTCTGAGATCATGACCTGAGCCGAAGGCAGACACTTAATGACTGAGCCACCCAGGTACCCTGAGTATGATCATTTTAAATTATCTCTTTTTTTCTTTTTATTTAAATTCAGTTAGCCAACATATAGTACATCATTAGTTTTGATGAAATGTTCAATGATTCATTAGTTACATGTAACACCCAGTGCTCATCACATCACTTTATTAAGAAGACATCATTGCTTCATCCTTCTATTTGACATCTGTCCCCCTGCCAACTATAACATGATGACCTCTGAACACTGCTTAGCACTAGGAGGGAAAAAACCCAAATCAAAGTCAAAATCTACCAATTTATTCACATTCAAGAGGAGTATGCATTTTTAAAATTAGAATATATTGGTCTTTGCAAAAAGGACACTAACACTTGAACCCACTCGATGCCCCCTACTTGAATCAAGAGAAATCCAAAACTTATTTCCTCCTTGACCCTCCAAATCACTATACAGCAAATTGCACTGTGAACGTGGATGGGTGATAATTTAAGATTCTTATGCTGTCCTGCCTGATAATGATCTAGTACTATGTGAGTGCTTCTAAGTGAGGGAAGATGTATCCCTACACTTGCAATTACAAGACAAGTAGCACTTGAATTCTGTGAGTAGAAGATTGGCATTGGTAAACCAGCAACATCCTAGCTTTAGCTCATCTGCCCTGAATTTCATTTAAGAGCGTACTTTGCAATAAAAGATGTCCTGATGAAATTGCCACCTGCCCAACTAGTGATGTAGAAAGGAGACGAACAATGCTTGAAGCCCAGCTCCAATGGAGAAAAATATGTACAGCATTTCAATGTTAGCGTTTCCATGATGAAAATAATGGAAAAATAAGTCTCTTCCTGATTCGGGTAACTCTTGTCTGTCTCACAAAAGCTTTGTGAGGGAAGTCATTTTCTCTGCTTAGTTCCCTCAACAACCATATTATAATTTGAAGAAAATTGGGACTCAAGATACCCAGCTTTCTGAAATGTGGGCACAAATCTACATTAGAATGGAGAAAAAGGCTTGAAATATTCTTTATTTTCTTCATTGTATGGTAGCAATACACCAAAGATTTGTCCAGTACTTGAAAAAGTTTTAGGTAAATCCTTTAAGGTTTCCTTGATTAGCTTGTGATGGATAAACTAAATGGCCAGTTGGTCGGGGGATTAGGTGTCCCTTGATAAGATCCCGCCTCATCATTTGGTGTAAGATAACTGGTATACCTAATATGTTATAACCATAACACAAGTAATAAAATGCAGATAGGAAGATAGGAAGGCAGAAAGGGTAAAATGGAAGAAACAGAAGGAGAGAGAGAGAGAGAGAGGAAAGAGCTAAAAGAGAAGGAAAAAAGATAAGGAGGGGAAAGGGAAGGGAGGGAGGGAGGGAAGAAGGGGAGAAAATGCTAATTTAGAATGTGTTAGACAAACACAACATTTTAGCTGATTTTCCACAACACACAGACTTTTGTAACAACAGAATCCAAACTGAATTAAAAAAAAAAGAGCTTTGGCTATTTCAATTATTGATCATAGATTGGAACTAAGCTGTGGTGATGATTTCTGTCAGAGGTCGGAGACTCAGAGATCCAGCACACTGTGAAAACTGACATCTCTCTACTTTTGGAGGGTAAGCGCGTCCCCTAGTATAACCCTAATGAGAAGTTCTAACTTTGTGTTCACCTACTGGGGGAGACTAAATCCAAAATTATACATGAGTTGAGGCTGGATTTATTTTTGCTCCTTGACCAAGACTAAAACTTAGTTTTTCCTTGACTGTGGGAAACCTGCGGGCGCTACGCAGACAGGATTCTACACAGTACAGGCGCGGGAAGCCCACTCCCAGACGGACTAGGAGCAGCACCCCTCACTCCCCTACACCTCCTCTGTGAGTCTGGGTCCTTTAGCGTTGATGGAACCCAAGGACTGGACAGGGTTTGGGGGATGGCTTACTAATTAGCAGTTCTCTGAAATTTTTGGTGTAGAGTAAAACCATCAGTGTGGCTACTTTTGTGTTTCTGAAGTTGAACAAACACAGCAATGCTGTGGCAAATTGCATCCTGTTTGGCATAATTTGAAGTATTTGAAAATGATGTTGGTTTTTTGCTCTCATGTAAAGTATTCACTGAGTTCACCCAAGCTAGAAGTGGTAAAGACAGAGAGGAAAACATTAAGATTAAAATTTAAAAAGAATAATAACAAAATGCTGTGAACATACTTTTGCTTTCTTGAATACGAAAGGCATTTTTAAAAGGACACACAGAAAGTCCTTGTTAAGCCGATTAAAAATTCTCATAGAACAGTCAGTTCTTCCTTATTTCACACAAAATGAGCAGTGGGTAAAATGTGCCATCAGATAGAAATTTAAATACTGGACTCTGTTCACCATACGTAAACACCTCTTTTTGCTTTAGTAAAAGTCTGATGCTTCAGTGTATATGACATTCTTAGTCCTGACTCTGTCCACATTATGCATTTTATTGCCAGGTATACTTGGAAACTTGAGTATTTTATGAATTCCAAGATATTTGTTTTTTCTTTTTCATTTCAGATCACTATGATTCTCAGAAATGAGAATTTAAAAATTGCTAACATTTAAAGTTTACCGTGTGAAATGACATACATTATCACCGATGTTAAAAAGAAAGCCACTGCCCCCCAAATGGAGTCACTTATGTTAGGGCCCCACATCAGCAAACCAAAATTTAACACCCCACTTCCTGGAGGTTTCAAATCCTGGGCAATGTGACCTTTCTACCAGGCAGTCTAGGGTTTCCTGCTCTGCACTAGGAGGAGATCCAAGGAAAGACCCCTTCTGTTCCCCTCAGGATGGAAACGTTACCTAAAACAAGGCATCCTGGGCTACTAATTTCCTTTTCTTTTTTCCTTCTCTGCCTTTAAAAACCTTTCCTTTTCTGGCAGCTCAACCCAGCTCCTTTTTTTTTTTTTTTTTTTTGCTAGATGGGATGCTGCCCAAATCAGGCATCATGTAATAAAGCTGATTAGGTCTTAAAATGTATTTGGCTGAATATTTGTTTTTTTAACACCAGTCTTCATAGTAACTGTGCCAAGTGAGTTTCTTTCGCTTTATTTTACTGACAGTACAAAGCACATACGGTACAGTGAAGAGGGTGGGGCTTATGGTCTCAGAGACCTGGGTTCAAATCCTAGCTCGCCTCCCTTCCTATGATGTTGAACAAAGGATGTAATGCCTCCCTCATATTCTTCATTCATGAAGTGGAATGATCAGTACTTAGTTCAGGGACGCACTGTAAGAATCAAACTGACAATGGGCTGGCATATGGTGATTGCACTTTTATATTTTTCCACTATACCACACCACTCAAATCAGTACAAAGGGATATTTCACATACATTTAAGGTGTGCAATGAGTAATACATAAATTCACCACCCTTCAAGTATAGAGTCAAAGAAAATAAATTCCTATACACAGTCAGTGCTTTGTCACCAGATTTAAAAAAAAAATAATGTTTCAGAGCCCAAAGGATTTCAGATGGCTTACCATGAGTACTATTTTTTAAAACCTGAGATTGCCTTTAACTACACACCTGAAAATAAATTATATTGAGTTCATTTGCAAGCAAAACTTGTCAGATAAAATTATGAAGGGATAAATCCTTAAAATAATACTAATGAAATATAGCTCTTTTAGAGGTTCTTACTTTCTGCATGATGTTATGCTAGGCCTTTAAATACCCTCTCTCAATTGATCTTCCAAATAAAATTCATGAGGTAGTTCACATATTCCTCCCAATTCATGGCAGAGCTGTGGAGGCTTGAAGTCCAAGAACCCAGCCAAGTGGCAAAGCCAAGATTTGAATCCAAATGGGCCTGATGCCTAACACTAGGTTTTTGGGTTCATCGCTCATTATTTGGTGTTTTCAGACAACTTTTATTCTGCTAACATATTTTGGTATTCATCACAAGGTCTCTTTAACAACAAGTTTTTTTCATGTGTTATTAAGTCAGGGTATGGAACAATGAAAGCCTGGTTTCTAACCTTTAAGCAAAAGTGAATTCAATGGGACAGTTTAATTAAGGCACAAGGAGTTATTTATAGCTCTGGATAGAACCAGATGGGAATCTCAAAGGAAAGAAGTTCTAAATTACCTATAAGGGGTGCCTGGCTGTCTCACTTGATAGAGCGTGCAATTCTTGATCTTGGGATTGGGAGTTCGAGCTCCATGTTGGGTGTAGTGATTATTTAAAAATAAAATCTTTAAAAAATAAAATAATCAATTACCTATACAACTCTCAAAAGAGAACTATTTCATTCAAGGGCTGTTTTACCCAGGCTGCTTCCGGGCTTCCAGCCATGTGGGTCCTTTCCCCCAGATGCTCTAGGCCTTCCTGGTTAAACATCATGAAGCTGTAGCAGATCCAGCCACCATGGGCTGTGGAGGTTCCAGCACCAGGTCAACGTCCTTTCCTGTCACTTCTTGTGAACGAAGTTTTCTTCAGTGGCCGAAAATGGTCACTGAGCAACTTCTGGTCTACCTGTGGGGCAGAGGCAATCTAACCATCTCACCTTGGGTCTCAAGCTACATGGGACCTGAGCTCTCAAGGTTATCAACCACCTGGCAGCCTTGTCATTACTACCACAGGCCACAGTGTGTGTTATTCTTCAATTCACAAAACACTGAGAGAGAGAAACAGAGAACTCTTTCCAGGCTGTTAGGGCTGATCCTTGATGTACCTAGTTGATACCGTTGCCTACTCAACCTTTCCTCAAAGTTTGTCTCAACCTCCTCCCCTCCCTCTGTATTGACAAAGCTCTTAGGACAATATTTACCTCTCAACGTTGTTCATTAAATTTTAGATATGCTTATTATTATCTCCCTCATCAATTTTATCCATGGCCATACCTCTCTGCCTTGCCCCCCCCCCCCAATAATTCAACTGTCTGCAGTGGGTTTAGAGGACCACATGCAGATTCTCAAATGTTCCATGATGTCTCCTAACTCAGGGTCTCTCTCCCTGAGATGGGGCTTCCCTGCTCCCTTTTTTCATTTCCCAGTTTTTGAAGCTTAGCTCCTGCATCATTTCTCCTTGAAAAGTCATTTCTGACCATTCTGTATAAAAATGAACACTCCCTTCTTTATATCCTTGCTTAACCCTATGCATATTTCTTTTTTAGTACTTCGAACGCTTTATTGCACTTATTTTTACTCATCTCTTCTGTAACTAGATGACGAATTCATTAACTTCTCCTGGAGACCAACTATAATCCGTATTTAGTGAAATTAACTCTCTCCTTCCTCCTTAACTCCACCCCTAAGTCTCCCCTCCAGATGTAATCGGTGCTACCAGAAATCTTCCATGCATATGCATTTATATTGATAATATTTAGATTTCTATAGATGTTTACATACTTAAAATAGTATACAGATAGGTCTGAAGTTTACTTTTTTAATATATTTAAAACCATCATGGACATTTTCCCATATCAGTATAGCTCTATGATATTCTATCATATGGCAGATACCTTATTTAAACAGAAGGAGAGGATCTCACTCATTTTCTAAGGGTGCTTATTACCCAAGCTCACATCACAAATGTGAGGAGGATCCGTCAGTACCATTATCCAAACAGTAACACAAGCCTTTTCCACACCCATGAGGTAGCCTTTTGCTTGAACAAAGTCACAGCAGTTTGCCCCTGGTTCTTTCTATATTCTGCCTTCCAATTCCCGACTCTTTTTAGAACAGGGTTTGGGACTGAATAACCATGATTTTATCCTTTGACTATCTGATGAAGCCTGGCTTTTTTCATTTCTTTCTTTCTTTCTTTTTTTAAGAGGAACACCTTCTGGACAGAAACAGAATACCTGATTCAGAAACTGATCACCAGCCCCAGGACCACTTCAGCACCATCCCTCTGAAAAGAGGACATGCCAGGGAGTCGCCAGCAACACTGGCCTGATCATCTGCTCTACTCAGACTGGGGCTCTGGTCAAGGAAATGCAGATTCGACTTGGTGGTTGTATTAGTCAGCTCAGGTTGCCATGACTGAAAGCCACAGATGAGGTGGCTTGAAACAACAGGAATGGATTTTTCTCCCAGTTTCAGAGGCCACAAGTCCAACAGCAAGGTGCTCACAGTGCTGCTTTCTGCTGAGGCCTCAGGGCCCTGCCTTTACGACCTCATTTCACCTCCACTTCCTCCTTAAAGGCTCTGTGTTCAAATGCAGTCACTTTGGGGGTGAAGGCTTCCATCTAGGAAATTTGGGGAGACACAATTCAGCCTGGAAATGAGAACACATCTACGGTAATGGAATGTCCTGTTTGCCTGAGACTGTTCCCAATTCTGTCTAGTATCCGGAGGTTCATTCACTGAGCAGTCCCCTGCATTCTCAATAGCTATGGTCAGCCCAAGCATTCTCTCTCTCCATCAGGCTGTGCTCTCTCTCCCCCATGGGACAAGACGTAAACTGAACCACGGAGAAGCATCATTCTGAGCTCTGCACACCTGCCTCTTTGGTATGAACTGTGTCACTCTGGTCTATAAAAGTGGCTTGTAAAGCACAGATTTGAGGCTGTTGTCTATGTGTGGACTGTTATTTCTGTTTATTTCACTCGCACTGCCAATCAGTTATTGTTCCTTTGGTCTTGAGGCTGATGTGGCTTTGCACTCCTTCTGGCAACCCTTTCTCAGGGAGAGGTCTCGGGTGTAACAGTGTAGACCAGGGGCTCTGTGTGAGCACAGACAGGGATAAGACATCTGCCTACATTCCAGACTCTTCCAGCACGTGACCCCCAACATCCCTTTAATGCTTGTGCTTCTGACTTGGACCACTCATCTCCTCAAATGGTCTGCTGAGGGCTTTTTATTTGCTTTCTTCCTTCCTTTCCTCTCCTGCTCTTCTTCTTCCTCCTTCTTCTGTGGTGTATTTGTTTTGTGATTCTGAGCAATGCTATTCCTTCCCCAACCCCAGCCCTCTCTCTGAACACTGGCCTGGTCCCTAGGCCTTCTGCACTGTGCTCCTAGATCTTTGCTTACAGAGATTACACTGATACTTTCCTCTGCATCCACCACTGAACCTGAGCCTGAACCTATGGTACAGACATAGCTCCTGCTCTCAAATGACAGGAAGGAACACCTCTGAGGTTGCCCCATGCTCTCACTCAGCAAGTTTCTTTACCTGGACTACAACTGGATGCTATGAGCTGGCTGCACCTGACTGAAATAGAGTTTCTCTAACACTGAAAAAATTCAATGGGAAGTAAAAATTCAATAAGATGCCAGTCTCACTATTGAAGATACATAAGACCACCCTCAACTCGGTGCCAACAGATTCAGGACATATATACAGTAGGAAACTAACTTTGTTTTGACCAAGTTACTACGGTAGTGCAACAGTATTTTCACATTAACTTGTTCCTTTGTTCTTTCAATGCACAGTTACTGAGCACCTACTACAGTATGCCAGGTACTGGGGATCCATTGGTAAATAAAATAAAGACATAGTGTGTGCCCAGAAGGAACTTGGATTAATCAAGAAGAGTAAAAACTAAATTAGAGCATAATAATTTTGGGATCCCCAAAATGAGGCACTTAATTCAACATGGTGCATTAAATCTTGTTTAGTTTTGAGTAAGTCTATACCTCTTAGATGGTTCAGAGATTGGGAAAGCAATCAAGTACTGTGGGCGAGAATAAATGCGGGACTATCTCTGCCTCTGCTGTCCAATAATACTAGCCCCCAGTTACATGTAATCAAGGGGCACCTGAAATGTGGTTAGTGCACTTGAGGGATTGCCTTTTTATTTTATTTCAATATATTTCTACTTAAATTGAAAAACTGAAGCAGTATAAAATATTTTCAGTTAAACCAAACTTTGTTTTGATAGGATTCTACTTCACTTTAATAGTGGATATTTAGCAATTATACTGAGATGTGCTGTAAGTGGAAAATACCAGATTTCCAAATTTGTTATGAGAAATAATATTAATCATTATATTAGAGAATAATATATTAGTAATTGCTATATTTATTACTTGTTGAAATGATAAGCATTTTTATACATTGGGTTAAATACAAGATATTATTGAAATTAATTTCACCTTTTTAAACTTTTTTAAAATGTGGCTACACCATTACACCTATTGGACTGGCAAAGACAAAAGCAAACACACTGCATACCAAGTGCTAGCAACAATGGAAAACCACTGAAACTCTCATACAGTGCCATGAGAATGTAATATGGGGCAGCCATTTGGGGAAACAATTTGACAATATCTTATGAAGTTGAATATAACACTTATTCTATGATCCACCAATCCTACCTCTAAGTATTATCTAAGAGAAATTAAAACATACATTCACAGCAAAATATATGTGAGAATGTCTATAGCAACTTTATTCATACTCACCCCAACTGGAAATGACCCAATTTTCCACCAACAGATAAATGAATAATTATGATGTGGTCATTCAGTGGAACAAAAAGGAACGAACTACTGATAGACATTACAACACCCATGAATCTTAAATGCATTGTGCTAAAAGAAAGTAGCCATGGGGCGCCTGGGTGGCTCAGTCGGTTAAGCGTCTGCCTTCGGCTCAGGTCATGGTCCCAGGGTCCTGGGATCGAGCCCCACATCGGGCTCCCTGCTCTGCAGGAAGCCTGCTTCTCCCTCTCCCACTCCGCCTGCTTGTGTTCCCTCTCTCGCTGTCTCTCTGTCAAATAAATAAAATCTTTAAAAAAAAGATTAAAAAACAAAATAAAGTAGCCATATTCAAAATGCTACACATTGTGAATGACAGCCAAAGAGAACGTGCAGAATAGATAGATCTGTGGAGAGATAAAGGAGATTCATGACTGTCCAGGGCCAAGGGCAGGAGACTGGAGAAAAATGGCGAGTGACAGCTAATTGCTCGAGGGTTTCTTCTGAGGATGATGAAAATATTTCAAAACTGATTCTGCTGATTATTGTATGATTCTGTCAGTATACTAAAAACCACTAAATTATAGGTTTTAGTTGGGTGAATTGTATGATAGATCAATTATGTATCAATAAAGCTGATAAAAACAAATTAATAAACAAGTAAGTAAAAATGAATTATTAAAGGGCACCTGGGTGGCTCAGTTGGTTAAGCATCGGATCCTTGATTTTGGCTCAGGTCATGGTCTCAGGGTCATGAGATTGAGCCCAAGTCTGGCTCCGTGCTCAGCAGGGAGTCTGCTTCTCCTTCTCTCTCTCTCTATCTCTGCCCATGCTCAGACTCTCTCTCAAATAAGTAAATAAATCTTTTTAAAAGTGAATTATTAAAGTACATGTCACTAGAAAATTTTAAATTTCATAAATTTTTGAAAAAAAATTTTTAATTACATGTGTGGCTTTTTATGTTCCTACTGGGCATAGATTGCCTAACATTTAATTGGTACTAGAGTGAAGCAAACTCTGGCAGTAGGAAGAAAAATGTAGTGGTAAATCAGACATTCGTTTCTCTCTTTTTTTTTTAAGATTTAATTTTAGAGAAAGAAAGAGAGCATAAGCGGAGAGGAGGGGAAGTGGGAGAGGGAGAAGCAGACTCCCCGCTGAGCGGGGAGCCCGATGCGGGGCTCGATCCCAGGACCCCGGGATCATGATCTGAGCCGAAGGCAGACGCTTAACGACTAAGCCACCCAGGTTCTCACTTTCTTAATCACATCACTTACTCCTCTTTCACCTGTGTTCTTCCCTATACTTTAGAGAATGTGATTCTACTAGAATCCAGAAATGGTAAATGGATTAAATAATTGAATGACCAATGAGCCATTTATGAAGACTTTTCTCTCCTATTTACAAAAAAGAGTTAAGTCACAAAACAGGACAGACTACATTTAAAACAGTGTTACCAAGTGTTTAAAGTTCATTAATTTCTAAAATGAAGTAGGACAGATTTAAAGATCACCGTTTTTATTATTTAGAATCCAGCTGACTTAATACAAATGAAATCACAAATCTGAGAAGGCAAATGAAGCTAGCTAAAGAATTTCTTTAGGTCACTATTGGAGATAATCACCACTAAGTTAGAATTTTCTCTGTTTTAGGTAAATGTTATAGCTGGTATTTAATTTAGCACTCACAGCAACCTTTACAGGGAAAGATCCTACCTAGGCTTAAAGAACTCTTAACCCACTATACATGTAACCTGTCTGCAGCCTGGATGCCATGAGGATGGAAAATCAGAGCAGGTGGCCAAAGAAGGCCCAAGCCCCAGGTGACAGAACACGATCCAGAAAGCCAGGTTAGCGTCATGGAGCTCTCAAAGTTTGCAGAAAGAATTCACCGAAGATGGGCCAAGATCCATGTAAGGAAATGATGAAAGCAGGAAATAGAGGACTGGAGAGGTAGGTAGCCTGCTCCAAAGGTCTGGAAGTCAGTCACAAGGATCCAGCCAAAGTAGCCAGATTCAGGGGGCACAAAGCTACCTCCTGACTGGAGAGAGGATATAAAAGGTTTCCATTTTCAAAGAAATGGAACTGTAGACAGCTCTTGCCATAACGAAGGAGGTGCATTCTCGAAAACCTAACCCCAAAATAAATATATCGATAGTAAATTTTCCATAAGAGATGATAGTGAAAGACTTCGTTATTTAATTTTTAGGGTACTAGATATAGAGATACATTCATCACCTAAGGAGTAACTAACATCACTCATCCCAGACCCACTCCCCCCCAGGGGAGTCATTAACACACATTAGATCAATTACCCTCTTATTAGTCTGCTTCCCGTCACAGTCAAATATCTTACACACACATACAATCTATGAAAGATGCCTCCACTTCTTTACCTTTGATCCACTCAAATACGGATTCTACTACACCATCACACCAAAACTGTTCTCCTAGTGGTCACCAATGACTTTTACACTGCCAAATCTAACGGTAGCTTCTTTGTCTTCCTCTTATTTAACTCTTTAGCAATATTCACCATTGTTGGCTACTACTGTTCTGCTTTAATACAGTCTTCTCTTAGCTTCCCTAACTAATATCACAAAGTCTTGATAACCAATCTCCCACCTTCCTGGCCACTCTATCTCAACGTATTTGGCTGGTGGCTCCAACTCCTGTACCAAATTCTATATATAAGGGGTACTCCGGATTTGATTCATGCTCTTTTCTCTATCTATAGACTTGCGTTACAGGATTCATTTACATCTGTGACTTCAAATAGCTTATAAATGCTAATGATGTCTAGATTTTGATGTGGGGCTTGGACCTCACTCTGAGCTCCACAGCCATCATATCAACTAGCCCACATCCATCTCAATCTACAGGCATCCTCTGAAGCCCTATGTCTTCGTCAGCTAGGTCTGCCATGACAAAATGACATGACAAAAATACCTGTGATGTTTTAAACATATGTGTGTCTTAAACAATAGGAATTTATTTCTCAGAGAGGCACAGAAGTCCAAAATGAAGGTTCAGCCAATTTGGTTTCTGATGAGAGCTCTCTTCTTGGCTAACAGATGGCCACCTACTCACTATGTCCTCATGTGGCAGAGTGAAAGAGAATTCTAGGTTCTCTTCCTCTTCTTATAAGGGATCTAGGCCTACCCCTTATGACCTCATACCTTTACCACATCCCCACAAGGCCCTCTCCCATTACAGTCACACGGGGGGTGAGGACTTCAACACAGGAATGTGAGGGGGCACCATTCAGTCCAGACCACCCTCTTTCTTCAATCTTCCCCAGCTCAGCAAATGGCACTACAATGCGACCAACAGCTTCAACCCCACTGATGGTTTTTGCTTCTGTTATACTCATAAATAATAGAATGGCTGATAGACTGGATACACTCCCAAGGGGTCTTCCATCAATTCACTATTCCTTATTTCCATTGCCCCCACTCTAATTTAAAGTCACTTTACTGCACTTTCCCTCTTGACTCTATTTCATTCCAGTGATGAGATCTTGCCATCCCTGGCTCAGAATTCATGAACAGATGGAGCCCCAACCTGTTAATGGGGATTCGGAGCTCAGACTACTGTGGCCAGTCTTGCATTGAGCCACTTTATCCAGAGATTTCTTTGGGCCAGCTACTCTGACTTTTCAGTTCCCCAAATACAAAATTTTTCTTCCTCTTTCACAACTATCCTACCTAACTCCTACTTAACATTCATTTCTTTACCTAAATGCTCTTTCCACATAAAGGTGTTCTTTGATCCCCAACCTCAGGTATGCTTTCCCCCTCTCCCTCTCACAGCTCTCTACAGCCCTTCACACGAAAATGATCGATGTGACCATCTTCCCCACTGAGCTAAAGTAGGGACTCTATCATTTTGACTTACATCTCTATCCCCATATCTAGCAAAGTACTTGGTATATGGTAGGTGTTTGATAAACACTTGTTAAACATTTGCTGCTTCATTGAGTGAATGGCCGAATAAATAAAAGAATGGATAAAGTTAAATCCATCAATCAGTTGCTCACTTAAAAAAAAGCTCATCCTTGGTAGTTGACATTTCCTTCGGTGTTAACTGCCACAGATATTCATCAGGTGACATGGGTAGCACTGCATAGCCAGGAGACAGTGTGCATGATTTCATGCCCTTTTCACATTTCAATATGAGGCCAAACTATTTCCATGCCCAGAACTGATTTATTGGCCACAGATAACATCTGGCCACAGATAACATCTCCTGGCTGGAGATTAAGCAGCTGAAAGATCTTGCTTACCTTCCCTACCCCATCTCAGATCTTGAGCTTTCGAGGAACAAGTCAAGTTGGTTAAAAACAAAGAAATAAACTGTGAAATTAAGTTTCTTTTTTTTTTGAAACTAAGTTTCATTACATTCCTAAGTGTTGATAGCTATACCTTGAAAAGTCTAAAAATTTAAATGGAAATTTTGCACATTAAGGTAAGATATTAAGACAATTAAGATAAAAATCACCCCAAACTTTCCACTCCCACAATATTAAAGCCAAGAAAATACATCAAAAGAAATCTAATTTTTTTCATTGCATTGTTGACTTTTCTTCATCCTCCTTGAATTCATTAGAAAAAGGGGTTTGTCCTTCCTGGAAATGGATCAGATACGCCCTGTGTAAATCTCTAGGAGTAAGCACACATCAGAATATGTAATTTTTGCAAAAACTAACTTTGATGTGATCAAAAAAAAATAACTAATAGTTGTTTTTCCTTCAAGTAAGAGAAAATAAACTGATCATTCTAACTTTAGAGAAAGAAAAATTAGCTAGAAGATGAAATTAAAACCACAGAAAAGCAGTGCACCCAAATATTAAGATTTTAATTACTCTGTCGGCTCATATATATTCTGAGAATCTCCGTAGGACCCAAATGCGTGATGTTTTGGAAATCTTTACATTTACTAGCAAAATCCAAAGGCATTCTTATCATTATTAATGTAAAATATAAGCAACTCCTCACTTCAGATTTGGGGGAAAAGGGTGTTAATCAGAAACATGTTAGAAAGGTATAAACCTTCATTAGGGAACGGAAGCAATCCAAGCTCAGAGGCCTTTTGATAAAGAAAGACATGGATATTGGAGACATCATCTAGTTTTTAAAAATACACTCCCATTGCAGGAGATTGAAAACTCCAGTTGTGGCCTCAACACACCGTCATGTGAAAGCTGGTTATCTATTTCCTGAATTTCAGATTGATCTGGAAGAGAAGGGAAAAAGAGCTAGCACTTTGGGCATCTCTACCCAGGTCCATACAGGATACAGGATAAGTAATTTGTATCAACTTGTTATGCAAACATTCTAGGAGCACTCACGCAGGCCACACTACCTTTTCTGGAATGTATCCCATTCACAGCCCCTTTTGTAGGAAGTGACTCCTCACCACTAGCTGACTTGGCTAGGGTTGAATGCAAACACAAGAAGAACCAGTGAAGGGATTGAGTTGAACCAATTAGATTCTTTCTCTTGAGAAGCTGCACTTGGAGACATAGGGGTTGTTATTTAGAAGGTAATGGACAATGGGAATGTCAGGGCAAGTAGAAGAATGTGGAACCACATGAAACTCAACAAGAGAAAAAAGAAAGAAGCAGATATAAGGGAGACTGTCTTGCTTTAAAAACACAGAGAATGAGCATGGAAAAGATTTTTCTGTTCTAGTGTCTGTCCCCAGGTAGCAAGGCTCTATTTCATTTCCTATCCTTAAATGCCTATGAGGTTGCCTATTTTAGACCAAAACTAAACTCTCCTTACCTTAAGCTAATTTAAATGGGCTTTATTCCTTGCAACCACTGCTTCTAGGGTGATATGTTAATTTCCAGAAAGGTCTGTGGCCGACGGTAACTAGCTCCCTGTCCTCTAACCAGTGTGTGTGTGCAGACATGGCTTGGCTGTGTATAAATGGACTCTTGGCTCCTCTAATCAACAACCTCACTTCTGCTGGCCAGTCCTTACACTTTCAAATTGACAATGGCCATGAAAAACAATTTTCCAGAATCAGGCAAACTCTCCTCCTATTTCTCCCTCGCAGATACAAAATTCAAGCAGCATCCTTCAGGAACAGCAGGAGTGAGTGATTGCATCTGGGTGTTTGGGACTCTCGGTGCCAATTTCCCAGCACTGGTAGGTAAGGTCTTTGGAGCTCCCTCCTAAAATGGATTCACAACTGTCTACACAAGAAATCTCCTGCTGACGTCAAGGGGGGTTTATCCCGAGGGCCTCAGAATTAGGCGAGTATTAATATATGTTGCTGAGTTATTTCAATCTGATCTGAAAGCTTTCGCTTTTTCCTTCCCGAGAGTGGGTGGGAGAAGAGGAGGAGGTGCCTGTGTGGGAACACTTTGATGTTCCCTGTGTTTTACTTAGAAATTTTACTTAGGAAGTTCAAGTTGGAAGAAACTCAGCACAGGTTCTTAATCCTCTATGCTCTGACGCTCACCTCCCTTCCCTAACTTCAGCACAGGTTCTTAATCCTCTATGCTCTGACGCTCGCCTCCCTTCCCTAACTTCCTTCCCCTCGTTGCATTGCTCTTGCACGATTTCAATTTTCACTGATTATCAGAAAAACTTCTGAAAGTGATATGTACATTTAAAAGCAGATGGCCCTGCTGATGTTGAATATTGAATCATTAGGTTTGGGGGTCTTGGTGTACTTGGCTTTTTTCTAAACTTTTTTATTTTTTTTATTTTTAAGAATTCTGTTTTTTGGCAGACGGGGTGTGAGCACTCAAATTGATTACTTTCAGTGGAACTATCAAATTAGGCCAAACCTTATACATATAAAGGAGAAAACCTTGTAATATAAAAGAAAAGCTATAGCTTTGATAATGCATAGTGTTTTTTTTTCCAAAACAATAAGCATATGAATAAGCCAATGTCCATCTTTTATTTTTTTTTAATTTTAGGAGAGAGAAGGAGAGAGACTTTTTTGTTAATTATGTTATGTTAGTCACCATACATTACCACATTAGTTTTTGATGTAGTGTTCCATGATTCATTGTTTGTGCGTAACACCCAGTGCTCCATTCAATACATACCCTCTTTAGTACCCATCACCAGGCTAACCCATCCCCCACCCCCCACCCTTTTAGAATCCCCAGTGTGTTTCTCAGAGTCCATAGTGAGAGAGACTCTTAAGCAGACTCCATCTCATGGCTCTGAGATCATGAATTGAGCCGAAATCAAGAGTTGGGCGCTTAACTGACTAAACCACCCAGGCGTCTCTTCTCCCACAACCCCCAGTTGGAAATTCTTATTGCATAGACTAAAATTCATCATTGGAAAGACATATTTCTCTAATGTTTCAGGTATCTAACAAAATAATGCTACAAATACACATAAACTTGTAATTTACTGCCCAAATAGGACACTTTGGGAATGAAATGGTGCTATTAAGAATACACTAGGATAAGAGGTATAAACCGGTTTATTTCACAAATAAGGCCCTGGCTGTCATCATTTTCCCCTAAAAGATCAAAATCAATGACAACAGTTCTCGCTTTCCAAACAAAATGATTGAAATATTCTTTACTTGTTCATAGAATTGATTTCAGTAAAGTTTTCCTTAATATAGACAACTTGAAATTCATCTTGCTTCAGTTTTTAATTTAGCGTTAATTCTATTTTTTTCTACTAGTGACTCAGCCTTCCTAATCTTATTGTTTGATTATGGTTTATTGTGAGTTATTGTTGACATATACAAAAGTACTTAAAATACAAGTATTTTGCAATTATAAAGCAAATACCTATGTAGTCATCTCCCAAGTAAAGAGATGGAACATTGCCATTTCTTTGAAGCCCCTGGGAGGCACTTCCCAATAAAATCCTGTCACCCCCAGAGGAAACCATGTCTATACTAAGGAAATTAATTAAATATTTGACTTTTTTTTGTAGTTTTAACTCTGAAGTATAAATTCCTAAGCATTACTTTTTTAGACTTGCCCAGTTTATTTGAAATTTATATAAATGAATATGTTTTGTGTATAGGTCTGGCTTCTTTTGTTCAATATTACATTTTAGAGAATCATCTATATTGTGGTGTATAGACATACATGTACATTATTATATTATTATTGCTGTATGTTATTTCATTACTTGAACACCCCACAAATTGTTTTGCCATTCTACTACTGGTGGGTATTTGGGTTGTTTCTAGTTTTGGGTCATTAAAAATAATACTGCAGGGCACCTGTGTGGCTCAGTTGTTAAGTGTCTGCCTGTGGCTCAGGTCATGACCCCAGGGTCCTGAGATCAAGTCCCACATAAGGCTCCCTGCTCCACGGGGAGTCTTCTTCTCTCTCTCTCTCTCTGCCTGCCATTCCCCCTGCTTGTGGGCTCTCTCTCGTGCGCTGTCAAATAAATAAATAAAAACCTAATAATAATAATAATGCTGCAAACAAACATTCTATATAGGTTTCCTGGTGCATACAAATATGAATTGTTATAGGAAACATACTGGGGGAAAATTGTTGGGTAATCATGTATAATCACCTTTAGCACTTAGTACTGGACAGGCTTCCGAAATAGTCCTACCCAGTGCATTCCCACACTTGTGTTATCAGCACCTCCTGGAGACTTGTGAGAAATATAAATTCACAGGCCCTTCTCCAGGACAGCTGATCAGGAATGTTAAGGATGGCGCTCAGCAGTATTTGTTTGGACGAGTTCTCCAGGTTTCCTGATGTAAGCTCAAGTCCCTCAACTCTACTGCACGGTGGAATTATTTGGGGATCTTTGGGAAAAAAACCACAGTGCCTAGTTCCCTTGCTCCAGATATCCAAATTTAATTGATCCAGGGTATATATATAACCTGGACCTCAGGACGGAGAGAGTAGTTCTCAGTCTCCTGTGTTAAATTTAAAATCATCCTGGAAACTAAAAAGAAAACAAAACCCAGAAAACCTTCCCCCTGCAAAGATTCTGATGTAATTGTCCTTGGGGGATGAAGAGCTTAGGTATTGATCTTTGTTTGTTTTGTGGTTTTCATTTAAAAATAAATCCCTTGGTAGTTTTAACACACAGCCAGGATTCAGACCACCGCCTTAGAGCGGTTAATGAGAGCATATTAAATGTCCCACTCTTCTCAATTATCTCTTATCTCTCCACTTCCTTCCCATCATCCACTATTACTTTCTTCAGTACAGTTCAGCTCAGTTAGGAAAAACAAACACAAAAACAAAAACAAACCTAAAAAACTAAACCATACAAATGTGTGAATCACAAAGAGCTTCAGAGTCCTAGAATTATTTCTTATTTAATACTGAATTATGTAAAATGAATCTCTAATTGGCAGAATTTCAGGTAGAATTTAAAAAATGAAATAGAACGTAATTTGGAGCAGAAACAGCTCTTCAGCAGCTCTTAAATCACATAAAACATACTCCATTTGAGAATGTGATAACTTCTTTTTTTATTGCTGAGCGTCATCCTTAACATTCCTGATTCACCTGTCCTGGAGAAGGGTCTGTGAACTTGTAGTTCTCTCAAGCCCCCAGGTGGTGCTGATTAGAAGAAGTGTCCTCTTCTAATTTCTTTTGTAATCTGGTGATTATTTTATTTCTTAGTCATCTACTTCCCCATTGAGAGGTGTCTCTATTCCCTTCAATAGGGCATTTGATGGAACACTTCGATAATGTAAAGTAGAAAAAAGAATCATGTAAATTCAGTCTATTTCAAAAGGCTACATGGGTACCAACTTTTCACCATTTAAATCCAAGGTAATGATCTAAAAAATTAGATACAAAATCAACCAAAATTTCAGAAAAGCCAAAAAAATTGTTTAGTATTTGATCTATTATTTAAGGTGGCTTCTAAATTCAAAATTATTTATTTCTGCAACCCCAAATCCACATAAAGTTCAAAACTAAAGATAGAGTTCTATTTCAGCATGTTTGTCCCAACTTTGTGAGTTCTTTGTTACCGCACAGCAATTTACAGTGTAGCAGGGAGTGAAAAATGTATCCAATAACTTTTTTAAAAGGCTTTTTTAAAGCCCTGCTGATTTAGTCAGCATCTTTCTACAGGCTAGAACAGTCAAGATTCTTAACCAAAACCATCTATTTAATAGCTATGGGATGATCTGTTAGTGAGGACTGGTCTGTGGAAGTGGGGTCACATTCTCCTCTCTGATTTCTGCTTGAAAGCTCTAGCATGGGCCCAGATCCCTTGCCATTGTTGATGCGAAAATGCAGGAATGCAACAAAATATTAGCAAATTGAATGTAACAAAGTATAAAAAGAATTATATACCACAACCAAGCAGGATTTACCCCAGGTATGTAAGGCTGGTTCAACAACTGAGAATCAATAAATGTTCCATTACATCAACAGACAAAAAAAAATAAAAATCACAAGATCCTATCAAGAGATTCAGAAAAAGCAACTGACAAAATCCAACGTCCATTCATGATAAAAACTCTCAGTAAACTAGGAATAGAATGAAACTTCTTCAACTTGATAAAAAATATCTATAAAACAACCTAGTTATCACTTAATGGTGAGAAACTCAAAGCTTTCCTAATAAGATCAGGTACCAGGCAGGGATGCCCCTTTTCATCACTCCTTTTCAACATCATAGTGGAAATTCTAACTAATACAATAAGGCAAGAAATGGAAATAAAGGTATATATATATATTATATATATAAGAAATATATATAATATATATATAAGAAAAAATTGACTGTTCACAGATGACATAAAACTGTCTATATGGAAAATCAGAAAGAATCTACCAAAAAACTCCTGGAAATAATAAACAAGAGTTATAAATAATAATAAATAATAAACAAGGTTATTATAGCAAGGTTGTAGGATATAAAGTTAATATATAAAAGTTAATTATTTCCCCCTATACCAGCAATGACAAATGGAATTTAAAATTGAAAACACAATACCATTTAAATTAGCTCTCCAAAAAATAAAATAAAATTCCAAAGTATAAATCTAACTGGATAAGAAGACAGTATTGTCAAGATGTCAGTTCCTCCTATCTGTAAACTCAAGGCAATCCCAATCAAAATCCCAGCAAGTTATTTTGAGAAGACTGACAAACCGTTTCTACAGTTTATATGGAAAGGCAATAAAGACCCAAAGTAGCCAACACAATATTGAAGGAAAAGAAGAAAACTTAGAGGACGGACCTGACCCAACTTCAAAATTTACTATCAAGCTACAACAATCAACACAGTGTGAAATTGGTGAAAGAATAAACAAATACATTAGAACAGAATAGACAGCTCAGAAAGATGCACATAAATATGGTAACTTATCTTTGACAAAGGAGCAGAGGAAATACAATGGTGTAAAGACGGTTTTTTCAAGAAATCGTGCTGGAACAATTGGGCATCCACATGCAAAAAAATAAAGAATCTTGACAAAGACACTCTTCACAAAAAAACAAAACAAAACAAACTCAAAATGAACCACATACCTAAATGCAAAATCTAAAACTATAAAACTCATAGAAGATAACATAGAAGAAAATCTAGATGCCTTTTTAGATAAAACACCAAAGGCAGAAACGGTGAAAGAAAGAATTGATAAGCCAGACTTTGTTTAAGTGAAAAACCTCTCTTATGTTAAAGACGATGTCAAGAAAATGGGAAGACAAGCTACAGCGTGGGAGAAAATAGTTGCAAAGACACATCTTACAGAGGCTAGTTATTGAAAATATACAAAGAACTCTTAGAACTCAACAATAAAAAAACACCCAGATTAAAAAAAAAATGGGCCAAAGATCTTATCAGACACCTCACTAAAAAAGATACTACACCATATGCCATTAGGAAAATTCAGATTAAAACAACGTCATGCCACTTCACAGAGCTAATAGAATGGTCAAAATCCAGGACACTGATAACACCAAATGCTGATGAGAATGTGGAGCAACAGAAACTCTTAATTCATTGTTGGTGGGAATGCAAATGGTACAACCACTTTGCAATGGTACAGCCAATGCAAAATGGCACCAGCATACACCTCTAAGTGGGATGATGGGAATATGATGGACTACTGCCTTTCTTTATTGTTGGTCCTGGCCAAAATGTTGTAAAATTCATCTCAAACCCTGAACTTTACAAGGGGATGACCAGAAGAAAACCAAATGGCATAACATTTTTTAAAGAGCAGATTCAGGTTCACATCAAAATTAAGGGAGAAGTATTGAATTTCCTATATGCCTCCCTACTCCCATACTATGACATTTTATTTCTTTTTTATAGTGGTAAAATACACCTAACATAAAATCTACTAAATTTAAGTATACAGTTCAGTGGCATTAAGTACATACACATCATTATGCAACTATCAACACTATCCATCTCGACCTTTTTCACCATCCCAAACTGTTATCTATATGCCTTAAAAGGCAACTCCCCATACCTCCTCCCACCAGTCCCTAATAACCATTATTCTACTTTCTGTCTCTATAGATTTGACCATTCTTATACCTCATGTGAGTGGAATAATAAAGTAATTGTCCTTTTGTGTCTGGCTTATTTTGCTTACTATAATTTTTTAAAGGTTCATGCATGTTCTAACATGTATCAGAATTCCATTCCTTTGAAAGGCTGAAGAATATTCCAACATATGTATGCGCATACCACATTTTGCTTATCCATTTATCAAGTGATGGACACTTGGGTTGCTTCCACATTTTGGCTATTGTGAATAATGTTGGTATGAACGTGGGTGTACAAATACCTGAGTTCTTGCTTTAAATTCTTTTGAGTATAAACCCAGAAGTAGAATTGCTAGATAATATTAGTAGTTCTACTTTTAATACTTTTTTTGAGAGACTACCATACTGTCTTCCTTAGTAGCTACTCGATTTTATATTCTGACCACCAGTGTGTGTGGATTCCAATTTCACTACAACCTCACCAACACTCATTTTTTAATTTTTTTTTTTTTTGCTTTTTAAAAACACGTAGCCTAGCGAATATGAAGTGGTAACATATTGTGGTTTTGATTTGCATTTCCCTAATGATTAGTGACGTTGAGCAACTTCTCTTGTGCTTATTTTGCCATTAGTATGTCTTTTTTGGAGAAATGCCTTATTCACATTCTTTGTCCATTTTTTTACATTGAGTTTTTGTTGAGTTGTAGAAGTTTTCTTTATATATTCTAGATATTAATCCTTTGTCAGATTGATTTGCAAATATTTGCTCCTATTCTGTAGAGATTGTATTCACTCTGTCGACTGAGTTCTTTAAAGTATAGAAATTTTAAATTTTGAGGTAGTCCTATCGATCTATTCTTTTTTGTTACTCTTGTCCGTGCTTTTGGTGTCATATCCAAGAAATCATTGGCAGGTCCAAGGCCATGCGTGAAGCTGAACTCCTTTGTTTAATTCCAACAGTTTTACAGTTTCAGCTTTTCTGGTTAGGTCTTTGATTCACTCTGAGTCAGTTTATATATGTGTAACATAAGGGTCTAATGTCAGAGCTGTCAAGCTTTAGGACTAAGAATCTTTTTTCTCTGCCTCTAGGCTCTTACCTGCCTCCAGCCTTGCCAGCATCTTCAGCTTCCTCTCCCCACATCCTTCTTCTGTACCGCCATGGGCATGGCTTGCATAACCTGCCTCTATACCATCCTCTACACCTGTTGTGCTGACGGCTGTGCTGCTTCTACCCTATCAATGAGCAAAAATCACCCCAAGTGGTTGGGTCACCTCCTTATGAGGTTCAAACAGGAACACCTCCCTAATCAATGTGAAGGTGTCCAGGACTTAAACCTTCCCTGGACTTAAACTACCCACTTCAGATCTTCCCACAGGCACCTAGGTAACAATTGACCATGGGGGACAAACTGACTTTTTTTTTTTTAATATACAAAGATTTATTTATTTATTCCAGAAAGAGAGAGCAAGAGTGAGGGGGGTAGGTGGCAGTGGGAAAAGGAAGGAGGCAGAGGGAGAGAGAATCTCAGGCAGATTCCACCCTGAGCAAGGAGCCTGGTGTGGGGCTTCATCCTAAGACCCCGAGATCACGACCGGAGCCAAAATCAAGAGAGCTGGCTGCTTAGCCGACTGAGCCACCCAGGTGCGCCAAATTGAGTGACTTTTAGTGGACACAGGTGCAACATATTCTGTATTTCAACTGAAGTTTGTCAGTTTAATTAAGATAGACATGTTTTTAGAGTTATCAGCATCAAATGTAAAACTTCTATTCTACCAAGGTTTACTGAAGGTCAAATAAGCTTGTGTTATTTCTGTTGCAATTTGTCAGCAAAAAGATGACTTAAAATGATGATTAATTTTGTCTGTCTCAAAGTTTTCATGTGTAATTGCTAAAAAAACAAGTAGGTTGAATAAATAAAAAAGTTCTAGGTTTCAAAATATTTGGTAACCTTAAACTTTAAACTTCTGCTTAGATGATAAACTGGATTGGATTCATTGGATAAGTCTTTTCCAAGTAAGATAAGATACTAAAGCATTGATTACTGAGCATAGGTTTGTGTTTTTGACTTCTTATTGCAGAGAAACTGAAGATCCTTGGGTCTGTTGGTAAACGTGCTTTGTGCTTGAAGACTGTACTGTGGAAAAGCATGTTTTTAGGTACTATAAAATATATTTATAAATCTCAGAGAGAATTCTGGTGTAATAGTTCACAGTTGGTCACCACTTAATTTTCCCTAGAGACAAGTTTCTGAGTAAAAGTTCTGATAAATGTGGTTGAGACTGCTGGGGATAAGGGAAGAAGCAACTTTGTATGTAGGAAACTAGGAGATATATAAGAAAGATATGAGGAATAGGAATATATTTTGTTGAGGGAAAAAGAAAGTAACTTTGCCCTAAAATGAGACTGGTTATTTAGAGAGAAAAAGCTTAGGACTAAATGTGAATGAAAAAGAAAGTTGTAGAAGGTTTGTGAAGGGAAATCTTTGCAAAAGAATTTTATGTATGATCAGGATTAAGGTCGAAATGAATGGACTTTAAAAGTGCACTGGTGTAAGACCGAAATTCTGCTTTTCTCTCTGTTAAAAAGAAAGTTTTCTTGGATTGTTGTTCTAAAAAATTTTATTTATAATTCCTCATCTGCCCAGAAAACCAAGCTTTCTATGTTTTATCTTTCTTAAATCTTTGATTACTTAATAAAGTCAAAACTTCCATACCAAGCATCTATAAATAATAAATGTGGCCAAATGTCTACTCTAAAATAAATAAATAAAGTCAAAACTTTCACAATATTAAAGAAGTTACGTTTTACTAACACTGTATAACTTCCTGTAGAATCTCTTATTGCCACCTTGGTTAAATGTAAATACTAATTCTATAATCATCTGTAATCCTACTTAGGCTTGAGCTTTAGAATTTTCTGAGGGCCTTAACAAACTTCATAAGACTTGAATTGTAAATGAAGTCTTTTTGACTAATTGGGCTTATTTATTTGGTATATTAAGTTACTTGAGAAGCACTGTCAAATAAATGATGATAAACCTTACGTTGTATTGTTGGGATAAACGGTATAACTTCCAGAAATTATATAAAATTCCTAAAGTTTTAATATGTTCTGGTATAAGGTCATCACTTGATATTCTGATCGGTGAATTGTTATATGTCACAGAAATAACCAGATGTCCTTGTCAGCTATATTATAATGAACTCTCAAATCAAATCTTTAACCATGTCCATTTTTGAATCTTTTGTCGTTTATAGTCGTTGTTCTTATTCTCTTGCAAAAGGTGTTTCATCTTCACGGAGATTCATGAAAATGACTTTTGACAAATACAGGTTTTTGATATCTTTAAAATCATCAAACTAAAATGGCTAAGAATTTCCAGAACTAACAGAAAAAGCTGCATTCAAGTTGAACAAGAAATACTTACATGGGACTAAATGAAATGAGGAAGATGATTACAGTTTTTGTGACTCTTATTTGAAACATTGCTGGTTCTCTAAGGTTTGCTCTTCCAGACTAAGGAAACTTTCTCTTAAGACATCCATGATATGCAAAAACATGATATAACATTCCTTTCTGAACAGATTGAGCATTTAATTTTTCTTCCTACCTGAACCCTCTGAAACTCATAAACTCTCAGTGAGTATTCTTTCTTCCATGGCGATTATAATTACTTGCAGAAGTTTAATGAGAATCTGTTCTCCTCGTAACAGGACACCATTGGAAACACTGGTTATATTACCAAGGCTTTGACTAGAATGTCATATTTGAGAGAGACATGCATAGACTCAGATATGACCAGCCAGCTTTAAGGAACTAAGGTTGACTTTATGGAGCCATAAAGCCCTTGGAAGTGCTGGCCTGATACCTTGCTTACCGAGTTCCCAGCAACCTCACCAGTTGAGTAGAGAATGTCACTTCGTGGCCAGTGCAGGAACCTCAGGATATTTTGGGGCCCTTGAGAAGAGGGATTTGCCCAAATCTACAGGCACTGCAGGCAAGCCTGATGGCAAGTATTTGGATTGGCTTCTGGCCTCAATAGGTAATTAACAGTTCAGTCTAGAGATTCCTTATGAAAAGTTCCAGCAAAGAAGATTTTAAAAGATCTGTGTGATCAATCAATAGTCTTGCTAAGCTTATGTAAATAATTAGGCCAAGTTTGTTAAAACTGGACTTGTTTTATGAACAAATTAGTCTTGATTTGGCTATCTTTGATAAAAATGAGGATTATAGAGAGAAAATATGTTTCAATAACACATCTTCATAGATGTCAGATTTTAAGTACTCTTTATTGTATATGGAACTAGATTCTGAATTCTTCTGATTTCTTCAGCTACCTGGCTATGGGTCTCCAAACTAAGGTTTCCAGTCTCTTAATGTCATTGAAAACTAAAACTGCCATTTTTTCCTGAAGCCTTGAAAACTGATGCTGGACAACTTGAGGTCAGCTTCAGAGAAATTACCACAAAACTCATGTATACACAATCTCTGTTCCTGTTGCTCTATGGGCCATTCCGAAGGATCACCAAAGACGTCTAAATTACAAACCAGAAAAATTCATCTGATCCCCACTGCCTGTTACCACTCTGTCCGAGGATGCTTCAATCCTGACCTTTAAAACCTCACTGGCAGGACTGGAAACTCAGACACTGGGTTTGTAATGTGCTCCAACCATTAACTTAAATTTTTCTTTTGTTTCCACAGAAGTTCCTCTCTTAATCGTCTGACTGCTTGCTAAACAAAACAGTCTATATAATGGCTAACACCACCTGCTATACAATTAAGGCCTTAAGTGATTCTCAAAATAGCATTACATTATTAAACACTGAAATAACTCAAATGTGTAAAGCAGTCCTACAAAAATTGAATGGCCATAGACGTCTTATCAGCAGAAGTCTTGTCAGCAGCACAAGGAGGAACATGAGCCATTGTTAAAACAGAATGTTGTGTATAGTCCAGATTATCACAAAAATATAATAGGACTGCTAAAAGAAATGGATGGGTGTTTTAAATGATCTCTACTTTAGTGATTGGTTAAATTTCTGGACTGGAGGTGGGTTTTGGACAACAATCAGGTCTTTTTATTGGGCTTATTTTTTTCATAATATTAACCTTATTTTGTTGTGTTTTTTGACATCTCTTTGCCTGGTGCTGAGACTCCTTCACTGCCATAACTTCCAGATGACAGATGATCCTTTCTACTCAAGGAGGTTCATGTATGTTGTCTGCCTTGCATTTGGCTGCCTCTACCTTTGGTAACTCCAATGTATAAATTCCCCATCTGACCACTGTTGACCCAGAGGTAGGGACATCTCTACACCCCTATTCAGCAGGAAGATGTTGTAGGAGATAAGACCTTCCACTCCCAGCAACCTTAAAGATTTAAGGGTCAAAATTTCTCAGGGGGGGAAATGAGGAGAACAAAGACAAGAGAAATGTAGATAAAATTAAGTGTCCTGACAAACTGCAGCCCACTGATAAATACCTGAGACATGCCGAGTGTGACATTCCTCAAGAAACACACACAGCTGCCTTAATGTTTAATGCTTTGCTAGAGACTAAAATCAATCTTTGCTTGACAACAGCCAGACCTCCAGGATCCTGTAGGGGTTCTTTAACCCATGTGGAAATCCCTTTAGAGACTGCAGTTATCTCTACCCCATGCACCCACCCCAACTTAAAAATATATAATCGGGTATACCTCACAATCCCCACGGGGTCCTGTCCCTGTGCTATAATAAAAAGCACATTTTGCACCATAAAATATCTCAAGAATTCTTTCTTGACCATTGCACTCAACGACCCCACATCAGTTATATTATATATTTATGGTGAGTATGTTTACTGTCTGGTTTTTCACAATAAAATGGAAGCTCTGTGACGGCAGAGACTTTTTCTTTTTCAGAACTGTATCATCAATCCCTAGCACAATGCAGGGATCTCCTGGATTTAAACAAACAAAAGCAACAATGAAACCTGACCATTTGCTATTCTCAAGACAGCAGAGAGGGGAAAATATTCTTTTATTCTGTGGCCAGGCCTGGGCAAGAAAGTCAAAGGGTACTGGCCCTCCGGATGACTGCTGAAACAAGAGAGAGGGCTACGGGGAAGGAACGTGGGGGAAAACCAAACACAGATGGCTTTACCATCGCTGAGGTTGGAATTCAGCTTTTATTCCCTTTTGACACTGATGTGTCTACATTAGGGCACATACTGGGTATAGCCTAGGATCCCAAATATTCCACAGAGGGGTTTGGAGGCTTTTTCTCCCTCTGATTTCATTCTGCTATGGATGCTGACAATCACATGTTAACTTTCCAGGCTGCTGATGAAACTACATTTCAAATCTGAACAATGGAGGGTATTCCCCTAGGAAGCCTGTCTTGGCCCTCGTTTGAAATAGTCAAATCCTTTCTCTCCTTCTCAATATAGTACATTTCCTGAGGGCCACGTTCCAGTTAAATTAAAAACCAAATCCCAAGTTCTCTCTGCTTCCTATTTTCAACTTTGCAGCCCCATGCTGCCCTCGGATTCTGGGATTACCTCAAGCAGCTGCACAAGCCCATGGGTGGGAAGACTCTTGTGCTCTCGCTGGCTAAACTTGAGAACAAAGTTTTGATTTGACAACCTGGTTTTATTTTTAGAGATATTAGGATGACTCACCTCTCCTGACATTTGTTTCTATAAAAACTAACTTTAAAATATCACACTTCCAACTCTGTACAAAGAGCAAGAATAAAAGCTGCAAAAGCAATTGAACCCAAGGAGGATTCCACTTCAGAGCTGCTTTCATCCTGCCTTGTCTGCCCTCCCTCCCCTTCTCTTCTGAGATCCACGTGCCCCTCCCAACCACCCCCACAGAGCCACATCCTGCAGGTGTTGGTTTGCGCGAGCGACCTGACCATGCACCTCTAGGAGTAGGAAAACAGTTATACAAGCCAAAATAAAATGAGCCCATGTTAGGGTCACTGCCTCTGCACACGAATTATTGACTACAATATTATTAACAGAGCATACATGTGGTTCACAGAAATGTTAAAAGCAATTGTTTGAAGGATATACAACACAGAAAATTGTTCCTGATAGAATATTCAGTACATAGCACCTCCCTTTTATTTCATTTAAACTTGTCAGGGGAAGGTGACAGACTCAAAGCCAAGAGGATAACAAAGAATATGAGGGAACTGATAAGTATGTCATGAAAGATTTCCAGATGAAGTGGAAAAGAAAAAGGCTCCAAAATGAACAGATAAAAAGGGGAGGGAGAAATGGACAAAAATGCCATCATACTTCCAGATGCAAAGTTCATTGTGAAGCTCGAATTAGATTTTCTTTTCTCTGGCAAAAATTTCTAATTTCCATGTGTTACTTTTAAAATGAAAAGAAAAAGTATAACAAACTTGAAAAAAATGCTCTTCGAACAACGTTCTCCAAATGAATACATGTGTGTATATTTAAAATGTATTTACTTTTAATATTTCTGAATTCCTGGATCAGTTACAGTAAAGGATTCAAGGTGTCCAGTAACCAAAGGGTACAAACAGAAATCTACTCTGGCTTAGTGTGCCAAAGAGCTATTACAGGAGCGAGTTGGGAGACAGGGAGAATGGGTTCTGGCTGGCCGACAGATGCAATAAAAGTCTGAAACTGCTGAGAAAGGTCTTCTCATAAATCCAGATTAACTAAAGAATAAGAGGAATAACTCAACTGGAGTTCTAACCTGGGGACAGTGACTCTACTAAGCAGCAAACAGATTTGAAATATTTACCAAGCACTTACCATATGCTAAATCTCCATATCTAAGTTCCATGAGGAAAACACAAGGATATGACAAAGTGTGTCAGTTTTTGAGGTATACACAATCTGGAAATTTTACAGATAGCCACTCTTCAAGGCTTAAAAGATGTGAGGCCATTGTATATGCAAAGGAATCTCCGGTAAGGGAAAACCAGGGGGGCGAATTCCAAAAACCCTAGATGACAGGGGGACTTTTCCTGAATCTTGAGTGATGGGAAAATGTTGAGGTTCAGGAATGAATGGTCAAGAAAGGAATCTGGAGACATCTTTGGTGCAAAAAGGGTGGTTTTAATAAAGCACAGGGACAGAACCCGTGGGCAGACAGAGCAGCCCTGCGGTTGTGAGGGGTGACTGATCACATACTTTCAAGCCGGGAGGGTGTTAGGGGTAGCGTAAGTCTCCAAGGAATTTTGGAAGCAAGGTTTCCAGGACCTTGAGGGGCTAGCTGTTGTGAGGAAAAAGTCATTGACTACTTAGTCATGAGACCCTTCAGATGTGTTTCAGTGGGCCATATGCTTTGGGGATGATTGCCAACATATATCTTGGGGGGCAGAGATAAAGGAAGTTTCCAAAGGAATTTATATATGTTAAAGTAGACTTACAGGATCTTGGGGGTCAGGCTAATGTTAAGCTACGGCTGCCTTTTTGCCCTTAGCAAAATATTAACATTGAGGCAGTTGAGTTCCTACAGGGAGGTCACTCTGCCAGTTTCAAGGACTTGTCAATGGGCTGTAGGTTGTAAGGAAATTTAATTTTTTTCTTTTGCTTTTGTTCTCTATGTCACTGAGGATGAGTGAAAGAAGGAATAGTATTAGAAGTGGAAAAACCAGTCTGCCTTGTTATGGATGGATGGTATGACGCTTTGAGATAAGCTGCATTTCAGTTTCCAAAGACATTCACAAATTCTCAATAAATATGGTATTCTAAATGAGTGAATGAATAAGTGAATGAGTAAACAGTAAGTACACTGTGAAGTGCACTGTGTGTATTTAAAGATGGCGGTGAGTCTTAAAAACTTGTGCGCACTCTGCCTCTGACACTTTACTCATTCCCAGCAGGGTCATGCCATGAGTATTCAGGTCTATGACTCTTACACTGAGGATCAGGAATATCTCAAGTCCCTGTTTTCCAGCATCTGATTCAAAAGGTCTTTTTTCAGATCCCCTTTTTTCTTCATTTTAAGTGTCTCCCTACCTTTCTATTCTTTGTCTGTGCCTGCTTGATTTGTTGACTTGTTTTAGACTGTGTCCAGCCTAGAATTCTCTAGACATTGTCTTCACTTGCCCATCATCTCTCATGCTGCAAAAATGGGGCAGGGGCAATGCCACCACTATTCTTGTACCCAGGCTTCCAGGGCTCAGGTCTCTAGAGTTTTGTCTGGAAAAGTTTTCCTAAATTGTGCTAGGAATCCACTCCACTGATGCTATGGTGAGTATGCAAGAATAGAAGGCTGGATTCTAGTTACAATGACTCCATTAATTAATTCTGGGTTCTATAATTCAGTTGTGAACAAGACAGCTATAATCTCTCCCTCATGGAACTTACATTCCAGTGAAGGAGAAGACGAGGAACACAATGATAAGTTTGGAGTTAAGTGAAAGACATCATTAAAGGGTGTTAGGTTCAGCAGTGACACAATCCCAATTATGTTCTAAGGGATTACTCTTGCTATTGTGCACAGGAGATGAGTTGAGGGGGCCACAAGTGGACGGTAGATGGTCAGTTAGGTGACATTAGAGTAGACCAAAGTAGAAAAGGTGGTAGTTGAGACAGACAGAGAGTGGAGATGGAGAGATATGAGTGTATTCAATAGGTATTTGGAAGGTAAATTTGACAGGACTTGTCATTGCAATGGATTTGGGTGACAGGAGGCAAGGACAATGATTCTTGGGAAATCAGCGGAGTCTCAGGGCTCTACTGGTTTAGTATTTCACTCACAGAAGCAAGGCAAGAGAGTCTTACATAGTAATATTACAACCAGTCACTTCCACCCACAACTTTTTCAGCCTAAGTCGCAAATTGCCCTAATATAAGTAAGCCAAATTTCATATCTCTGTAGTTTGGTGGTACTTAGACTAGCACTCTGTCCAAAACTAGGAACCTACAGTGCCCAGATTCAAGACCATCTGTTGGGTGGGATACAACTCACTCAGAAGCAGATCATCTAGATTTAACAGTGGCCAGCTGCCAAACACAGATGAGACCATTATAAACCAAAGGAAGCAGTTGGTGTTTCCCTGAAAGAGGTGGTTTTTGAAAAAAGGCCATAGCAATTGCTACTCTTTGAATTGTTTCCTCTAGTGACTTAAAAAAAAAAAAAGTAAACAATTACAGGAAGCTCTTTGAAATAAAACAGCAGGGTGAATGACACCTGTTTTGGTCCATGAAAATATTTTTGCAGCCTGGTTGACTTTTTACTTAAAAGACAATTATCTCCAGGCCATCATTTCTGCTGAGAGATCATGACCACATTTACAAATGTCAGTTCATTGGCCTCCATAGTGGATCTCCATCCTCTGGGCTATAAAAGGGCAACAGAAAAATTTCCCTGTGTACATTGGGGATACCACATATTGTCATGAAGACCCCAGATATTTAACAGCTAAGGGAAATTCTCTTCAGCTCACTTGGCCTATACTGTCAAAGCTGAACATGATTTCTTTACTTGTCTCTGCAGAAGTTCCAAAGAATACAGAAGAGATATGAGAAAATGTACTCTCCTTCAGTTCCAGGGCCCCACTATACAAGGGGTCAGCTTTTTAAAAAAAATTATTTTTACAGTGAAAGATGAAGAAAGATGACCAGGCAGAAAGGCACTGATGCCAGTGTTAACGGTGATCAGAGGTGGGAGCAATCACTTTGAAGGATTAGGGGGTGATAATACTACTTCCATTACCAGAGTGTCTACTATGCACTATGTTATGTTAGAAATTTTACATCTGTTTTTCTACTTAAATTTTAAAATAACCTTTTAAAATAATTGTTGTTCCTAATTTATAAAAGAGGAATCTAAGGCTCAATCACTCTATGGATCCAAAGATTGAAGGAAAATATTCTAGTTGAGTCAAATGAATGAGAAATATATGTATGAAAATTGCAATTTACAATAAATATTGGGGTTAGGACACTGATTGTTCTTCTGGAACCCCAGGTAATATGAAGAAATTGTCTGAGAGAAAGCTAACTTTATGGGATTTCATGGCTCTCGGAGCATACCATACCATACCATCACTCAGATGGTTGAGATAATATGGACAAAACAATTATTTTATTCTCTCCACCCATTTGCTTAATGTGTAGCAATTTGATAAATATATTTCTCCTCTCTCTCTAGTATGTAAAAGTTCACGCTTTTCACCATAGCATTATTGTGCCTTGTGAGACTAAAGGTCTTCTCCACTCTGGATTTATTACATAAAAGTCATTGTTAATATATAAATGTTAGCTTAAAAAAGTAAAAGAAGAAAAGATGCAATAGGTAATTTTAAACATCTTGGTTAAATTAGCTTTAACAAAGGAAAGAACAAGAAGCAGGGACTAGTGTGTGCTGTGGAATGGTGGCTGGGGTGAGTGGAAAAGCAGGTTATTCAGAATTTAGTACAAAGGCAAGGCAGGAGTGGAGAAGCGAGAGAGGGAGGGAAAGAGAGAGAAAGTGACAGGAAAAGGAGGGAGGAGAGGGGGAATAAGAAAGAGAAGAGGGCAGGAGGCAAGGAAACAGAGAAGAGCGTTGAGTATAAGATGCACCTGACTCAAGTTTTGTGTAAACTGTTCAGTGTACAAAAACAATGACACTTGATTCTTGAACTCTTCAGTGTTTAGACTGCTCTCTTCCTAAGGACTGATATCACACAAATCAGGGTACTTTTTTAAAAGGGCGTATTACTTTTAAAACAATTATCTCTGAAAATATACTACAATGGAGACTAATCTGTGGGGCTCTAGGTTAAATATATCTTTGTTCCTTTGAAATTTCATTAGTCATTCTTGAGAATGGATGCTGCCATTTTTAAGTTTGCACACAAGGAGAAGAGGAAGAGAAAGAAAGAACCATTAAGCTGCCTAGATTTACCTTGGCCCAGGTGATCCAATTTCTAGGGCTGATGAATGTAACCTTTTCCTCCAATGATCTAAGACATAGGAAGATAACAGTCATAGGAGAGGTTATCCTACTGTAGGTAGCTTTAGTCTTGTGGTTTTTGTATTCTGCTAGAGAAAATGTGTTATTTCTTGAGGTTGTTAAAGCCTTAGAGACCAACCTGTGCTGTCATGGGTTTCCAGGCTCACTGAAATGTGACCTACTGTTCTTTCCTTTCTGTTCAAGCAGGACCAAGAATTTCCTTCAAAAAATATTTATGGACTGTCATTAAATGCCAGGAGAAGACTCAGCGCTAAGACTGAAATAATCCATAAGGCATAGTTTCTGTCTTTAAGGAGCTCTGTTAATTGTACCCAATTTTAAGGTTTTCTTCATGCCTAAGAATTAGGTAAGTTTTGTTGCTACTTTATATTTCAGTGCTGCAGTGGCAGCCTAAGGAAACTGGTTATTTTCCCTTGGATACTTCATTTGTAGTTGACCTGTGGCCAATGGTTCTATGGTAGTACCATATACATTTTGGCACATGGAATGAGCAGCAAAACCTGAACACTTGCCTGTTACTCACCAGTGCCAGGGCCCAGCAGTGTTCCTGAATCTAGTCTTTTCTAGCTTGCAGATCTCTGGATTAGTGTCTATTAATACAACTGTGAGCCTCCATTGAGCAGGAGTAGGAAAGTGGTCATTTCTGTCCATCATACTGTGTCAATCAAGATAGAGTATAACAATGATTGTTTGATAAGAGATTGAAATGAAGAGATCTGCTTTATAATCTATTTGACTTTCACATCTACTACTTCAAGGTGCTAATTTATGATGAGGCTTATAATAATAAAGCAAACTAGTCATAAAAGGAAAAATTAAATGATACCAGGAGAAATGTGCAACATCTGTAGTGGACTATTTTAGTATATTTTTCTCAGTAACTTATAGACCAAGAGGACAACAAAAAGTCACCAAGACAAAATATGGAACACCATATTTACAAAACTGTCCTAACACACTATGTACAACACTGTATATAAAGTTCTAGAATACTCATTCTTTTTAAGTGTACATGGGACGTTTATTAAATTGACAATATAAAAGGTGGTAAGTTAGTCTGAACAGATTTAGGAAGATTCAAATCATACCAGGTATGTTCTCTGACTACTGTAGAATGGAATGATATTTAAAAAATCAAACTAGAAAATTCTATCATATTTGGAAATTCTACAATGTACTTTTAAATAACTCATGATTCAATGAATAAATCACAATGAGGATTAAAAAAATATTTTGAACTGAATCATAATGAAAACATAACCGAAAACAAATGGTATATAACTAAATCCATGCTCGTAGATTTATAGATGCACATGTGTAGATTATAAATTACAATCAATTATCTAAGCATCCATATCAAGAAATTGGGAAAAGAACAGAAAATTAACCCCCCCAAAATAGAAGGAACAAAATAATGAAGATAAGAAATAATAATAATAAGTAATACTGTAAGGATAAACTGAAAAACTTTCTGGCTACATATGGATGGAATGGATAAAAATCCTAGAAAAACACAACTTGCCAAATGTGTCCCCCAAAGAAACAGAAAATCAGATTATTCTTATATCTATGAAATAAATTGTATTCATTACTCAGAACGTTTCCCAAAAGAAAACTCCATGCTCACGTGTTTTGTTGCAAATGTTTGAGGATTTCTAATGAACAGTTAAAGAAATGATGACATCATCTGTGTAATCCTGATATTAAAACCTAGGGAAAAAGAAAAACATAGACTCAACATGATTTCTTTCAAAATTCCAGGGTGTGTGTTTGCATGCGTGTGTGTGTGTGTGTGTGTGTGTGTGTAAATTGGCAAGCCATTTCTAAAATGTATATGTAAACTAAAACTTCACCAATCACTTGATGAAGATGAGCACATATGGAAGACACATGATGTCATATAGCAAGATGTACTATGCATTACTTTAAGTCATATGCTATTTCTGTAAAGATAAACAATAGGCCAATGATTTAAAATAGAGATTCTAGAAAGAGGCCCATACATATATTTGATTACAAAAAATAGGGTCATAGGTAAATGTTGCTCAGAAAATAATGTTGGAACAATTAGTTATCTGTGGGGGAGGTGGAAATCAATTCTAGCTCATAACGAAACATAAACTCCATGTGAAATTAAATCTAAACATGAAGGGTAAAGCATAAAATATAATTTTTATATTTTTAATTTTTATACTTGACAAAAAACATTATTTTGACTATATTAAAATTGAAATATTTCCATTAATAAAAAGAGTCCACTAAGAGAGTGACAAGGCAAATCCACAAATTAGAACACACTCTCAATAATTACATCTGATAAAACGCTCATTTCTAAAAGATATATAAAGAATTTCCACAAATCAATAGAAAAAGTAAAATCATTAGAAAAATTGGCAAATAAACCCCCACAACAACCTTGAAGAGGAACTTCCAAAATGAGCACATCCAAATGACCAATGAGCACCGAAAAGATGTTTTTCCTCCTTGCTTATCACCACAATGACAATCCACTATGCATTCACCAAAATGACTAAAATTTAAAAGACTGGCAATGCCAAGTGTATGTAAGAATATAAAGTAACTCAACTCTCATAGATTGCTGAATAGGGATATAAATTGCTACAGCACTTTTGAAAACTCTTTAGCAGTGTTTATTAAGGTTGAAACACACACATGTCCTTTGACCCAGGTATTTTGGCCTTGCTCTAGCCAATAAAGTACATATAAATGTGCAGTTGTAATAGCACCGAACAGGATACATTTCAAAAGTCTATCAATAGCAGTTGGGAAAAAATGTTGTATAAGATATTATACAGCAATGAGAATGAATAAATTCTAGTTTAATGCAATAGTATGGATAAATATTAATAGCTAACATTAAACAAAAGATGCCAGACATGGGGGAAGGGGGCCAAGAGACTGGAATCGGAGGATCCTGAGATCAAATCGTTCCATGGACACACTGAGGTAACATCTACATCTATGCAAATAACTTTGAAAACAATGTTAAGATTCATAGAATAGACCTGCAATTAATCCCAGAGAGGAGACCACATCAAAAAGTCTAGGAGGGGCAGAGTTGGGACTGGGAACCAAACCCCTGGTGGGACTAAACACAGCTGGGAAAGGCAAGAGACTCAGACCCCACACCAGGCACCTCTGGCACAGGGGGCCCACACTAGGAAAATGAGTCCCCATCTTATCTGGCTTTGAAAACCAGCAGGGCTTAACTTTGGGAGCTTCAAAAGCCAGCTTAATTTGGGAGCTTAATTGTGGGCGAGCTAGAGGGTGAAAGGAGATGGAGTTCCTGCCCTTAAATAGTCAACATAATAAATACTTCAGCCGAGACATAGACAGAAGCAGCAGTTTGCAAAGTGCCTGAGGTAAAGTGAAGAAGGTTTACTGACTAATCTAAGAATGTGTGCTGGACGGCAAGGGTCTTCAGGAAATTTCTCCAGGGACAACACTGCCATGGGTGCCATTTCTCTCTGCCTCCCCAGCCTAGATGACCAGACACTTGCAGGGGGCAGTTCTGCCCTGCCACAGTGCTTCTCTGCAGACCTGCCCAACATCCTCACGTTGGCAGGCATCCCTCCAAAATGGCTCCTGCCCCACCACACCCTGCAGGAGCCCCAGCAGGGACCAGCACCCCTCCAAGGTAACTCCTGCCCTGAGGAGGGAGAGGATTAATACTACACACCAGTGTACCCACAGTTCCAGCAGTGTGGCCTCTTAGCTGATGGCACAGAGAGCAAGCCCTGCCTTTCAGTGCTCAGCAGCTGTGGCAGAGGCTAATGTGGACAGCTAGTCTGAGTTCCAGCCCCACTCACCAATGAGAGCCTCTCAGTTGGCCATGCATGGAACAAGCCTACCCTTTGGTGTTCCAGCAACTGTAGCAGAAAAACTAATTGTACATCTTTGGGGTAAATACCCAGTAGTGCAATTGCTGGGTCATACGGTAGCTCTATTTTCAACTTTTTGAGGAACCTCCATACTGTTTTTTAGAGTGGCTGCACCAGCTTGCATTCCCACCAACGGTGTAGGAGGGTTCCCCTTTTCTCTGCATCCTCACCAACATCTGTTGTTTCCTGACTTGTTAATTCTAGCCATTCTGACTGGTGTGAGGTGGTGTCTCATTGAGGTTTTGATTTGGATTTCCCTGATGCCGAGCGATGTTGAGCATTTTTTCAAAAAACAAACAAAAAAACAAAACAAAACAAACAAACAAACAAAACCTAATTGTATAATCTAGGCTGACTGCCGATTCTACCTACTAACTAGAGTCTCTCAGTTGGTGCCTCAGGCAGATCTCTCAACAGCATGGGCAACAAATGTTGCTGTGTACCCACAGAAGGCAAAGTAGGTCATTTCAGCCAGCTGGGGTGAAGGCAATTATGGCTGAGCTACAAGAGTAGGGTGCACATAGTCCACATAATAGGCACTCCTTAAGTGCCTGGTTCTGGTGGACTGGGGTAGATTACACTAGAGGGCACTACAGGACCTCTTCCACACAAGACCACCATTCTCAAGACCAGGAGACATAACTGACCTACCTAATACATAGAAACACATACAGACAACAAAATTGTAAGACAGAGGAATATGTCACAAATTGAAGACAAGGCAAAATCACAATAAAAGAACTAAAGGCAATGGAGAAATCAATATGTCCTGCTAAAGAATTTGAAGTAATACTTATTAAGATTGGACTTGAGAAAGCAGTAGATAAACTCAATGAGAACTTCAGCAAAGAGGGAGAAAATATATAAAAGATCCAGTCAGAAGGGAAGACTCTTAATAAATGAAATAAAAATATACTAGAGGCAATCAACAGGAGATTAAAAGATGTAGAAGAAAAGATCAGTGATCTGGAAGGCAAGGTAATGGAAAGTAACCAAGTTGAACAGCAAAAAGAAGAAAGAATAATAAAAAATGAGAATAGGTTAAGGGAATTTAGCAATATTGCAAGAATAATAACATTTGCATTAGGCATCCCAGAAGAGAAAGAGGGCAGAAAATTTATTTGAAGAGATAATAGCTGAAAAATTCTCTAATCTGGGAAGAAAAACCCACAACACATCCATATCCAGGAGGTACAGAGAGCCCTGAACAAGATGAACACTAGAAGACACACACCAAGACACATATTAATCAAAATGGCAAAAAGTACTGATGAAGAGAGAATTTTAAAAGCAACAAGAGAAAGCATTTACATATAAGGGAAATCCCATAAGGCTATCAGCTGATTTTTCAGCAGAAATTTGCATTCCAGAAGAGAATAGCATGGTATTTTCAAAGGGCCAAAAGGAAAAATCTACAATCAAGAATGGTCTACCTGGCAAATTTATCATTTAGATTAGAAAGAAAAATGAAGAGTTTCCCAGGCATAAAATTTAAAGGTCATTGCCACTAAACCAGCCATACAAGAAATGTTAGAGGGAATTCTTTAAGTGGAAAGAAAAGGTAAGAAATTATGAAAATTAAGAAGAAGAAAAATTAGGCAAGAGATATGCAAAATAAAAAGATGTAATATATGCAATTATATATGTAAAATGTGTATGGGGCAGAAGTAAAGATTTAGTGCTTTTAGAATATGTCCAAACTTCAGCAACCACAAGCTTAATATAGACTGCTATACATGTAAGATATTATATATGAAACCAATGATGATCACAAATCAAAAACCTGTAATAGATACACTAAAAATAAAGGGAAATGAATCCAGGAATAACACTAAAGAAAGCCACAAAGCCACAAAAAACCCAGAAAGCAATTAACAAGATGGCAGTAAGAATATACCTATGAAGAATTACTTTCAATGTAACGGACTAAATGCTCCAACAAAAGACATAGGATGACACATGAATAAAATAAAACAAAACTAGACCCATCTATATGCTACCTACAAGAGATTCACTTCAGACTTAAAGACACACAGAGGAAATGCAAGTTTGGAAAAACATATACCCCGCAAATGGGGGGGGGCAGGCAGAAGAGAGTTAGATGGCAATACTTGCATCAGACAAAATAGACTTTAAAACTAAGACTTCAGCAAGAGACAATGAAGGGCACTGCATAATGATAAAAGAATCAGTCCCACAATAGGATGTAACAATTATAAAATAATAACACCCAACACTGAAGCACCTAAATACATAAAACAGACACTAACAGACATAGGGAAATATTGACAGTAGCACAATAATAGTAGAGGTCTTTAACACCTCACTTAATATCAATGGATAGGTCATCCAGATAGAAAATTAGCAAGGAAACAGTGATTTTCAACAACACATTAGACTAGATGGACTTAACAGATATATACAGAACATTCTATTCCAGACCAGAGAATACACATTCTTTTTAAGTGCACATGGAACATTCTCCAGGATAGATCACATGTTGGGCCACAAAACAAGTCTCAATAAATTTAAGAAGATTGAAATCAGATCAAGCATCTTTCCAACCATACAGGATGAAATTAGAAATCAATCATAAGCAAAATTCTGGAAGAAAGACAAACACATGGAGGACAATCAATTGCTACTAAACAATGAATGGGTCAACCAACAAATCAAAGAAAGAATCAAAATATGTGCATACAAATGAAAACATGATGGTACAAATTGTTCGGGATGTAGCAAGATATATTTAAACTGGGAATTTTATAGCAACATAGGCCTTTTCAAGAAACAAGAAAATTTTCAAATAAGGCACCTAATCTTACACCTAAAGGAGCAACAAAGGAAGAACAAACAGAGCCTAAAGCCAGTAGAAGGAAGAAAATAATAAAGATTAGAATAGAAATAAATGCAATAAAGACTATAAAAATAATAGAAAATATAACGAAACCAAGAGCTTATTCTTTGAAAAGATAAACAAAATTGATCAACCTTTAGCAAGACTCATCAAGAAAATAAGAGAGCCTAAATTAAAATCAGAAATTAAGGAGAAATAACAATTAACACCCCAGTACTACAAAGGATTTTAAGAGAATATTATGAAAAACTATTTGCCAACAAATTAGACAACCTAGAAGTGTATAAAATCCTAGAAACCTAGAATTCTCCAAAAATGAATCAGCAAGTAATAAAAAATTTGAACAGACCAATTAGGAGTAACAACATTGAATCAGTAATCAAAGAACTCTTGACAAACAAAAGTCTAGGACCACATGGCCTCAGAGGGGAATACTACTGAGTATTTAAAAAAGAATTAATACCTATTCTTTTCAAACTATTCCAAAAAGTAGAAGTGGAAGAAAAACTTCTAAATTCATTCTACAAGGGCAACATTACCCTATTAGTAAAACCAGACATAGACACTACAAAAAAACAAAACAAAACCTACAGGTCACTATCTTTGATGAACATAGATGCAAAACCCTTGACAAATTATTAGCAAGCCAAATTCCACAGTACATTAAAGAAATCATTCACCACAAATAGGATTTATTCTAAGAATCAAGGGTGGTTCAATATTTGCCAATCAATGTGATATATCACATTAATAAAAGGACAAAAACACATGATCCTCTCGCAAGGCACAGAAAAATCATCTGACAAAAAACATCCATTCATGACAAAAACCCTCAACAAACTGGGATTTCAGAAAACATACTTCAACATAATAAAGACCATATATGAAAAACCCAAAGCAAATATCATATTCATTGGTGAAAAACTGAGAGCTTTTCCTCTAAGATCAGGGAGAGAACAAGGATGTCCATTTTCACCACTTTTATTCAACACAGTACCAGAAGTCCTACCTATAGTGATTGGATAAGAAAGAGAGATAAAACGCATCTAATTGGTAAGGAAGAAGTAAAGCTGTCACTATTTGAAGATGGCATGATACTACATATAGAAAACTCCAAACACCAAAAAACTATTGGATCTGACTAATGAATTCCATAATGTTGCAGGTATAAAATTATAATAAAGAAATCTAGTGCATTTCTGTACACTACTAACAAAGTAGCAGAAAAAGAAATTAAGAAAACAATCCCATTTACAACTGTATGAAAAAGAATAAAAAAAACCTAGGAATAAATTTAACCAAGGAGGTGAAAGACACTTTGAAAGAAATTGATGACAACACAAACAAACGGAAAAATATACCATGGTCAAAGAATGAGGAAGATCATTAAAATGTCCATACTCTCCAAAGCAATCTACAGTTTAATTGCAATCCCTATCAAAATACCAGTAAGGTTTTTGATAAAATTAGAACAAATAATCCTTAAATTTCTATAGAACGGCAAAAGACCTCAGATAGCCAAAACAAATCTTGATAAAAAAGGACAAGGCTGGTGGTATCACAATCCCAGATTTCAAGATATACTACAAAGCTACAGTAATCCAAACAGTATGGTACTGGCACAAAAATATACACAGAGATCAATGGAACAGGATAGAGAGGCTGGAAATAAATCCACAACACCTATATGGCCAATGTATCTAGGATGAAGGAGGCAAGAATATAAAATGGGGAAAAGACAGAATCTTCAATAAATGGAGCTGGGAAAATTGGACAGATACATGCACAAGAATGAACCTGGATCACTTCCTTACACTATACACAAAAATAAACTCAAAATTGATTAAAGACCTAAAACCATAAAATTCTTGAAAGAAAACATAGGCAGTAATCTCTTAGACACTGACCTTAACAACATTTTTCTAGATATGTCTCTGATATGTCCCTTGTCTCTAAACATGAGGCAAGGAGAAATCAAGCAAAAATAAACTATTGGGACTAAACCAAAATAAAAAGTTTCTGCACAGCAAAGGAAACCATCAACAAAATGAAAAGGCAACCCACCAAATGGGAGAAGATATTTACAAATGAGATATCCTATAAAGGGTTAATATCAAAAATACATAAAGAACTCGTACAACTCAAAACCAAAAAACAATTTTATTAAAAATGGGTAGAGGACCTTAACAGACATATCTCCAAAGGAGACATTACAGATGGTTCACAGACACATGAAAAGGTACTTAACATCACCAGTCATCAGGGAAATGTAAATCAAAATCACAATGACATATTACCTTACACCTGTCAGAATGACTAATTTCAAAAAGATAAGAAATAACATGTGTTGGCGAGGATGTGGAGAAAAAGGAATCTTTGTGCACTGCTGGTAGGAATATAAATTGGCACAGCCACTGCGGAAAAGAGTATGGAGGTTTCTCAAAAAAATCAAAAATAGAAATACAACATGATCCAATAATTCCACTATCGGTGGAATAGACACACACACACACAGAGGAATATTACTCAGTCATAAAAGAATGCGATCTTCCTTATTTACGTCAACATGGATGGACCTAGGGTGTATTATGCTAAGTGAAATAAGTCAGAGAATGACAAATACTATATAATTCCATTTATATGTGGAATCTAAAAAATGAAACAAAAACAGACTTCTAAATACAGAGAACAATCTGGTGGTTGTCAAAGGGTCAGGGTGGGGGAATAGGTGAAATAGATAAAGGGATTAAAAGGTTATAAACTTTTGGGCGCCTGGGTGGCTCCGTTGGTTAAGCGTCTGCCTTCGGCTCAGGTCATGGTCCTGGAGTCCCGGGATCGAGTCCCGCATCGGGCTCCCTGCTCGGCGGGGAGTCTGCTTCTCCCTCTGACCCTCTTCCCTCTCGTGCTCTCTATCTCTCATTGTCTCTCTCTCAAATAAATAAAATCTTTAAAAAAAATAAAAGGTTATAAACTTCTAGTTATAAAATAAATTAATAATGGTGATAAGTAGTACAACATAGGGAATATAATCAATATTATTGATTTATGGTGGCTATACTCAGAGTGGTGAGCATTGACTAATGTATAGAATTATTGAATCAATGTTATATACCTGAAACTAATGTAACATTGTATATTAATTGTGCTTCAATTTAAAAAAAAGAATGCCATATGTAAAAAGAATTTAAAGTGAATGAATCCCTTTATAAAATTTTCATCAACATTCTATTCCATAATTAATTTACAGAGTTACAACAATAAATTAATCCATAGAGTTGTAAGAATTAAGAGGGTTATTGCAATATCTTATCCAGGAAACTATAAAGGTCTCTTCTAGATTCATAGCATCTGGAAAACAAAAAAGTGCTGGTACTGGAGAAGAAAGGAAATTAAACAAATTTTAGGTTTCCCTGAATTTTTGTTTCTGCAGTGCATTTTTTTTATTGGTCTTAACCAATACACTCATACTCAATATGTCCAATGATGTATTGATAAACAAAGCTCTCAAAATAAAAAAGGACCCTCACTTGTAACACTTACTGATTTCCACAGTGTAAATATTCCCAACATGGACAATTTCAAGTTATCCAATGGGATGTCACTGAACCCAAGGTTGGGAAGAGATGCACACAGTCAGCTTGCTCCAGTATACCACTGAATGTAAGCCATCATTAATAACACATTTAAGACTTCACAAGCGGTGTCCCATAATTTTAAACTAATAATTCTTTCAGCGTAACCAGGCTAAAAGCCATTTTGTGCTGTTTGTAATGAAAGCATTTGTTGAGGAAATTGTAATGAAAGAATACTGAGGAGATGTAGTGATAGCATAGTGCAGTGGGAAAGGCAAAATACAGGGAATCGAAACCCTAAAGCAAACAATGCTTATGATTTTAACATTCTCAACACTTACTCTATTTCTAGGAACACACCTGCAAGTTTCTGCCATGCATTGGCAGATAATTTTGCAGGCATGTTAATTTGTAATAACTATGTGTTCTCTTAATAATTTATTTCCTTTTTGGGTTTTAATTCCTTTTATACAATGTTTGATCTACCCTTTCCTGTTAGTATATTGTTCTTAATGGCAGAGAAGAGAGAAGTAAGGGTTGAGTCACTCTGCTTACTCTGTCATTTGATAAAATTACAGCTTTATCCAAGCAAGAGATTTATCCGATCTCATTGATCTAAAGTAGTCAAGAGAATATTCATGTTGCATTCAGAGTTTTACATGTCAGCTTATTCAGTGCCTGGTAGAGAGGTCCACACTTAGGATGCGTTCAATGAAATAAAGTATTTGTCAGAATAAATACATGAGAGGAAATAAAAACAAATAAATGAACACATTCTGGGTTCTAGTATTGAAACTATATTCAAATAAGTCTATGTCACTTAGTTCTAGTTTTTCTTAGCCAACTATAACCCAGGTTCTGTACATGATCTATTGCTTTTCTAAAGTGTAGGTAAGTGATTTAGCAAATTACATCAGAGGTAAATCACCATGTAACTAAGGATTCCCTTAGATCAGTAATTCCAAGTCCTGGCATTGTATCAAAATCACCTTTTTAAGTTTTCTTAAGCAATTCCTAGATCTCACCTTCAAGAGTTGCTTCCAGTAAATCTGGCGTGAGAGCCTGGCAGGTGCATTTTTTTAAGGTAACTGGGATGTACATAGTCAGACTTGCACAGAGCTTCTCAAACTTTATAGGCATTTGCCTCACCTGGGATCTTGGTAAAGTGCAAATTCTAATTTCAAAGATTATTTTAAAATTCCAGTAAGCTCTTGGGTGAGCTCTTTGAGATCAAGAGTCTGAATTAAATATGTCATCTCATTGGTTTGAATTGGGGCATGATTGCATATGTTGTGACAGCAAACTGAATTGCTGTTTAAATTTTACATATAAGAGCAGCTACGACTCAATGAACATACAGTAATAGCTAAAGGCAGGATATTTGAGCAAATGAGTATTTTTCTGTTCTCTTTTTCTTTTTAAAAATTTTCTCTCAAGAACAATACCGACAGATGTAGGGATGGGTGGTTTAATATGACCATGTCCAACTAATGCATTCAATTATTATGAATGTAAAAAAATATTTATGGAATGCTTCAGGGTTCTTTCTTTGTTCAGATATAACTTGTAACTACTCTATGGTCTCAGTGGTTTCACTGAGGGTCTGGTTTTTCCCTTAGAAAATCAGTCTTGCTTCCTGCATGCAATTCATTAATATGCAATGAGTCTTAAGAAAGCTTTTGAGAACACCAAACCTTTTTTTTTTTTTTTTTAGGGGAGGAAAAGAGAGAAATTATTAAAAGCCACCAAAATGAACACAGCTTCTCAGAATTTAAATAGCACCGATGAAAATCATGAGAAAAGGAATTTGTAATTATTTACTAATTGTCTTGGAGGCATAATTAGAGGTGATTACTGGAAGTAATAGTACAATAGAAAGTATAGAAAAAGTTTCCCTGTGACCACCCAGCAACTTGTAGACAATGAATTATAACAGAAAACAGTGCTGTAGTATGTAACTTGAAAACTAAGGGATGGATGGAAGTAATTCACACTCGTGGGTTCCCACCACAGAAAAGTGTGTGCCTGTGTGCTAGGCAGGGCAGGGTGGGGAGCAGGAATTTATCTTTTACCCTTGGCCTTTGGAACAGTGACTTGTATACAGTGGATCTGCGTTATGCTTCTAGAGAACCTAACCAGTAATTAATAATCAAATTTGTCTAGCATTCATTTGTCTACCATACCCATGAATTAAACAGACTGTGGGCTGGATTTGTGTACTCAGTGACAACATATTCCTTGTTCAGCAACAGCAAAACAAGAACAAAGAAAGCAGAAAGAGCTAACAATTATGGAGAGCTCACTGTGTACTAAGCTGTATGTTAATACTTTACATTAATTATAACTTTTAGTATTTATAACATCCCTAATAAGGTAGTGGGATGCAAGGAGTATCAGAGGTTCTCTGGGTAAAAGGGTAAAACCACAGAGAGGGGAACTGCTGTTGAGACAGTTGGAGGCAGGGACCTTATCTTCTCCATGAACCAAAAAAGAATTAATTCCTTTTTCTTCTGCAAGATAAGGATGTTGCTCTGTTTACACTTGTGGTTCCCAAACCGAGAGGGCTCTGGATACCTGTAATATGTTCACTTAAAATATATTAATTTCTAACCACTTTTTTTTCCTAACCACTTTTTACTTGGACATTTATAGAAGTTTCCTCAGTAATGATAATTTTGAACTTCACTGGAGCCCCTTAATCCCGGAAAGTAGCTATCGTTAAAGGAATTCCCCTACCCCTTGTGTACTAGGAAATAAATGATTTACCATAAGAAGCCAAGATTCCTAAATGTCTTAGAAAGACTTATGAATAACCAGCCCCGTTGCTCACCTTAGGACAAGGCTACGCACAGACCCTCCCAATTCCCAATTTTTACTTAATCGGTGATTAGCTGAGCTGTTTGTCCCCACCGGTCACTAGTAACAAAATGCTTGTGGATTTGATTTTGAGACTCTCCTCTCCCCACATGACCCTGAAATTTGACCCGAGCCTGACCCAGCATCATAATGCAAAACTGTTCTTCCTTAGGACCCCTCCCGTGCATCTCTGTCCTACCCACTCATCTTGCTTCTTTCTAGCCTCGCTTCCTCCTCCTCATATAAGAAAGGCCTTTTTCTGTCTGACCTTGAGACACATCTTATAGTCAGAGTTTCTCCCTAGTCCCATATTCTTTTCAGATACAGTCTCTCATTTAAGTTTAGATTTGTTTTTACTTCAGAGATGTCTTCCTGCCTCCAGGAGCTCCTCTCCAATCCATCCGCCATGCTTCCACAAGGCACACAGTTCCAGGGGGCACCGTTTCCATGGCAGCAAGGTGAATGGCATTCCCGGGCCGGTATAAGCATAATGTCTGTGCTCATACGTGATAATCTGGGCCTCAGGAGTGACGCCTTTCAGTCTCAAACTGGCCACTTTATTCCCCTGCCTGAAACTATGTTAGTGACTCTAAAGACTCGATAGGAAAACTCCAAACTCCTGGATTTGACTTACAGGGACTTTTACCAGCTGGGTCCCACTTGCATCTCTGGTGTCATCTCCTATTACTCTTTCGGTGTGCTTTTTAATAATCTCAGGACCCCTCGTTCCCAGTCACTTCTCTCTGTCATTGGACCGACTCTTCTCTCTGCCTAAAATGCCTGTTCCCTCATTTCTAACTGGCACACTCTTGCTTTTTACTCAGGGTTACCTGTGAGAGTTACCACTACTGCGAAGCCTTTCTTTAATCCTCTGTGCCTTCCAGTCAGAGCTGGGCACCCCGTAACATGGATAACCATATCCTAAAACATTAAAAAACAGTCCACAGATACATTATTAGAATTAATCACTGAATTTAGAAAGGTTGCTGGATACCAGGGTAATATTTAAAAATCAACTGTGCCTCTCTATATACCAGCAAAAAGTAAATAGAATAAAAAATATTAAAGATGTATTTTATAATAGTATTAAAAAGCATCAAACATCTGGGAATAAAGAAATTTCAAGACCTCTACATAGAACGCTTCAAGACAAACTGCGAGAAGATAAAGAAGGAGACTTCCTTTCCAGCTGTGGTAGATTTTTTTTTTTTTAAGATTTATTTATTTATTTGGGAGAGAGAGAACACACGAGCAGGGAGAAGGGGGAGAAGGAGAGGGGGAAGCAGATGCCCCTCTGAGCAGAGAGCCCAATGGGGGCTCGATCCCAGGACCCTGAGATCATGAGCTGAGCCAAAGGCAGACGCTTAACTGAAGGAGCCACCCAGGTGCCCTCCAACTGTGATAGCTTAATGGATTTCTTTTTATATGTAAATAGATAGAAAAATGAAAATATACGCGGAATCTTAAAAAAGCTGATTTCATAGAAACAGAACAGAATGGTGGTTGCCAAGGGCTGAAGGGAGGGAAAGATGGGGAGATTTAAGTCAAAGGGTACAAACTTTCAGTTATAAGAAGAACCGTTGCGTTCTGAGGACTGAATGGGAAGCATGGTGACTATAGTGAACAAACAATACAGTATCACATACTTGGGGATTCTGAGATTAAATCTCAAGCATTCTCACAGCGACAACAACAAAAAGTTAACTATGTTAGGTGATGGATGTTTACTTACCTTGATCTTGGTAATCACCCCACAGGTATCTGTGTATCAAATCATATTGTACACTTTCAATATATACAATTTTATTTGTCAATTATTCCTCAAACCTGGAAAAAAAAAGAAAACTGGAAACAATATATAAAACAACTATTGGGCAATAGGCAGCACAGGATTATGATCCTTGAGAGAAAATAAACTAAAACAGGGTTTGTTATAGTATATAATTGCAAAACAAATTACACACATATCAGCAGCTTGCCTATATCCTTGTATTAACCCCATAGTAAAATACGTTGTTTCCTATAATCAAATGCGCTATGTATTTTAAGAAGTGGGAATGCCAGCAGTATTTGATATCATCTAAAGCTGAACACATCATGTGGAGGAAAAGCAACTCTTGTGCACTGTCGGTGGGAATGCAAACTGGTGCAGCCACTGTGGAAGACATTATGGAGATTCCTCAAAAGTTTAAAAATAGAATTACCCAACAATCCAGGAACTGCACTGCTGCATATTTACCAAGAGAATATCAGAACACGAAATCAAAGGGTTACATGCACCCTGATATTTACAGCAGCATGATTTACAATAACCAAGATATGGAAGCAGCCCAAGTGTGCATCAACTGATGTATGGGTAAAGAAGATGTGGTACACACACACACACACACACACACACACACACACACACACACACTGGAATATTATTCAGTCACAAAAAAAGAATGAAATCATGCCATTTGCAAGAACATGGATGGAGATAGGATAATGGTGAGCAAAACCAGTCAGAAAAAGACAAATGCCATGTGATGACACTCAGATGTGGAATTTAAGAAACAAAACAAAGGAGCAAAGGGGGAAAAAGAGAGAGAGAGGCAAACCAACAAACAGCTTCTTAACTATAGATAGTGACCAGAGCAGAGGAGGGTGGGGGCGGTGAGTGAAATAGGTGATGGGGAATGGGGATGAAGGAGCGCACCTGTCGTGATGAGCATCAGGTGATGTACGGATGTGCTGAATCACCATATTGTACACCTGAAACTAATATTACACTGTACATTAACTAACTGGAATTTAAATAAAAACTTCAAACAATTAAGTAAAACCCTTGTATTCTTAAAAAAGTAGAAAAAAAAGTTAAACAGGGACTGATAAGCTAACAATTCCACTCTTTGGTGTATATACAATAGGTTGTGTGTGTGTGTACGTGTGTTGTGTTCACCAAAGACATGCACTAGAAGGTTAATAGCAGAACAATAGCCCAAACTGGAAATACTCAAATACACACTAAGAGTGGAATGGATAAATGAGTTGTTATATACTATACAGCAATGAAAATATAGGCTACAACTACAGTCAACAACAGGGATTCAGCTTACAAAAATAACATTGAAAAAAAGAAGTCTATTACCAAAATAGTGAATATGATTTCATTCCACTTATATAAGTTTTTTTTTTTTTAAAAAGACAAAAGTAATCAGGAAGAAGCCCAAATAGTGGTTATTCTTGATAAGAGATAGTGAGTAGAAGGGAATGCAAAAAAGACCCGTTAATGCTTGAAATATTTGACTTTGGGGTCTGGATAATATTTACACTGGTGTGTTCAATTTGTGAAGTTGACTGAGCTGTAGCTTTATAATAAATGCAGTTTCCTGTATTTAAATTTTGCTTCAATGATATAAAAAAAATAAGGAATTTCTACGCAGTTAAAATTAGCTCTAGTAAACTTAATGATGTTTTAAATAACTGAACTGTAAAATCTCTCAAACTTTTCAAAAGCATGAAATTAACAACGATCTGCCTCACCTTCGAAAAGCCTGACAGGGATTTTCTGACAGTGCCTACTGAAGAACAAGAGAAATAGTTGGCACATGTCATCAATTCATTAAAGTTTTCCACATTTTTATCCCTTTGTCATTCAGCTGAATGCCTAACCTAGAGAAGTCTGGACTGGATTGAGCTCATTGCACATTTTTACTTTTACAAGTCCTGTGTATAATACAGAGCGCTCTTTTCCCTGCGCTGATGTGTACATCCCAATGCCCTTGTCCCATAGTATGCACCCCTTCTTCCAGAAACAACATCTCCCACCCTTCAAGGAGCTAATCCTCCCTCTCTACCTGAATGGCCAAAGAGAAAGAGACCGACAACGCCAAGTGTCAGTAAGGATGTAATCCACTGGAACACTCACTGTGGTCTGAATGGGAGGCTGTGGAGAGCCCCTGTCCTGGGAGAAACCAAGGAATATGTCACACAGAATACATTCGCCTCATCTTGGAGAGAAAAAGAGAGAGATAACAAAATAAGAAAAATATAGAGTATGGTAGATGATAATAAATGCTATATTAAAAAAGCATAGAAGTTTGACCAACATACCTCTTGCGGGGCACACAGGTAACAGGACAGGGTAGGCATGTGTGCAGATAGAATGTATATGCCTCTCAATTTTGCTGTCAATCTAAAACTGCTCTGGGGAAAAAAATGTCTTTAAAAAAATGGAAGAAGGAGAGGGAATGTTGGAGTGAGGGGAAGTGTGATTTTAAGATACTAACAAAGAAGGCTTTCTTGAGGTGACATGGTGCAGAAAGCAAAGGGAATGTGGCAGTGAGCTTAGGGGGTATCTGTTGGGGAAGGGGGTTCGGGTAAGGAACAGAGTGAGTGCAAAGACTCTGAAACAGGACAATGCCTGGTGTCCTCAGGGACCAGCAAAGAGGTCAGTGTTACTAGAGAATGAATGAACTGCATGATTAGTTTTATTTCTCTTGTTTGTTTCATTGTTACAACAAATACTTATTAAACATAAGTTGTGTACAGGTCTCTCGGCCAGGTGCTATTGATACAGGGATAACAAAGCCAACCATTGTAGCTCGAGAAACTGCTTTAGAGCATTCAAGTCTCCAAAAGGCTTTTAGAAGAAGGTCCAAATCCTTGGAGAAACCTAAAAAGCAGTTCGTATCCTCACCCTGGCCTCATCCCTCTCCAGATTCATTAGTGTAAGCAAGGTGCCCACTCTGTTCTGTTGAATCTAAGCTACTATCTTTTACTGTCTCATAGTTGTTGTTGGTTTTTTACCTTTATTAATGTTTGTTCAGTTCAAATCTCTCTTTATTACAAGAATTCTAAAAAAAAAAAAATTAACTACAGTTAAAGGCTTGCATATAGGGCGCCTGGGTGGCTCAGTTGGTTAAGCGACTGCCTTCGGCTCAGGTCATGATCCTGGAGTCCCGGGATCGAGTCCCGCATCAGGCTCCCTGCTCAGCGGGGAGTCTGCTTCTCCCTCTGACCCTCTCCCCTCTTGTGCTCTCTTTCATTCTCTCTCTCAAATAAATAAATAAAATCTTTAAAAAAAAAAAGGCTTGCATATATGGTGGTGGTGGTGAGAAGGGTAACGAGGCAGGACGTTGAGAAAAAGTACAGCCAGACTTAATGGGAAACAGAAAGCTTCCTTCAAGAACTGTAACTGCTGCTGTCTTAGTGCCTTTTGTTCTCCAGAAGCTTCTTTTTGCTCATCTCTTCTACTTCTGACAGTTTTCTCTGCTCAAGCATGGTTTCCGATCCTACAGCATGTTGGCTTACAAATGACTATGGTTCACTTCCTTCTCTCCAGTCTATGTCAGCCTCGTCACGATGTGTCCTACTGGAGCAGCAAACCATCACCACATGGACACCATCATGAATATACTCTTTTTGCTGACATTCTTGGGAGACAATCTTCCTGACTCAGCTCTGCATGCTGACATGTTCAATGTGGGTCACATTAGCTGTACTTGGCAGCTGGGAGGGAATCACATGTTTCAGGAGCTACCTGCAAAGCAGGTTACAAGAAAGAGTCTGGCATGCCTGGCAAAATGTGAGTATACTGCACCTCAGTGTCCCCTCTTTCTGGCTTATTGGAAGGAACGCGGTTCTGAGGACTCTGATACAGAGTCAGATCTCCATTCTGCTACTTACAGGGTAACCTTGACCAATCTATCTGATCCTGTTTCCTGATATATAAAATGTAGATAATGTACCATCCAGGGTTATAGTGAGAATTAAATAAGAAAAAACCATAAAGTGCCTTGCACAGGGTCTGGCTCATGGTGAATACCTCTAAAATATGAAATTACTCTTTCTTTTAATCTACACATTTCAGCTCGAGTATCATCTGATTTTATAAATCTGCTGGAACTTCTTTCCAGCATCACACGGAATTATAAACTGCTTCTTTCTGTGTGCCATTCTAATACTTATTATTTATCTTAATGTATTAATTTATTAAATGATATTTTATTAAATTATTATACTTTCTTTGGTTTTCTCCTCCACCATTGTGAAAGCAACTTGAGGTCAGAACCCTTTTCTAATTCATCCTTATATACTCACAGCCAACACATTGCTTAGCGTAGAGTAGAAATTCAACAAGTATTTTTGAAATAAATATGTGAGTGGATAGAAATGAGGGACAGTGGAATAAAGCCAACCACCCTACAGGGTAATGCCACTGGTCACAAGTGAGGTTAACATTCCTCTTCTACCCACCCTGAAAGGAAGCAGCTCCAAGGACCAAGCCCAAGTCCCAGTTCACAAACAGAATAGTTTCTATCAGCAACGTCACATTCTGTTTCAAAATATTTTTCTTCCAAATGGAAGCCCAGGAAAAAAGAGGCTAAATAAAAAGCTGCTTAGGCAATAAAGAAGAAATGGAAACTTGGAGTCATGAACTAAGCCCCATTTCAACTTCAGATGAAACACTAGTAAGACTTTCTGTGCTCATGAGGGAGGGGATTATAAAAACCTGGAGGCTCTAAAAATGTGAACGTCATCTTTTCATATTTTTTAAAAAAATATTTTAATCCCCTAGAGATTTCAATGTTTTTTTTTTTAAGTATTTGCTACTTGTATTCCTACTTTATCTAAATCTGCTAGTGTCCTACTTCAAACTAAAGAGATAAACCACTGCATTTTCATGGGTGAAAATCTTAAAGTGATGAACACTCACCATCCTGAACTTGTATTTCTCAACCAGTGCTGTGGACAATTCAGGCTGGATAATTCTTTGTCGTGGGGATTTGTCCTGTGCCTTGCAGGATGCTTAGTAGAATCCACACCCTCTACTCACTGGATGCTGGTAACACACTCAACCCCTAACTTGTGACAACAAAAGAATGACTCCAGACATTGCCAAGTATCTCCTGGGAAGCAAAATCACCCTCAGTTGAAAAAAAAAAAAAGATAGCAGGAAGGAAAGAATGAAGGGGGGAAATCAGAGGGGGAGATGAACAGTGAGAGACTATGGACTCTGAGAAACAAACTGAGGGTTCTAGAGGGGAGGGGGTGGGGGGAAGGGTTAGCCCGGTGATGGGTATTAAGGAGGGCATGTACTGCGTGGAGCACTGGGTGTTATATGCAAACAATGAATCATGAAACACTACATCAAAAACTAGTGATGTAATGTATGGTGATTAATATAACATAATAAAACAAAGAGAACCACTTTATTAAATATTTGATAGATAATTATTTAGAACACTTGATCTTTCCTTTCCTCAGTCAACCAAGTCATATTTTTTGTGAGATGACATCTACTCCCTCATCTGATTTTCCAGGGAGATTACACCTATATAGCCTCAGACCACTGGTAATCTAATGCAACACTGTCCATGTTACTGAAGGATATTTTAACCATCAAGGATTTTGGTAGAAGTAGTGTTTGAGAACGTGAGGGGGAAGGAGCATGTAGTTAAAACCTTCAAGGAGTAAGGAGGAGTTACACAGAGCCAGTAGATCACTGAAACAAGCAAGTTTTGTGGGTGGTGCTGTTTAATGACATGAGACTGTCAGCTGGTATGTTCATGAGAAAAGGGATAGGAGAATAGGTGGATGAGGCAGTGAGGAGCCCCACCTCCAGGTCCAGAGGTATGAGGGGTATGGGAGAGAACACATCAACCACTGGAGAGGACCAGTAGAGAAGCTATGCTCAGAAAAGAGACAGGTTTATGTCAGAGAAAGAAAATGAAGAAGATGTTGGGAAGAGAATATTGGAAATTTTGTTGGTGATTGATTCTGAGATGCAAGGAGTAGAGTGAAGGGATTCAGAAGACAGGTAAATGTGGAAGAGGTGTCAGAGAAAGGAATGTATAGAACCATTTGGGAGTTACAGTCTGGAGGACAGTGCATGACTAGGGAATCCTGGGCTTCCTGTGGTGATATATGTAAATAGGAAGAAAAAACATAGTAAGTCTGATGGTCACCAAGTAGACAGACGGATAGACATAGGGGTCTGGCCAGGAGCACACTCAAGTCCTATGGATCTATTTGAACCTCAGCTAATGGAAGCAGAGAAGCTGGGGAAGAGACAACTTAATGGGATCATTACTGATATCTACTGACAACGTCAACATTAACTTCAGACCCTTGACCACTTCTCTTCTAGTAACATTGTCCTCCACTCCACTTCAGACAGTGCTGCCAACGGACACATCCTATTACCATATAATTATCAATAACTGAAACCCCTCTGTAGACTCAATTTCAAGTGGCATAGCCTTTAACCACCACTTCCTACTTAGTTCACTCCCTCCAGTTCTCCAACTCCAGCAACTCTTCAGCACGACAAAGTAGCTAAAATCCATTTATCCTATCAACTTTTCACTGTCCTTTATGCCTCACTCCGCTTTTCCTGCCACAACTTGCTAAATTGCTGTTATCAGTATAATCACTCCTTGTGTACGCCCTCCACTCTTTTGCCCCTCCTTCACTTTGTTGCATCCACTTTTGTAAACCAAACCAAAAGTTGAAGTCACATGATAATCTAGTTGATGTCTATTGTATTTGTCTGTTCCACACATTCTCCTACTTAGATAACTATTTCATACCACCTTTTCTCTCAAATTCCAACATCCCTTCCCCATTGTCATACTCAGCTGATGACCTTCCTTTCATTTTCACTGTGAACATAGTAGAAATAACCAGAAGTTTCCACCCCATTCCCACAGCACATTTCCCTCCTGCCTATATCCGGGTCCAAGGAAGCAGCTCCCTCTTCTCTCTGTATGGATATCAGTGATCCTAGTAAAGACCACACCTTACACTTGAGCAGCAGACCACAGCCCCTTTCCTTCGCTCAAGGTTATGGCCCCAGTGATTCACTGGATCTTTGTTATCAGCCAGTAAATGTACTTTTATTACCTGCATCTTTAAAAAAAATTTTTCTTTGACTTCACTTTACCTCTCAGCTACTGCTCCATTTTTTCTTTCTATAGCAAAAAACCTTGGAAAACCTTTCTGTACTTCCTATTTCCAATTTTCCAACTCTCATTCTATCTTAAAGCCATTCTAATCTTGCTTTCTCTTATAACACGCTACTAAAACCTCTTTGATCTAGTGCTAAATCCAAGAGTAAATTCTCTCTACTCGATCTAGCTGTAGCATTTGACATAGCTGATTATTTCCTGTTCCCTGTTCCTGAAATACTTGCTTCATGGGTCTGCCAGACCCCTCTCTGGTTTTATTTCTGCCCCTTTAGCTGCTCCACCTTAATCTCTTTTACTGGTTCCTCCTAATTCATCAACTTGTTAAGGTCAGCATGTGATTGGGCTTAGGGCTTAGACTTCTACTTTTCCCAATTTCTATCCATTTCCTTGGTGACCTCATGATATCATGCCTTTAGGTACAATCTATACGCTGATAATTCTGAAATTTACTCAAATCTAGATTCTCAAATCTGGTTGTGTCCTCATGTGGCATAGAGAGAGGAAGCAAGCACTCTTGTCTCTTCTGTTTAAGAGCACTAACCCCATCGTAAGAGCTCCACTCCCATGACCTAATTACCTACCAAAGGCATCATCTCCAAATACCATCATATTGGGGATTAGGGTTTTGACATGCAGATTTGGGGGGGGGCAGAAACATTCAGTCCATAGCAAAAACTACCTCAGCTCATAACACTCCTCTGCTGAACCACCTCTCCCATTCCCCAACCGATTTCAAATGGACTGTGAGAAAAAGCCTAAATTCTCAGTAAGGCCTGAGAATCTTATACCACCTGCTCCCTTTTACTTCTCTGCTCTTATGTCGTTTTATTCCCTGCTATACTCATCTCCAAGCACAAAGGTTCCTTGCTGTCTTTCAAATTTTCCAGGCTAGCATCTCTAGACTTACTATTCCTTCTGATTGTTCATTGCTTCCCAGATAGCTTAAATCCCTCACCTTCTTTAGGCAAATTTTATCACCTCAAGCCACCTCTGACCACACTAACTCAAACTTCCCCTTCCCCAAAACAATCCTTGTTTGTTTTCCTCTACTTTAATTTTCTCTTTATCACTTGTCCTAATGTAGCATTTTATAAACTCATTTCTTTGACTGGTTTTATTTGCTTTCCCTTCCAGAAATTAAAGCAAATAATACTGGCCTCTAATGTATATTTCACTTAGGTTTAGTTTGGGTTAACATTTTCATCAGTAACAGAAAGAGGCCTAAAAGGGAAAGCTATCATTGCTGGCAAAACTAAGAAAAAAACACCCACTCATGTTGCCAAGGTTTTAAATTTGCCATCAGTGATCAGAGTTGCAAGTTCTACTTAAAAATACCATTTTGCATGTCATCATTTACAGAAGGCTTATGAAATAAGTGATTTATGCTGTCAGTTTTCTAATAGGATGGTAAAGTGAAATGCAGAAAGAAATCATAAGGAAGAAAAACATTTGAAGATGTAGACTAATAAAAAAGATGAATTTTTCCGCTAGTTTTAAATAAAGCAAAGTAGAAATATCAAGAAATAAAAAGAGAGGGAAAGAAATATGCTGTGTGTGAACTTTGTAAAAATATAACAAGTTGTAGATCTGAGAAGCTCTAGAGGCAGTAGAGGCTAGAAGAAGTTTGGTCTAATTCAAATCATTGCTTTAAGTACTTAAAGACAAATAGAAAAAAAACTGGTAGCTGGACACAAACATCTAATAGGAAGACTTATAGTTCAGCAGTAGACTTCATATATATAAACATATAAAATATATACATATAATCCTATATAAGGGAAAGCTAAAAAATTTGGTATTTTAGTGTTTTCGTTAGGTCTTCGTTATGTCTTCCTGTACTTTATATTAAAAAAAATATACTATGAATGCTATAAAAGAGGTAGAAGAGATCAGATGAATGTGCTAGGCTTAAAATACACACTGAGACTCAGCAAAACATCTTTAATATAATGATAATGAATGAGATCATCAAGAACATTAGTGTAGTTAAGAGCAATGATCCAGGGGTGCCTGGGTGGCTCAGTCGGTTAAGCGTCCAACCCTTGATTTCGGCTCAGGTCATGATCTCAGGGTTGTGCGATCAATCCCCACGTTGGACTCCATGCTCAGTGTGGAACCTGCTTAAGATTCTCTCTTTCCTTCTTCCTCTGGCCCTCCCCTAACTCATGTGCCTGCTCTTTCTCTAAAATAAATAAAATATTAAAAAAACTAAAAAAACAAAACAAAACAAAAGAGTAATGATCCAAAGACCAAGACTTCTGATCCTTGAGGTTGAGCCCAAGAGGCTGGGAGAGAGGAGACCCTGGCAATGCAAACTGAAAAAGACTACCCTCAGTGATAAGCAGCCTGGAGAATTGTGTTTTGGCAGGCAAAGAAGGCTTGTCTTGTTTCTTGAAATTAAAAATCAACTGTGTGAAATATTGTTCTTAATTCATGGAAGATGAGAACTGAGAACTTATACTTGTATTTAGCGAAGTAGAGATATTTTTGTAACTTTGATAATAGCAAATCTGATAAAGCCAGGTTAGAGTGGGACTCAAGAGAATATCAAGGAGAGATACTGGAGAAAGTAAGGAATTTGCATGGGGAAGGAGAGAAATGTCCTTGTAGATGAACAAGAAGTGACTGCCAAGAGGTATTTTTTTAAATGGGAGTATTAAAAGTAGGTTTGGGGCACCTGGGTGGCTCAGCTGGTTAAGCGACTGCCTTCGGCTCAGGTCATGATCCTGGAGTCCCGGGATGGAGTCCCGCATCGGGCTCCCTGCTCGGCAGGGAGTCTGCTTCTCCCTCTGACCTTCCCCTCCCCTCATGTGCTTTCTCTCTCTCTCATTCTCTCTCTCTCTCAAATAAATAAATAAAATCTTTAAAAAACAAAGTAGGCTTGTAAGCTGGTGAGAAAGACACAAGAGGAATGAAAAACTGTTGATGCAGGAAATTAAAAGAATTTCTGGAGCAATGTTTATGAATAGAAAAGAAAGTAAGTAATGCACAGAGTTTGGAATGTGTAACAGAAGAGAAGTCTGAGACTATGGGTACAGAAACAGGCAATTTAGTAGATGTAATGGTGGGAATTTGTGGACATTTTCCTAATGGATTTTTGATTCTCCTCCAAGAAGATATAGTTTGTCAGAACTTAAGAAACCCATTAGTTGACTGTTATTACTTTATGATGATGCATCTTGTCATATTTTTGTGCCTTTATATGTGCTTTTGTATTTTCTATATTAATATGAAAATACCTTCAGCATGGGAACATCTTTAATTGATCATTTTTCTTTCTCTTTAGTTACTAGGATCACAGAACTTAAAACACAGAATGTGATCTTCTGCATTACATTGCATGTGTAATTCCTCTGCAGAATATAAATAATACATCTTTTGAAATCCCTAATATATAATAAATGGGGACCCTCTCTTTGGGGAGGATCAAATACTGGTCTCTAAGAGACTATTATTTAAGGAAGATGGTACCTGATACAAAATGGACTGCTCAGCTAGAGCAGAATCCAGATAGACCTGAATCTAAGGGGACAAAATAATTAAGTTCCAAAAACAGTGACTTCAATTCTGATCGAGATAGAGTAACCAGGACTGGACTTACCCTTCCAACTGACACAACTAAATGAACAGAACAAACTAGGAAAATCAATGGCTTGGGCATGAGACAAAAAAAGGCTGTGATGTTGACAGAGGAAAAATAAAGGAGATGAATCTTCTAATTGCCCCAGCTTAATGTCTGAGTTTGTTTTTATGCTTGGTTGCAGGAGGACAGGGAGGAAAACCAAGGTAGACCTGGACACACCGCCAGAGTTACAGACACAGAGGTCTGAAGAAGCCAACGTAGCCTGTTCACAGGGCAGAGTACTGGGAATGAGGAATGCACAGAGAGGGATCTCTCCAGAGATAGACACAGGGTCCTCCCAAGGACCTCCGGTGAGAACTTACAACTTTGTGGGGAAACCTTCTAAGGCCAGGGAAAGACTATTAGAAAAGGACATTTAAACATCCCATATGTTCAAGAAACTGAGGAAACATTGAGTAGAAACAGCAAATATATTTTAAAAGGAAGCAAACAAACTTTTAGAGATAAAAACTATCATGTCTAAGTTGAAAAATGCAGTGGATGAAATTGATGGCAGATTGGACTGAACATTGTAGAAGAAACAGTGGACTTGAGGACAAAGCAATAAAAAATATCCAAAATGAAACACACAGAGAAAAAAAAAACCGCAGAGAAATGAAAAGAGAATGAGTGAGTCGTGGGGAAAGTTCAAGCAGCCTAAAGATGTGTAATTGAAGACAAAATTTTATGATGTAAATGGGACTAAAAATTTTCCAAATTTGAAACCCAACAGGTCCATGAATCACAACAAACCTATTAGAATGACTGAAATTATAAAGGGTAACTACTGCAAAAGTTAGTGAGGATGTGGAGAAATGTGAACTCTTTCATAATGCTGATGCAAATGTAAAGTAGTACCACCGCTGTGGAAAACAATTTGGGAGTTTCTTAACATTAATGTGAAACATACACCTACCATAGCATATGTGTCCTGATATTTATCCTAGTTATTCATCCAAAAGAAACGAACAAAAGCACATGAGTATTCACAGCAATCTATTTGGAATAGTCCCAGTGTCCAGCATGGGTGAACGGATTTTGGTGTATCTATAGAAAGAAGAAGTTTTGGTATATCTATAAAATGGAATATTACTTGGCAACAACAAGGAATACCGTTTTTTCTCAATATTTTTTACTGCATGAAAGTAGATAGACAAGACAGAGTACATACTTTCTGATTCCATTATATAGAATTATAGCAAGTACAAACTAATTTACAGAAAGCAGATCAGTGGTTGCCTTGGAATCAGAAAATGGATGGTTAACAGTAATGAGGGATTAAAAAGCACCATGAGTATCCTTTTGGTGGTGATGGGTATCTTCATTTTCATGACTTTTGTAAAGTTTTCATGGGTGTATACACATGTCAAAATTTATCAAATGGCACAGTACCCTGTATGTCCATTATATCTCAATAAAGCTATTAAAAGAAATTAACATTCCAACAGCACATATTCTTTCACATGCAAATACACACACACAGACACATTCATATATCCATACCTGAATGACAACATACAGAGCAAAAATAAGGAGGCTTGTATCACCTCTTCTATTACTCAGTATATGTTCACTGTTCACCTACCTTGGGCTAAAAGCTGTACTATATATATTTAATATAATATGAATCAGACATAATTATATTTACAGTCATGTTGTCACTCTTGTAACTTTTTCTTAAGGGTTACTTTATTATTTTTTTTAAGATTTTATTTATTTATTTGACACAGAGAGAGACAGCGAGAGCAGGAACAGAAGCAGGGGGAGTGGAAGAGGGAGAAGCAGGCTTCCTGCCGAGCAGGGAGCCCGATGCAGGGCTCGATCCCAGGACCCTGGGATCATGACCTGAGCCGAAGGCAGACGCTTAATGACTGAGCCACCCAGGCGCCCCTTTATTTTTTTTTAAAGATTTTATTTATTTATTTGAAAGAGAGAGAGAATGAGAGATAGAGAGCACGAGAGGGAAGAGGGTCAGAGGGAGAAGCAGACTCCCCGCCGAGCAGGGAGCCCGATGCGGGACTCGATCCCGGGACTCCAGGATCATGACCTGAGCCGAAGGCAGTCGCTTAACCAACTGAGCCACCCAGGCGGCCCTTAAGAGTTACTTTAAACTAACCACAAGTTCACTCTAAGTAGGGACCATCTGGGAGCTGGGATTATCTCAATCTAATTTGTTGCTCTATCTCAAGATTTCTCAGTCTCAGCATTATTAATATTTGGAGCTGAATAATTCTTTGTTATAGAGAGCAGTCCTCTATTGTAGGATGTTTAACAGCATCCTTGGCTTCTACACACTAGCATTCCTCCCCACCCCAGGTGAGACACCCAAACACCTATCTGGATACTGCCAAGTGTCCCCTGGGGGCAAGACTGTTCCCAAGTGAAAAACCATTGCTCTAGCCCTAGTCCATAGCATAGTGATGGAAACCTTGGTGCTCGATACATGTTTTTTTCAGGGGATAAAAGATATCATTTGTACAAACTTCATAAATCTCATTAGTAATGAAACAAATGTAAACAATATTTTCATATTTCTTTAAAAAGAGATGAAGAAGAAGAAAACACACCATGTTAAAAATGGTCAATGCATAGATATCTGCAGTGTAGATTGGTAGAATTTTTGTGGGAAGTAATTTGGTAATGCAACTGACCCATTTATATGTATCTTAGGAAAATAAAAATCTTCAAAACTTTATATATATGCACATATATATGAGCACTATTCATTTCAATAAAAACAAACGATTGAGAAGTCCTACAGGAAAAGGAAATGAGTAAATGAAGCTATCTTTATACTTATCTCATATCTTAATATGAAAGCATTATGTAATTTTTTTGCATTTATGTTAATATGGTTTTTAATAATATGGAGACATACTTTTGATATGAGGTTAAGTGAAAATTTTAAGCACACCTATCACTAATGTAAACTATGTGTGTGGGGGGAATTTTTAGCAGCGATGTTTTCAAATATCTAAAAGTTGCATTGGAAGAAACACTTTAGCTGTGGATGTTTTAAGTAATTAATTGGTTTATTAGGTTATTCTTAAAATACTATTGTTCGGACACCTGGGTGATTCGGTTGGGCGACTGCCTTTGGCTCAGGTCATGATCCTGGAGTTCCAGGATGGAGTCCCCCATTGGGTTCCCTGCTCAGCGGGGAGTCCGCTTCTCCCTCTGACCCTCCCCCCTCTCGTGTTCTCTCTCTCTCTCATTCTCTCTGTCAAATAAATAAAGATCTCTAAAAAAATAAAATATTATTGGTAAATATGTTTGGGGAAACTATTATGTTAGGAATTTAGTTTTTCTTTTGTTTTCTTTTTTATTATGTTATGTTAATCACCATACATTACATCATTAGTTTTTGATGTAGGGTTCCATGATTCATTGTTTGCATGTAACACCCAGTGCTTCACGCAGAACGTGCCCTCCTTAATACCCATCACCAGGCTAACCCATCCCCCCACCCCCCTCCCCTCTGGAACCCTCAGTTTGTTTTTCAGAGTCCATAGTCTCTCATGGTTCATCTCCCCCCTCCAATTCCCCCCCTTCAAAGAATTTAGTTTTTCTTTTTTGAAATAGCTTATTGAACTGAGTTAAAGGAGATTTTGTATTTGTTCAAATGACTCCATAACAGACTATTATTTGCTCTAAAATTCTACTGTAAATATTAACTAATACATCATTTCTAACAAAAGCAAAGAACAGAGCATGGGAAAAGAGGAAATACTGACAGATCCATTTCCCTGGCTCTTAGATAAACTTTAGATTTTAAATGTCACTGATAATATTAGCAAGGAGCTAAGAAACATACAAAAAAATCAATAAAAAAGCTCCAGAGTATTTCTAAAATATGCAAAGTTTCTGAAAAGTTAATTATTCATTAGGCTACAGTATGATGCATCAAAGTGTTGAATTAAAACTGGGTATTTAAAAGCTGTAGTATAGACTCATATCAACTTTAAAGGTCAAATTATTCCCTCTAATCTTCATGACATATAGTGAAGACAGTATTAACACAGTATATGCTGGTATATGGTAGCAAAATAGGTACTTTTCACTCCGTGCAAGGGTAAGAATTATATGCTATGAAACACAAATAAAATTCTGAACTTCTAAATTCTAAAATAAGTTTATTTTTAATTTTATAATCAATAATCTTTTATTATGCACATACTCTGTACCAAGGCTGTCTGAGGCTCTGTGGATGTCAAAGGGTCTGACAAAGAGCCCAAGCCTGGGAGAAATACAAAGATATAAATGATTTAAATATAGAATCCACCACAAACATACATCATGGGATGATAAGGAGACACGTAATCAAAGCTGGAAGTGAAGAGGAGGGGAGAGGTCAGGAAAAACATTTCCAGAGTTGAAGATAACTGAACTGAGTTTATAAGGAACAGTAAGACGCAGCAGCGTCAAGATGGAAGAAGGACAGGAGACCCAGGAAGTAGAAACCATCTGAGCCAAAGAAGGGGGGGGTGGGAAATCATGGCACATTTCAGGCTTTGAAAAGAGTCATAGGAAAAAGGTCTTTATTAATAGTAGCATCATTATGTAGCAAATTAATCATTATGATTAATTTTGGTGTTTAATGGCTGAGGCAAGAACTGGCTTCATGAGCATGCAATATGTACAGTCACATTAACCCCACATTTAGACAGACCCTATGTTTGGTTTAATGCTTTCCTATCATCATCTTGAAATTTTTATTACTTTAAAAAGTCACCTGTGTTTTCATTTTGTGGTGGGCCCCACAAATGCTGTACCACTTATGGCTGGAACACAAGTTAGCATGAGCAGGAGTGAGGACTGCAAGAGTTCAGCTCATAACGTGGCTTCAGTGACATGGTTTAGAATTTGAGTTCTCCTTAAAAACTAACAGGTCCTGATAAAAATAATTGAATTTAAGCTGTGGGTGAACACAGTCAGTTGTATATTTTGTAACAAAAGCATTGACCGAAGTATAGAGGATGAACTGAATGTGGGCAAGGCTGAAGGTAATGAGGAGGCCACCACAGTGACTCAGAAAGGAATTATTACTATATGAAATCATGCAGTGACAACAGAAATAATAAGAAATAAAAAAAAATTTCCAGAAATATTTAGGAGGTATAATCAAAAGCCTTGGTGACCAGCAGTATAAATGAGAAAAGAGTTAGAAATTATTCTAGACCGGGCGCCTGGGTGGCTCAGTTGGTTAAGCGACTGCCTTCGGCTCAGGTCATGATCCTGGAGTCTCAGGATCGAGTCCCGCATCGGGCTCCCTGCTCAGCAGGGAGTCTGCTTCTCCCTCTGACCCTCTTCCCTCTCGTGCTCTCTCTCTCTCTCTATCTCATTCTCGCTCTCAAATAAATAAATAAAATCTTAAAAAAAAAAAAAGAAATTATTCTAGACCATGCCATTCACTAAAACAAAATATTCACGAAGAGGCAAACTTTGGGAAAAGATAGTGTCCTTTATATTGTTGTATTCCTGCTGTACTCACAGTACATGAGTGAGATGATCCCGCCTACATGATGTGGTCTCAGAGGCTCCAAATGTTCCAACTCCAGCCTATTCCCACAGGGATGGGTGATGGCAGGTGCCACTATTAATCACTGTCCTTTGGGTTAAAGCACTGGGGAAAAAAGGCCTCCGGCGAAACTGCAGATACGTTACCTGACAGTGATTATCATCAACTTCCCATTTCTTAGGGCAGTTGATGGGGGGTGACTTGATGTGGGGAGCAGTCATAAGCATGCTTTTGTTGTATGATGGGATGGGTAGTTAGAATTGGAAAAATAATCTAAAAGAGAAGCAAATGAAAGACTAATTTGTGTGACAAGGTGGCTCTTCATAGAATAGGTTTTTGGAGAACATGGTACAAGGACCATTTTAATTTGCTTTCTAAATTATCCACTAGACTAATGTTCAATAATATGCAACACAACCCAGAACTTTAATGGCTGTGTCCTTCCTTTAGGAAGCTTGTATCTTAGTTTAGATTTGAACATAAAAACCATAAATATTTGGCTATTCTGAACAATGCACTATGAAGGAACACCAATGAAGATATCTTTACTGCAGATGGAACTGCATTAGGAATGAGGAAGAGTTAGAGAATTTATAGAGGCATTTTGTTGGTAAAAATGTTTACAATCTATGCATTATGAATCTTATACACACAAACACACCCACATTCATCACAAATCCCCTCCTTCAAGAGACTATCATGGAGAAATCTCCAAGAAAATTGAATGCCAAAGAGCAAGATCGAGAAAAATAGAAAAAAATTTAAGATCAACTTTACAGTTTCTAAAAGGGAAAATAAGACTTCCAGAAAGATAGAACAGCTATCTAAAGGGAGCAAATTATCAAAATAATATACTAAGAGAGATTTCTAAAACTGAAAGGTCAAAATTTCCAGGTTGAAAGTGCCCTTCAATTGTCTGGCAAAATGGATGAGAAAAGGACACAGCGACATACATCATCATGAAATTTGAGAATACTGTGGACAAAGAGAAGATCCTAAAATCTGAAACACAGAAATATACATGAGAGAGGGTGAGAGGGGGAGGAAGGGGAGGAAGGGGAGGAAGGGGAGGAAGGGGAGGGAGGGGAGGGAGGGGAGGGAGGGGAAGAAGGGGAGGGAGGGAGGGATTATGTCAAAAGTGTCTAGAATTAAAATGCCATCAAATTTATAGTGGTAAATGTGAAAGCTACATTAATATGGTTCAGTGCTTTCAAACTTTTGAGGAAAAATCACTTCAACACAGGATTCTATGTATAGCCAAAGTAATCGAGGGTTTGGGTGGAATAAGGCTAGTTTCTGTCACAGAAGCTCTCTACAACTAATCATCCATGCGTTTTGGGGGAGCTATATGGGAATACACAAAGAGAAAGGAAGATATTGGAATTAACGCAGGAGAGTTAACTAAGAAGCTAACACTTCTCTTTAGAAGCCCCAAGAAGATGGTAAAGAGATGTCCAAAGGTAACAGAGCTGCCACCGTTCTAGAAAACAGCCTATCTAGATTGTACTCAGAGAAAGAAGACTCCAGAAGGAATGTTTCAGAGAAAAAGAAGAGATGGATACATTATTCAGTACCTTTAAACCTATCAGTGAGATTTATATCAATGGTAGAGAAATTGTGGATAAGTTAGTGGTAAGTATTTAGAAAACACAGCAACTAAGAATCAACCAATTCTTAGCTCCATGAAAAAGAAAAGATTATACAAGAAAATAAGTGTACACTATGTGGTTTAGTTGTCATTAATATTCACATTGTTATAATAACATACATGCTGAGGAGCTGTCACGTTAAAACTTACAAGCATATAAACAATCTTGGAAGCATGGAGAAGAGCGGGAAAGCGTAAGTGGGCGGAGAAGGAAGCTGGCATAGTGGGAGGCCAGTTAAGTATGAATGACAATAAAAATAGAAAGTGAAATGGAAGGATACAAGTTTTATATGGGGCAATATGGACATAAATATCCTAAGTAGCAGCCACAACAGTTGAAAGCAGTTGCCTCTGGGAAGCAGGAATAAGACTGAGGAGAGGTAAGGACAATCTGTTTTTTAAAATGATACTATTAAATTAATGGATAGAAATAAAAATTTAAAAATCAGGTGTTGATGGGACAGTTATGGGTGTGGCTTCCCTGTGGAGGGAACAGTATGAACAGAAAATGTGATGATAAATGGTATCATTAGTCACAATCATGTGTGACCCAAATAAAGGGCCGGACAGGGAAAATTAGTAGTAAAACACAATGCTGAAAATAGAGGTTGAAACGAGATCACTGAGACATGTGAATACTGTCTGAAAGAGTTTGGACTTTTACTTACGCCTGTGATGGCCACTCTGTGTTCTGCATCACCCCTTCTCCCAGAACTGCCCACTCCCTCCCCAGGGGAAGACTCAAAGAAGCATGTTTCTGCCAGTTAACCCTGTAACCATAGCTGACTACTGAAGGGTGGATTTGCGGACCCTTTTGTGGACAAATGATTCTTCTTAAGAATTCAGAATTTTAAATTTGGCAACACATGAGCTCTACAAACTCATTAAACTCCCACGGATGCTCTGATTCGTGTTTTCCCTAAGCCTGCTCTGGAGTTTTTGATACAGAAATACTCCATCAATATATTTATTTTGTACTTTAGCTCTCAGAGTCTGTTTCTGTTATTTATGTCTTAACTAATGCATAGGCAACTGAGAACATTCTTGTTTTTCATAATAAAACATAAATATTGAACATAACTGAACAAACTCTTCCTTTCAGTGATAGCAGTTCCTTAGAAGGCTCATAGCCCCTTTAAATTAGCTCCCTATCACCAGAGGTATCCAAGTTGAAACAGGATGACCTCTTGTCAGGAATCCTGGAGAGTGGTCATTCCGAAGGAAATACCTTCAAGGGATCCTCAGGCATCCTTCAGTGTCTGAATAGATCCAGAGCCTCACTCACACCCCTAAAAAAAAATCAACAACCTGTTGCCATTTTTCCCAAGACTAACTGAGCTAAGAGTCTCTTCTTCTCAGGGTGGGTACAAAGTCCCGTCCTTTCGTGGGACACATTATTCAGGGGTCCACTTCTCAGGCACTGTGGTACATCTATATTTCAAAGGTTTACGGCTTCCCACGTCTGCCTCCCCTTCGAAGAGAAAGAGCTCCACCTAGGGCATTGCCGAGGGGATAGTGACTAAATTTTTTACCAGAACATGCTGGCGCTTGTTCGTCATTGACTGTCAGACAAAGTTGGACACCTGACCTAAGTACAGTGAGCCAATTGGCAAGCCGACAAATTACTGTATAATCTATACTTTTAAATCCATGGCTTGGTGTGAAAAGGTATACTGAGGCAATCGATTTCCTCTCTAGGAATTATTGCTTTAATAATATTTGCGAGAAGACAAAACTTGTCTAGAGGAATCCCATGAGGAGGCTCCAGGCTAGAATGGTCATGGTAAAGCAAAGTTGAAATTTTGAAGAATCAGAACTTTTACAAGCGTAAAAAATGCTTATTGACACAGAGAGGTTCCTCAAGTAGATTCACAAAGTAAAGCCAAGAAGTTCAAAGAGGATACTGTGGTAACAGAGAAAGTGTATAGCCAGTCCCTAGGGCTACCTTCGTCCCTGTTAATGTTTATTTTCTAGTTCACTGGTATTTGTAGAATAAGTACCCTTTCCTTGACTTAGTGTCAAAATATGTTTGTTCAGTGCAAGCAAATGAGCCATCAACTTTAAGCAACCAAAGACCTCATTAGGTTTTAATGTGACCTACAGTCATTTGCTTATATTCAGGCAGTGGGCAAAGCTGGTAGCACACTGGGGCAGGGATGATGAATAGTGCTTTGCTTGTTTGGAGTTAAGGATGCATTTAATGGAAAAGTCAACAAAGTTTTTGCATAATAGTAGATTGTTTAAAGTAATTAGGTAAAACAATCAGGGCCAGTTTTCTTAAATCAGCCCATTTCAGAAAAAATAGTCAAGGAGGTGAACTCCTGAACCAATTAAAATAAATGAGAAAATGGGATTCCACTGGACAGAGTAAAAAAAAATAAATAGTATGAGGAACATTACAACTGGATTTAAAAAAAAAAGGAGCAGTGAATAAATGAAATTAACCAATATCTTAGTTTGGGAATGGGAAAGTCACACTAAAAGTAGAAGTCTGAAGTCTGGATTTGTGTAAATAAAATAAATGTATTCAAATCTATTGTCTTGAATACTTAAAATCTGAGTTATATCAGGAATGGACTTGTTTTGGACATTTCATGAATGACTTTGCTTCTGGAACCCCAAGAGGCAAAGACTCAGGCAAAGTGTGGGCATGGTTTAGAAGGGGAGAACAAGAAACATTTGAGAAGAAGGTCTGATGATGTTCAGCCTCAGGGCTGACTCACTGTTTTGCTGATGAGCCACTGAGCTACACTGTCTAGTGTGCCTGCAGGAGGGGGCAGGATCTGAATGCTTACGGAGGAACTGTGTAAGGGACCCCGGGACAATACCACCAACCCATCTCGTCACACTCCTCCTTCCACTGATCCTCTCCTCCAGGGTTGTCAGTCTGTGAGCTGAAGAGTTTCATTGACTGTTCGGTGCTTTTCACTTATTCTTCCTACTGCCTGGCCTTCTCCCTGCTTTCTTTCTTTTTCCCCCCAAACCCAACATCAAGTCCCGCCTCTTTTAAAATGCCTCTCTGGTCTCCTGTGATAAAATGGAATCTGTCCCCTTACAACTTTTTCAGAACTCACTGTTCTTACTTCTCTCTTGAAAACTATATTACTTTTCAAAGCATTTCTTATCTTGCTGGTTTTAAAAGTAGGTTGGGTGTTGACTTTTCCTCTTTGATTTTTCATACGATCAGACTTGTTTTATCTATGTAACATGATTTTAAGTACCCTTTATGTTACAAGGTCCTAAATATAGGACCTAGCCCAATGCCTACTATCAGGCTACTAATGTTGATTCAGAACTCATGCTATGAAAGAAGGTAGCACACCACCCATTCCATTCCATTCTAACTCCAAGGCTTCTTTCGTGTGATTCCCAGCCCATTAAGTTCTCGGGTTACAGAAAATGTGCCTAAATCTGTGATCTTGTGGGATATGGTTCAATGTCAGCTTTTGTTATTCATGTAGGCAGTCTTTAGCCTACAGTTTCTGTTTCCATGGCTTCTAATTTTTCTGTTGAAAGAGAATCAGTACTATCTGGAATCTGTCTAATTCCCTGAACTAAATGTAGGACTTGCCCTCATTTTGAAACTTTTGATGCTACTTTCCACTCAATTCTCAAACTTTACATGACAGCATGACTTTCAGAGCTTTCAGTTCAATTTAACTTAATTTAATTTGATTAAACTTAATGTAACTGGGAGACTGGAAACCACCTCCCCACTTCCATACCAGCCTGGGAAGAAGGTCAGTACCAGGTCTGGAACATAATTGGGTCTTCACAAATTACAATTTTAAAGCCATGACATCAACTATTTATAGCTAAGGGATATGTCATTAAAGGGTGTTTGGCTCATGGACTCTTTATCTTTTTTCTAGTATGTTCAACAATCTTTATTTTGGACCAAGATGCCAGTGAGGAGAAGGAAATACCACCACTCTGCATAATAACATAAAGGACCAATTGACCAAGTGCAGAAGCTGAGTTGCAGTTATGAAGCAGTTAGAGACACATATTTTCCCCCACGGCAGACCATGAAATGGTAGACTATTCATGATAACCCTTGGGAGGAGGGGTGTGTGTGTGTATGTGCACCTGTACTTCTGTGTGAGATCAATAGTTTTACTCAGACTTAGAGAAATGTACTACAATAGTTATAATTTACCATCAACTTCCCAGAATATGCCATCCCAGAATGTGCCACTGTGGCATGTGGATTATTTTAAGCTGAAGACAATAAAGGCCCCGCAGATTTGGAGAGAGCTTTTAACCACTCCCTTAAGTGACTAGAAGAATTTAAATAGGGGGCCTGTACCAGGAAGAAAGCTATTACCAGTGATAATTTTAACATTTGTTTTCCCAATATGTGTTCTTCTCTTTTTCCTGTGAATTGCTTTCCTCCCTGTTGAAGCTCTAGACACCTACCCTCTACTCCTTAGCTCAGGATATATAGTCTCAATTACCTGACTGTGAGGGAGTCTTATATTTTTATGGGGCTACCATACATACAAAATTGGTTTTTTTTTTTCCTCCTGTTCATCTATCTTATGTCAATTGAATCATTAGACCAGCCAAAGAATCTAGAAGGGAGGAGGGAAAAGTTTTCCACCCCTACATGTGGAATTTTATAAAACAGGTATCAGAATAAAAGCTAGGAAGGCATTGTTTCCTGTCTTGTCATTCCATTTAGTTTCTCCTTTTACCTGTTCATGAAGTTTGATATAACAGTACAACTTGGTGTGGTAGGGGGTGAAAATGAGATTTAAGGACTGCCCATGGTAACTTCCAGTCCACAGCCAGCAGAAAGGAGGCCGTGGTAGCCTGTGGCACAGTGCAGAGGGTTGGGAGACATGGAGAAGCAATGTAGGGGCTCCACCAACCCTAACCCACCTGCCTTCCTTCAACAACCTTCAATATTTTGCCAGAGTTGTTTCATCTACTACCCCCCTTTTTGGCTGCAGTAGTTTAAAACATGTCCAGTCATCATGATTTTTACTCCCAGGTATCTCAACACCTGGAGGTGGCAAGGGACTTCTTACAGCATCGTGATGTCATGGTGTCATCTCTACACCTATCAACAATTCTTTAATATCACCTAATGCCCAACTAAAATTTACCAAACTAGTCCCCAGACTGCCTTTTTTTCAGTTAATTTATTTGCATCATGCTTTTTAAAAGTCAACTTAAAAACCATTTTAATCTGTTTTAGTCTCTTTTAAACCCATTTTAATCATTTTCTAAAACACTATTGCAATGTTGAAGGAACTGCAGCAGACCCCATATTCTGGATACGTCCCCTGATATCATTTGACTCGTTTTCTATCCCCTGTGTTTCTTGTTGACTAGAGATAAGATTTAAAGTCTTGATATATGCATATGCAGTACACATAATAATATAATGTTCTACTAATTTTATATATGTACATTATAATATATAATAAATCATATATAACACATAATTATATAATATATACACACATCTATGCATTATTTTGCAAGAATGCATCAGAGTAGTGAGTTCTTCATCCTACCTCACATCAGAAGGCACACACTGTTTGATTGTCTTTTGGTCTGCTAAAACTGATCAGTGAACTCAGACAGTGACAGGCTGTTCTCTTCACTGTCAGGTTCCTGAGCATAGGATGACCTGACATACCTTTGCCTGGATTGCCTAGTTCATGCTTGTTGTCTTGCATAATTATTCACAGTACATCTTCCACTGGTAAAGTGTCTCTGTTTGGACAACAAATTACTCATTAACCTCACATTTAATAATTTTATCATCTACTGATGATGACTACCTGTTAGTTACTTCATTAATGGTTGCATAACAATTTTCTAATTCCATCATTCTTTCTGCATTTATTAACTGGGAACACATATAGAAGTGTGTACTTTCCTACATCCATAGGACCTATGGGATATCCTGAAATACCATTTACTTCCAGATGGCAAGGTAAATGCTGAGTTCATTCCCTTCAGTTGCCAGTTTTCAGAATATTGAATTGGTGCCCAGGCATTCTTTAATGGATGTCCAAAATGCAATGAGTTTTGGTTTGTTTTTCTCATTTTTTTAAGATACAATTATAAATGCATCACTTTTTGTATATTAAATGTGTCTTAATCACAGTTATTGTTTTTGAAACTCAAACTGTCCCTTCGTTGGACAGTGAGAGCCTATTTGAGAGGTCATTTTGACAATACCTTATTTCTCTTCACGGTCCTCTTATTTTCTGGAAAATGATTTTCCAGGCTTATTTTTCTATATTTCTTCACTTCAACCTAAAATCAAGTATTTCACAGGAGCAGTGATTAAGCGCATAAGGTAGAAGAGAGCTTCAGGCAACCTCTCTCCTGCTTCTCCCAAATATTAGAAGAAAAAAGCCTTTAAGGAAAAAGAAAAAGAAAAAAATTGACTCAGGTTAATATCAGCACTCCACTGTGAGATTATATAAAGCTAGAGAGTGTCAACAGAGCTACAAACAAAACAGATATGGTCTGTGTCTTTAAAAAGTTTTGGATTAAAAGGAAAATCAGACTTCTTCCAGTAATTGTAGATGAGTTTAGTGTGTTATAAGCTCTCCAGCATTGCAGAACTAAAAAAATTTTACTTAATTCATTTGTATATAAATAGCATACACTCATGTTTTGATTCTCTACTAATTGACTTAACAATCATTTTCACCTAAACATATGGTTTTGATGTTTCCCTGGCTGAATAACTCAGTAGGGGATTTACAGTCTCTTTAAACAGATGAGAAAATGTATATATTCACTTCCCTTCCTTATGACTTTCCCAACTCGTATAAATATTTACAAAGAAGCTACCAGTTCACACAGATGTCGGAGGTCTCAGTCTCCTGAGAGAAATAAACAAGTGTCTTTCATTATCTCGAAAACATTATGATGACAGGAATTTTCACCCACCACACTTCTCCCTCTGAGAATGAGTCCAAAACCTCAGATGAAAAATCTCAGAAATGACTGCTTTTTAATATTTAGAAAAACAAGAAAATACTTCTTTCTCTAGTAAGTCTTCGGTTCTAATGACCCAGAGCTTTGCAGAAGTCAAGGCTTTTGTAGGAGGGTGGGGAAAATTTGCTAAATAACAGGGAATGGTTTTAGCTCGTTAAGAGTTAAAATATGCTCTATTGTTTGCCACATGACTATCAGAGTCTGCCCTGGATACCCCAGCTCAGAAGTGAGTCCTCTTTTAAACTCACAGGCATTTAGCTGGCTCTGAGACCTGGTGTGGAGCCTTTGAATAATGGGCAGGGATTAGTACAGAGCTAGTCTCTCTTATCAGTCTTAGGTTCCTAGCTGTTCATATTCATTTTTTTGCTGTCCTTCTTACCATTTCCTCAGCAACATGGACAAAATAACCAATCTAAGTCTTATAGAAAATAAAGGCTAGAGCTCATAATGGAAATACATGACTGACTGCATGAATCAGTGTATTCCGTTATTCACCCCAGGAGAAAGAATTTTGCTCATTCAGTTTTTTCCTCGCATTCATTCACTCAGATATCCTGCACCCACTTAAAAAAATATTTATGATAACTTTAGTCAATTGCACCAGATGCTATACTTGGCATTCAGAATAAAAAAACTTTGTAATACACAATTCCTATCTTTGAGGTCCTCATGGACATGTGTGAGACAGGCTCCTAAGTAATTATAACATAACTCAGAAAGAATCAATATTATCAAGCATTGTGGTAGTACTCTGCTTAGGAAGGCTGAGTAAGGCTTTACAGAGCTGGTGCTGTGTGAGCCGGGCAGGAAGAATGAGCAGAAGCCACCAGATAAAAAGGGGCTACATGGTTAGTCAGCAGGTACAGCACATGTCAAGTTATTTATGTAACAGGCCATTAAGTATAAATCAGAATTTCAAATATTTGAGACTGTGCTCTAATAAGCCTGAACCATATGTCCTAAAAAAAAAAAAATCATTTACTAGATAACTAAGAGAAAAAAGGAATAGTATTTTCCTTCTCATATACTGTTTTTGAAACAAGCAACAGGGGACATCTTCATTGAAAAATGTATTGCAATGAGCACTGGGTATTATACCTAAGGGATATATATCCTAAGGGATATACTGCGTCCCAATGAATCATGGAACACCACATCAAAAACTAATGAAGTACTGTATGGTGACTAACATATCATAATAGGAAAAAAATAAAAAATAAGTAAAATAAAATAAAAAACTAAACTTAGAAATTGTAAAGACCATTTTGCAAAAGAAAGAATGAATTAATGCAATTTAATATTTCTTCCACTAAGCACTTATTTTACATCATAATCCTTGTTTTGCTTTTCCTTGGTAAACCATGAAGGGATTATTTACTACCCCCCCGCCCCCCCACACTGAAGGGGGCCTTCTTCTCCCTAGTGCACTCCATCTCTCCCCCTCCCTCACTCCCTGCCTCATAGAGATTCTCTCAACTTTGCCTCAAGTGAGAGAAACAAAGAAAGAAACTCGGATTTTTCCCCCCAGCTGTATTTTACAAGCTATCTTGTCTTCCTTGCAAAGAAATTTGAGATATAACTCTCCTTTCTCTTATCTTTTTTTAAGTTTAAAATTTGCCTGGGTTTTATTGTTAGTCTAGGATAAAAGCTCTGAGTGCTTGGGGCGCCTGGGTGGCTCAGTCGTTCGTTAAGCGTCTGCCTTCGGCTCAGGTCATGGTCCCAGGGTCCTGGGATCGAGCCCCGCATCGGGCTCCCTGCTCGGCGGGAAGCCTGCTTCTCCCTCTCCCGCTCCCGCTCCCCCTGCTTGTGTTCCCTCTCTCACTGTCTCTCTGTCAAATAAATAAATAAAATCTTAAAAAAAAAAAAAAGCTCTGAGTGCTTATAGCTCTAAGATCTTGAAATAGATATATGTAAACTCTCTTAATTTCTTTAATTATAAAATAGAGATTTTATTTTCTTACAAAGCTGGCAAGTCAAGAGTATCTTCATAAAGGTTGCGGCTTCCCTTTCTAACTTTTTATAGAACTTGAAATCTGAATTTAGTGGTTTCTGTAGCAACCAGCACTTTCTGACGAGATGTCTACAGATTAAAATTTAGGCTAAAAATTGTTTCTTGAAAGCATCTTTATTTATTTTTTTGGCCAGGATGTCATTTAAAATAAATATTTCAGTAGACACAATAACATAATTTAAACATGAGTAATTGGTCTTTAAGACACAAACTTGCAATATGGGGACTGCAGTCTTAATTTTAAAAATAGGAGTTCTAAAATTGTTTTGAAGAATGACAGCACTATTTTAAAAAATAGGATTTTCAGAATTAGATTTGAATGGGTACTGTTTAATATTTATTTGAAGGATGAAGTTTGAATATTTTTTATATTCCATGAGGGGGGAGAGCCTAACTTTCCTTCAAACCAGCCATTTATGTTTTTGACATTTATTTACCCTGTGAATTAGGAAACATATATGATTAGTTACTTTATTAATGCAAAATTCTACAAATAAAGCAGATTTTGGTATAGCAGAAGGCAACATCAGTGAGTGAAAAAATATAAACTATGAAGTTAGCAGCCCTGGAATTTGATCCTATTTTCCATGCTTATTGAATTGAGTACCTGTTTCTTCATCTTTTTAAATTGAGGAATATAGCCATTCCTTACAGTGGACACCTCCCTTGCTCCCTTCCTTTCCTTCTTTCCCTAACTTCAACCCCATTCTCATATTTTGGGATACTTCTTTTTGGCAAGTGCCACAAACTCTCTGACTTTGAGAACCAGACGCTTGATGCATGACCTGGGCTGAGCCAACCAGCTGCCCTTGGGGAAAGCTTTGAATCTTGATCAAATAACTCAAAGGCAAAAATTTGATCACAATTTATTCACAGTGGCATTGTCCTGGGGCAGAATATACCTACTGCCTAGCCTCTGGTCACTCCCTCTTTGTTCTTCACCATTTCTTCAAACTGAATTTCAGGTCTCCAGTTGTCAGCTTCCAGTACCTTCCTGCAGTAGATTCCTGCTCTTCTAAGGCAACCAGGGTCAATTCCTGTTGCTTACAAGCAAATGCCCTCACTGACACACCTACAGTAGTAGGCTGAATAATGACTACCCACGGATATGAAGATCCAATCCCTGGGACTTGTAAATATTGACTTACTTGGGAAAAGGGTCTTTGAAGATGAAATTAAGGATTAAGAGTTTTGACATAAGGGAACAACAAATGTCCTCATAAAAGAGAGGCAGAGAAAGACACATACAGGGAAGACTCTGTGAAGAGAAAGGCAGCAATTGGAAAAATGGAGCCACACGCCAAGGAACAGTGAAGCTGCAAGAGGTCAGGAATGCAGTCTCCTCTAGAGCCCCTGAAGATGGTATTGCCCTGCTCCAACACTGAGAGTGGATTTCTGACCTACAGAATTGTGAAACAGAATTCCTGCTGTTTTAAGACTACACTCCTAATTTTGATGTTTTGTAACTCTAGACAGACTGACTAGGATCCAAATCAGAGCCTCTGGGCTTCAAAGACAAAAGTTCTTTTCGCTCTAGATTTGGTCCTTCAACTCCATCGATGATGGAATATGGAAGTTTGGGAAGAAATAGATGATTAAATAGAAGTGTTAATCTGAGAAAGCAGGATTGTTGAAATCTGAGACTTTTGATAAGGCATGGCAAATTGAGCATGTTTATTTCTTCTCTTTCCCAAAATCTCACTAAAGTGGTAGTAAATAAATATAAAAATCCTAAGTCTTACCGACTAATTTAAGGGAAAAATATCAGGTAAGAAGTTACGGAGTATAGAAAGCATGTTTGTGAATGGCAACTATTTTGACAAAGAAAGTAATTTCTCTGACATCAACCATAACAACATCTTTCTAGATATGGCTCCTGAGGCAAGGGAAGTAAAACCAAAATAAACTATTAGGACTACATCAGTATAAAAACCTTTTGCATAGTGAAGGAAACAATCAACAAAACTAAAAGGCAACCTATGGAATGGGAAAGATATTTACAAATGACCTATCTGATAAAGGGTTAGTATCCAATATATATAAAGAACTTATACAACTTAATACCCAAAAATGAATAATCCAATTTAAAAATGGGTGGAAGACATGAACAGACATTTCTCCAAAGATGACAGCAAAATGGCCAATAGACACATGAAAAGATGCTCAGTATCACTCATCATGAGGGAAATGTAAATCAACACTACAGTGAGCTATCACCTCACATCTGTTGGGATGGCTAACATCAAAACCACAAGAAACAACAAGTGTTGGCAAGGATATGGAGAAAAAGGAAGCTTCATACACTGTTGGTGGGAATGCAAACTGGGGCAGCCACTCTGGAAAACAGTATGGAGGTTCCTCAAAAAGTTAAAAATAGAACTACCCTACAATGCAGGCATTGCACTACTGGGTATTTAGCAAAGAATACAAAAACACTAATTCAAAGGAATTCGTACTCTGCTATGTTTATTGCAGCATTATTTACAATATCCAAATTATGGAAGCAGCTTAAGCGTCTCTCAATGGATGAATAAAGAAGATGTGGTATATATATATACAATGGAATATTGTTCAACCATAAAAAAGAATGAAATCTTGCCATTTGCAACAACATGGATGGAGCTAGAGAGTATAATGCTAAGTGCAATAAATCAATCAGATAAAGACAAATACCATATGATTTCACTCAGACATGGAATTTAAGAAACAAAACAAATGATCATGGGGAAAAAAGAGAGAGAGAGAGAAGCAAACCAAGAAACCGACTATTAACTATAGAGAACAAAGTGATGGTTACCAGATGGAGGGGGAGTGGGGGGAGGTGTGAAATAGGTGATGGGGATTAAGGAGTGATGTACGGGTGGGTGATGTATGGAAGTGAATCACTATATTGTACCCCGGAAACGAATGTTACACTGTATATTAACTAGACTGGAAGTAAAACACTTTAAAAATAAAATATGTAGCTTTTAATTATAACCCAAAGTAAAAAATAAGTATCTATGGTTTATACTGATGTAAAACTGATTAAGTCAATATGAAAAAAAGACAATGTTCAGTACAGAAGAATTCCAAATAATTTATATAGATACTCCAACCTCAAGGAGATGGAGTTTAACTCCTCACTTCTTAAGTGTGGGTTGTGCATATTAACTTTCTTCCAAGGAGTACAGTATGGGAAAGGGAAAAAAAGGTACATTAGAGGAAACTAACAAATACTACTTCAGTCAGGTGATCAAGGCTAATATCAATAGCAATAAGTCATGGTGATAATAAGTACCCTTGCTATGAAGTGATGAGAATGAGAACAATACTTCACCTCTGTGGTCTTCCTCCGCAAAACTCGTAACCTTATTCTAATCAGACAAGTCTATAACCTGCAAAAGACTAGACCAAGACTCATCAAAACTGCCAAGGAAAGTCTTAGAAACTGTCACAACAAAGAGGAGCCTAAGGAGATAAGACCAAATGTATCAAGATATCCTGTATGGAATCTTTAAAGAGAAAATTAGCACTAAGTAAAAACTAAGGAAATCTAACAAAGTATACACAATGTTTAATAATATATCAATATTGGTTCAACTACAAGTATAATAATAGGGGAAACTAGGTGTGGGGTAGATGAGAACTCCATTCTCTTCACAGTTTTTCTCCAAATTTAGTCTAAAATTTAAAGTTCCTTTAAAAACAAATATGGAAAAGAAAAAGTCTCCAGAGAGTGAATAATTGCTAGAATGAAACTAACAAATTAGGTAAGCTGAAAAGACAGGTGGTAGTAGTTAGAGAAGTCAATATTGTAGAAGTGGTATATTATTTGAGGAAGACAATATCAAGAATATGATCCAGGGAGAAGTGCCTTATGGGGAGGCTACTGAGGACCAGAAATACAAAAAACTAAGAGGCTAAAAAAAATAAAATAAAATCATTCTCCTGAATATTGAAGCTGTCTAGAATGATATCAGAAGAAATGGTGGCAAAGATTGTGGGCCATCCTTGTTTCACTGAAAAATGCTCTTAGAGAATCTCTTTGAGTGCAACACACAGAAATGTATGAGGATGAGCCCTCGGCCCCTGAAAGAAATGCTAATCCCTAACTAAAACTAATCCGTAAGTCATAATGGATCCCCTTTTAAGTAACTTCAGTTAGCCTTCAAGGGAGTAGACAATATCTGATTTACCAAAGTAGCAGATTATCAAAGATAGCAGTGAAGTCCGCTGTTGTTCTCCATATGGGATGCTTAAGCAGAAGCATATGTTGGTGTTTGATATTCAATCAGACTTCTGCAATATGGCAACAAATTCAAGCTCTAGTGGTCCAGAGAAAAAATATATATTTTTTTGGTAATTGTTTACACAAGTAGAGTCACAGCAGTCAAAAAGTCCTTTGAAATAGTTTCCTTCTAACTTTCTGCTTTGGATCTTGGACAACTAAGAGTTGTAAAAAAAAAAAAAAAAAGCCAGATTAAATTTATGCCAGCAAGTTCAACTACTATTTTGTCTATTTTCTGATACTTGTTAAATAACTTTTCAATGGTGCCTCAATTTTAAAGCATTTTACAGTTTTCATGGGTTTGAAACATAATACTTACCTGAGGTAGAAAGAATAGATATTGTTATCCCAATTTTACTAGCGTGAAAACAATAGTTGAGAGGAGTTACATCACTCTCTCAATGTCAGCACAGGTAGTAAGGCACAGATTCACACCTGGAATGCACAACCTCTATTTTTTTTTTTACTAGATTACCAATTTATCATAAAAAGATGTAACTCCAGGGACAGCCAGATGGAAGAGATGCCTAAAGCAAAGTATGGTGAAAGGGTGATGAATTTTCATGCCACTTCTCAATGCACCGCTCTCCCCACATCTCTACCCATTCACCAACCTGGAAACTCTCTGAACGTCATCCTTTTTGGTTTTTATGGAGGCTTCATTATATAAGCATGGTTGATTAAATCATTGGCCACTGATGATTGATCCAACCTCCAGCCTCTTCCCAGGGAGCTGAGGCTGAAAGTTCCAACTCTTCAATCATATCCTCTGATTTTAATTCAGTGTTTTCTCCCCATTACAGTATAGAATCCCTCATCAGTCATTAAAAATTTCTACCTCATTAAGTGTTAATTTATTATATCTTTATTAGCTCTTTTTTATAAAAAATAAAAGATTTGAATAAAAGATTTAGAAATGTTTATATGACTCTCATTTTAAAATAATTATCACTAGCCTACATACTCCTTAATATAAAGAACACTAGTTTGCTTATTATAAAATCTCCACCGTTGAGCCCTGACCTTCACATCGCAGGAACTCAGTAAATATTGAACAGATAAATAAATACATTTTCAAATACATTTTCAAAAATACAAAGTATTTTTTAAAAATCCTTGAATCTTCAATGACTAATTATGACTTGAATATTCTGAGGCAGTGTATTTCTATTGGAAAGAACATTGAGCTTTGGCTCAGACATAGGTTCCATATGTTTTATCAGCTTCCTCATCTAAAAAAAATCTTTCATATCTTTGGCATTAAATTATACAATATAATAAAATAGGTATTATGATTTCATCAATGTTTGTGGTAGATTGGATTACTGGCCCTAAACCACCGTTCCCTATAACTATTTCCTTTGTTATTTAACTTGGAAATTCCTCCTCACAAATGTTCTTTGATATAGGGCTCAGTTATGTGACTTGCTTCGGCCAATGGAATGTAAGCAAACATGGTACAACAGGGCAGTGACATTGGCTTGCACAATAAGCATATCCTCCTGTGCATCTGCCATCCTCACAAGAACATCTCCTGGATAGACTGCTGATCCCAGGAGGAGCACGAGCCAATGTGCAGCCATATTTTACCAGTAACCTCTTCTATCCTGTCCAATTAAAAAATCATTCTTGACCGTTGCAACATTTTTCTAGATATATCTCGTCAGCCAAGGGAAACTAAAGCAAAAGTAAACTATTGGAATTATACCAAAATAAAAAGCTTTTGCACAGCAAACCATCAACAAAATGAAAGGCAACCTACTGAATGAGAGAAGGTGTTTGCAAATGATATATCTGATAAAGGGTTAACATCCAAAATATATGAAGAAAACTCACACAAGCCACACTAAAAAAATCTGATTAAAAAATGGGCAGAGGACCCAAATAGACAATTTTCCAAAAAGTTATACAGATGGCCAGCAGACACATGAAAAGATGCTAATCGCCACAAATCATCGGGGGGACACAAATCAAAACCAAAATGAGATATCACCCTAAACTTGTCAGAATGCCTAGTGTTAAAAAGACAAGAAATAACAAGTGTGGGCAAGGATGGGGAGAAAAAGGAACCCCTGGTGCAGCCACTGTGAAAAAGAGTATGGAGTTTTGTCAAAAAAATTAAAAATACCAAGTGATACAGTAATTCCACTACTAGAATGCTAATTTGAAAACATATATGCACCGCACATTTATTGCAGCATTATTTATAGCAGCCAAGATACAGAAGCAGCCCAAGTGTCCATCAATAGATGAATGGATAAAGAAGACGTGGTGTGTGTGTGTGTGTATACATACATATATATAATATACACATATATATAATGAAATATTACTCCATCATAAAAAAGAAGGTGATCTTGCCATTTGTGACAACATGGATGAATCTAGAGGTATTATGCTAAGTGAAATAAGACAAAAACAAATACCTCAAGATTTTACTTACATGCAGAATCTAAAAAACAAAACAAATGAATAAACAGAAAAAAAAGTACAAATAGACCCATAAATAAAGAGAACAAACATGGCTGCCAGAGGGGAGGGGGTAGGGCAGATGGTTAAAATGGGTGAAGGTATGTGGGAGGTACAGGCTTCTAGTTATGGCATGAATAACTCATAGGGATGGAAGGTGCAGCACAGGGAATATAGTTGATGGTACTGTAAGGTGTTGTATGGTGACGGCTGGTAGCTTTACTTGTGGTGAGCACAGCATCGTGCACAGACCTGTCAAATTACTATGTTGTACACCCAAAACTAACGTAGCATTGTGTGTCAACTACAATAAAAAAAAAGCCATTCTCCATTATACAGAGATGGAGAGGGGGAAAAATAAACAAGCTCAGAATGTTTTCACTTATTGTAATCTTTAATAGTATTCTCTCTGTCCCAGGTACTAGATCTTTGTTCATGAAAACTTCAGCAATCCTCATAAGTTTTGTCACTATGTCCTTGGTTAAAATACCCTTTCTTCCACTGGATGTACGAGCCCTTTGAAAATATGAGTGCTTTTAACGATTCTTTATAAATCTCCCAATTCTCTTTCTCATCCAGAACCCAGTTTGAGAATCTCCAACTCCTCCAGATCTATCTTCCCTTTATAGGTTTATGCTCTTCCATGATCTTTGTTATATTTGTTACTCTGTTGTCTTGGACACCTGTTTCATATCCTAGCTAATACATGGTTGACCTGGAAGAGTTTTCAAGTTCAGACTCTTGAGCCATCCATACCCATCAACTCTCAGGGAATGGGATCAGAAAATCTCTTTTTGAAAATTTCTCCTCAAAGGATTCTTGTACAGCAATTTTTTCCCCTAACAATCTGGCCCAGTTTTCTTCTTGTCTAACAAAACTAAAGAATGACATAATGATCCCTCCCCCCACCCTGCAATATTGGCTTCATTCCCTCTTTACTAACTGGTTCTTTCTTGTTTATCAGAGAAGAGACTAGTAAAGCATTTGTCTGTCTCTATTTTTGACAGATTATTTCTAGTAAATATGTATGAATGGCTAATGTCTTTCATCATTGTTCTAATTACACTGTGAGATGTCTTTATTTTTATTTTTTATTAGAAAAGCCATGCCTATCCGTGTCTCCCCAGTCAGGCATTCTGATATCCTTTTTGGATTATTTTTATGTCTATTGTTTCTACTCTCTAATTTATGGGTTTCCTCTCCCGGCAAAAAAAAAAAAAAATGTATCAGGTCTTTTACCTGTACAAATTCATTCAATCTTTGAAAATATATAATGATATAGAGGTGAATTAACCCCACTTTGCAAATGAGGACACAGAGACTCAAACAGATTGGTAGTTACTTGTTCCACAGTGTGCAATTTACAATCAGCAAAGTCTTAAATCAAGAGCTGTTTTATTCCAAAAGACCATCTTTCTACCATGCCATACTATCTATATGCTAAGTCAAGTTAAATTAAAATTATACTTGCAATCCCTTCTTTGTTTCCAAGACAACTTGATTTTAAATCTATATGAAATAGTTTCTCCCCCTATATATATCATGAAAATTTTATTTTATATATACATTTATATATACTATAAAAATTCCCTGATTGCTAAAAATTATATTTAGAATCTTCCAGCTAAAATATAAAAAGCAACAGTTTGAAAAGAGCAGCATGCAAATAAAGGCTGTTAAAATCAAAATCCCCCAAATAAGCTGCTGATACTTCATATATTCCTTCTACCTTTTAGTTACCCACAATTTAATTATTGCCACACAGCCTCAGGAGTATATTTGCTAATTTGACGTGGATGCTATTTGTGTTAACATTCCAGATGAATGGCAGGTGCACCTCAATGTAGCAAAAAGGATATCCTTGAAAATTTCAAGTTCCTGCCTTCTCTAGTAGGTTCTCAAGTTCTAACATTTAGAAAATATCACAATCAAACAACAAGGAAATTAGTTATTGACAGGGAAAATGACCTAAATAATGACCAGTTTTCTAAAATTGTGAGGGCCTATTTTTCTTGGTTTGTTCTTTTTGAAAGAGCAGCAATGACCCCAATAAAAATATTCATTGCTTAGAAATATGCCAAGCACTCATTGATTTAGTCCAGGCATTATCAGTCTGATGGGTTATATGTTTTCCAAACTATTCATGCATCTAGTTTCTCTTTCTGCCTGATTCTCCCTCCTTTTGGTTCATTACCCACCTCATTAAAATTTCCATCAAGGAAAGGACACCTAATTCAGTCCGGTCACTTGTTAACTGCTCTTCCAGCCGCTGCATGTGTTGGCAAATTAAAAGCAATGGCTAACGTGTGTGTTGAGCCTCGCTTTTATTTTCATGTTTTCATTTTGAGCTAAGGAGCAGCAAATGCTCTTTGAGTGAACATTGTGTTCAAGGTGGTCCATTAAGAAAAACTGAATTCCCAGATTGCTCTGTCCATAGGGAGCTTGTGATAAAGAATAGAGGAGGCTGGGTTTTATGCACAGGCAGTGAAAAAGGCAAAGGTTTAACAGATGTGCTTATGCATATGCGTTTGAACATGTGCTCTGAATGCAAATAAATACCGTCAGGCTTAACGTACGTGCCTGAGGATGGATGTACTGAACAGAATTCCTCTAGTACCAGCAATATAAATGGAGTGAGATGGCAATCTTGCCAAAGCAAAGATCAGACTAGGAAGATTTAAGGAATAAGAAAAAGGAGATGGTGGGCACCTGGGTGGCTCAGTCGTTAAGCGTCTGCCTTCATTCAGCTCAGGCCATGATCCCAGGGTCCTGGGATCGAGCCCTGCATTGGGCTCCAGGCTCGGCAGGAAGCCTGCTTCTCCCTCTCCCACTCCCCCTGCTTGTGTTCCCTCTCTCACTGTCTCGCTGTCTCTCTCTCTGTCAAAATAAATAAATAAAATCTTTAAAAAAATAAATAAATAAAATCTTTTAAAAAAAAAAAGGAAAGGAAAAGGAGATGGTAAACATATTGAAAATTGCACACAGCCAAGTGTTGCTGTGTGATCTTTGGGTCAATGAAGGGAACCCAGCAAAAGTGATGAAAAGCAATCCAACCCTTTGGCTGTTTTCACCCTCTCTGCCCACAGCTCCTTATTTTCAGGGGCTTTACACATTTAATGAAGTCTGGGAGCAAAGATAAGCAAATGTAATCACCATGATAGATCAGTACTCTTTTTTCTTAAACCAAAAACCTGGTATCTGAAATTAGGAAGGAATCTAGAAATTATCTGGTCCCAAATCCTATAAATTAGAACAATACTTTGCGTGACGAAGAAACTTGCTAAGCCTGCCCCCCACCTAGGTTCTCATTTCTTCATGTCACTCCCTGTCACCAGAGCACTGAAAACTTCTGCAACTGTGATTGCAGAAAACTTTAGTCATCTTTGAGATACCACCAAAAATGACAGAGGAGCCAGGGACTGAAGACTGGTTGTTTACCAGTGAATCTGATGTTGATCCATGTCTCATGTGTTCTAAAAGTAATGACCCAAGATAATAGGATCAAAGATGAATTCATTAACTGTACTTCAATTCAAACTAACCTTTTCTTCCTCCCAATTTTTATTATGTTAGCAAAGACCCTATCAAAATAAAGAATGCAAGTCTCTGATCAGTTATGTAATTTGCAAATATTTTCTTTCAATCTGTGGCTTGGAAGAGCAGGAGTTCTTCATTTTGATGAAATCCAATTTGTGAATTTTTTTCTACATGGATTGTTCTTTTGTGTTACATTTAAGGAAACTTTCCCTTACCCAGGGTTACAAATATTTCATATTTTCTTCTAGAAGTTTCACAGTTTTAGATTTCACATTGAGGTCTATAATACACTATAAGTTGCTAGTACATAGATATACACTTGATTTTTTTCTTGTATGGACTTTATCTTGCAAATGTTGCTAAACTCACTAATTCCAATAGCTTTTTCTGTAGATTCCATAGGGTATTCTATGTAAACAATCAAGTCATCTGTGAATGAACAGTTTTATATCATCCTTTTCAATCTGGATGCGTTTTATTATTTTCCTGTCTTACCTTATTGCACTGGTTAGAGCTTCCAGTACAATACTGAAAAGCACTGATGAGAATGGGTATTCATTCCTAATTTTAGGAGGAAGCAGTTAGTCTGACACCAATAAATATAATGTTAGTTTAGGTTTGTTATAAAAATTCCCTTCTATTCCATTTATGCTAAATGATTTCTTCATAAATAGATGGCAAATATTAAATCTTGTCAAATACTTTCTATTATGATGACTACAGAAATTTTATTATTATGTTATAATAAATTAAATTGATTTTTAAATGTTCGATCAACCTTGAATTCTGGAAATAAATCATGCTTTGTTGTCATGTATTATTCTTTCTATACTTTTGGGTTTAAAGAGCTAAAATTTTGCTAAAAATTTGTCTATCTATATTCATCATAGATGTTTGCTTATTGGTATTTTGTTTAATGTTTTTGTTTTAGGAATCAGGATAAGGCTGACCCTATTGAATTAATTTGGAAAAAAAATCACATCTCTCCAATTTCTGGGGAAAAATGAGTACAATTGGTCTTCTTTAAATGTTTGGTAGATTTATCAGTTAAGTACTGAGATTTTCTTTGCAGAAAAATATTAAAATATAAATTCAGTTTTGTTACTAGATACAGGACTACTCAGGTTATATAATTCATCTTGAATGAGTTTTGAGAGCTTATGTTTTTCAAAGAGTGTCTATTTCTTCAATTTTTTTAGTTTATTAATAAAATTTGTTCATAATATTCCCTTATCAAACTTTTTAAATATTTGTAGATTCTGTAATATTACCTTTATCATTCCTGATATTAGAATTTTTTCTCATCAGTAAGGCTAAACATTTAATAATTTATAGTGAACTTAAAGAACCAGCTTTTGGTTTTTATCAGTCTCTGTTTTTATTTTCTATTTCATTGGTTTTCCCTCTGATTTTTCATATTCATTTCTTCTACTTTTTGGGGGGGGGAGAGGAGAATGTTATTTACCCTCCTTTTTCTAGTTTCTTGAGTCAGAATCTGAGTCATTAAGTTGACACTTTACTTTCTAGAACAGATATTTAATGCCATAATTTTCCAAGTTTTGCTTTAGCAAGTCATAAATATTGATAGTGACTTCATTTTCAGTTAAAAACATTTTCAAACTTTCCTATTGAATACTTTAATACAAGCGTTACTTAGAAATGTGTACCTATCCAAGTATTTGTTCATTTTTCAGAAATATTTTTGTAATTTTCAAATAGTTTAATTTTATTTTGGTAAAATAACATACTTTGTTTGGCTTGAATACCTTTAAATTTATTGATACTGACTTTCTGGGCAAGAATAAGGTCTGTTATGTTAAATAGTCCTTGCAGTTTTGAAAAAAATATGGTCTAGTTGGATGAAAGAGTCTGTTAAGTGTCAGGTGAAGTTGTTTGCTAATGCTGCTCAAGTTTCCTGTATCTTCACTGATTTTTCTTTCCACTTTTTCTATCAATTATTGATAGTGGTGGACTTTTTTCTTTTGCTTTGTTTATGTTGTTTGTTTCATGTATTTTGTGGGATATTTTGTTTATTTTACTCAATTGATGCAAACTAAAAAAAAAAAAACTTTTACCCATTTACCCCAACACCTACCCCCTGCCTCTTGCAACCCCACCAAACTGTTCTCTGCATCTAGGAGCTTGATAAATATAAATATAAATGTTTAGCTTCCACATATAAGACAGATCACATGGTTTTTATCTTTAATTTCACTTAGTATTCATGTTATTGTAACTGGCAAGATTTCATTCTTTTTTACGGCTGAAAAATATAAGTGTATGTATACCTATCATAGTTTCTTTATCTACTTATCCACTGATGGACACTTAGGTTGTTCCCGTATCTTTGCTATTATAAATAATGCCACAATAAACATGGGTGATGCATGTATCTTTTCAAATTAGTGTTTTTGTTTTCTTCAGATAAATACCCAGAAGTGGGTTTGCTGAATCATATGGTAGTTCTATTTTTCATTTTCTGAGGAACATTAATACTGTTTTCCACAGTGGCTGCATCAGTTTGCATTCCCTCCAGCAGTGCACGAGGGTTCCCTTTTCTCCATATAATTGCCAACACTTGTTATTTCTTCTCATTTGGATAATAGCCATTCTAACAAGTGTGAAGTGATAACTCATTATGATTCTGATTTGCATTTCCATAATGATTAATTACATCGATCATCTTTTCATGTGTCTGTTGTTCATCTGCATGTTTTCTTTGGAAAACTGCCCATTCAGATCCAACCATTTTTTGATCAGTTTTTTTATGCTTCGAATTATATGAGTTTTTTATTATACATTTTGAGTGTGACCCGTTTATCAGATATGTGATTTTTAATTGTTTTCTCCCATTCGGGGAGTTGTCTTTTCCTTCTACTAATGTTTCCTTTGTTGTGCAGAAGCTTTTTAGACTGATGTGATCTCACCTATTTTTGCTCTTGCCACTGGTATCAGAGTCAAAAAAGTCATTGTTAATACCTACTGTCAAGGTTACCACTTGTTTTCTTCCATGAGTTTTATGGTTTCAGGTCTTACATTTAAGTTTTAAACATTTTGAGTTAATTTTTGTGCACAATGTAAGATAGTGGTCCAGTTTAATTCTTTAGGATGTGCCTGTCCAATGTTCCCAACACCATTAGAGACTAGCCTTTCCCCATTGTATATTCTTATATTAGTTCACCTATGTGCATGGATTTATTTATGGTCTGTCTATTCTGTTCCACTGGTGTGTCTGTATTTATGCCAAAACCACACTTTTTTAATTACTATACTTTTGTAACATAGTTTGAAATCAGGAAACATGATACTTCCAGCTTTGTTGTTCTTTCTCGAGTTGCTTTGGCTATTCATGGTCTTTTATAGTTTCATACAATTGTTAGTACTGTTTTTCTAGTTCTATGAAAAATATCCTTAGAATTTTGATAGTAATTGTACTGAATCTGTAGATGGCTTTGGATAGTATAGACACTTTAATAATATTAATTCAATCTTTGAGCACAGAATATCTTTCCATTTATTTGTGTTATCTTCTATTTCTTTCATCAATGCCTTGATGTTTCAAAATGTAGGTCTTCTACCTCCTTGATTAAATTGATTCCTAGGTATTTCATTCTTTTTGATGCAGTTATAAATAAGACTGCTTTCTCAATTTCTCTGATAGTTCTTTGTGTACAGAAATTTTTTTTTTTTAGAAATGCAATAGGTTTTTGTGTATTGATTTTGTATCCTGCAACTTGACTAAATTCATTTACTAGTTCTCAGGTTTCTGAGGGATTCTATAGGGTTTTCTATGTATAACATCATGTCTCCTGCAAATAGTGACAGTTTTCCTTCTTCATTTCCATTTTGGATATGCTTTTTATCTTTTTCTTGCTTAATTGCTCTGGCTAGGACTTATAATACAATGTTGAATACAACTGGTGAGAGTGAGCTCCTTGTCTTGTTTCTCATTTTAAAGGAAAAGTTTTCAGCTTTACATCTTTGTGTATGACGTTAGCTGGAGGCTTATCATATAGAGCCTTTATTATGCTGAAGTACGTTTCCTCTGTACTCACTTTGTTGAGGGTTTTTAATCATAAAAGGATATTGAATTTTTTTAAATGCCTTTTATGCATCTTTGGAGATGATCATGTAATTTTTATCCTTTATTTTGTTAATGTGTATCACACTGACTGATTTGTGGATGTCAAACTATCCTTGGATCCCTGGAATAAATCCCATTTGATCAGATATATAATCTTTTTAATGTATTGATAAATTCAGTTTACTAATATTTTGTTGAGGGTTTTTGCATCTATGTTCATCAGGGATATTAGCCTGTAATTTTCTTTTTTGTGTGGCATACTTATCTGGTTTTGATATCAGAGTAATGTCAACCTTGTAAAATGAGTTTGGAGCATTCCCTTCTATTTTTTGGAACAGTTTGCTAAAGACTGGTATTCTTCTTTGAATGTTTGCTAGAATGCTCCAGGGAAGCCATCTGGTCTTGGACTTCTGTTTGCTGGGAGGTTTTTGATTACTGATTCAATATCCTTACTAATAATTGGTCTGCTCTGATTATCTATTTCATCATGGTTCAGTCTTGATAGCTTGTGGTGTTTCTAGAAATTTATCCATTTCTTGTAGGTTGTCCAATTTGTTAGGATATAATTGTTCCTAGTAGTCTTTTATGATTTTCTTTCTTGTGGTATCATGTGTAATACCTCTTTCATTTCTGATTTTATTTATTTCAATCCTGTTTCTTCTTGATGAGTCTAGTCAAAGCTTAGAGATTTAGTTTCTTTTCAAAGAACCAACTCTTACTTCAATTTAATTTTTTTCTATTGTCTTTTTAGTCTTCACTTGTTTCTTCTTTCATCTTTGTTATTTCCTTTCTTCCACTATATATGGGGTTTGTTTATTCTTTCTCTAGATACCTGAAGTGAAAAGTTTTTCATTTTAGACTTATTGTTTCTTGAGGTAGGCATTTACTGCTATGAATTTCTCTCTTAGAACTGCTTTTGATTGCTCCATAAATTTTAGTATGTTATATTGCAACTTTCATTTGTCTCAAGGTATTTTTTAAATTTCTCTTTTGACTTCTTTTTGACCCACTGATTGTTTAGTAACATGTAGTTTAGTCTCCACATATTTGTGAATTTCCCATTTTTCACTGTGTAATTAATTTCTAGTTTCATACCACTGTGGTCAGAAAGATTCTTGATATGGTTTCAAACCTCCTAAATTTATTAAGACTTGTTTTGTGGCCTAACATGATCTATCTTGAAAAGTCTTTCTTGTGCACTTGAGAAGAATGTGTATTCTGTTGCTTTTAGATGGAATATTCTATAAATATTTGTTAATTTCATCTGGTTTAATATCCTGTTTAAGGCCAATGTTTCCTTATTGATTTTCTGTCTGAATATTTTATTCACTGATATAATTGGAATATTAAGGTCTCCTACTATTCTTACACTGTGGTCTATTTCTAGTTTTAGGGCTGTTAATATATTTCTTTTTTTTTAAGATTTTATTTATTTTTTATTTTAGAGATAGAGACAGAGAGTATGAGCAGGGGGAGGAGCAGAGGAAGAGGGGAAAGCACACTCTACACTCAGTGCCAGGGTAGACCATGGGAAGATGACAGAGTAGGAGGACCTGGAGCTCACCTTGTAAGATGGACACCTTGTAAGAAAACAGTGACTTCTATGCAACTAACTCTAAAAATGACCGGAAGACTGGCAGAACAGACCTTCCACAGTTAATCATAGAGAGGATGCCAAATTAAAAAGAATAGTAGTGATAGAGATGCAGTTGGGAACCAAAGTCCAGGTAAGACCAACCACAAATGCGAATGACACCACAAGCATGGAGAAGGGAGATGACAGGCCCCCTCCACTAGGCACTGCTGGCACTGGGGACCTGAACTGGGAAGACAAGTGCCCATACCAATCTGGCTTTAAAAACCACCAAGGCTTAACTTCAGGAGCATTTAAAGTCAGTAGGGCTCAACTCTGGAAGAGACAGAAGGTGATAGGAAACTGAGTCCCTGCCCTTAAAGGGCCAGCATAAAAACTTGACCTAAGACACAGCAAAGAAACAGCAATTTGAAAAGTGCCTGGGGTATACATTATTAACTAATCTTGGACTATGTGTGCTGTAGGGGCAGGGATTTTCGTATTTCTCTCAGAACAAAAGTGCTTCCCACAGCCTAGCTAGAAAGCCAGATACTTGCAGGAGCCAGGACTAACACTCTTCCTCATCTAACTTGTTAGCACTGCATGTTCTGCCACCATGTTCCCCCATAAAACTGCACTATCCAACTCACCTACCTCAGTAAGAATCCTTCCAAAGTGGCTCCTTCCCCACCACCTCATGCAGGCAGCCCTGGCAGAGACTGGTGCCATTCCAAAATGCCTCCCTCCCTGGATGGTGGGGGGTAGAAAACTCCACACAAGAGTATACCTGCAGTTCCAGCAGCTTGGCCTGTCATTTGGCCATGCAGGGAGAAAGCCCTGCTCTTCTGTGTGCCTGAAACTGTGGCATTGAGCATAACTACAGACCCCTAGCCTGACTGCTGGCCTCACTTACTGACAAGCCCAGTGATGGCCTCAGATAAGCCTCTCAAGAGCATGGGGACCAAAACCTGCTTACTGTGCCATTGGCACAACAGGCCATTGAGGCAGGCTGGGTTGGAGGCAATCACACCTCAGCCAGAATAGGGCACAGACAGACCACACAAGTGGAAAGGAAAGGCCATAAATAGAATTATGAAGGAAAATCATTTCCAGGTAAAATCAAATATATAGCAAAGGTAGCATGTTAAACACTTACTGCTATACATGTAAGATGTCATATATAAACCCAATGGTAACCACAAATCACAAACCTGTAATAGATACACACAAAAAACCAAAGAGAAAGGAATCCAAGCATAACACTAAAGAAAGCCATCAAACCGTGAGGGAAGAGAGCAGAGAACCACAAAAATAACCAGAAAACAATGAACAAATGGCAATAAGTACATAACTATCAATAATTACTTTAACTGTAAATGATCTAAATGCTCCAATCAAAAGACATATAGTGATTGTATTTAAAAAAAAAAAAAGGCCCTTCTCTATGCTGGCTACAAGAGACTCACTTCAGACCTAAAGATTTATACAGACTGAAAATGAAGGGATGGAAAAGCATATACTACATAAATAGAAGTAAAAAAAATAAAAAAATAAAAAATAAATCTGGGCTAGCATTGCTTATATCAGAAAAAAATATACCTTAAAACAAAGAGTTTAGGGGCGCCTGGGTGGCTCAGTCATTAAGCATCTGCCTTTGGCTCAGGTCATGGTCCCAGGATCCTGGGATTGAGCCCCACATCTGGCTCCCTGCTTGGGGGGAGACTGCTTCTCCCTCTCCCACTCCCCCGCTTATGTTCCCCCTCTTTTGCTGTGTCTCTGTCAAATAAATAAAATCTTTTAAAAATTTTTTAAAAAATAAAACAGAGTTTAGCAACAGACAAAGAAGGGCATTATACAATGAAAAAGGCAGCAATACAACAAGACAATTTAACAACTGTAAATACATAAGCACAAAACATTGCAGCACATAAATACATAAAGCAAATATTAACAGTCATCAAGGAAGAAATTAATAAAACAGTAATAGTACAGGATTTTAAAACCTCACTTACATCAATAGATAATCTAGACAGAAAATCAACAACAAAAAAACCCCAGGGTTTTTGAACAACTCATTAGACCAGATGGATCTAAATGATACATATAGGACACTCCATCCAAAAACAGCAGAATACACATTCTTCTCAAGTACACATAGAACACTTTTTAGGATAGATCACATGTTAGCCCACAAAACAAGTCTCAATAAATTTAAGAAGACTGAAATCCTATCAAGCATCTTTTCAACCACAATAGAATCAAACTAAAAATCGCACGCATGTACACACACAGCTGAATTCTAAGAAGAGTTAATACCTATTCTTCTCAAACTCTTCCAAAAAAAATCTGGAAAAAACACAAACACATGGAAGCTAAACAGCATGCTACTAAACAATGTATGAGTCAACCAAGAAATCAAAGAAACTAAAATATACAGAGAAAAACAAAAATGAAAACACAGTGGTTGAAAATTCTTTGGGATGCAGTGAAAGTTCTAAGAGGGAAGTTCATAATGATACAGGCCAACTTCAAGAAATAAGTAACATCTCAAATAACCCGGCCTTATACCTAAAACATCTAGAAAAAGAAGAACAAACAAAACCCAAAATAAGTAAGAGGAAGAAATTAAGATTAGATTATAGCAGAAATAAGTGGAATAGAGACTAAAAAAAAAAAAAAATACTAGGAAAGATCAATGAAACCAAGAGCTAGTTCTTTGATAAAATTGATAAACTTTTAGCCAGACTCATTAAGGAAAAAAAGAGAAACGACTCAAATAGATAAAATAAAAAATGGAGGAGGAGAAATAAGTCTGACATCACAGTACTAAAAAGGATTATAAGTGAATATCGTGAAAAAAAGAGAATATTGTGAAAAATTATATGCCAATAAATTAGAGAACTTAGAAATGGATAAATCCTAAAAACAAACAATCTTCCAAAAATGAATCAGAAAAAAAACAAGAAAATTTGAACACACTGCTTATTAGTAATGAAATTGAAATCAGTAATCAAAAAAGTCCCAACAAACAAAAGTTCAGGACCAGATGGCTTCACAGCTGAATTCTAAGAAGAGTTAATACCTATTCTTCTCAAACTCTTCCAAAAAATATGAGGAAGAAAAACTTCCAAGTTCATTCATGAAGCCAAACCAAAAACACATACACACATACACAAACAAAAACAGAAACATACACACACACACAAAACTACAAAACTACAGGCCAGTATCTCTGAGGAACAGAGATGCAAAAATCCTGAACAAAATATCAACAAACTGAATTCAACAGCACATTAAGAAATTTATTCACCACGATCAAGTGGGATTTATTCTAGGGATCCAAGAGTGGCAAATATTCACAATCAATGTGATACATCACCTTAACAAGAGGAAGAATAAAAATCATACAATCATCTCAATAGATATAGAAAAAGCATGACAAAATACAATATCCATTCATGATCAAAACTCAACAAAGTGGGCTTAGAGGGAACATGTCCTTGACAACATATTTATGGATATGTTTCCTCGGGCAAGGAGACAAAAGCAAAAAATAAATTATTGAGATTACCTCTAAATAAAAAGTTTTTGCACAGCAAAGGAAACCATGAACAAAACAAAAAGGCAACCTAGTGAATGGGTGAAGATATTTGCAAATGACATATCCAATAAAGGGTTAATACCCAAAATATATAAAGAACTTACACAACTGGACATAAAACAAAATCTGAAAAAAAAAAAAAATGGGCAGAGAACCTGAATAGACATTCCTCCAAATGGCCAGTCACATGAAAAATGCTCAACATCACTAATCATTAGGTAGATGCAAATCAAAACCATAATGAGATAACACTTCATAGTAGTCAGAATGGCTAGTTTCAAAAAGACAAGAAATAACAAGTGTTGGTGAGGAGGTGGGGAAAAGGAACCCTTGGGCACTGTTGGTGGGAATATACATCGATAAAACCACTGTGGAATTAAGTATAAATCCTTAAAAAAATTAAAAACAGGCACAACATGATCTAGAAAATCCACTATTGGGTATTTACTCAAGGAAAAGAAAACACTAATTTAAAAAGATATATGCATCCCTCTGCTTATAGGAGCATTATGTGTAATAATCAAGATATGGAAGCAACTCTAGTGTCCATTTGTAGATGGGTGGATAAAGAAGTGTGGCATTAATATATAATGGAGTATTACCCAGCCATAAAAAAGGATGAGATCTTGCCATTTTTCACAACATGGATGGACCTAGAGGGTACTATGGTAAGTGAAATAAGTCATCAGACAAAGACAAATACCAGATGATTTCACTTATAAGTGGAATCTAAGAAACAAAACAAATGCAAAACAACAAAAAGAAAAAAGAGATTCTTAAATACAGAGACCTGGTCATTGCCAGAAGGTAGGTGGGTGGGGAGATGGGAAAAAAAGATAAAGGGAATTAATAGGTACATACTTCCATTATAAAATAAATAAGTCGTGGAAATGAAAAGTACAGCATAAGGAACATAATCATTTGATATTGTAATCATGTATGCTAACAGATGGTAAGTATACTTAGTGTGATGAGCACTGAGTAATATACAGAATTGTTGAATCAGTTTATTGTATAACCAAAACTAGTATAGCATTCTATGCTAATTATACTTCAATTTTTAAAAACTCAAGGTGTCAGAAGAGCTGTGTTAATTTCTGGAGGCTAGGAGAGAATCCTTTAATTCCTTTTTCCAGCCTCTAGAGGCCTGAACATTCTTTGACTCATGGCCCTTGATGTATAAATCAAAGTCAGCATTGTCCGATCATTCTTTCATACTCACATCTCTCCTTTCTTCTCTTCCCCCTTCCACTTTTAAGGAAATCCCAATTCCACTGGTCCTGCCCAGATGTAACATCAGGTCAGGTGACTAACAATCTTATTATATCTACAAACTTAATTCTCTTTTGTCACGTAATGTAACATAAAATGTGGCCATCTTTGGAGCGCCATTATCCTGCCTACCACATCATCATGGTCTAATACAGTATAACCAATCTAGCTTCCTTTTGATTTATGTTTGTATGCTTTATCTTTCTTTTTCCTTCTACATTTTACCTTTTTGTGTTTTTATATTTATAGGGGGTTTCTTGTAGGTACCATTTACTTGAGTCTTGCCTTTTATTCAATCTCATAATCGATCCCTTATTTTATATTTTAAAGTAAGATCTATGCCCATCACAGGGTCTGAACTCAACACTCTGAGATAAAGATTCACATGTTCTATTGACTGAGCCAGCCAGGTGGCCCCTGAAAATTTATCTTTTAAATGAAATTTGGGCTATTTACATTTAGTGTGATAACTGATGTTTTAATAATACTATCCTACTTGAAATGGTTAATTTTGTCAATTGGATTGGCCCACAGGGTACTCAGATGGCTGGTTAAATACTCTTTCTGCATATGTCTGTGGAGGTGTTTCTGGTTGAGATTAACATTTGAATCAGTTGACTGAAGCAGATTGCCCTCTTCACTGTGGCTGAACCTCATTGAATCCACTGAAGGCCTGAACAGACTAAAAGGTTAAGTAGGAAAAATTCACCCTCATTGTCTTCAAGCTGGGACATCAGTCTTCTCCTGACTTTGGACTTGGACTAGAACTGAGATGACTGTCTCTCCTGGTTCTCAGGCCTTCAGACTCAGATTAGAATTTACACTGTAAACTCTCCTGCTCCTCAGGCTTCCTCAGGATTATACCATCAACTCTCCTGGTCTGGATTTCCCAGTTTCCACAATTGCATGAGCCAATCACACACACAGAGCACACATAGATACTGATTACTACTCTGCTATATGTTTTCTATTTGTTATTCATTCATTTTGTTTTTTCTGCATTTTTGGTTAATTATTATAATTTCACTTTTTTTTCCTTCATTAGTGTATTTGCTGTAACTATTCATTGTGTCCTTTTAGTGGTTTTTTTAAGGTTAAAGTATAAACATTCAATTTAGCTTAAATGATAGCATTCTACCTCACATGTAGTTTGAAATCCTTAAAATCGTGTATTTCCAATATTCCCCTCCCACTTTTGTAGTTTTGTCATACTTCTATATAATTTTAAGTTTGTACATATGTTACTATTTTCATTTTGAAAAGTTAGTTTTCTTTGAAAGAGATTTAAATAAAAAATCGTCTTTGTTTTACCCAAGTAATTATCACTTTTGGTGCAAGGACACCAGCATTGTTCTTTGTAATGTTTTTGAGTGGTTCTCTCCCTGCCTTGAGTGATTTTTCTCATGCACATGCACTGACTAGTATTCAACTGGATACTCAAGGGAAACTACCTGCAGACGTCCAGAGTTTTCTTTCTGTGTAGCTCTCCCCTCTGGGACTTTGTGAACTCTAGCTTCTTTGGCTTTCCTGGACACACAAATCCTTAAATCAGGGAGACTTGTCCACACTCTGCCTCTATTCCCCTCCTTGCACAGTGGCCTGTAAGCTTTCACCGAGCAGTAAGCTCAGGCAGGTGTAGGGCTCACCCCTTCTGTTTTCATCTTGCAGGCTTTGTTATCTTCTGTTGTCTAATGGTCAATGTCTTGAGTGTCACTGTTTCATATATTTTGCCTGTGTTTTTAGTAGTTCATGCTAGAGGGTAAATACGTTCCCTTTTACTTTTGATATTTTAAGGCTTTAAAGTATCAAAATAGCAAGCAGAGACTGGGAATAATTTTAACAATACGGGCGCCTGGGTGGCTCAGTTGGTTAAGCGACTGCCTTCGGCTCAGGTCATGATCCTGGAGTCCTGGAATCGAGTCCCACATCGGGCTCCCTGCTCAGCGGGGAGTCTGCTTCTCCCTCTGACCCTCTCCCCTCTCATGCTGTTTCTCTCTCTCTCAAATAAATAAATAAAATCTTTAAAAAAACAATTTTAACAATATTCCCCTTGGATAATTCCTCAAGTATTTCTTGTTCCCAAATCATATTGTGCATCTCTTTCTAAAAGAGTACTCCAACTTTGGACATAATTTATATAGAGACCTAACATGCAATCCAAGAAAAAGTAATGTCCTATTGTATTTTACCCTAGTCAGATCATATCTGGAGCTTTTTATTGTAGAAAGTCTGGTTTTAAAGACAGCAGGAGCATTGATAGGAATAATTCTGGAGAAGAATTGATGAAATGGAGAGTGGTTTATAGAGTGGTTTACTATCTTTGTGGAATGACTGAAACAATTAATGACAGTTGGCTTTGGTAAAGGATGAGTTTAAGAAAACATAATATCATATCAAGCAGGGTTATGGACTTAGTAGGTACCATAAAATAGATGCATCTGCTTTTGCTCAGCATAAGCAGAAATACACTAGCAGATTCGGTCACAAAGGTAAATGGTTAAGTGAAAAACATTATGGCTGTGGAAATATTCAAACAGACATTTATATGGTCATACATCAAGGGGCTATAGAGAGCAATGTAAAAATGTGAAGAAGCTAGCTAGAATGTCCTATCGATTTTCTTCTTAGTTACTGAGGTCTGCTGTTTTCTGATTTGTGCTTGTCAGCCTAAGAGTTCTGAGTTCTTTCAGAGACTACAACAAGGACTAGAGGATGTTAAATGGGACCTTCCCATCCTCACCTCCTACTCCAACTCCAGTCAGGGAAGCACAGCTTTTCAGTGCTTTATCTGTTGACTTTCTCATGAAGAAGTGGAGAAAGATTTTGAAGAAAGAAGTGCATGGATACAAAGACTTGAAAATCCAGAGAAGAAGTTCTATGAATTTACCTTCTGATTCTTTAGTCAGCAATAATTCTAAAAACTTTATATTGGAATGATAATATGTTGCAAAACCAGAAAGCTCATTTATTTTGTGGTCACTTCTGGATTGGCGCTAAATAAAAATGTCACATCATTTAAAGGCATAAAAGGTCCAATTCACACAGTACAATGAATTCGATTCTATGGTGGCACGTCCAAGAATAATTCTTTTGTTCAATTCAAAATAAGAAGTGAGGGATAATTTTTCCATTTCACCTCCATTAGAGAATATGTTTTTTAACGTCACACAAGAAATGTCTATGATAGAAGGAAATAGAAATTATTCAGGTAGATTCAGAGCTTGTGCAGGGAAAATCTTAAAGAAAGAGTTGAACCCAGTGTTGTGAAGATGAAAACCAATGTTCTCTTCCTAACAGGATTATAAGCAGAGATCCAATGTTCATCGGACATCCTGCATCTCTACAAGTTATTTGTTATAAGGAAAGAGCCCTTTTTAGCACAAAAGCTTTTGTTTGTCCAGTTAACAAGGTGTTCTATCTTTCAAATACACAATTTTCATTACAGTCAAAACTTCTTTGAAACTACGGAAGTAAAAATACAGCAAATGGACACAGGGTCCAGCTTATGGATAACATAGCGCTTGTTTCAATGTGGCTGTATCAGAAATGGTCACATACTGATTTCGTGTACACAGTTCAACACTCATTACTGGCAACCTTTTTCTTGGCTTCTGCTTTTCACATGTATGTGTTCTGTGGATAACAAAGGTTTTCTAACATTCACCAAGAGATGAATAATAATTAAAGTATCTTATAATTAGTGCTTCAAAAAGTAGGAAAAAAACTAGATTGGCCAATTTTAGGTATGTGGATTTGGGGATTTAAATTTTATATGAAGATCAGTTTCCTAATCTATGAAAGTTTTGACATTTATTTTTATTTTTTTTTAAGATTTTATTTATTTTTTGACAGAGAGACAGCGAGAGAGGGAACACAAGCAGGGGGAGTGGCAGAGGGAGAAGCAGGCTTCCCGCGGAGCAGGGAGCCCGATGTGTGTTTCGATCCCAGGACCCTGGGACCATGACCCGAGCTGAAGGCAGACGCTTAACAACTGAGCCACCCAGACACCCTGGAAGTTTTGACTTTTAAATGAGTAACTAGGATATAATAAATGCCCCATGATTTCTAGTATTGTTATTAATAGTTTATTCTATTGTTCTTTTTTGTCTAAAATTCAAGAACTCTTTCTTTTTGAATGTTTTAATCTTTGAAGACTATACTTGCTTCTTGGACATAATGAATATATTTTTGTTCACTAGTGACCAATTTAGCATACCCTCAAATATAGACAGTACACTATTAAGTTCAAAATTACAAAATTGTAAGTAAAACATGTATCTCTACCTCATTTTCAGTTGATTCCCTTCACCATTTCAGGTATTTCCTCCATGACCCCAAACACAATGAAACAAGACTTTGTCCACAGGCATGACCTAGTACTCCAAGTATTTCATTTCATCTCTTTTTTTTTTAAGTGTGAGATGATGTTGATGAAGAATACATGTAAACTGATACAACTGAAGTATGCAAAATGCTGTTACTGTTACCTGTTTGTTAACATATTCCAATAGAATTAGAATGACATTGTATTGGATTATATCATCCTTCCAGAACTATTTAGATATTTATAGAGAATTTCTAAGAGTTAATATACATTACATTTTGGAAGATGCTTTGAGTCACAGAAACACATACCTAAACCAGGCTCCTCACTTTAAAATAAAATTGTATCTAGTGAGAAGCAACAGTTCTATAGGAGGGAAAGAGTCCTGAAAATGTCTGAGAACTTCACAAGAAACAAGTGTAGTGACTGAAAAAGGAGATGATGTTGGAGAGATGAAAAGCAATTAACACTATGGTGCAGGGTTCGAATTTCATAGCAAAGACAACAGGAACCATTGTAGGATTTCCAGAAGGGATGGAATCTGATCCAATTTTCACTGTTGAAACCTCACCTCAGCAGTGGTGTAAAAGATAGCAGACACAGGAAAACAGTTAAAGCCAAGGACAAAAATAATAATGTGTTTTATGAAAGAAGCAGAGGGTACTTGCAGGAGGGAACCAATTCAAGGCTTATTTAGAAACTAACTCAAGAGGCCTTAACAAGTTGAAAATGATATAGAATGAAAAATCTTGGATTACTGTGTGCTGTAATTCACTTAAATGGGAAAGAGAGGACAAGAAAGCATTTCTGTAGTGCAAGAAATGATGAATTTAGGTTTGAATCAACTGAGCTTCAGGTTCTGCTTGGAACACTAAATTAAGAATATTCAACAGGCAGTTGTATATATGGACCTGACATTTATATCAATATATAGCTAATATCCATAGGATAGTTTAGAACAGAGTAGTGTGAAAAAGGCCTAAAATAATTTCAGAAAAATACTAATGTTTAGAAAAGAACAGAGTCAAGGAAATAAATCTGAGGAGTGACTACAGAAACAGATCACCGAGGAAGAGCCATAAATACCAACGGAGAGAGTTCCTAATCTCTTCTAAGAGGTCAGGTAAGGCATACACTTCTGGATTGGTGCTAAATAAAAATGTCACTTCGTTTAAAAGCATAAAATGGTGGGTTTTGACAATTAACTGGTCTGTAGCCACCATAGTGAGAATGGTTACAACAGTGTTGTGAGGGAAAGAGAGAACAGGGTGAGCTGAAGAGTGAGCTTCCCTGAGAGCTGCTCTAGGGAAGAACGGACAATCCTCCAACATAGCTGGTACATAGCAGAGAGGAAGCTGAGAGGAAGTGTATAAAGCATTTCAGAACTGAATGGGTGACAGAAAGAAAAATCTTTTTATCTCAAAGAGAGGCTTTAAAGAGCATAAGGTGGGAAGCGGATGTATTTCAAGGGGGGGGGAACGGTGTCTTAAGGGGCCAATCTCTTTAAGAAATGAGGCACCCTGATTAACATAGGCCACTGCTGAGTTTTCTGTTTTCTGAATTTTTTCACTTTCAAGTAACTGATGAATGACCCCAAAGATACTGTCCCATCATCAGACTCACCATTGCTATCTTCCTTACAGAGGCACCCAGAGTTTTTTGAAGCAGCAAAGGACGAAGGTGTACCAGTTTGAGGACTTTCCTCAGGGTTTCTGGGGTGGGAGGATTAGACATTTCTCTTTAAAAGAGAAGAGGAAAAAAAGCTATCGGCAGCCTCTGGTACCCTAACGTATGGGACTGCTCAATGTTCGGCTGAAGGCCCTCCTGCCTATCATGCCCACGCCCTGAGCCAGAAACATCATTGAGGGCACTGTGGCCAGTTCTGGGAAAACCAATTCTTCTCATTTCTGCCCAGTTCTTGGCAATGTCAAATAGAAAATACCCACACACTCCAAACCACTTGTTCCTTTGTATAATTTGAGGAGAGGGTTTGTGAGTGTAGAGTTTGCATTTTCTGGTATAATCTGTAGAAGGCATGACATTCATAAAAGTAACAGTATCAGTGCTATTCTTTGGGGGTTTGGGGAGAGACACAAAATGAAAACACCCTATGGGCTAAAGTTCCATGATTTCTCATTTGTTATTTGTTGTTCTCTTCAGAAATAAGCTGTATCAAGCAAGATATTTTTGGTTGCAAAGAACATAAATCCAACTCAAAATAGTTTAAGCAAACTTTACGGCTTGGATAACCCAACCATGAACAGGCAGGAAGAGGTTTGTTCTTAGAGATGTCTGGATCCAGACACGAGGAAACTGCCCATCATACACTTATATTTCTCTCAGTTTACTGGCTTTGTGGTCTTCAACTTTAAGTGTACTTTCTCCATAACTGGTAACATGACTTGAGTTACTTTGATTGCCAGAGATATATATCTTGTCTCCATCATATTCTATCAAGGGAAAAGCTCAAAGTTGCCCCCTGTGTGTCATATATCTACCCACCCCTAGAACCGGTCACTGTGTCCAGGTAGATGAGACCCATATGTGACCGAGCCTGTGTCATGTGCCACCTCTGTGGTAGCAGTTGCAGGGTCTGTTGCCATAGAAGGTAACACAGGAAAGGGCACTCAGAGAAGCCGCATCATACAAAGATCAACCTCTCTTTGTGTCGAGTCCAGGAACAAAGACCAGTACATGTACCAGTATTAATAGAGAATGTAGCCCCCCCCCCTTTTTAAAGATAAAGGAAGCACTTGTAAGACTAAAAATTGCTCATAAAGCAGATGCCTTCCTTCAAGTGCCTGATAAAACAATAGACAAAGGCAACCAGCTAGTAAAAAAGAGAAAGCCCCTGATATGCAATCAGAGAAATCTGGGCTTTGTACTTACTACCTTTGTGATGGTGAGCAAATTGTTTAATTCCTCTAAACCTGTTTTCTTAAAGGTAACAATTATGCATTAAATACCCAACTCCTTTTTTTTTTTCCAGACAGTTAAGCAAATTAATGAATGTAAAATTTCTTGACAGAAGCCTAGCCATACAGATGCTCCATATAGTTCCTTTCTCTTCCTGACATGTTCCCTCTGGGGTGATGGGGAATCTAACTGTGTCCAGGGTAGCATTTTCACATACTGTTGCTAAGATTATCCCACCAATAAAATCAATCTTTTCAACCTGTTCTAGAGGCAGGTATCTAATAAATGCCCATTGCCTTTACTAAATGGATGTACATATGACACTGCTCAGTTTTGACCCTGATTTTAATCTCATCATGTTACTATCTTTCTCATTAGAAAGAACTGCCACTGCACTCCTTGTGGGCAGTGAAGCAGAGAAAAGCAATGGGGAAAACCTCTCCACAGAGAGGAAACATGCTTTCCATGGGATGTGAAGGACTGCATTAATTTGTGTCATTACAGAGTCCTAGCCCACAGGATAAACACTTAACATCTATATCTTGGAAGGATGCATAAAGAAAGTGGAGTGGCATAGACTTTTGAGTTTTTCTGCTACAGATTTAATACCTGGCTCTCCATTACTAACTAGGTGACCTTGGGAAAGTTCTTAGCTATTTTGAGACCCAGTGTCCACATTTGCCAAAACGGACATAATAATAACTATCTTAGAAGGGAGGGAGATAATAAAGAGATGCTGAAATAGAATATATGCATGACTTCTGAGCTGAAATCCAGCAAAAGTTGCCAAGAGTTTTAATCCCCCAGGGACACAGGGAACCAGTACCCAAAAAGACCCACAGGTAACAAACAGAACCAGCCTCACAGGATCATGACTTCTGCCCCAAGTGTGGGGACTAAAAACTTCTCTGGAGCTATGGCCTTCACCTTCAGGCTTCTGTATAAGTGAAGAGAAAGAAGCAGAGAACGCTGGTCAGGCAGGATGTGCAGCAAGCTGCTGCTGGTTAAGAACCTGGATTTGTGATACTCTAAAAGAAGAAAGCCTGCAAACATCAATTTAATACCTGATTTTGAGCTGGGGACAGTATCTAGATGAAGGCAACAATCAGAGCAACGGATATGAAAGGAAATTAGAAAGAAGAAGAAAAAAATCCTTTCACTCAAGGCTCACAGAGAAAATCAACAAGCACAACCACCAACAAAGTCAACAATTGGGAAGCTTTATTGGAATTCTGGTTAAGAACATGATCTCTGAGTATATTAGTTTTGCATCCCAGACATACTACTTACCTAAGTCCTTAAGAACATATTAGTTTACCTGCTTGTATCTGAGTTTTCTCATCTATGAAATAGACATAAAATAACATCTACTTGATAGAGTTGTGGCATTAAATCAGTTGATATGAGTAAAATACTGAAAACAGTGCTTTGTTCATACTAGATGCTATTACAAAACAGTGTATTATTATAATTTGGTTTTGAGGAAATCCACTCTGGTGTGCTATTTAGTGGTTTTACTTACGTAACAAGCCGAAACTTAAAATTAATCCATTTAAAATCCTCACAGAAAAAGGAAAGAACGAAATTGTAAAACAAAACCAGAAAATAAATTATTATGTATTATAAATACAAAAGAAGGAAGAAAATAAAGAAAAAACAGAAAGGGAAAACAGAAAACAAATAGCAAGAAGATAGATTTAAACCTAATAATAGCAATAAGCACATAAAACTTAAATGGTCTAAAAACTAAATAAAAGATATTGTCTAACTAGAATTTTAAAAAAGATCCAATTTTGTCATGCTTACAAGAGACTCATTATAAATATAAAAATGCAAATAGGTTACAAGTGAAAGGAAGGTGAATGATACACCAAATGTAGTGGATTGAATTGTACCACCCAAAAGATATGTCCATCTGGAACTTCAGAATGTGACATTATCTGGAATCCTTTGCAGATGTAATTAAGGTAAAGAAATTGAAATGAGATCATCCTGGATTAGAATGAGTCCTAAATGCAATGAAAAGTCCTTGTAAGAAAGAAGAGGAAGCAGACCAAGACACAAAGAAGGGAAGGCCATGTGAACAGAGTTAGAGATTAGAGTGCTGTGTCTACAAGCCAAGGAATGCAATCATGGCTAGTTGTTAGTAGCAACTAGAAGCTAGGAGAAATGCAAGTAATGGATTCTCCCTCAGAGCCTAGAGAAAACACTAACCTGGCTGACACCTTGATTTTGGACTTCTGACCTCTAGAACTGTCAAAAGAGTACATTTCTATTGTTTTAGGCCAGCCTGTTTGTGGTATTTTGTTACAGAATTTCTTGAAAACAATATACCACATTAATATAAATCAAGAAAAAGTTGGTGTGGCTATATATTATAAGACAAAGTGGATTTCAGAGCAAAGAATATAAGCAGGGATAAAGTCCATTTCATAAAAGTAAAGGGGTTAACTTATAAGGATGACCTAATAATCCTACACATTTATGCATCTAATAATACAGCTCCAAAATCCATGAAAGAAAAATTGATGCAAATGCAAGGAGAAATAGATAAATCCACAATAAAAGTCAGAGATTTCATTATAGCTCTCTCAGAAATTGACAAAGCAAGCAGACAGAAATCATAAGCATGTATAGAACTTGGAAAAAAGCAATGAACTTGACCTAAATGATATTTATAGAATAATTCACTCAAAAATGACATTTACAGACTACTTCAACAACCTCAGAACATCTACCAAGGTAAACCATATTCTGGGTTAAAAAGAATTCAAGTCAAAGTATTTCTCTGACTATAATGGAATTAAATCAGAAATCTTTATCAGAAAGATTTTTGGAAAATCTCCAGATAGGAGCTAAATAATACACATCAAAAAAACCAAACCAAAAAAAGAAAAAAAAAAACCCTATAGGTCAACAAATTCGCCTTAAGGAAAATTTAAAAGTAATTTGAACTCAATGAAAATGAAAATAGAACATACTAAGATGTATGGGATGCTCCTAAAGCAGGAACTGAGAAAATTTAGAGCACTAAGTGCCTATACTGGAAAAGAAGGAATCAATCAAGGACCTCTGGTTTCTCCTTAAGAAACCAGGAAAGAAAGGTCAAATGAAACTCAAAGTAAATAGAAGAAAGAAAACAGGGCTGCCTGGGTGGCTCAGTCGGTTAAGTGTCTGACTCTTGATTTTGGCTCATGGAATGATCTTGGGGTCATGAGATTGAGCCCCACCTTGGGCTCTGCGCTGAGCATGGAGCCTGCTTAAGATTTTCTCTCTCCCTTTCCTTCTGCCCCTCCACTTATTTGCACTCTTTCTCTAAAAAGAAAAAAAAAAAAAAACAAGAAAGATCCAAATGGAAATCATTTTGAGAAAAACAAGAGAGAAAATCAAGGAAAACAAAAGCTGTTTCTTTAAGACCAATAATTGATAACTTCTGGTCATACAGATGAAGGAAAAAAAAAGAAAAGCATGTTATCAATATCAGGAAGAAAAAGTGACATTATTACATATATTAAAAGGATAGAAAGGAAATATTATGAATAAGTTTATGCCAATAATTCCAACAAATTTAGGTGAAATGGATGAATTCCTAAAAGAACCTACCAGAGCTCCTTCAAGAAGAAATAAATAACCCAAGTAATTCTATATCTAATGAAAGAATTGTGTTTGTAGTTAATATAATTTTCATAAAGAAAACTTCAGGCTGAGATGGATTCCCTTTTCAATTGTAGCAGACATTTAAAAATAGATAATACCAATTCTCAACAAACTTGACCAGAAATTGAGGAAACCATCACTAACCTGATACCAAAACCTGACCAAAACCATTACAAGAATAGAAAACTATAGACAAATATCCTTCATGAACACATGTAAAAATTCTAACAAAAATTTAAATAGATTCAATATATAGAAGGGCTAATTCATCATGGCAAAGTAGGTTTTTTCTTGCAAATACAAGGTTGATTTAAAATTCAAAAATCAATCAAGGCAATTCACCATAAGCACAAACAAAATAAGAAAAAACTAGTGATAATTCCCAATAGAATCCACAGTGCTTTCAACAAAACCAAGTCCTCTCCTAAAAAACAAACAAGCAAAACAAACAAAAAACAAAAACCCCCCAAAACAGCAACTTAGGAATAGAAAGGAATTTCCTAGAAGAGATAAAAGGCATTCATACACAAATCTCCAGTTATTACATTTAATTGTGAAATACTGAATGCTTTCCCCCAAAGATTAACAAGAGAAGAATGTGTCCCCTCTCCCCCAACTACAACATTGACTGGCAGCCCTAACCAGTGAAATAAGGCAAGATGAACAAATCAAATGCATCCAGATTGGAAAGGAAGAATTAAACTGTCTTTATTTGTAGATGACATGACCATCTATGTAGAAAATCCAATGGATAGCAGGAAGGGAAAAATGAAGGGGGGGAAATTGGAGGAGGAGATGAACCATGAGAGACTATGGACTCTGAGAAACAAACTGAGGGTTCTAGAGGGAAGGGGGGGTGGGTGGATGGGTTAGCCCGGTGATGGGTATAAAAGGGGGCATGTACTGAATGGAGCACTGGGTGTTATATGCAAACAATGAATCATGGAACACTACATCAAAAACTAATGATGTAATGTATGGTGATTAACAAAATAAAATTAAAAAAGGAAATCCAATAGACTTATAAAAACATTACAAGAACTAGCAAATCAATTTAACAAGGCTGCAGGGTATGAGATCGGTATTAAAAACATCAATTGTATTTTTATACAGTTGCAATGAACAATCAGAAATTGAAATAAGTATTATATTTACATAGAATTATGAATATGAAATACTTAGGGATAAATCTGACAAAACACATGGAAGACCTGTGCACTGAAAAGTACAAAACAATCCTGAAAGAAATTAAAACCTAAACAAATGTAGATACATAGCACATTAATGGATTCGAATGTCTACTATTGTAAAGATATCCATTCTACCCAAATTGAACTATAAATAAAATACTATCTAAATCAAATACCCCACCAATATTTTTATAAAAATCTCCATGCTAGTTCTAAGATTTGTATAAAAATCGAGTGGACCTGATGGTTGAAACCATTTCAAAAAAAATAATAATATTGGAGGACTTAGGCCAACTTTCCTTCAAGATATATTTAAAAAGCCATAGTTATCAAGACACATATTGGAATAATGATAGTCATAAAACTCTATGGAACAGAATAGAGTCCACATATATATTGCCAACTGATTTTTCAACATGGCAGTCGATGTAATTCAGTGGGTAACAAATTTTATTTCCAGTGGAGCTGGAGCAATGGGATATCCACATTGTGAGCCAATAATCTCAACCTGTATCTCACAAAATAGGCAAAATTAATTTTAATTGGATTCTTCATCTAATCATAAAACTTCTAGAAGAAAACAATATTGTTTGTAGAATAAAATAGCTTGGGATAGGCAAACATTGCACAGAACCCAAAAGCATGAAACATAAAAAATTAAATTGATAAGCTGGACTTTATGAAAGTAATACATACTATATACCCTTTGTAGAATGCTGTCAAGAAAATGAAAATTTAAGTTGCAGGCTAGGAGAAAGTAGTAGAAACTCCTATATCTGACATAGGAAATTTACCTAGAATACAGAGAGAGTTCTCAGAAGTCAATGAGAGGACATCCCAATATATAAATAATATAAAAAATTTGAACAGACATTTCACAAATGGAATTATACCAGTAATGGTCAATAAGCAAACATATAAAATTGTTCAGCATCATTAGTAATTAAAAAACAAAAATCAAAATTGCATCAAGATAACATTTTTTAACTCATGAGAATGACTAAAAGTAGAAAGACTAGCAATTCCAAGAGTTGACAGAGACTTAGAACACCACAGCTGGTGAGAGTGTAAATGGTACAACCACCTTGGAAAACAATTTGGTAGTTCCTTAGAAAGCCAAATAACACATTTAGTATGTAACCCAGCCTTCCCTTGGGTCCGCATGGGCACTCTGGCTGGCTCCGGGCTGCCTGGGATCTCACCAGCAGGAGTGTGGGCGGGTGGGCCAGTCACCTTAGAGCCTCAGCCCCCAGAGGGCATATGTCTGCTTCATAAATTATGGTTGAATCTCACATACATTATACTGAGAAGCAGCGCCATTTTTTGATATCTGGGGTGTATGTAGCTAATCTGTTATCATAGAAATTAGATCAGTGGTTGTATATACTACAGAGTAGGGGAGCGTGATTACAAAACGGGATGACCAGACCTTCTGAGATGTAAATGGTCTATAATTAGATTAAGGAGATAATTATGTTAGTATATGCATTTACCAAAAATCACTGATCTTGCAATTAAAAGGTGCTATTATATGTAATGTATTCCTTATTAAAGTCAACTTTTGGATTAACTGGAAGGAAAGATGGCGGAGGAGTAGGGGACCTTATTTCAGCTGGTCCCCGGAATTGAGCTGGATATTTACCAGACCACTCTGAGCACCCACGAAACCAGCCTGAGATATAAGAAGATCTGGATCTCTACAAACAGAATATCACAGGTGGTTGTTTTTGAGGTACAAAGCAGGGAGCCTTGATTCCGCAGGCAGATATCAGAAGATAAACGGCAGAGGGGGGTGCCTGGCCGTGGGGATCCTACACCGCTGGAGAGCTACAGCCTCTGGGGACGGGGCATAGACTCGCAGACCCGGAGCGGCGGGGAAAGGACTTTAGGGCAGCGCCTGGGGCGGAAACCCAGAGTGGCGGGGTTGCGCCTGCGAACTGGGGGCAGCTGGCAGTTTTAGAAGCACAAAGGGCAGAGGCGTGCTCTGACCTGGAGGCAGGACTGGAGGCGCTGTGGAGGGGCACACAACCCAGGACGCTGCAGTTTATAGTGGCAAGGACAGAAACGGAGACGGTGTGGCCTGGAGAGCTCACTGAAGAACAGACTGCAGTCTCTCTGCTCTGAGGCAGAGGGTTGGAAATGACTCTTCTGCTCTGACTTGCAGAAGAGATGTGGAAAGCCGCCAGAGAACAAAAGCCCCCAAAACTGATTTCCGCTGAGCCCATCCCCTGCCACAGGAGGGGCAGGGCAACTCTGCCCATACAGGGTTGCCTGAGTCACAGTGTGGCAGGCCCCTCCCCCAGAAGACAGGCTGGGAAAACAAGAGGCCAGCAACCCTAAGGTCCCTAGAAAACAGGTGCATCTTGCTTGGGTTCTGGTCAATAATTTGGACTCTATACATTCCTTCAAACACCCATCAACAGAATGACTAGGAGGAGGAGCCCCCGAAATAGAAAAGACTCAGAGATTATGACTTTTATGCTTCAGATTTACAAATGGATGCAGATATAACCAAGATGTCAGAGATGGAATTCAGGCTAGCAATTGTGAAGACAATGGCTAGAATGGAGAAATCAATTAATGGCAACATGGACTCTCTGAGGGCAGAAATGAAAGCTGGATTGTCAGAGCTTAAAAATGCTATCAATGAGATCCAATCCAATCTAGATAATCTAACAGCTAGGGTAACAGAAGAATGAATAAGCGACCTGGAAGACAATATAATAGATAAAAAGGGAAAAGAGGAGGCCAGGGAAAAACAACTCAGAATCCATGAAAATAGAATCAGAGAAATAAGTGACACCATGAAGCGTTCCAATGTCAGAATAATTGGAACCCCGGAGGGAGTGGAGAGAGAGAGAGAGAGAGAGAGAGGACTAGAAGATGTATTTGAGCAAATTGTAGCTGAGAACTTCCTTAATCTGGGGAATGAAACAAACATTTGCGTCCTAGAGGCAGAGAGGACCCCTCCCAAGATCAAGGAAAACAGACCAACACCCCAGCATGTAAGAGTAAAACTTACAAATCTTAGAACCAAGGAAACCATCTTAAGGGCAGTTAGGGGGAAGAGATTCCTTACATACAGAGGGAGGAACATCAGAATGACGTCAGACCTATCCACAGAGACCTGGCAAGCCAGAAAGGCCTGGCAAGACATATTCAGGTACTAAATGAGAAGAACATGCAGCGAAGAATACTTTATCCGGCAAGGCTGTCATTTAGAATGGATGGAGAGATGCAGAGCTTCCACGACCAGCAGAAACTGAAATAATATGCGACTACTAAGCCGGCCCTGCAAGAAATATTAAGGGGGGGTTCTATAAAAGGAGAAAGACCCCCAGAGTGATATACAACAGAAATTTACAGGGACAATCTATAAAAACGTCTTCACAGGCAACATGATGACAATTAATTCATATCTTTCAATAATCACTCTCAACGTGAATGGCCTAAATGCTCCCATAAAACGGCACAGGATTGCAGATTGGATAAAAAGACAGGACCCATCCTGTCTTAGAACAACAAGTTCTAAGCTGGGGGCATCATGTTGCCCGATTTCAAGCTATATTACAAAGCTGTGATCACCAAGACAGCAAACAAGTCTCTTGTCTACAAGAGACTCATTTTGAACCTAAGGATACAACCAGACTGAAAGTGAAGGGATGGAGATTCATCTTCCATGACAGTGGACCTCAAAAGAAAGCTGGGGTAGCAATTCTTACATCAGACAAATTAGATTTTAAATTAAGTCTGTAATTAGAGACACAGAAGGACACTATATCATTCTTAAAGGGTCTATCCGACAAGAAGATCTAACAATTGTAAATATCTATGCCCCCAACATGGGAGCAGCCATCTACATAAGCCAACTGTCAACCAAAATAAAAAGTCATATTGATAACAATACGTTAATTGTAGGAGAACTCAATACTCTCACTCTCAGCAATGGACAGATCATCTAAGCAGAAAATCAACAAGGAAACAAGAGCTTTGAATGATACATTGGACCAGATGGACCTCATAGATATTTACAGAACATTCCACCCTAAAACAAGAGAATACTCATTCTTCTCAAGTGCACATGGAACTTTCTCCAGAATAGACCACATACTGGGTCACAAATCAGGTCTCAACTGATACGAAAAGATTGAGATTATTCCCTGCATATTCTCAGACCACAATGCTTTAAAACTGGAACTCAATCACAAGAAAAAATTTGGCAGAAATTCAAACACTTGGAAGCTAAAGACCACTCTGCTCAAGAATGTTTGGGTCAACCAGGATATCAAAGAAGAACTTAAACAATTCATGGAAATCAATGAGAACGAAAACACATCGGTCCAAAACCTATGGGATACTGCAAAGGTGGTCCTAAGGGGGAAATACATAGCTATCCAAGCCTCACTCAAAAAAATAGAAAAATCCCGAATTCACCAACTAACTCTACACCTTCAAGAACTAGAGAAAAAGCAACAAACGATGCCTAAGCCACGCATTAGAAGAGAAATAATTAAAATTAAAGCAGAGATCAATGAATTAGAAACCAGAAACACAGTAGATCAGGTCTATGAAACTAAAAGTTGGTTCTTTGAAAGAATTAATAAGATCGATAAACCACTGGCCAGACTTCTTCAAAAGAAAAGAGAAAGGACCCAAATTAATAAAATTATGAATGAAAGGGGAGAGATCACGACTAACACCAAGGAAATAGAAACAATTATTAGAAATTATTATCAACAACTATATGCCAATAAACTGAGCAATCTGGATGAAATGGAGGCCTTCCTGGAAACCTATAAGCTGCCAAGACCGAAATAGGAAGAAATTGACAACCTGAATAGGACAATAACCAGTAACAAGATTGAAGCAGTGATCAAAAACCTCCCAAAAAACAAGAGTCCAAGGCCTGGTGAATTCCCCGGGGATTTCTACCAAATGTTCAAAGAAGAAATAATACCTATTCTACTGAAGCTGTTTCAAAAATAGAAACAGAAGGAAAACTTCCAAACACATTCTATGAGGCCAGCATTACCTTAATCCCCAAACCAGGCAAAGACCCCATCAAAAAGGAGAATTTCAGACTGATATCCCTGATGAATATGGATTCCAAAATCCTCAACAAAATCCTAGCTAATAGGATCCAACAATACATTAAAAGGATCATCTACCATGACCAAGTGGGATTTATCCCCAGGATGCAAGGGTGGTTCAACATTCGCAAACCAATCAATGCGATAGAACACATTAACAAGAGGAGGGAAAAGAACCATATGGTCCTCTCAATTGACGCAGAAAAAACATTTGACAAAATACAACATCCTTTCCTGACTAAAACTCTTCAGAGTATAGGGATAGAGGGAACATTCCTCAAGTCCATAAAATCCATCTATGAAAAACCCACAGCGAATATCATCCTCAATGGGGAAAAGCTGAGAGCCTTTCCCTTAAGACCAGGAACACGTCAAGGATGCCCACTCTCACCACTACTGTTCAACATAGTACTCGAAGTCCTAGCAACTGCAATCAGACAACAAAAAGAAATAAAAGGTATTCAAATTGGCAAAGAAGAAGTCAAACTCTCTCTTTTCCCAGACGACATGATATTTTATGTGGAAAACCCAAAAGACTCCACCCCCAAATTACTAGAGCTCATACAGCAATTCAGTAATGTGGCAGGATACAGAATCAATGCACAGAAATCAGTTGCTTTCTTATACACTAACAACACAACTGTAGAAAGAGAAATTAGAGAAACGATTCCATTTACAATAGCACCAAAAACCATAAGATACCCCGGAATAAACCTAACCAAAGAGGTAAAGGATCTATACTCTAGGAATTACAAAACACTCATGAAAGAAATTGAAGAAGACAGAAAAAGGTGGAAAAATATTCCATGCTCATGGATCAGAAGAATAAACATTGTTAAAATGTCTATGCTACCCAGAGTAATCTATAGCTTCAATGCCATCCCGATCAAAATTCCAATGATATTTTTCAAAGTGCTGGAACAAACAATCCTAAAATTTGTATGGAATCAGAAAAGACCCTGAATGGCTAAGGAAATGTTGAAAAAGAAAAACAAAGCTGGGGGCATCATGTTGCCCGATTTCAAGCTATATTACAAAGCTGTGATCACCAAGACAGCATGGTACTGGCACAAAAACAGACATATAGACCAATGGAACAGAATAGAGAACCCAGATATGGACACTCAACCCAAATAATCTTTGACAAAGCAGGAAAAAACATGCAATGGAAAAAAGACAGTCTCCTTAATAAATGGTGCTGGGAAAATTGGACAGCCACATGCAGAAGAATGAAACTTGACCATTCTCTAACACCATACACAAAGATAAACTCAAAGTGGATGAAAGACCTCAGTGTGAGACAGGAATCATAGGCAGTAACCTCTTCAGCATCGCCCACAGCAAATTCTTTCAAGATAAATCTCCAAAGCCTAGTGAAACAAAAGCAAAAATGAACTTTTGGGACTTCATCAAGTTAAAAAGCTTCTGCACAGCAAAGCAAACAGCCAACAAAACAAAGAGGCAACCCACAGAATGGGAGAAGATATTTGCAAATGACACTATAGATAAAGGGCTGGTATCCAAGATCTATAAAGAACTTCTAAAACTCAACACCCAAAAAACAAATAATCAAGTCAAAAAGTGGGCAGAAGACATGAACAGACACTTCTACAAAGAAGACATACAAATGGCTAACAGACACATGAAAAAATGTTCATCATCATCAGCCATCAGGGAAATTCAAATCAAAACCACATTGAGATACCATCTTACACACCAGTTAGAATGGCAAAAATGGGCAGGGAAAGAAACAACAAATGGGAGGTTGTGGAGAAAGGGGAACCCTCCTACACTGTTGGTGGGAATGCAGGTTGGTGCAGCCACTTTGGAAAACAGTGTGGAGGTTCCTCAAAAAGTTAAAAATAGAGCTACCCTATGACCCAGCACTTACACTCCTAGGTATTTACCCCAAAGACACAGATGTAGTGAAAAGAAGGGCCATATGCACCCCAATGTTCATAGCAGCAATGTCCGCAAGAGCCAAACTGTGGAAAGAGCCGAGATGCCCTTCAACAGGTGAATGGATAAAGAAGACGTGGTCCATATACACAAGGGAATATCACTCAGCCGTCAGAAAGGATGAATACCCAACTTTTACATCAACATGGACGGGACTGGAGCAGATGATGCTAAGTGAAATAAGTCAAGCAGAGAAAGTCAATTATCATATGGTTTCACTTATTTGTGGAACAAGGAATAGCATGGAGGACATTAGGAGAAGGAAGGGAAAAACGAGGGGGGGGAATCGGAGGGGGAGACGAACCATGACAGAGGATGGACTCTGAGAAACAAACAGGGTTCTAGAGGGGAGGGGGGGTCGGGGGATGGGTTAGCCCGGTGATGGGTATTAAGGAGGGCACGTACTGCATGGAGCACTGGGTGTTAAACGAAAACGATGGATCGTGGATCACCACATCAAAAACTAATGATGTATGGTGACTAACATAACATAATAAAATTTAAAAAATAATAATAAAGTCAATTTTTCAAATACACTAGAAAAAAAAGCATAGTAAACTCAGAATTTAAAGTAAAGTTTGCTTGGGGTGCCTGGGTGGCTCAGTCGTTAAGCGTCTGCCTTCGGCTCAGGTCATGATCCCAGGGTCCTGGGACCGAGCCCCGCATCGGGCTCCCTGCTCGGCGGGAAGCCTGCTTCTCCCTCTCCCACTCCCCCTGCTTGTGTTCCCTCTCTCGCTGTGTCTCTCACTGTTGGATAAATAAAATCTTTAAAAAATAAAAAATAATAAAAAAATAAAATAAAGTTTGCCTTGTGGCCAAGGACGACATAGTGGGAGGAGGCATATGGTAAGATGTACATTATTTTCAGGATCCTATTGTTACTGAGATAGTTGATTCAGAAGAACTTATACATTACAAAAAAACAATAAACATACAAACAAAACATTTGGACCAATGTTTAAAAGTGTGATGAACAAAGGATTATAACAATACCATTCTGTTCAATTAAAGTCCAGTAAAAATAAAAAGATAAAATGTTAGATACCTATCTAATATCATTCATGAAAATAAAAACAAATTACAACAAAAATATTTTTTAAAATTATTAATCTATTAGAAGGAATTATAATAATCATTTTAGGAACTTTTTGGTGGAAAGACCTTGTTAAATAATATGCACAATACATATTTACAAAGAACAAATTTATTTGATCACACTATATTTTAAGACATCTGTAAGATAGAAAACCGTTAACAGAGTTAAAACACAGGCACCAAACAGCAGAAAATTATTTGCAATAATGTATTAGACAAATCAATAAGAAAAAAATGAAAAACCCAATAAAAATGGGAAAAAATAAGAAGAGATAATTTATAAAGGTGGACAATACCTTAATATGTATGATACACAAACATAATTTTCTAGAAGGCAGCAAATATAAGTTGAAATAAAAAGGAGTTCTTTTTCAACTTTCAGATAAAAAAATTAAAGATAATAAAATCATTATTGACAGGAAGTGAGGAAAAAAAATTGTTACATATTTCTAGTAGGTATGTAAATTGGTACAGCCACATTAGAGAATTATATTCATACCCTGTAAATAATCAACTCCATTTTTTGAAACCTACCCCAGAGAAACATGTATACAATAAGGTATATTAAAAATTATTTGTAGTAGCCAAAAAATGAAAATGATTTCAAAATCCATCAATGAGAGATTTTTTTTAAATAAAATATGATCTATCCTTTCCATGGATACTATGTAACAGTTTTTCAAAAAGGTGGTAAGGAGATAAATCTGTATGTGCTAATCTGAAAACTTCTAATATAGAGGCAAGTTGTAGTAATACATAACACAATTCATTAAAATACTGCATGCATGTATCTGCATACACACACACATATACATAGTTCAATATGTAAGAGAACTTTTTCTTTAAATTTCTCAATTCTGTTTTTCTTCCCATTCCCACAGAGACTTCATAAATCCTCAATGTGGTATCTAGTCTACAACTTCCTCCATGTGTGTATAATGATGTAGGATATATGAACATAGGCTTTTAAAATTTTTAATTAAAACTGGATCATGTTATATAAATTTATACAAGAAAATTTTGTTATTTAAAATATACTAAAGGAATTCTTCAATATGTTATTGATGTATACCATATATTCAGATGTGTGTACGAATCTTAACCTGTATTTGCCTTTTTTTTTTTTAACAAATGCCGTTACCTGACTAAATGAAGATATGTAATATTGCTAGTTCAATGGCTTCCTCAAAACCATTTTAAAAGCTGGTGAAAATCAGAGTCAAGAATCAAACTTAAGATTTCAAATATCAACTTTATGTTCCTCCATGTTATTTGGTAGCTTAATAAAAAGACAACTGATAATAACTTGCGATCCAGAGGACTAAGAATTTTTGCAAGCAAGTACTCCTTTATCAAAACAATTTCCTCAGTTTGAACATAGTAAAAATAGATGTTTATTGATACTTCTATTCCATATGATTATTTCAATAGTTTTGCTCCCTTCATTACGATAAAACTTTATAAAGTGGGATTTAATAGAAGGAAATGCTACTTTATGTCCTTTCCCCTTTGCAATGTGTATTTATCGGTTTGCAGATTTAAAATTTCATGGTCTATTTAATTCAGTTTGCTTTGTTTGTGATTCCACAGTGCTCAGTAACATCACTGTACATTCTAGGCACATCCACATGACCTAGTTAATGAATGCCCTGGATGCTCTGAGCAGATTATGCTGATGATATGCTGTGCTCAGGCCAGAGCACAGGATGAGGCCTAAGAAGGGTTCATTTTCTCTCTTGGCTACTGATTTGCTATGTAAACTTCAATATTATATTGAGTCTCCTAAGCCTAAACTCCTCCCAGGCACAAGGCTAATAATAACAGAGTATTTGACAGTGAAGTACTTTGGCAGCCTTGTTAGAAAAGCAATGGGAGTACACATATTTATTATTTATAAGGGCTAAGAAATATTTAATGGTAACAGTTTTGTTATTCTACAAAAATTATTTCCATAGAAATGGATCAACCAATACTGAACTTAATATAAAAAACTCACTGAAAAAGATTAGAAATAGTATCACCTTGGTGATTATCTTCAGCATTAATTTTAGTCTTTATTCATACACCATGTTCATTTCATGTCACCAGTGATTTATCTACCATCTATTGAGATAAATGTTCATGTCTAACTAATAGTGAACACGAAGTAAAAAACAAAAACAAAACACCACCACCATCAAAATATCAAGTGCATTAAACTATTTTAACAAATGCAACAAATGCAATCAATGAATGCCTATCTATTGTTAATGTTGATTAGATTAACTACTGGAAAACTGATTTATTACCAGCATTCAACTGACTATCTTGTATATCTGGCCATATTCAAAGTTCTGTCTTCCTGTCTCAACAGATGGTCATATCCAAAACACCAACTATTCCACGAATGCACTCCTCTCTTAGTTGTCTCAGCTTATAATGACAAGGTCACACTAAACAATGTTGGCATTATTCAATAAAAATTTAAGCAGACACTTTAGTTAATTTGTACCTTTCTCTAAGGAATTGGAGGTCACTGGGAAATCTACAGCACATATCATGGAGATTTTCATCACTGTGGCCTGGGTTGAAATGTAAAATCTCCTCTATTTCTTCACACATATAGAATGGTAGATAATATAAATTTCATTTTATAAAATGCATTAGGATTAAAATTAAGTGCCAGAATTAAAAGGTAACTTATAAATAAGGGTGAGAGAAGTTCAAGTTTTCTGGCTAGGGATTAACCAAACCAGGGATACAGAGGTTGGGTTAGTGGTTTTGATGACCATATGGACTAGATGAACATTGGGCTACAGGTGTTATGCCCAAAAGACGGTCTGGAACTTCAACACAGAAGTCTAGGAATAGTCGTCCCGTCCATGAATAGTGGCTTGGAAACCTTAACTCTCAAGTCCAAGGATATGGCACAAAGGTATGCTGCTTATCTGGGGCTCTGGTAATAACAGAAATGGCAGTTTATTCAGAATACAATTTTTGAACCATATGTCTTGCTTAAAATGTGCGAAATGTTGAAACCTAAATCAAAGAAATTAACTTTTAAAAATAAACTAGAAACAAGAAATTAAAGAGTATTATTAGTACAATCTCACATGAAACCATGTCACGGGAGTACTGTCAAATCCATGGCTCACAAAAAGCCCCTGAAGAAGACATTTATCCATGTAGATGAGCCCCGAGACAAAATTACAAAGTATGCAGTGAAATCCATTGCCGTGAAATATACACAGCTGATAAAAAAGTCAAACTCATGAAACTACAGGATAATAGAGCCAATGGAATGTGGGATAAGAATTTCAAAATGATAAGAAAATGATAAAAGTAATGAGGCAAAAAATAGCATATTATGAAGTAAATAAACTGGAAGCCTAGAAATGCAAAATGTGAAAGGTGAAATTAAAAAAATACTCGTGATTCTTTAAACAATATAGTTGATACAATTGAAGAATTACTTAATTGAAAAATAGTTCTGAGTACCTCACTCGGAAAGCAGCAGAGAGAAAATTTTTTTTTTAAATCTGAAATAGTAATTATGAGGCATGGAGAACAGACAGAATTGCCAAGTTACATTTAATGCTGTTTCAGAAGAAAAGGCAATATTCAAATAATTAACTATGGACAAATGTGAAGAAAGATGGAATCTTTGGAGGAAGATGACATGACATAAATAAATAAATGAAATAAACCCAAAGCCACATGAAATGATTCTCTGACTTAAAAACAACAACAACAACAAAAACACACTAGAAAATCTTTTTTAAAACTCCAGAGTTAAGGAAACAAAATGACTATCCAAAGAATGGTATATTTCTCATGCAAAATACTAAATGACATAAAATGATGTTGTGATGCTCAATAAATTATAATTATATATCCAAATATATTATTATTGATAAGTCAATGTGATGGGAATGCAAAGACTTTTTCAAGAAAACAAAAATGAAAGCTTTTATTGCTGACAGACCATTACAGAGGAACTCCTCAGAACGGGACCACAGCAAGAAAGAAAGGGAGTGCCAAGAAAAAGGTTTCAGGGGGAGTCAATAAAAGTCTACAAGTGTGTGTGTGTATATATATATATATATGTTTTTTCCACTTAAAATGCCAACAATTCATCTATTTTTGGTGGGATTTAAAGGTATTCTTTTATATGTTTATTCTCTGTATTTTATAACTTTTACTCTCAACATATGTTACTTTGTAGTAAGAAAAGAGTACAAATTTTCTTAAAAGAGTTTATCACAGGTAATCCTCAGCCTCTGCTACAGGCCCATCACCTAGGAAATTCTATGGTTTTCTGAGAAGAGTTGACTTAGTACCACTGGAGTTGCTTGGGTGTTAGAATCAAAATTGACAGGGGGATGAATTTCAAAATAATCTATCATGAAAGTAAAAGAGCACTAATGATCAGAGAAGTTATTCCATGTCAAAGGCTAGGGATAGCTCTACAGTAAAAGATAAAAATACTGAGATCAAGTATACCACTGAGAGACTTCAAAGGAGATTGAAAAAATACGTAAGAAAATATCCTGCTTATGTCTTGGGATGTTGCCATGCTAAAGGATCATAACAGAAGTAGTATATGATGTGATTATTGGGATAACTAAGGAGCCCCTGGATCACAACCCATCATGAAGTCAACCAGGCCTTTTCACACCAGAACAAGAGCGCTAAGTCCTGTTTCCTTCTATAGTTTTGGTGGGGGTACAAATCCAGGTAGACAAATTTAGACTGCCTTACATCATGTTTTCCTGTTATCAGTCAAAAAACAGTGCAAGGAAGCACTGTAAAGAAGCACCTTCTGGACACCTGTTCCATCTAACTTTCATGACTATCAAGCCTTGAGAACTTATTTCCTTGGCTTTAGAGCCCTAGCCATCCCCGGGAGTGGTCTTTGCTAAGCATGGAAGAGCAGAATGGACATTCATGCCCTATTCTCTTCAGCTTTTGGTGGAAAATAATAGAAAACCATAGGGCATCTTAAACAAAAACAAAGGGATGTATTGTAAGGATTGTTGTGAAAAACAGGGCAAATTCATAGAGAACACACCAAGCTTGATGCAGCCGTATCCAACAGGGAAAGCTCTTGGACACAGAGCGCATCCTTTGAGCTGCTTTCCTGTTGCCCAGGACATTCTAGTTCAGGGCAGAGATCTAGAGCAAATTCAATGGACAGACTTCAAGGAAGGGACTTCAGTCCTTTGTCTTTCTTTATCCTGCCAGCTCAGTACTCACGTTAGGGTGAACACAGGTCTCTTCCCTAATGTGACCACAGACTGAGTGGGTCCAAGCCTTTTGGTTGCAGCCATGTAATAAGGGCAGTCTAGCCACTGGGGTTTTCACAGCGGTAAATATTAGAAAGCACCAGCCCCTCTTCTAGTGTGATCAAGGGCTGAGTCCGAGCCTTGCTCCTGACTACAGTTAACTGCTGTCAGCCCTAGACCATAATAGGTTTCCGTGGATTTCTGTAGGAGGCCAACTCCTTTTTCTGAATCCAGCTTGCAAAGAATCAAATTAACCCTCACCGCTCAAAGATATAATATATATTTCAAAGACTATGATTAGAGAGAATAGCCAGGCACAGCAGCAGTTTCGAGTCAAGACTGAGAAGCTGCCATAAACCAAGGCAGCCCTCTCCTCCCTCCTTCTCCATCCCTCTTATCTCTCCTCTGCTTCCCTATGTATATTCATCTCTTCTCACTTCGAAGACTAGCTTTCTTTCTTTCTCCCTACACAGAGCAGGATGACGACACCACCTGCACCTGGATTGACCTCAGTAAATATCCACTGAATGACTATCGAATAACCTATCGACAGCTAGCCCTGTCTGTTCCATAATCAGGTATGTGTCATTTCACCACTAGTCCCAAGGATACCAAAGAGGTACTGGCCTTCTTGAAATTTATTCAAGATTCTTTGAGTTAAGGAGACCCTAATGCATTATTTCACTTCATTGATGTTAATATTTCTCATGCTGAGGCACCATGATAAAATAAAATAAAGCCCAGTGATGATAAATAGCTTATGAAAACTACAGGGGAACTAAAAATATTCTTAAGGTATAAAAGCTATTTATTGATAACTGGTGATATTGTATGTTAAACAACTTATAAATTCACTTCTGCACTCATAAATAACTTCTGAAACATGTAATTAAAAACTCAATCAATACATCCTCAATTAATAAAACTGTGAACAGTGAGAAGCTCATAATTTATAATGATAATGTGGTTCTAACATGTTTCACCTTGAAAATGATTCACAATGTGTAGAAAATTTCTTTCCCAATAGGCATGTCCATATTCAGTTTAACCACAATTCTTTTGCTCTTAAGATGCTGCTGGTACAAGATAAAAATGTTACAGAATTATTTCTCATTCAACAGTTTCATTCAAATTGTTACTGAGTGACCTATTAGGCACTGAACACTGAAGATTACAAATACCATGCTTTAATTCTTTGATTTCATACTTTTTTTTCTTTTTTGGTTCAGTAAAATCTTTTTCTCCTATAATACTGAGATCCAGGTGACTATTACAATATATTTTTAATTGAGTGTTTACTGTTTAATTTCTTTTACTGTTTAATTTAATTTCTTTTTACTGTTTAATTACATAAGTTTTGACAATCACATATGGTCCCGTAAGAACTACCATCATGCCAAGGCACTAAACATTTCCATTAGTCAAAAATTCCTTCATGACCCTACCCTAACCCTTGGAAACTACTTATAAGTTTTTATTTCTATAAATATATCTATTCCATAAGGTAATATAAATGGAATCACACAGTATGTAACTTTTTGAGTCAGTTTATTTGCCTCAGTATAAATCTTTGGAGATTCATCCACATTGTTGTACATATTAGTAACTCATTCCTTCTGCTGAGAGTATTCTACTCTATACTAGTATTCTATTCTATACTAGTTAATGTTTTCAGTTTTGGAGAATTATGATATTCTATGAACATTTGTGTATAAGTGTTTATATCAACATATGGTTTCATTTCACTTGAGCAAATACCCCAAAGTGGGATGGCTGGGTCTTATGCAAGTGGGTATTTAACTTTATAAGAAATTGCACTGGGGCGCCTGGATGGCTCCATCAGTTGAGCATCTGACTCCTGATTTTGGCTCAGGTCATGATCTCAGAGTCTTGAGCTCAAGTCCACATCTGGTTCCAGGGTCAGCAGGGAGTCTGCTTGAGATTCTCCCACTCCCTCTGCCCCTCCCCCTGCTCATGCTGTCTCTCTCTCTCTCTCAAATAAATTTTTAAAAAAATCTTTAAAAAAGAATAAAAATTAGAAAAAAAGCTGCACTGATTTTCAAAGTTGCTGTACCATTTTGCATTCCCAAACCAATGTATGAGACTTCAAGTTGCTCCATAAATTCACCAGTTTATTTTTGTTTAAAGATTTATTTAATAAAGAGAGAGCATGAGTGCAGGGAGGAGCAGAGGGAGAGGGAGACAGTCTGATGCCCCGCTGAGCAGGGAGCCCAACACAGGGCTTGATCCTAGGACCCTGAGATCATGACCTGACCTGAAATCAAGAATTGGTTGCTTAATTGACTGAGCCACCCAGGTGCCCTAGTTGTTTTTTAAGCCACTTCAAGGTTATCTAAATTCTAAGAAATACTGTTAATGATTTTAATTTCCATTTAATATCTAATGACAGTGAGATTCTTTTCATATGGTTGTCATCTCGGTATCTTTTTTCTGAAGTGTCCATTCAAATCTGTTTTTCCTATTTTGTATGGGTTTATTTGATTTCTAGGTATTGAGCTGTTATGTATTTTTGATATAAGACTATTACCAGACATGTGTTTTGCAAATATTTTCTCCCAGTCTGTTATTTGTCTTTATATTCTCTCAACTGTGTTTTGAGAAGCAAAAGTCTTGAATTCTGAAAACATCCAAATTTTATCGATTTTTATGGATTGGGCATTTTGTGTTTTACCTAAGACATCTTTGTCTAATCCAAAGTGACCAAGTCTTCCTTGTGTTTTCCTTAACAAGTTTTAAAGCTGTAGGTTTTGCATTTAGATGGGTGATCCGTTCTGAAATAATTTTTGTATATGATGTGATGTGTGTATCATGTGAGTACATCATTAGGGCTGATTTTTTAATATACATATTCCAGCATCAGTTAGTGCAAAGAATATTCTTTCTGAGCTGATTTGCATTTCCACCTTTATGAAAATTGATTAGCCATATACATGTGGATCTATTTCTAGTTTCTGTTATTTTTCCTTCATGTATGTGTCTTTCCTTTTGCCAACACTGTCCTGATTACCATAGCTCGATCTCAAGACTTGAAATCAATAGTATGAATTCCTCAACTTTGTTCTTCCAAGAAACTTATTTAGCTCTTCTAGATTCTTTCCTTTGAAATATGAGTTTTAGAATGAGCTTCTTCATTTCCATTACAAATCCTATGAGATTTGATTGGGATTGCATTAAATCTATAGATCAGTCTAATATCTTAACAATATTCAGTCTTCCAGTCTATGAACACTATATATCGCTCCAGTTATTTAGGTCTTAGACTTTTTTCTTCTATGTTTTGTAGCTGTTAACATACAGGTCTTGCACATACAAATACTTATGTTTAGATTTCCATTTCTGTGAAGGTAGACAGATGTACTTTTCCCTGTTTGTCTCCGTTAAGCACAACTCAACACCTTGGACAATATATAAAAAAGAAACATATGAAGTCTCTCTGAAAGGCAGGGAGAAGGATGAAGAGAAGCGAGGGAGCTTGGGACCAAGGAACACAATGGTGCCGAGTTCCTTAGGTTTTCTTTTTGATTTACATATCCCAGATACCGAAGAAGCCAGCAAATGAGAAATACCAATGGGCACAGACCAGAGGAAAAACAAAAAGCCCAAAGGAAGATGGCTCTTTCTTAAGGACCAGGAGAGAGACAACATAGCAAGACAGCAACTACTGCACTCCAGCCAAACATCATGGGGATGGGAAATGGGGACCCACTCTCAGTCACAGCAACAAAAGTAGTGTGACAAAGGAAAGAGAAGACACAAATTATCAAAATCAGGAATCAGAAGACATCAATACAGACCTCACAGACACCTGGATGCTATTAAGGGAATACTACAAACAACCCTACACACATAAATGTGACAACTCATATAAAATGGACACACTTTTTGAAAAGGGCACAATACAAAACATGAAAAATTTATTTTAATAGCCCTATATAATTAATCAGGAAATTGAGGTCATAATTTTAAAACTCCTAACAAAATCTCTAGGCTGAGATGGTTTCACTGGAGAATTCTACTAAATGTTTAAAAAATAATGTACAGTAATTCTCTACCATCTCTTCAAGAAAGTGCAAGAAACACTTCCTATTTTATGAAACTAGAATTCCCCTGATACCAAAACTAGACCAGCACAGCTCAAAAATGGAAAACTATAGACTGCTATGCTCACAAATAGAGATGCAAATATTCTTTTTTCTTTTTTAAAGATTTTATTTATTTATTTGACAGAGAGAGACACAGTGAGAGAGGGAACACAAGCAGAGGGAGCAGGAGAGGGAGAAACAGTCTTCCCGCAGAGCAGGGAGCCCGATGCGGGGCTCGATCCCAGCACCCTGGGATCATGACCTGAGCCGAAGGCAGACGCTTAATGACTGAGCCACCCAGGCACCCCCAGATGCAAATATTCTTAACAAATAAATTTCTGCAATATACAAAAAGAACTACAGGCAATATCCAAGTTGGATTTATTCCAGCGATGCGAGGCTTTTCAGTATTTGAAAATAAATCACATCATTCCACCATAATAATAGGCTACAGAAGAAAAATCACATGGTCATCTCAACTGATGCAAACACACACCCGCACAAAGGATTAGAAAAAAGTTCAAAATATAAAGTCTCTCAGGGTACTAGGCATATAGAAGAATTTCAATTTGGTTAAAAACAACACCAACTTATAGCTAATATCATACTTAAAGGTGAAAAATTGAAAGCTTTCCTGCTAAGATTTCCCTTCCAAAGACTTTCAACTTAGTACTGGAAGCTCCAGCCAGCACAATGAGGTAGGAAAAGCAAATAAACAGCATACAGATTGGAATGGAAGAAAACAGGACATGGTTGTCTACGTAGACATCAAAAATAACGCTCGCGAAAAAGATTTTAAATTTTACTGGAAGGGTTTACTAACTTAACATTAAGTGAAATGAGAAGAACATTTTCTTATGTGTGTATGCATATCACATGTGTTAATTTTACCTCTGTTAAAAAATATATTAAAACACTAAAAAAATGTATATGACAGAATATATATCATGTTTGCCTTGTGGAGGGATCATTGGTAAATATTTTTCCTCTTCTTGACATTTACTGGTACTAATTTTTTTTTTTTTTACAACTAGAAAAAAAGTTTTAAAGTGCATGAGTATGCCAGTCACCATTTTCTATTTTTAGTTCCTAACTTTGTTTTCTTTGATATCCTCATCAGATCGTAAGTATCTTTATCACAGTTGTGCTAAGCAGTAGAAGGATAAGACCAATGTAGAAACAGTAACTAGTCACCTAGAAGCATTTATTACAACAAACATATTACGGATATCAGTCATTTTAATATGTCCTAGGAAATAAAAATAAATGAGATATGGAAACTGCTCTTGAGGAGTTCACTGTACATTAGGGAAATAAATACTCTGTTACAAGCCAGACACTAATTTAGTTTTGGAGTAATAAAGTTTTAAGCAAAGTGCTAAGCAAAGTTGAGGAGAGAGACATACATTCTAAATGCAAAGATTGGAGATTTCAAAAAGGAGAAACTGAGGAAACTGTACTTTTATACATAACCAGTATTTGGTAGATCATCTGATGATTATGGTGAGCAATGGGGACCGTATCTAACATTAAGCACTGATCATGACATAGACACTATTTGCTTTAAGCATACATTATCTCATTTAATTTTCACAATGGCTTTATGGAGTAGAGATTATTATTATTTAGGTTTTACATAGGAGGAAGCTAAAATTTAGAAACACTAAGCAATCTGTCCTAGGTCATATACCTTGTACACAGTTGTGCAAGGATTCAGATCAAATCTAAAAGATTCTAGAGGTGATATCTTCACCCTTATACAACTGGCAACGGTGCAAACATACAGACGGATACTCACAAAAATCACTACAGAGGTATCAATCGATTAGATCCAGGCATTAACCATAAATAAAGTAGAACCCCATATAACAACCCATGAAGACCCAGATATGGTCACTTTACCTGCTAAATCTTGTCTCCCTGTACCCAAACAGCTGAAATACAGGAAATTTGAGGTATAGCACACAACAAAAATTTCATACTGTAAGCTCACTAATATTTTAAAGTGGTTCTACTTATGTGTGTTCGCAAATTCTACTGTCTCCCTCTATCAAGTTAAGACTCTCCACAAAAATGAAATCTGTTCTGGGACTGACGATCTTCAGAAATCAGGTCCAGCATTTACTAGCTGAAGCTAATCCAGAGTGCCTACTTCTGAATTTTCTCCAAATCGAGTGATCAATCAATACTGAAAGATGTTGAAGCCTTGTTTAAAAAAAGGACTGATAATTGGATACTAAGTTCAAGGATTTACCTCCAGGATATTAGATATTTATACAAATAAGCATTTAATTCGATATGCCTCATTTTCTTTTAAGCCACAAATTCTCAGATCTTCACTTTGTGCTCAGTCAGTCATATAAAGTTGTATCTGTTTTACAGAGAAATGCTGGATCAGAAGTCTGTTGAGCTGAACCACTCCTAAAATAGATGCCTCACTTACTCCCTTTGCTGTCAGTGTTATCTCACAAACTGATGTGTGAAATTCTTGAGGGAAGTCTCAGGCTCTGCTATGCCCTGTACCCTCACTGCCTATAAATGAACTGGGCTCTTTGCTCTATTTCAGTTTTTACCTATTCTCACTCTTCCTTCCTCAGGCTGCTAAGAGTTGGGGCCCCAGAACATTTATTCTAGTATACTTTCATTTGATTTTCAGGAAAAAAATGATCCAGGAGCTTTCTAAACTTCTAGTTGAGTAGGAAATGGCTTACCTTTCCATCACTCCCCACTCTATGAGTTACGCTTTTCCTGCTGATGGAGATCATGACTCACCAGTATTAGGCACAGCTATTCCCAAATGCAGGCTTGTTATAAATAGGCTAGTGGCTACGTTAAATTGGAAAGATTTTTAAAAATATTTGCCAAAAAGAGTAAACAGAAATAAGCAAAGCTTAGAAACTGTGGAAAACACAAAAGGCCTTTCTTTTCACTTAAATGGATGGCTTTTTCTTGCTGCTGGGATGGGCTCTACAGCTAGCTAGCCATGCTTCTCTGCCCATGGGAGTCATCCGCACATTTATTCCACAGTTGGGGCAGAAGACCAGGCTCTGGCACTAACCAATGGCATTGCTAACCCAGTAATTCTCAAAATGCGTTAGGATTACTGGGATCTTTTAAAAATACTCCAGTGTTCATCCTGAGCCTCTCTGGGCCTCCATACTGAAGTTGTAATGGGCCTATAAGAGGGTTAGTGTCAAAAATGCAACAGGCCAGGAAGTCCATGTAAATAAGCAGAATGTTTCAAAGCCTCAGAAATGTATATTTTCTCTCATTTTTCTGCAAACATGCAGCTTCAGCTACCTTTTAGTTGTTGTTTTTTCTTTCTTTCAGGTGTAGAATTTAGTGATTCATCACTTACATGCCACACTCGGTGCTCATCACAAGTGCCTCCTTATGCCCATCACCCATTTAGTCCACCCCCCTGCCCACCTCCCCTCCAGCAACCCTCAGTTTGTTCTCTAGAGTTAAGAGTGTGTTTTCCGGTTTGCCTCTCCTTTCCCCCCCATGTTCATGTGTTTTGTTTCTTAAATTTCACATAGGAATGAGATCATATGGTATTTATCTTTCTCTAACTGCCTTATTTCATTTAGCATAACACCATCTAGTTCCATCCATGTCACTGCAAATGGCAAGATTTCATTCTTTTTTATGAGTAATATTCCATTGTGTATCCACACACACACACACACACACACACACACCATCTCTTCTTTATCCATTCATCAGTTGATGGATACTTGGGTTGCTTCCATAATTTGGCTATTGTAAAATATGATGCAATAATTATCAGGATGCATGCACACCTTTGAATCTGTATTTTTGTATCCTTTGGGTAAGTACCTAGTAGTGTGATTGCTGGATTGTAGGGTAGCTCTATTTTTAACTTTTTGAGGAACCTCCATACTGTTTTCCAGAGTGGCTGCACCAGCTTGCATGCCCTACCTTTGAGGGGCTTTGGTTTTTGTTGGGTGATACCTATCGCCTTCAAAAATGTTCCCCAGCAACCTTCCTGGAATACCTGGTACTTCCCCTAGCATTAACTCTGATGGCACTTACTGCATGCATTCATTATTCCTGCCTCATATTCTCCACTGGACTGCCAACTCTGTACACACATACTCCATCTTATTCCACCAGTGTCAACTCTAGAGCCTGGAACATAGAAATATTAGATGCATGTTTACTGACTAAACACAGAATGCTGACTTTCTCCATGAACAGGACCATGTGAGAATGTTGTGTGTTATGTCCGCACTTCACAGGCTTTGGCTTATATATTATGGAGCTTAATATCTACATTATGTTCTAAAAGCAATTCCTTTTATGGATAGAGAGCTTTGTAGTTTTCCAAGGGCTTACCATGCCATGGATGTCTCACAGAAATTCTGAGAGCAAATTGAGGCAGTTGTTCTTATCTGTACATAATAGTCAAGGAAATGGAGACTCAAAAAGACCATGTGACTTAATTAAAGGAAAGAGCAAGGTCTCATACTCCAATTTTTCATTTCTAAGAAACAGAAATGTTTTTTCCTTATGGCAATGCATGGAATTTTCCCTGCTCATTATTTTGCTCATTTGTTTTGGAGATACATGCATCTGTACCCGTAGCCGCTCATCTCCCTTCTCAATTATGTCTAGCTTAACTGATATTAAAATGAGTGTTCAGAGAGCACATATCAAATCAGAGCTAAGCAAGGCAATCAAGACCTGTTCTGTGTGGTGGCAGGAGGCGTTCTGGAATCTAAAAGCTAGCCAGAGAAAATCCACAAGATAAGTGAGCCACAAGCAGAAAGTCAGGAAATGAATCTCGTCTCCGTAAAGATTCTGTATACCCACAAACTACCTTTCCCCCATGATCCTGTATACAGTGCAGTTTTATAAGCACATCCTGAAGGTATACCCTTGTAAGTCTACCTCTGCCTCATTCATTCATTCCTTCATTGATCCACCTACCCATCCATCCATCCATCCACCCACCCACCCACCCATCCATCCTTCCATCTATCCATTTATTCAGAATTACCTCATTCTTCTATTTCCCCCAGAACTATCTACTTCCCTTTGGAGAGATCCTATTCTAGTGGGAGAGATGGACTGAAGATAAATAATTACAGAATGCAATAGCTGCTACACACTCAAAAGAGAGGGTATGGTACAGAAGAGGGTGAAGATGTTGTTCAGATGGAAGGCTTCTCTGCCTGGAGACAATCAAGGCTGAAATCTGACAGATAAAAAGGAACCTGGGTGAGAATAATAATAAACATTCCACATAGGTGGAGGAGCAGGTGAAGAGCCCTGACACAAAAAAGAGCACCTTAGCTTTTCTTTATACATTGCAGTGTTGGTTCAGGATCCGGCAAAGGGCAGGGGAGAAAGACCCTTCCCACCTCCAGTCCAGAGCCGAGTGATTTTGAGGCTGGGGACAGGAATAGTGAGTCCAGTGATTCCTGTGATTTCCTTCCTATTTCATTTCCTTGGGTGCCTCCAGATTACAATCTTTGGGAAGGTAGTCAGTACTCATCCACTCTTCCCAACACTTAAACAGTACACAGTGATTTGCAGTTACATAACTTTGAGCTATAAAAATATACAGGCACGCTTGAAAAAATTGGATGTTCCCCACATTTTTCATAAATTAAATTCAGTTTCAAAAACCTTGAGGACACTTGCCATTAAAAAAAGAGAAAAATATTTCTTTTATATTAAAACAACTTCATGCTCTATCTGTTCAGTTAAATTGTCTTTTATTAGGCTCCTTTAAGAGCAGTAAAATTCTTTAAGGGCACTGACCCTCTTATCTTTAATGGCATGCAAGTCAAGACATCCCAGGACATACTTTTCCTCCAGAGTCATTTTCCTGGGACATGGAACATTAAAACAACTGAGAAGTTCACAAACATAATCTCCTCACAGTTAAGTTCTGACAAGATTTCCTATGTTAAGCCAAAAGAAGCATACTAAGTATTGCAAAGTTCATTTTTAAAGGTGCCATATGCATGGTTCACAAGACACCATTACCTGAGTCATTTACTCAACTGGATTTCATTTCTAAATAATGTGAAAATAGGAGACAATTAGAAACTGCAAATCTCAGTGTTGAGCTTGATTACAAAAGGGTGCCGTTTTAAAGTTCTGCTTCCTGAAGAGACTTGTTCTGTTTAGTTTCATTGCTTATCTACTGGAGCCATTTTTACAACTTCAGCCTTGCCTGACCAGGAAGGCCATTCTAATAGTTGTATATCCCAACTTAGCAAAGTCAGTGATCTGTCACCCTCCTGCTGAGTTTAATCATATTCACTTCAGGAAACTATTTGCCTTGGGACTGTTCAGTGTGTTGTGGTGCTATAATTCATTATTTGAGGGAAAGTACCCATTTATACACTGCCAGCAAATCCTCCAGGGGAAAAAAATTGATAAATATCACATTGTTTCCAAGCCTAAATTAACATTTTTATCATTTAAACATCAATCTCTGTAATATACAAGACAAAGCAAAATAAGAAAAAAGGGAAAAAATATAGCAAAGCCCTAGATATAAAACATAAATTTTAAGTGTATTTAAGATATTAAAAAAACACTCAGTTCTGTTCATTTGATCCTTACAACAATCTTGCCAAGTAAGTATTGTTATTCTCATTTTACAGGAAGAAAAACAGGCCACAGGAGACCCAAAAGTAGTGTCAAGATTACACTTTGAGAAGAAGCCCATATTTGTTCCCATTATTCTGAATAGCTTTTAATGCAAATGGGGAAGAATATGCAGAAAATTTACAAAACAAATATAAAAATGATGCATGTACTAGTGTAGAACTAATATTGGGTAAGACCAAGAATTCACAGAATCTTCACAGATATTCATAGAATTCCATCTGCTTCTCCCTGTCCCAGAGTGAGGAACTTTGACAGAATTTTGGTTCTCTGGGAAACCTGAGCTATTAAAAAGCCCATAGGGAAGTCCTTTGGTAAATCTTATTCTCAGGGCTGGTGCTATTTTTTCCCCATAGAAGATATCTGCTCACTGGAGACCCTGCCCCATGGTAGGCACAGGGTCCTTACAAGGCATTTTGTTTATCCAGTGTCCAGCTTAATAATGTAGAGCAACAACTATGTCATTATTTCTCTATGTCGTGGTTCTTTGGGTTGACTAGGCTCAGCTAGATGGTTCTTCTGCTCCATGCGATTTCAGCAATGGGCCATAATCATCTGGGGGCTTATTTGGTTACAATGTCAAGTGGACTGGCTGTTGATGCTGGCTCTGAGCTGGGAGTTCACGTGAGATGTCAACTAGAGTAACATGGTTTCTCCATGTAACTTGGGAGAAAGCAAGTAAACTGCGAGAAGCAGTATGGAGACTGGGTTCTAAGAGGGATCATTCTGATAACAAACAGTTCAAAAGGAAGCCGCAAGCCCTCTCCTGCCTAGGCTTAGAATTCCCACTATGCCACTTCCCTGCTTTCTGTTGGCTAGTTTCTATTTAGGGAGAAGAAAATTGGTTCTACCTCTTTATGTGACCATCAGCATGAACATACAAAGGGGAAAAATTGTTGGGAGGCCATCTTTGCAGTCAAACTCCCATAAAAGATCACACCTTCAGTATAGAGAAGCTATAGATATGACCCTTTAAGAATGCCTCCCCCAAATCTTCCCATTAGGACAATGTAATATGCATTGAATGTCAAGGTACACTGTTAATATATAGTCAAAAATTATTAGAACCAGGTCAAGATTATGGAAGACTTTTTGGAGGAGGTAATATTTTAAGCCTCATCTAAGATGGTATATAGATTGAACAACTTTAGTGAGGTAATATTAGCTTATGTTTATATAATAGAAGCAAACCAGACTGTAATCCGTAATAGTGATATTTGCCCAAGTTGATATTTTCAGCATAGAAGAAAGCAGCCTGTGTGCGTGCATGCGTGCGTGTGTGCGTGTGTGTGTGTGTGTGTGTGTGTGTGTGTGTGTGAGAGAGAGAGGGAGGGAGGAGGGGGAGGGAGGGAGGGAGGGAGGGAGGAGGGGGAGGGAGGGAGGGAGAGTTTTATTGTACAGACAAGCTGGAGCAAGTCAGACAGACTATATTTTAAGGTTCTGTTCTAAGGTAGATTCTTATAAAGCCCTATGAATCAATCTGGATCAAACTTTAACGGTAACCAAGTGACATATTTGTGACAGATGGTGGACCAGATGACTGAATATGCATTACATTGGCTCCCTGCCAAACAACTTTTAAATACCCAGCCTGTTGAGTGACTGAAAATGAGTCATGGATTTATAGAATATGTTATATTCATAATAAAATAAAACTAAGAAAGATCTATAGAGGCCAAAAGAACATCTTCTGCAGGGAAAAATTCTGGACAATGTAATGTAGCATATATCCTTGTAACAATTCCATAAGGTTATTTAAAAGCCATGGCCAGAGGCTGCAGTGAGCACAGTGTTAGCATTCTGATAAGATGAGACAGAGCCGGAATACCAAGCAGGCGTGAGGCAAGCGCGGTCTCAGAAAGAGTCAGATATGAGGGCAAAGAAAAGGGGAGGATAAACAAGGAAATGATTAAAATTACCCAGGGTGGATACTCTCAAGTAGATTGGATCTCAAAGCCAAAACTTTAAGAGTAGAATGCTTCTTGCACAGAAATTATAAGAAATTTCTAATTATTTAGTTATTACTAGTACCATTAATTTTTTAAAACAGCTATTTAAAAAGTCCAACCAAAAGGGATTATTGTTAGCATTATTATTGTTTTGTTAAAGATGAGGTAGCACTAGAGTGACCAATGATACTGAGTGGTAGGAGCACCTGATTAGTTTTGTGGATTTCAATGCGGTGCAGATGACTACACATGCACATTCGTTCACATATTACATACCAGGGAGACCAGGTGGGGGGGTCAGTAATTTATCTACAGAGAACTCCTACATCAGACAGACCTGTCCAGTCCTTCCCTGGTGAGGTCCATCTGCCTCCTCCAGAACAAAAGGCTACCAGATTAATGACACTCCCATTGTTCCTTCTCCACCCCAGTGCCCATCCAAGAACAGCCCCCCTCCCCGCAAGGTGTTGTGCAAGGTGAGAGCAATCTGTCTCTGTGGCTAAGGCACATACTGGTTTAGCTACCAGTGGAGAGCCTGTGTGTGGCTGGGAAGGTTGAAGGGGAGAGCCTTATTTTAATACTTTAGATTCACCAGGAGCGCTGTGTCTCTTCCCCAACACAAGTTAGATGCTCTTAAATATAGTATGAGTCTCAAGGCAGATGAGGGATGAACACTTCATACAACAATATCAGCAACTGGCTACCCACTCAGCTCACAGCTCCATGCAAATTTCCAGTCTAGTGGGTGGCTGTAAAGCTATGGTTTTATCAACTCTCTCTCTGTAGAACTGCAGGCCTGTTACAGTCATAAAGACAGAGAGAAAGGTTTATGCATTGGACAAGATAAGAGTCTAGTCACCTGGGCTGCTGCCACCTACACAATGGACAGAAGCCCAAAAGCAAGGTCACCTCACTCCTGGACTTGAGCAGTTAGAATGGCTTTATGACCACATGGCCTTTGAGTCTGCTATTTATGCGGAAGAGAGAGGAAGTATCCAGCGCTAACATGAGAAAACCATGAAAAAAAACCCCAAACTTGATATGAAAAATAGCTTTCTTTCTACTGTTCCTGCTGTGGAGGCTCAACAGGGCAAAGTGTATCGCAGGTCCTCCTTCCACGCCCGGCACCATGCACTGTCTGTCAGTAAAGGAGACAGGCAGAGCACTTCAGCACCTGAGTCCTCTGTGAGGGATTCCTCAGGACTGAACCTCCCTACCCCCAGCTTGCCACTGGAGGTCGCCAGCCAGAGAAAAGCAGCATTCAGGGTGGGCAGCAGGGGCACAGAAGGAAAAGGAAGTGATCCTAAATGCAGTACAATGGTTGAGTGCTCACCACACGGGATTAGCATTTTAATTCAAGATGGGTGACTAGGTGAACTGGAAACTCAAGAACTCACCCTCACATTAGCAGATCCCCTTTGGGTGGGCCTCCAAAAGCTGACTGATGAGAGAAGTGCTCACAAGGAATGCCACATAGGAGGGCAGGACTTGTAGCAAACAAGCCCAGCTTCTAGGCACTCTATTCCCGTGGGAGAAAACCCCTGAGCCGCTGAATACAAGAATGACCCCATTCTGAAGAATCCCTTCTCATGAGGTAAGACCATGATTCCCTTTCGTCAGCTGAGAAAAGCATGGAAGAGGGAGAGGTAACAAGAGTTTCGAGATCTCTGATGATAGTCCTCCTCAGAGAGATCTCCCTGAATCTACAATCTAGAATAATGCCTTCCCTATAATCTATAATAACACTCTATCAAACTTTCTTCAATGCATCTGTCACTATCTGATAGATACTTGTTTATTTCCTTCCACTAAGTGTAAATGTCAAGAGAACAGTGCAGTGCCCTTATCTGTCCTTTTTCACTGATTTCTCTCATTTCCTCAAACAGAACCTGGAACAAAGTGAACATTTAGCAAACATTTTTGTGTTTGTTTCCCTTTCATTTTTCCTTGCATAAATACTTATATATATATATATTTGCAATTACTTTGTATATATAATTTTTACATCCTTCTCTCCTAAGTATTGTGTGCATTTATTCACATAGCCACATAACCTTTATAATGATAACTTGAAACTACTGCTTAGTATTCTGAGTGGCATGAGTGTACTGCTATTTCTGGGCTTCTAATTTACTTCCATTTTGTATATTATTGCATCAAAATTTATAATAAACATATAATTTAGTATCTTTTGCATATGATTTTTATATTCTCTTTAACTATTTCTTTCAAATAAATGAGACGACTAAATAGATGGATTTAAGCATTTTCACGAACCTTGATTCATAGCAAACGATTTCTTTCCCAAAGAGTTGTAGCAATTTAAGACTCAAGACACGATGCAAAGCACTTTCCCACAAAGAATTCCTGACTCAGTAGCGCTTTACTTTCTTCAGTGTTCATGTCTACTCAAATATCTCCAACAGTGAGCGCAGACAAACATCTATTGCATTCATCCATGTGGTAGGCAACCATCTCATCTGCAGCTGAGAAAGTCCTACCTGAGATAGGACCTTCATTTATGTAACTACATTCAGGCCTGCATGTTGGCTACAAGAAGATTTAGAGCTTATAAGGCATAGTAGGGAAATCATGTGGGACCACATTTCTATGGGCAAAAATGGCTACCAGAAGCCAGGAGAAGATGATTGGAGGCAGTTACAAAGATAACCTCCTGTCTTGAGCCATCCCATACAGCTACATAACTTGGAAAACATTTCCAAGCCTTGCAAGAGCTTTTCTAAGAGTTACATGATAGATGTTTTCACTTTTCTTATCCTAATAATCCATGACTTTCATTAATCCAAGAGGACGCCTTGCCAGGCTCCCAAGTCAAGAGTTAACTGAACAAGAGGCGAGTCCTTCCATTTACCATGAGCTGAAGACTTGAAATTATCCTGTGAATTTACATTACCTTTCCTCTGAGGGCCATGAAGGGCTTCTTATATATTGGTTTGTTTGTCCTTGGTGCAAAAGGGAGCAGAAAAGCATAATTATCTCTATTTTTCATGGTTGTTGAAGTAAACTCAGAGAGCCCCCCCCAAAAAAAAATGCCAGCTAGCTTCTATTCTTGAGTTCTAGTCTAGAATGTATTTTATTACACTTCATTTATTAATTTTATTATAAGATCATTGCTCCTCAAAATTTCCTATTTCTAAACTTCATCACTCTCTTTTAATTGCCTTCCCTTGGAGCAAAACAGTGAGTACAACAGTGATTTCTAATACTCGGCATTTTGAACAACGCTGAATATTGAATAAACTACAAGTCTCTTCAATTTCATTAAAATAATTCACATGGAGCTAATTTCTCAGCCTAACAATTAGATATGGTTTTGCTTGAAATCGATGCACTTACACTCTTGTCTTTTCACTGATTTTCTTTTGTACTCTAAGAATACATCTGATTTTCTAATTTAACATTGATTAAAGTTTAGCCAACATAAAAATACATCTTCTCCAACCTCTTGGAACCTAAAGTCTGAATATTCCCTTTTTTTTTTTCTCTTAAGTGTGAATCATTATCAGTCCCTCCTTCAGTCCATGTAGTAACCATTTAGACAGGATTCAGAACCAGGCATCAGAGACTTAGGAAACCCAAAAGTCTTACCTTCTACACTTAGTGGCTCTTAAAATTACAAACTGACTATCAGACGGAAATATCTTTAACTTCTATTCCCTTTTGCTTATTTTTACAGGACAGGTTTCAGATACTGATATTGATGAAGGACACCATGCTCTAAAATACTGAGAAAAAAAAATCAAAATACTGGCTTATTGCCACTTAAGCATCTCTGGCTATTTAAGCTGTATGCTCATAATGAGTTCTAATTAAATTTATTTCAGTCATGTCACAGCAAAATAAACAAAACAAAACTCCATTACTATACAGTGGCCATGATTATCTGGCTAGAGTACAGTTTGCAGGAGCAAAGTAAGCTAGTTGAAAACAAGAAATGCTTTTGCTTACAGTAGTTTTTGTGGGCTTTCAGAATCTTTTCTTCCTTTCTCCCTTACTTCCTTTATGCCTTTTTATAGCTTCATAAATTTACTGGCTAAATGACTATATGGTCATTAAATGACTTTCTACTCAAAAGTTGAGAAGGAAAGAACTCATTGTTTCCACATGAAAAAATATTAATTTAGTTTTCAAGGAGTCTAAATTAACTCTCAACTCTCAGGAAGGAGCTCACACTTCCTTAACCGTACCTTTGAGTCAGGAACAAATACGTCTAAACAACATATTCCTAACAACAACTCAGTGAGTAGGAAAAGATCTGAGAACATTGAGTGGAGTCTGGAAAGGGCTGAGAACAGCCAGGCTTTCCATCCTTTCTCTTGATTTCCCTTCTATTGAAGGTGCTCTGACCGATCCCAAGGACGGCACTGGGTGTCCAGAAGACAGAAAGGGAGAACATTTTAAATTATTCCCTCTCTTGGTCTAATGGGAACTTAATGGCATTGCGCATGGCCGTGAATAAGCACTTTGTAAGAGCTAGAATATTCTATTTTTCCCAATTGCTATAGAATCAGTTCTACAAAATAATGAACCCAAAGCCAATTGTAGTGAAAGGAAAAACTTCTAGCACATTGTGTGACTCTTCTTTTTAAACTTTCATCCTTCATTATTGGTATGAAAATATCACCTCTACAAACATATCTGGGAAATAATTCTAGTTTTGGAGTTAGGCCTAGCTATTGTACTTAGACTATCATTAACTTCTTCATAGCATTCAACAACATTTCATTCCCATGATTGTTTGATGACTCACTGCGTCTCTAAACTCTAAGATCTTTGGGCAAAGGAACCATGTTTTGTCATATCCACTGTCATAACTCCAGTTCTGAGCACCAGTAGGCCAGCCATAAATATTTTTGAATGGATGAGTAGGACACCGAGTAAATGAATAAATATATAGTTTAAAGGTCAGCCCAAGTCTGAAAGAGTTCCAAAGAACACAAGGAATGCACTGTAATTGTTCTGTACACAAAAGGGGATAAAGATACATACACACACACACACAAACGTGTCATCTTCAAGCTCATCTGTAAGGTGTTTGGCAAATATTTGAACCCTCATTGCATGTCTTATCCTTAATCAAAACAAATATTTGTTCTCAAAAGCTTCTTTCCCTGTAGGTGTGTATATTTTAACACAGGTGCATCTTAGATTAAGAGCCCTTGCTTTTCTTCTCCTTTCTTTTCCTCACATCATAGAACTCATGCTTTGTTCATTGTAAACAGTCTCCAATCTATATTGATCCTGGATTCATATGTTTACTCAGTCTGAAAAAAAAAAGTGTTTTTATGTTGCTGATTGCAAATACAAATTAAGCACCAGCTGGGCCTATGAGTCAGTGTTTAAGGATTACTGCAGCCTTATATCATGGCATAATTCCAGTTGTAAGATCAATCATGCATAATAAATACTCAGCATAAGCTGAAGGTTTTCTCTGAAGAGTTTCAGAAATGAGGACGAAAAGTTTTGAGCAAAAATAAAGTTGAAGAAGGACATCTTTAGCCATCACCACTGATGTTTTAACTTTCCTGATTTAACAGGCTGTTCCTTTTCTAAAGAGTGGTGAAAACACATTGGCTGAATAATAACACCATTCGTCTGACTCACTGCAGTCCAGGAGGAACAGTGAAAAGACAACATTTGAATACAGAGGAGCTGGTGAGAAGCCCCAATTCTGGTACTTCTTTGCTTGTTTTATGACTCTCAACAACTACTGAACACCTCTGAGCCTAATTTAGCCCCTTCCTCTGTCAGAGCCTGAGCCCTGCCCCTAGCTGGGTAACTATGAACCAATTACTCAACCCTGTAAGACTGTTTCCTTATCCATAAAATGGGGATACTTACCCTACCCATCTGAGTGCTATAGCGAGGATTGAATGGTTATTTGTACAGCATTTGGAACATAGGCTGGAACAAAATTAACACTCTATAAATAGCCATTACTATCACTCCAATTATATAGTCTCTGTGAACAGAACGTACATTCTGTTTTCGCATAAGTTTAAAGCACACTAAAATCTGATGATTTAATTCACTTATATAGGCAAAATTTGGGGCCAGAGGTAGTCTGCAATACCCCTGTTGCCCTGCTCTATTGGCCCTAAACCTTCATGCAGTATTTTCAAAACCTTAGACCACTATATCAGTCTTACCCATAACAAGGTAACCACAGACTGGGGGGCTTAAACAACAGAAGGGTTGTCTTACGGCTCTGGAGGCCAGAAGTCTCAGATTAAGCTGTCATCAGGGTTGGTTTCTTCTAAGTCCTCTCTCCATGGCTTGCAAGTATCTAACTTCTCACTGTGACTTCACATGGTCTTTCTTCCCAACATGTGTGTGTCCTAACCTCCTCTTGTGATAAGGACTCCAGTGGTAGTAGATTAGGGTCCAATCCTAAAGACCTCATTTCAACTTAATCATCTCTTTAAAGACCTTATGTCATGACACAGTTACCTTCTGAGGTGCTGTGAATATATGAATTTAGGGGACACCATTCAGCCCACAAAAATCACTAACTTTAGTTCAGCTATTAGTCATGGGTTTCTGTTTCAAGTCAGCCCTGGTAAGCACTGAGTTCCTTCCCTGTTATTTGTCTCTTGGAAGGGGACTAGTATGGAAGAATAAGCTCAGTCCATAAGGTGAACACAGAGGCCTTATTCTGCAAGGATCAATGATTTCCTGCAGCATATTTCAATGACCTGGAACTAAGCATGGAAGAAAGGAAACAGAAATTAAGCTTACGTTGCCCCAACCAATAGAAGCTGCAATTCTGCCTCAAACCACCCATCCTTTCAAGGTCAGCTTCCTTCAGACAAGTTTCTAGGGCCGAAGAGCCAGCCTCTAGCATGCCAGTGTCAGAAGTCTGCTGGGATTTCACATTTTCCACCAGTGGCCAGAAAATCACAACCCAGCTAATCACACGTAGATGTTGAGGACTTGGCCCTTTGCCCTGGGCATTTGCCTTGGCCAGTTCAGGTTATTCTCCCACAGCTGTTCCTTCTCTTTATCATATGTGGTCTTGGTCGCCACCATATCTTGCTACTGCCACCTCATCCTTGCTGTTCCTTCCGGGGGTGCGCTGCCTGGGTGCTGTTCTTCACGCCCATCAGGAAGGTGCTGAAACCCTTGGCAGAGTCTGTTGTATTTATCTCTTGGAAAGAGAAAACTTAGCCCTAAGCTTTACCCGCAGGAAGTTCACCCCAGGGTAGCTTTATTCCATCTTTTGGAGCACCTCCTCTCTTTATATTGTAGGAGGTCTGAGGATCACTCCTAAAGCAGCTCAGCCATTTCTGCAGAAACCTGTTTAACAATAGCTAGCTCAGTATTATGCAGGGGTATGTGCATTCTACAGGTAGAATTCATCTAAATTCTCTTTCTGGGAAGGAGAGGAATATAGTGAATGAAAAGTACATAGGCTTTGGGATTTAAAGAACTGATTCAATTTTGGTTCATCCACTTTAATCCTTTTTGGAATAAGTCCTTGGCAAGAGCCTACTGTGTGCCCTGCAGCTGTGACCTTGAGTAACATTAATACTCTGCACTTAAGTTTTTTTATCCACAAAATGAGCACCTAATTACTGCCTTGCCTAGGTCTTACAAAAATTTAATGGCATCAGGAATGGAAAGCCTTGGCTTATGTTGGAGATTCTCAATCATTATTAACTAATATCATCATTGACATGTTATTATTTTGTGCAGGTTAAGGGTGAACATCAGCAAACAGACCCTAGTACTTTGTACTGTACACGCCTCTTATCAGCACTGGTCCTTACCCCCCCCTTCAGTGGGGTCTTCTTTTTTCTGTTTCCTTCAACATTTCTCATTTGTCCATTCAACATACCCATTTTGAATGTCAACTATGCCCCAGATATAAAGCCAAACCCCAGGGGATACAACTGTGAACAGAAAAGGCATAGTTCCCGTAAGCAAGAGTCTTACAAGGATATGGAAACACGGACATTCCATTCAGCCAGTGATTTCAGATGCGGTATAGCTGTGTAGGGCTACGGACTGCTTCGAGGACCTTCATCAATAGGACCCATGTGAGTGACATGGGAACCACTGCCAGGTGACACCTCCAGCTGTCACATAAAATTAGGTTAGGAAAACACCTACAGTTTCCAAACTACACACTAACACGGGTAACAGTTAAAGGCAAGCTAAGTTGTATTCGTATCCCTGCAGTAAATTCTGCTTTCTGGATATTCCCACGACTTGGGTACATTCTTCTGAAGTGACAGTGATAGGAAAGGCATGTCCTATCGCTCCTGGGAATATATGTGCTGTTGTTTCATGAGACTTGGCTTCCACAAAAGAAATGATAAAGACCTGACATGGCCTTTCGTTATGAGAACATTCTTTCCGGGCCCATTCCTGGCATTATAATTTCATTTCTGCAGAGGCTTCCTAATGCATACCACATTAACCCAGCCAGAGTGGAGGTAGAAGACTGCTCATATTGAAAACCACAGCCAGTTTTCCAATCAAAACAAATGAGGATGAACCGAGACTTCTGCTTCCAGTCCTTCCCATGACCCTTACACATCTAAATTATACATTGGATTTGTTTACTCAGGGCTTTTTTTTTTTGGCCTTGCTTTTGTCTCTTTTCCTTTTTCTTTTTGTTGTTGTTTTAGTACCGTTAGAAAGAATTGAGGAGTCAAAATGGGGTTGCAGAGACAAAGGCAACGGGTCCATCATGCCCTGACTTGATACTCTCTGGAAAATACATTGCAAATTTTTACCCACCAGGGTGGAGTGACGGACAGTTTCCTCCAGTCATCCAGTCAGGGACCCAGATCTCTCGAAGGAGAAACGAAACAATCAGCACCAAGTAACTGAAGCGTGGTAGCTGTGCAATAGCTCTTTATTAAGCAAAGAGCTTAAACAATCAGGAATGTAAATCACATAAGCCAAACTAAAGCATAAATGGATAAAGTAGCTTATACACTATGACTGCTTATACGGCTTAAGATCCTCTCGGACATGTAAGGCAGCAGGTCTTCCACGAGGTGCCAAAGAGGGTTATTTTTTGCACACTATGCTCTCCATCTGATAACAGATACAGTGGATCTCCTTGACAACTAGGAAGGCATTCCAGAAGCTGAAACCCTATTTGGTAAAACAAAACCATAATGATCATTTTGAAAAAAAAACAAAACTGTCCTTTTTTATTATAAAATATATTTGAAAATACTTTCTAAATATAGTTAAGAAAATTTGAAAATAACGTTGAATGTTTTTAATACAGTAATGCAAGAAGAAAATATGTATGGGTGTGTAAACTTTCATGTGTTTATAGGCATCTCCCATTTTTTTTTTAATGATTGAATAAAGATCCTTTGTATGGAAGTAACATAATTTAATTAACCAACTTTGCATTGATACTCAATTACAATTTTTCTCCATTATAATTAAGGCTGCAATAACTACTGCTTTGGTGAACAGCCATTAGTTATACATTGCATAGTTCTGATTATTTCTAATGACATTTTTAAAAAAGATTTATTTATTTGAGAGAGAGAGCATGCGTGAGCAGGGGGAGGGGCAGAGGGAGAGGGAGAAGCAGACTCCCCGCTGAGCAGGGAGCCCCTGACGTGGGGCTGGATCCTGGGACCCTGAGATCATGACCTGAGCTGAAACTGAGTGCCAACCACTTAACTGACTGAGCCACCCAGGCGCCCCCGCTCTGATTATTTCTTATACTTTTCTAAAAATGGAATTGCTGGGTCAAAAATGTATACATTTGAAAAGTTCTCAAGTAATTACTGGCAAATTTCCCTGCAGAGGGGTACTTCTTTCCGCTCTCAGCGCAGTCTAGGAGACTCCACATTTCCTGGGGACATGTTCTAAACAAAAACAGCGATTTCCATTTTATTTCTTATTTCTTATGCACGAACACAAACCAGCTCTTGCTCATGTTTTCTCCCCTGCAGTTCTCCTAACCTATCCTCTCTCAGACTGCTGCTTGAAATTCTTCCCACCTAATTCTCTGTGTGTGGTCTAAGGGAGCTGGCCCTTTTCTGTGCAGACTTTATTCTTTATCGGAGAGGAATGCCATGCTTCATCTGACCCTGACTTGACAGCTCGGAGGTTTGGCAATAAACTCTTTTTATCCTGCTTATCAGATCTGAAGGTCAGAGGTAAGCCTGCAAATCCAACTGCTATTTTTGACACAGAAAAGCCAAACATTCCCTGTTCATCAGAAACATCACAAACCTTCTTTGTTCTCTTTTACTAAATGCACTCCTGGGAACCCTTGATTTATTGTATTCTTCTCTCGGTCCTGTGTAATGACCTGCTACTGTGTGATAAGCAAAGATTGATTTTGCTTTCCTCTTGTAAAAGAAAACACAACTTCCCTATTTGAAAAAGCATTCATGCTAGGAGCTATGAACGGTGGTACCTCCCAGCACCTGCCCTCTTTGACCTTGGCACCAATTAGCAGGAGTACTTCTGAAGTCATGGCCTCCTGTCCACCACCACACAGCAGGAAACATGGAGGTGACAGACATACTGTCCAATCCAGTAACCATTAGCCACATGGGACTATTTGAGCTCAAGTTAATTATTAAATAAATTTGAAAGTCAGTTCCTCACCAGCACGACCCACATTTTGAGTGATCAATAGGTCAATGTGGCTAGTGGTTACTGTGTTGAACAATGCAGATTACAGAACATTTTCATCAACAAAGAAAATTCTATCAGACACCTTTCATCTAGAGATTCATTTTTGGTAATCATCAGAAAAGGGCTGAGGGTAAATTGAGAAAGAGAACTTGTAATTTACTTCTTTAGTCAGCTTCAGGTATTTTTTTGCCTCTATTTTGCTTTCTTCCCCCAAGTTCAAGTGTTTCTTCTTCCAAAGCATCCTATCCTCCTTAATTCCAATACTGCATCTCTGGTTCACGCACTGCCTGGGAATGGGTAAAGGATTTACCCATTACTTGCAGTGAAGAAATTTGATTATAGCAACCAGAAGGAATAAAACGCAGGATACAAATTCACTGTGTCAGCAGCATTTCCATTCCAGACCAGTATTCCTAACTCTGGATCCTCTCTCTCTTACTTTCTGCATCCTTACCATGAAGCACCAATCTTAGAGGAAGCCTCAGGGCAAAGCCACCTAATGGTCTCAGTTAAGTCATTTATTCAGTACAAATTTGTTGTGCGCTTACTACATGTCCAGCACTGTCCCCAGCACTGAGGACGTAGTAATGCTTCCAACAAAGTATCTGCCATCAGGGAGCCATGCATTTTAGCACACTACTGAGCACCATGATCTACGATTTTATGGTTTTCTTAAATAGAGCAAGCCTCTTTTAAACTTCCCTCATATTATTATTTTCACTTTAGACTCCAAACTATTCTCCACTTCACACTCATTCAGCTTGGATAACTTTGCACCTTCCGTTCATAAAAATCCCTTTATTCTCATTTAATACCTGCTTCAACATGCTACTTTCAAAAGAGAATATAAGTCGGTTAACAGAATCAGAATTATCACTCCCAGATAAAGAAATTGTTCTTTCCCTGAGATCTACATTACATGAGGGGCGCCTGGGGGGCTCAGTCGTTAAGCGTCTGCCTTCGGCTCAGGTCATGGTCCCGGGGTCCTGGGATGGAGCCCCGCCTCGGGCTCCCTGCTCGGCGGGAAGCCTGCTTCTCCCTCTCCCACTCCCCCTGCTTGTGCTCCCTCTCTGTCTCTGTCAAATAAATAAAACCTTTATTTAAAAAATCTACATTACATGAAATATGAGTTTATTTCAAGCCAAATTCATAATGACCAAAAGAATAGCTTTGTAGAGTCCATCCTGCACACCAAAGAGATATGATGGCTAGGCACCAATGCTTCAAACGTGAGCTCCTGACAAAACCCGCAACAGTTTTTATTCTCTGTCCAAATATAGAAAACATTGCTTACTCCAAACACATCAATTAACCAGAGTAGATGAAAATATGATGTAATGGGAAAGTGGAATTCATACAGTGCTTTTAGTATTTACACAAAAAAAGTCCTTATGACCACTGTCTCCGCTCCCCCCCTGCCCCTGTGGATGGGTGTATGTGAAATTATTTCAAATGCTACTGTGATTCAGGTTTAGCCAGCTGACAGGGTCAGAAAGAAATGGGTTTTACTGGTTCTTTTCTCTACCAACAGACATTCAGTTTCAAGGGATGAACACGTTCGGGAATCTGTTCAAAAATAAGAATGCTAAATCATTCTGAAGACATAAAAGGGAAAGTCTCAAGTGCTGCTGGAATATTTAATAATGCAAAAGCATTCCAGATTCTTTGAAGCATTCTGATTAATTGAAATTGATGACTAGCTGTCAATTCCCTGACAAGAAATAATATGATTCTCTGTTGGATAACAGAGGAGAAAAATGTTAAGCCAAATATAACCCCTGCTGTTAACGTGTTGAAAGGCAATGTTTTCACCTGCACACACATACATTTATACTTGCTGATTAAATTTCTTATTTAATCTTATATCACAATATTAATATTCAAATAATTGTAAGCAGTGCTTCAGGTGAAAGCTCTTTCTCACAACTACATATACTGGGAAAATAGTGTTTGTGAGAATCTTTATTTCTTTAGGGATTTGAGATGACCTTTTGTTGCTGTTATGCATAGGCAAAAGCAAGTCACTAACGAAGGTATCTGTATTACTGCTTATTCATGCGGTGATTCAATATGTTCATTCTGCTGATGCTTTTTAATTTGTGCATTACCTTTTTATTCAGCAAATATTTATTGAGTGCCTACTTTTCATCTAGGCAATGAAAACTCTGCCTTTTTAAGAAATAGAAATAGTGCTGACACCATTCATAATAAAAATAAATTATTGACTGCTTTTCATCTGTACCTGATGTTCTCCTAGATATCAAGTTGGGTCATTTTTTTTTTAAGTTGGGTCATTTTTAATGGTCTCTACTGTCTCAGAGTTTATCAAATGAACACAGCAGGTGTATACCTTGTCTATAGGCAAAGAATAGTTCATTCTTGATGAATTCAAAGAGGGTCATAAAGAATATGGCTAATTATTTGTATAGATTTTTTGCAGCTGTTACCTTTTAGATTTTTGAATTTTATGTTGTTTTCCAATGTTACTAAATATACTGGCTTAAGATCAGAAAGGCAACGAGGCCTTCCTTGAGAATGATATGTGCATAACTTCCAAGGATGTACTAGAAATCTTTCATTACTCAGATACACTCTTTCATTTCCTTCCCATCCTTATAATTTCATCCATCCTTATAACTGACTCACACGGATTCCAAACAAAGTTGTTCCTGACCTGCTCTGGATGGACTGAAATGGCTTAGTAGATACAAAAAAGCTGAAGTTGCTCTTTGCCTCATAACATGAAAACCTTTATTCATTTTTCCTTCAATCACAATGTGTAGAGCTTAGAGTAAACACAGCTGTGTGTGTGTTCAAAGATTATTCATAAAATATAGCTCATCCCTAATCTAACTGAATAAAATATTAATGTACATCATAATGATGGGACTTTAAACATACACACAACATTCCTAAAAAAAAAAAAAAACCCTGACAAATCTATCATAAATGCTTATATTTGTGGCTACAAAACTTACATTGAAAGCAAGCACTACTGAGGTATGCCGAAGACAAGAACATACCATGTTCATATGGTATTCATTAGTGAGTTCAGCTGAGCCTGGCTCCTCCACACACACATGTGGACTCTAAGGGCCCACATCCATGCATGAATAATCATTAATTGAGGAACTACTTTATGCTTCTTAGAAATGGGATTCCTAACCTCAAACAGGGCAACATCCCTTCTCCTTTGTCACTGATTACTTTCTTCACATGGGATAAAGCAATATCAAAATTGAAGCATGGGCTTTAAAACAATTAAAATTGACATTTGAATAACTTTAAGAACTAATTTCATGTGTGCTTTCTTTATCCTTGGTGTAACTCAATGAGGTAACTGATTGTAGGGACCAAGGGCAGAATGCCTCAAGATGGGCCAGTTGGGCATAAAGATTATATTGAGCTGAAGGCAATCAACACCTTATGGGCTCAAGAAAAATTTTTGCCCCTCCCTTAACTACATGGAAGAATCTAAACTGGGAATCTTTCCCAGAATAAGGTTATTACCAAAGATAAATTTTATCTGAGTGACCCATCTGTATGGCAAATGTCTCATTACCAAACACCTGCCCCATGATATGCATCCCTTTCCTCTGAAGTTCCAAACGTCCTATAGCCCCTTCTCCTTAGTTCCAGACGACGTATTTACCTCATTTTGCCTGTCTTTGGAATTTCCATGTCTGTGTGGATTCCCCATCATACAAAATTAAATCTGATTTTCTCCTGTTAATTTGTCTCCTCTCAATTTGATTCTTAGTCCAGCTAGTAGGACCTTGAAGGGGACAGGATATTCTGGCTCCTTGACAATATGAATAATTCTGTTTCCCTGAGAAGGGAAAACTGGGGCTTACAGAAAGTAGTTTAAGACTGTCTATTCAGGGACAAAATCAGAGTGTCAGTACATGTCCTTAGGCTTGTTAGCAGATGTTTGCTTAGGCACACTCTTTTGTGAATAGAATTTTGTATGATAAAAGCATCAAAGATGCATCAGTTGTCTGAGTATAATCTTAATCATAAATAATCCTAACCATGACCTCAAACTCAAGAAGTTTTCCTTATGTTCTCCCAAGATAGTAAGACACAGGTGAGCATGTGAAGTTTCCTTGGGTACCAGCCTGCTGCTATATTAGCCATAAAATACAGGGAATCATGGGACTGTTGCCTTGGTAACAAGATGTGAGGAAGGCTGCCTGGGGCACCTCCACACCTCTCCCTGTGTTCTCTTGACAAGACAACAGGATGTGGGTGAGTGTGCACAACTCAAAGACAGCCTCCTCTGAGAGCTTACCGTTAAAACAAGAGAAGGTTTGCAAGAATAATGTCACTGATTACCTGTGTGAGCACTCTACATTCCACAAATCCAGTCATGCTAAGTTCAAGGTCACTGCTTTGGGGAAAAAAAGGCCAACTTAACCCAGTATCACTGCTGAATGCTCAAGTAATAGGGCTATAAAAGCTCAGTCAAATGTGTAATCATGTCCAAAACCTATTGTCAAAATTATAGAATAAAATGTAATGTCCTAGAAACTGATAAAATCTTAGGTACTCATTACTTAGAAAAATAAAAATGACAAAGTGCTTCCTCTTAATGTATAAACTATCCCTAAGATTGGCCTTGGAATCAGAGAAATTTTGCCACTTAACTAGCCGTGTGACATTATGAGATATTATGTAGCTCTCTAGGTCACCATAAAATGGAAATAACAATACTTACCCTACAGTACTGTGAGAAGGATTTAATGAAATAATGTTTATAATGGTTCCCCATAAGGAGTGACTTTGCTCTCCATGGACATTTGGCCATATATAGTATAGTACTTTCAATTATTTGTTAGACATCTACTAGAAACACTACAACATAAGGAAAATACAAAGGATTATAATTCCCTGATAAGCGAATTACCTTGAAAAATACTAAATAGATAAAAGAAGAGTTTAGCAATAATGCATGGGAGAAATAAATGATTAAGACACAAGAAGTGGCAATCAACTTCCAAAATGGCAGTGACCTCAGGAAACTCCTCTCCTTCTGTGACAATAAAAATATGGGCAAAACAATGGAAATAAAACATTTCAGAATGTAAGCAATTAACCAAAGTACAAATCAAACTGAGAATCATCTATCCAAAAGAACTAACGAAGCTTAATAAGACAATACATTTCTGTAACATTTTACCTGGTAGCTAACCCCATCTCCCTTTCCTTCCCAGCTCAGAAACTCAGTAGCCCAAAGCAGCAGATTTGCAGAGAACAGTAAGATCTGATTGTTTTCTGAACTGTGAAAAGTACCCTCAAGCAAAATTGAATTTTTGTCCAAACCTGTAGATCCCTGGAAAAATGGGTATTCTCAGCATGTGATGGCTATTCGATGTGACACAGAGCCTCAGCTCAGCAGGGGAGCAGGGAAGTAGATCACCTTTAAAAGCTCACACATATCCCTGGGGATCTAAAAGGCTGAGCATCTACAAGGCTCTGTGCATACCCAGGAAAGATCTAAGAAAGGAAAAATCCTTAGTCACTCATCTTTTCTTGACCTTGAGGCCATGACCAAGCAGGAAGTGAAAGCTGAAGGTGCGGTGTAAACTACCGTTGGCAAAAAGTGAAGGATATACAGGAAGGGTATTTAAGGAAATCTTGTGACCACTCATTGACTGACCACTAAATTATATTGATCAACAAGTCACCCTCAAAATAAAGACAAAAACATTTCCTAAAAATCTAGCAGAGAAATGAGTAGCCACATATAGGATGGAAGACAGAATCTATAGAATTAGCCCAGGATATGTGCTATGGTGAGCTCTGTGAATTGTGCAAGACAGTTCAATCACAGATCTGTACCTCTGAAACAAATAATGCAATATATGTTAAGAAAAAAAAAAAGAAGAAGAAGATAGCAGGAGGGGAAGAATGAAGGGGGGTAAATTGGAGGGGGAGATGAACCATGAGAGACGATGGACTCTGAAAAACAAACTGAGGGTTCTAGAGGGGAGGGGTGGGGGGATGGGTTAACCTGGTGATGAGTATTAAAGAGGGCACGTTCTGCATGGAGCACTGGGTGTTATGCCCAAACAATGAATCATGGAACACTATATCAAAAACAAATGATGTAATGTATGGTGATTAACATAACAATAAAAAAATTTTAAAGGGGAAAAAAAAAGAGTTAGCCCAGGAAAGTAACTAAACAAATAAGCAGCAACAGAAAAAACTAAAACAATAACAATAAATCTTGATGGGAAGGAATATGTTAGTGTCCAGTTTTCCACAAAATATAATGAAATGTGCAAACAAATGTAAAGTATGCCACATACACAGAGGAACGAGTAGCCAACAAAAACTGTTTCTGAGGAAGCCCCAAGTGTTGATTTAATACATGAAGACTTAAAAATCAGCTACTATAAATACATTCAAAGAGCTAAAGGAAAACATGTCTAAAAAATTAAAGGAAAATATGGTCATGATAGTCTCACTAAATAGAGAATATGAATAAAGACACAGAAATTATTAAAAAGAACCAAGAAGAAATTATGAGACTTCAAAAAAAGAAGAGAGAGAAAATGGCAAAAAACAAAAACAAAACTAAAAAACACAAAAACTGAAAACCCACATATACTTGAAGGAAATAATGGCCCCAAACTTCCTAATTTTTCTGAAAAATTGATCAACACAATCAAAAATGTCAATGATATCCAAATAGAATAAATTCAAAGAAATCAAAGAATATGATGTAACAGGTACCTGGGTGGTTCAGTTGGAGAGGCGACTGCCTGTGGCTCAGGTCATGATCCCGGAGTCCCAGGATGGAGTCCTGCTTCAGGTTCCCCACTCAGCAGGGAGTCTGCTTCTCCCTCTGACCCTCCCCCTTCTTGTGTTCTCTCTCTCTCTCTCTCTCTCAAATAAATAAAATTAAAAAAAAGAATATGAGGTATTATAGTCCAACTGCCAAATTAAAAATTCCGAGAGAAAATCTTGAAAATAACAACAGAGAAATAAATCCTCAATAAAATTAAGTGATTTTCTCATCAGAAACTACGGAAGCCTGAAAAGAGTGCAATGACATTTCAAAATGTTGAAAGAAATACTGTCACCCAACAATTCTGTATACAGATAAACCATCCTTCAAAAGTTTAGAAAAATTAGGACATTACCAGATAAATAAAAACAGAGAATTTATTGCTAACAGACCTGCCTTGCAGGAAATCTCAAAGGAGACCTTCACTGAAGTACAATGACACTAGATAGTAACTTGAATTCATATGAAGACATAAGAGCACTAATTGAATTAGCTATATAGGTATGATGAAATACAACAGAAATGTACTTTTGTTTGTATATTGTTCTATTTAAAAAAACAATTTCATTAAAAAATTTACAAATTTGTATTGAAGTGTTTATAACATATATAGTTTGTATGAAATGATAAAAGTACAAAGGAGTGAGGGAATGGAGTTATAGTAAAGCAAAGATTTTGTATACTACTGAAATTAGGTCAGCAATATTTAAAAGCATATCTTAATTTTAGATTTTATTTAGGTTTTTTAAAGATTTTATTTATTTATTTGAGAGAGCATGCACAAGCAAGGGGAGAGGCAAGGGAGAGGGAGAAGCTGCCTCCCCACTGAGCAGGGATCCCAGTGTAGGGCTCAATCCCAGGACCCTGATATCATGACCTGAGCCGAAGGCAGATGCTTAACTGACTGATCCACCCAGGTTCCCCTAGGTTTGTTTGTTGTTTTTTTCTTTTTAGGATTTTATTTATTTACTTGAAAGAGAGAACAGGAGTGTTGGGAAGGGCAGAGGCAGAGGCAGATGAAGAAGCAGACTCCTTGCTGAGCAGGGAGCCTGATGCGGGGCTTGATCCCAGGACCCTGGTATCATGACCTGAGCCAAAGGCAGATGTTTAACTGACTGAACCACCCAGGCACCCCTTAATTTAGGTTTTAATTAAGATGCTAATGGTAACTCCCAGGATATCCATAAAGAAAATAACTCAAAAATATATTAAAAGTACCAAAAATAAATTCAAAAAATTCAAAAAATATGCTAGGTAATATTTATGTAATGTTGGGAAGACACAATTTCAGGGATAAGGGAACAAAAAAGACCTACAGAAAACAAGTAGCAGGGCGCCTGGGTGGCTCAGCCGTTGGGTGTCTGCCTTTGGCTCAGGTCATGATCCCAGGATCCTGGGATCAAGCCCCGCATCGGGCTCCCGGCTCAGCGGGAAGCCCGCTTCTCCCTCTCCCACTCCCCCTGCTTGTGTTCCTGCTCTCACTGTGTCTGTCAAATAAATAAAATCTTAAACAACAACAACAACAACAAATACCAAAATAGCAGATGTTTTCCTACCTTATTAGTAATCATATTAAGTGTAAATGGATTAAATTTTCCAAAGAAAAGACAGATACTAGTAGAATGTATTTTAAAATATGTTCTAGCTCTATATTGCCTACCAAAGACACACTTTAGATTCAAAGACAGAAATCAGTTAAAAATAGAAGAGTAGAATAAGATGTACCATGTAAGAAGTAACAAAGATAGTTGGGATAGTGATAGTAGTATCAGACAAAATGCATTTTAAGATCAAAACTGTTGCTTAAAGGCAAATGGCATTTTATAATGGTAAGAGGGTCAATTCATCAGGAAGATATAATGATTACAAACACACATGTACCTAACAGCAGTGCATCAAAATACATGAAACAAAACCTAACAGAACTGAAGGGAAAAACAGATAATTTAATCATAATAATCAGAGACTTCAAAATTCTATTTCCAATAATGAACTGGGCAATGAAGCTGATTATGGACAAGAAAATAGAATAAATTACACTATAAACCAACCAGATCTAACAGACATACACTGAACACCCCTCTCAACAGCAGCAAAGTATGTTTTTCTCAACTGTACATGAGACATTCTCCAAGACAGACCACATACTAGAAAATAAAACAAGACATAATAAAACTTAAAGGACTGAAATAATACTCTCTCTGACTGCAATAAAATTAAATTAGAAGTCAACAACAGAAGAAAACTTGGGAAATTCACAAATATGTGGAAAATAAACAATAAACTCCTAAATAACCAAAGGGTCAAGGAAGAAATCACAAGGGACATCAGAAAATACTTTGAGACAAATTAAAACAAAAACTAAACATACCAAAACTTATGGAAAGCAGCTAAGCAGTTCTTGGAGAAAATGTCATAATTGTCAATACCTACACTAAAGAAAATTTCAAGTCAATAACCAAACCTTTTACCCTAGATGATTAGAAAAATAAAATTAAGCTGAAAAGACAAGGAAGAAGGAAATAATAATGATTAGTGAAAATAAAATAATCCAAAAAAATAGGGTAGTTTACAGAAAAAACCTAGAGTAGAGACACTTTTAACTAGATTAACCAAAAAACAACAGCAACAACAACAACAAAACAAAAAAACCTCAAGAAAAGATTCAAATTATTAAAATCAGGGAACAAGAGGGGACTACTGACCTTACAGAAACAGCAAGGACTCTAAAAGAATATGATGAATACTGTGTGACAACAAATGTGGTAAATGAGAAAAAGCAGACACATTTGTAGAAAGTCACAAGCTACAGAAAGTGACTCAAAAAGAGATTTAAAAAAAATCTGAATAGATGTATCACAACCAAAGAGACTGATTAGGTCATTTAAAAACTTCCAACAAAGGAATGTACAGGACAGATGACTTCACTAGTAATCTCTACTAAACCTTTAATAAAGAATAATGTTTCTTCACCAACTCTTCCAAAAAGAGAAGAGAGAACACTTCCCAGCTCATTCTGAGGCCAGTATTACACTGGTGCCAGAATCAGAGAAAGATATCACAAGAAAATGACAAATCAATATCTTTATAAATATATATGCAAAAATTCTAGTGCATCAAATCCCACCACATATAGAAGGATTATACAACATGACCAAGTGAGATTTATCAGAGGAATGCAATGTTGGTTTAGCATATGAAAATCAATCAACAGATACAGAGAAAGCATCTGATAAAATTCCATACACTTTTATGATAAAAATACTCAACAAACTAGGAACAGAAGGAGCCGCCTCAACCTGATACAGGACATGTATGAAAACACATAGGTAACATCATATATAATATAGAAAAGACTGAGCAATGTTGCCACTAAGATCAATACCATGACAATACCATTTCTATTCAAGACTGTACCAGATTTCTAGCCAACATAATTGGACAATAAAAAGAGATAAAGACATCCAAATTGGAAAAAGTAAAACTGCAGATGACACATTCAAAATTCTAAGGAATTCACTAAGAAACTACTGGAACTAATACAAGACTTCAGCAGTATGGTAGGATACAAGAGCAAGATACAAAAAACACTGGTAGTTCTATACACTAACAATGAACAATCTGAAAATGAAATTAAGAAAACTATCCCATTTACAATAGCAAAAAGGAAAAAGTAACTAGAATTAAATTTAACAAAAGAAAGTATAAGACTTATACACTGACAATTATAAATGTTGTTGGAAAAAATGAAAGATCTACGTAAGTGGAGAAACATCCTATGCTCATAGATCAGAAGATTTAACACTGTTAAGGTTACAATATTCCCCAAATTGATCTCCATATTCAATATAATCTATCAAAATCCCAGATGTGGTTTGTTCTTTTTTTTTTTTTTTTGCCGATATTGACAAGCTGACCCTAAAGTTCATGTGTAAATGCAGGTGACCCAGAAAAGCCAAAATAATCTCAAAAAGGAAGAACAAAGTTGGAAGATTTTCATGTCCTAATTTCAAAACTATAAATTGACAGTAATTAAGAGAATATGATAGAGGTATGAGGGTGGACACAAAGATCAGTGGAATGGATGGACAGTCCAGATATGAACTTTCATTCATGGGAGATTGATTTTTGACAATGGGCCCAGGGAAATTAATTGGGAAAGAATAATCTTTTCAATACACATTTGTGGGACAACTGGATATCCACTTGGAAAATAATTAATTTGGGCCCCTTTTCACTCCACATGAAAAAAATTAACTAAAATGGATCATGGACCTAAATGTAAGATCTGAAACTATGAAACTCCTGGAAGAAAATAAAGGATAAACTCATGACCCTGACCTTCAATCAGGTAATGGGTTCTTGGAAATAACACCAAAAACAAAGCAACAAAAGAAAAATACATAAATTTAATTTCATTAACATTAAAAACTTGTGCATCAAAAGACATCATCAACAAAGTGAAAAACCAACCTTCGTAAAGGGAGAGAATATTTCAGAATCTTTTATCTGCCAAAGGACCTGTGTCCAGCATATATAAAGAACTTTTTCAATTCAACAATAAAAAGACAAATATCCCAATGGGTAAAGTGGCAAAGGATTTGAATAGACATATCTCCAAAGACAATAAACAAATGAAAAGATGTTCAACATCATTAGTCGTTAGGGAAAATGGAAATCAAAATCAAAATGAGATACTACTAAACATCCACCAGAATAACTAAAAGAAAAAAGATATATGATAACAATTACTGGCAAGGAGGTAGAAAAGTGGCATCCTCACATATTGCTAGTGATAATGTAAAATGGTGCAGCCACTTTGAAAAAGAGTTTGGCCATTACTCACGAAGTGAAAAGCAGTTACCATATGATCCACTAATTCCATCCCTTGGTATATAACTTAGAGAAAAGAAACATTTATCTACATAAAAACTTATACATGAGTGTTCGTGAAACATTCATAATAGCAAAATATATGAACCTAAATTTTTATCAACTGATAATTAAGTGGTATATTTATATTGCAATTTGTTGTTGAGCAATACAAATTAATGAGGTGCTGACACATACTAAACTTGAAAACATTATGATAAATTAAAGAAGAAACTCACCAAAGACCACTGATTTTATGTTTCTATGTATGTGACTTGTCTACAACAGGAAACCAGAGACAGAAAGCAGATTAGTAGTTGCCCGGGAATAGGGATGTTGAAGGATGGGGAATAACAATTAATATGTACAGGGCTACTTTCTGGGGTCATGAAGATTTTCTAAAATTAGAGGGTGGTATGGTTCTATAACCTGGAATACATTAAAAAATCAATGAACCATGTACTTTAAACATGTGAATTTTACGGTATGTGAAATGGACCTCAAAAAGCTGTCATAAAGAATCCAGAGGTGGAAAAAACACTATCAAGAGTGAGAGAATCAAAGAAACCAGGAAAAATTGATATAAAAAAGTATGATATATGGAGGCCTTGAAGTGTGGGTATGGTGTGTGCTATCACGCATCTGAGTGTGTGTGACTCATATCTGTCTATCTGTTTGGAGTGTCGGCCATTTCTTTTCTACACCCAGGCCTTGAACAAAACTAGCTGAACTGTTAGCTCTTTCATATTTCACAGATAAACGATCACTGTGGAAAACATGTCAGAAGGAAGAGGAGTCCACCACAATGGCTAGATTCTTGATAAGACAAATACTCAGCTGAGGAATCGTAAGTATAAACTTAATTATCTGGAAGAGAACCCAAGAGCACTGGTTTTCCCAGTGCATGCCACTGAGAGAATCAAAGGAGGAACCATTAGTTCAATTGTTCGTTCATTCATTCATTCGTTCGTTCTTTTCAGTGCTGTCTATCTCAAACTCTGGAAGAAGAGAGACACAGGACAGACCTCAATCTTGATCTTAACACACTTAATGAATCTGTTGGAGTTTCTTAACCATGACTCTTGATAAAAACAAAAATATTCAACTCAAAGGGTCTTCTTAAGCAAAAAAAAAAAAAAAAAAAAAAGGAAAAACTGAAACTCAGAACTTGGAAGTTCAGGATAACGGACTCCAGACAAGCCTTATTCCAGGAGCTCAGGGTTGTCAGGGCTCAGTTTCTCCTTTCTCTCTCCTGGTTTCTGCTTTTCTTCGCTGCCATTCTCAGACTGGTCTTGCTCAATGGCTGGCAGAATGGCTACCAACTTTTTTTTTCAGTATTTAGTTTCCCTTAAAAGTGAATAAATCAATCCCAGAGAAGTTTCCTGTTGGCCTGAGCCATGGGCTTGCTTATCCTCCTTTCCAAGCTGTTGTTGGTGGGCATGTGAGTTGTGGGAATGGGGAGGGTCAGGACACATGACTGGCAGCCCCAACACACAGGGTGAGCAAGAACCATAACCCCCACTCTCTACTCCAAAGACAGTTGTGAAGTCTCTACGGATTCCCCTAAGAGGCAGAATTTGTTAAATGCTGTACAAATGGGGTGAATTAAATACTAGTGAGGTAGAGAGGAGCAAAAAACTCTCTTCTCACTGCAGATTTTCAGCAAAGGAGGTAGGATTTTAATTTGGAACTAACATGAACTTCAATATAAGCTTCCAGCAGGTGAGTAGGGGGAGAAGAGCAAGGCAGTCATGCTATTAAGTGAGGAACCTCACAGACTGTGTGGAAGGACATGTCAGAGTGTTCTGTGTCATCCCAAGGGTGATGGGGATTTTCCGAGGCAAAAAGTAGAGAGGGGAGAACCATTCCCACTGCTGCCCTCCTGGGACCCTCCTTTTTCTAGAGTAAGAAATCTATGTGATTTCATACTTTTAATTCAGATCTTTTCTCTTAAGCTGACCCTCTCCTCTTCCCAACTTGCTAAACATAAGCAAAAGGGTCACGAATACCTGAGTGGGCAAACCAATAGAATTTTCTGTAGGAAACGAGTTATATGTGATGACCTCCAGGAGCTGCTGGGCTTTCTCCCTGCATGTGAGGGGGGCAGGCACCTCACCCAAACGGGCAACCGCCGCTCCGCAGCGAGGAACCGAAACACGTACAGGACGAGTGAACTCCAGCAAACTGTCACAGGGCGTTAATTTAAAGCTACTGGATGCTCATTATAGCTTCATCGATTTTTTTACAGGGAGAAGTGAACATTGCCGGACTTCTGAATCTTACCTCACTGTCTGTGCGTTAGATGCCTCGTTTTGTTCACTTTGAGGATAACGTCAAAGCTGAGGTTCTTGCTACGATAGAAGACCTCTCCACCCATCTCATCCTCCTTCTCCTTCCCACATATTCCTCTATTGATAACAGTTTTTTTTGAGAGCGAGCAAGAGAGCGAGCATGGGGGGTGGGGGGGTGGGCAGAGGGAGGAGGAGAGAGGATCTTAAGCAGGCTCCACACCGAGGAGCGAGAGAGCGAGCATGGGGGGTGGGGGGGTGGGCAGAGGGAGGAGGAGAGAGGATCTTAAGCAGGCTCCACACCGAGGACAGAGCCCAATGCGGGGCTTGATCTCACAACCCTGAGATCATGACCTGAGCTGAAATCAAGAGTCCAATGCTCAATGGCCTGAGCCACCCAGGTAGCCTGAAAATAGCTTTTATCCTAAACCACCCCACATGAGTTCACATTTTCTCATTTCTTTCTCACTTTAACAAGGAAAAAGAGAATTTCTGGATTTAAATCCTAGCTCTACCATTGAAGAGGTTCTGGCCTTGGGCAAATTATTTAAGATTTTCATTTTTCTGTTTCCTTTTATTAAAATGAGGCTAATAATAGTACCTGTCTCATTGGGTTGCTCTGAATACTGAATGGGTTAGGACAGGCAAAATCTTTAAAACAGGGCTGATAATAAGCACAAAAACTTAATTAAATCTATTATTTAGCACAAGAATATTTTCATCCCCTCTGAGCATCTCACTAAGGTCTTGGTGGCTTGTAGGAATTCAGATTGGACCTGAATGAAATATTCCTTAATAAGCAGCCTGAGCCAACGGCTCTGCCACCCCCGCCTCACCCTGTCCCATAATTACGTACTCGTAAGTGCTGCCGGCAGTAAATAGAGAAAAGTCACATAACCACAAGGACTGCATTCAGAACAAGGTTTATGGTGCAAGCTTTACTGAGGCCTTCTGCACTGCCTTCATGTGTTTCTTCCCCCTGCCTTTTCCAATCCTGAATGCAGCCACTCCAGCTCTTCGTGGCTTTTCCCAAACCCTTTACTGTGGGATGGCGTGACCGGCAGGGGGAAGCACATACTTAGCACACCAGCAGAGCGGGCACTCCAGGAAGGCAAAGAGGAAAACAGAAAATCTGGAGAAAGGCCTCTTTTGGTGTCAGCATATATTAAAAGTTATATCACTTCAAGACAAATTCTGTTTTATAAAATTGAGATTCCCCATTGACCCGCAAATAAACAGGGTACAGTGACAGAGGCAGGTCGTTCAGCACTCAGTGTCCTGGTAGATGAGCCTCTCCATTTTACTGCACAGAAACAATGAAGAAGGTCAGACATGAACTCGCTCCATCTCCAAAACCCCTCATCTTCAAATGCAGCTGTGCTCACACACCTGCCTCCTTTCTTCATTCTAGTTGCAGAATAAAAGAGGTCCTGCTCTGCCCTTTGCTTCTTCTAATGCCACTTCTCTGTCTCTTTCTCTCTTATTCTTCCAGCTGCTTCTCAGCTTATCAAATAGGCTCATACGTCTATTTTTGGACACATGATACATCCTTCCCAAGGTTTGACCATGTCTCCTTGCCCTGTTCTGCAGCAATGTGAAACAACCAGTTACCCCTATGTGTTTCCTTCCCTTGCTTACCCTACTTCTTTCCCTCATCAACTAGCAGAAGTGGGCTGGCTGTTATCAGCATCCCACTGAAACTGCTCTCTGAAAGTCAGTAGCAGCTACTTGGTCCTCATCCTGGAGGCTCTGGGGCTCTCACTGACTTCCCTGAGGCATCCAATTCCTTCCAGCAATGCTTTCTCTCTTGACATCCCTTGCTCCCTTGACTTCCAAATCAACACTTCCCATTTGTTCTATGCCGTACCTGGCTTTACTTTTCTTCTTTGCACACTCCTTTCCTACTTATTCGAGGCCCTGCCCTGGTCCCAGTAACTCAGAAATCTTTGAGAACAGGTCTTAACAATTTATATTTTTACACAAGATCCCCAGGTAATTCTTAGAGACAACTGGTCTACTGGTCATGTTGCCAACCTTCCTTCCTCCCATCCTTTCTCCATATGGTTACCAGAACGGTCTCTAATAAACACAAGCCAGACCTAATCCTATACTATTTAAAACCCTCAATCACTGTCCATCACAGAGCACAGTTCAAAACTCACTAACATGACATAAAGGCCCTTCAAAACCTAGCACTTTCCCACTCTTCAGCATTTCTACCTCTACTTCATTGGGTTCTTAAACTCAGGTTGCACAGAGTTATTGTGATTTCCCAAAATGTGATTTTATACTTCTGTGCCTCTGAATCTATTATTTGCTCAGTGAGTCTTATTTTTCTTTCTGAGTACTCTATGGTACCTTTTCTGATCACTGTATCTATCTGGCTTCCTCTTTACGATGTGATCTTATCTTTAGGATAAGACCTATGTCATCCATATTTGTACCTAAGCATCAATTGCAAAACCTGGCATTTTTAGTTTTTCAGTGTTGCTTTGGTATGTTTGATGAATGTATGAATAAATGAAAGTATGGGAAGAACAATAGCAAATACTCACTGAGTGCTTACTATAGGCTAGGCGTATACATATTGGCAAGTCTGTTCCTCACAACAACTTCATGAGGTAGATAATACACAGACCAGGAAAGTGAGGCTTCAGGAGTAAATTTATTTCTCCAAGTCACATGGTAATGGTTGAAACTGGAATTTTAACCTAGGCCAAGTCTACTATCAGACTGCATGCTCTCAACCTCAATGCTTTGTTGAGTTAATAAGGAAAATATTGAGGCTCATCATTAAAAATCAGGTTAACATGAATCAAAGTTTGAAGCAGAATAATTTTGATTTAATAGAATTTATCAAAGAATACCCCATAAAAAAAATAAAGACTCAAGGTTTTACAGAGGGCGTCTATCAAATGCTCAAAAATGAGTTAATCTTAACAGTCATTAATCCTCCAAGAGCAAAGAAAAAGACAAATTCAATGAAGTTTTCACCTTATACTTTCACTCTACATGGTCACTTATGAATATCAATGCAAAATTCCTCAATATTAGCAAATATTATCTAATGCCACATAAATATTCACCCTGACCTAGTTGGATATATTCCCAAAATGTTAGGATGGTTCAATATTTAAATAACTTCAATTCAACATCTTAATATATCTGAGGAGAAAAACCATATGATAGAGACTTTAAAAGCTTTAACAGAATTAAACACTTATTCTTGATTGGAAAAAACAAACAAACAAACAAACAAACAAACGTCTGCTATGTTATCATATAGAAACCCTAGAGGCATTTTCATTTTCACAGTGCTCCGACAAACAACATCACAAGGAACACTCCATCTGGGCACTCCTCACCAGGTTTAAACATGCGCTGGAGAAGTAATCATGAAAAGAGACAAAAAAAAAAAAACTACTGGAGAGAGAATAGGTAAAGAGGAAGTACACTCATATGTGCTTATATAGGATAATATACTTTAAAAGGCCCAAGAGGACCAATGATGATGCTAATAAAAATAAGATATTAAATAAAGCAGAATATAAAATAAACTACAAAAATCAATCACCCTCATTTATACATTTAATAACCAGTTTAAAAGCTCAGCAAAAGAGGAAAACCACATAACAACAGTCGTGACCAAAAAAGTCGTAAGAAAAAAGAAATATACTCACAAATTTTTTAAAAATGTGGAAACACAGGGGGAAAACTCTAAAACACTCCTGAAAGACACAAAATGAGAATTGGGCAAGAAAGACAGCCTTGCTCTTAGAATCACTCGACGTTGTCAAGATGTCCATTCTCTCCAAGTTGATATGTACATTTAACCTTGCTTCTGTAAGAAAATGAACAATTTTCTGGAGCTAGACAAATCTCTTGGAAAGTGTGTGTGTGTGTGTGTGTGTGTGTGTGTGTGTGTGTGTGTGTGCGCATGCGCACATAATGCAAGACTAGCAAGGAAAATAAACTGTGGAATTAAGAAAAAGCAATGAGGAGTGGCTAGCTCTATTAGATTTAAAATATTCTACAAAGCCTATTTAAAACAGCAATGAACTGGCACGTGAACAGACAGACAAACCACTGGAACAGAAGTCCTCCCAAATTTACCCAAATATATTTGGTAATTTACCATATAATGAAGGGATTTCTCAATCACTTCTCGATAAGTAGGCTAGAACAAATAGATAGCCATTTAAAAAAATAACACTATTGCCATAACTCAGACCATATTCCATTAAACTCCAAATGAATGAGAGATCTTAATGGAATAAAGGAAATCATACCAGTAGTAGAAAAAGACATCCCTTTAAAACTGGGTGCAAGTATGGGTATGAGTAAAGCCTTCCTAACTTGATTTCTAACTTGATTCAAAAACCTAGAAAAAAAATTGCTAAATTCTGCCATGTAGAAGTAAAATATTATGGCAAAAAACTTGACAATGTCAAAATACACCTAAGTGGGAGAATATTTGTAATTTCTATTAGAAATTCAACTAATCTCTTTAATTTTTAAAGACATCTAGTAACAATAAGCATACATAGTAACAATAAGTCTATTTAGAGCCCAGATCTTGTTTTTTTTGTGTATCATTCCCTACTAAAATAAATCAAGGCCTCTTGGAAAAACGGTTGTTCTTGGTCAGGAAAAGTACAAGACGACCCTAGGACATATGGTCCTGCCAAAAAGCAAGGAATTACTCAACTAATGAAGTCTGGTTGGAACAACGTGAGAGCCTATTTGAAAGGGCTTCCACTTGGCTCTCAGATATTTTGAGAATCAAAATGAATAATAAAAATCAACACACATATGTACATACCACACCGAGTGAAAAGCCACTAGGTGTAGTAGGTTACTAACACAACCTCAAAATATTCCCAAATAGATGGCTTGTAACTTACACAAGAAAAACACATCTTTAAAATGAAGAGATGTAGCACTCGCCACCCTAACCAAATGACAAACCTCAGCATCACCAATATGAGACAAGCTAGCATTTTATCTAGTTAGGCACTTACTGCATCATCATCAAGAGGATACAACATCGTTTACGAAGTATTTTCCCCAACATCCTTTAGCTGGAAGCGAATCAGTGGAAAACAATCAGACAAATTCACATGTGGAATATGCAATGTTCTACAGGCCACCTGGTCTGGACTCAAAAAACTTTTGGTATCATGAAAATAAAAAAAAAATTTTTTTTGTGGACAACTGAGAAAATTTAAATATGGATTGTGTATTAGATAATTCTTTTATTTATTTATTTGAGAGAGAGAGAATAGAGAGCACGAGAGGGAAGAGGGTCAGAGGGAGGAGCAGACTCCCCGCTGAGCAGGGAGCCCGATGCGGGACTCGATCCCGGGACTCCAGGATCATGACCCGAGCCGAAGGCAGTCGCTTAACCAACTGAGCCACCCAGGCGCCCAAGGAGTGCATATTAGATAATGTTGAGTGGTTTTCTTAAGTGTGACAATGGTGATGATGTACCTGTTCCGCCGAAGCCCATCTGAATCTTGGAATATGTTTGATAAGATGACATGTCAGACTCTTACTTTCAAACAGTTAAAGAAAAAAAATGTGTGTGTGTGTGTGTGTGTGTGTGTGTGTGTACATAGATGTTAGTGTGAATGGCTCCCCCTGGCCTAATTGTATATTCTTCATAAAAATAGAAAGCACAAGCAAATATGGCAAAATGTTACAACGAACCTAGGTAAGGGGTATATGAACGTACATTGTATTTTTTTTTATGTTTTCCTTAGAGTCAAAACTTCTCAAAACAAAAAATTACAAAGATCCTAGAATGAAAAATACCAGAAATGTATATAAAATATTGCTCAGTGAATTCCATGGGAGAAACACCATCGTGGTGACTACTAACTGACATTTTCTTACCCTGTTATAACTTCCTAGATTTGGCTTTAGGGTGACAAAATGTGACAGACATCTACAACTAAATTTCAAACCTCTGTTTAATACACACTGCTCAATTTACCATATTAATTCATCTTTACGCCTAATCACTTAGAAGTATACTATAGTACTCTCCTGTGAAAACAACTCCTATAAAAAATAAATATGAGACAGGAATAGGGAAGTAATCCCTCACTTTACAAAAACATATGATGAACTGTTGCTTTAGATAATGAGTTCTTTTAGGGCCCTTTGAAAAGTCATTTAACAGGGCAATGGATAAAACAAGGTATATACCCACCAAATCTGTATGTATTCAAAAGGATGCTTTCGGGGAAATATTATCTAATATACTCAGTGAAACTGATTCTCTTATTAAAGATATCATCAAATTACTTCTTTAATATTTTTGTTTTTACCCAGATGACTTGTGCAAAATGAATCCATTCTTAGCCAATTTCATTAAAGCAAACTTTTTTTCTTTATGTCTACTCCACATCAGAATGGAGGGGTTGGTGAAAACAGGGAGGTGGGGGAAAAACATTTTTCCAAGCTCTACAGAAGTTTGTGAAGACAATATTCCTTAGTGCTGATGTCAGCCAGTGGTGGTCATGTTCAGTCAATCCAGCGTTTATGTTTAATGTGATGTTTTGGATGGATGTCTATGTGGCTAAACTCAAGGGTCACAGATAAGACCATTCCTACCTTTACTTTTTGGTGAGATATTTACATTTCTAATTTTAAAGTTCCATTTCCTGACTTATGATCTGCTTTCTCCTTGGCTGCTCTGAATGATTGCTTTCCTTTCTGGTGCAATCTGCATAAAGCTGCTTACCATCACGGGGATATTTATTGTTTTAAAATGTGCTCATAGATCAAGTCAACAGCACAGATTTTACTTTCACTCCCTTCGACTTTCCAATTTCCCTTCTAGAGCACTGCTATTTATATACTGCCTCATCTTTGAAAAGCTCAGGAAGTCTTCACTTTATACATTTCAGGTAATGGAAATGTCAGTGGGAAGCTAGGTGGTAGGGCATACCTGACTAGGCTATTTATTTATTTATTTATTTATTTATTTATTTATTTATTTGTTTATTTGTTTATTTTAAAAGATTTTATTTATTTGACAGAGAGAGACACAGCGAGAGAGGGAACACAAGCAGGGGGAGAGTGGGAGAGGGAGAAGCAGGCTTCCCGCTGAGCAGGGAGCCCGATGCGGGGCTCAATCCCAGGACCCTGGGACCATGACCTGAGCTGAAGGCAGACGCTTAACGACTGAGCCACCCAGGCGCCCCCTGACTAGGGTATTTAATACAAACTTTACTTCTTGATTTATTTAGTTGTCTCTAACTCCAAACAGCAAAGGCCCAGAAAAAAAAAATAAACAATAAGAGGACAAATATATATGGCTCATTAGAAAAGGGGTCTTAATTCTTATATTCTAGAAACTAAGAGTTATGTAACATAAAAACCATATATGAAATTACACCATCTTACATATCAAACAGTATTCCTTAATATTGCTTTGGATTTGAAATCTCTGGTGTCTTTTCCTCCGCCTGAGAAAAAGAAATTCATTCAGCTCCTCTAAGGAGGGGAGCTTCTACCCACATCTGTGAATTGAAACCCGGTGAGATTAAAAACTGAAGGATTTTCCCAGAACAATTTCTTTATCTTCCCTGAATTCCATATGCCCTTCTGCTTGACTCACGTTTTCATCTTATCTTTATTGTTCTCCAACGAATTCTTCAGAAATGACCCACAAAATGGCTTTTATTGAAATCACTTTCAATTTTCAAATTGCTCAAGCAATTTGGAAGCACTTTGGACACAATCTTTAAATAGTTTTCCTAAGTAACCAAGATTGAGAGTTTGCGAGTTTGACTCCTAAATTTCACCAAAGATTAATCCTCTTTGACTTTTTCCATGAAGAAAGTATTCCTTCCTTACATAGAAACCTTACCAGATTTTAAAGTAAATTGAGCCAACATTTCTTCAAAACCAAAACTTGTATTTCCTAATCTGACTTATGAAAAAATTTCCCCCCTCCAAAACATCTTAACTCTTTTCTTAATTCACTCTACTTTTATCCAAGAAAAACTTTCAGTGTCAAGTACTATACATATTTTCAGTTCTTACTTTTTTAATGTTTATCTAACATTATACACCTCCTGTAATATTACAGAAAGCCTATAGGAGGGACATACTTTTCATTCCAGTAATATAGACATATATAAATCATTAGAAAAATATTAATAAAGCAGTGAAAAATATATTGAATTGGCCACTAGAATGTTAAAATTTATTGAAATCCTGATAGAAACGTTTACTAAGCTATTAGTTAATTTATGAAAGATTTATATTGTATATCAGAGTCTGATTCCTTGGGTGAGCACCATACAAAGAATAGTGTAACTCTAGGGAATTCTAGAATAGGTATTTATGAAGTACCATTACAGCAGCCTGAAGGAATTAAATCAGGCTTAGATGGTGACAGGTAGCTAGAGCAGGCTCAAACATGTTTTGACTAAATTCTCTAAAATGATTTATATTTCAGAGTTTAATGCTAGAAATCCTGGTGGCATGACATCTGGAATAATAAGTAATTAATTTTATGGTATCTCTTCTGTGTTCTGCAGCACACATACAGAATATCACCTGTATATATCACCTGTGGCTTAGCGTATACATTAACTCGCATCAAGGCCCCAAAATTCTTTATCCATGGATACTCCACGTTACTCATCTTTGCCAGAAGAAAGTTCAGGAATTGGCAATGCAGAAAGCAATCACAGCACACAAAAACAGACATTTAAAAAAAAAAAAAGTACGAAATCTTCAGCAAAATGTAAAAGTACCCAGTTTAAATGGAAATGAGTCAGCACTTCTGTGTTTTTTTGAGAAAACAGAAACCCAACTCAAACTAAACTTTAAGGAGGGAAAAAAAGGTATTTTCAGCTCATCTTACTGAGATATCTAAGAGACATCATACGCTCCTAGCTCCTAATGCAGTTGGCTCTCAGGACTCAAATATCACGTGACCCATTCCTTTAGCCCATTATCGGGTCTCTGTTGGCCTCAGGAGTAAGCAAGCCTTCTCTCCGAGCTGCTAAGATGACTCAAGGCAGTTCCAGATTATGCAGGCATTAGCACTTACACTATCAAAAGGATCAGGATGCCTTTCCCCCCCTGTGTCCACATCAGTCCTGTCAAAAGGACTCTACCTGGCTCTGCTTGGTCCATGTGCCCATGCCTGATCCAATCACTGTGCTGATAGGGAGGGAGGGAGGTGATTGATAGATGAGAGGTAGGTCATAAAGGACTGACAGATATAAATAGATGGATAGACTATAGACTGACAGGAGAGAGAGAGAAATAGCCACCTCAGTAAAATCATGTGTCTAGATTTACACTATACAGTCCGATATTAAGCCTATGAAAAATGTCTTTGATATTTTCTCATTCTGGTTTCCTGCCATGTTTTTCTGTTTGCCTATGTGTGTATTTTAAATATCATGGCTGCATAGTGGTTGGAAGACCGGCTTCAGAGTCAGAGATGCTTTTCAATCCTCTGCCAGGGACTAGCTGTATGACCCAGGCCAAGTTTTTCTGTCTCTGGAAGCTTCAATTTTTGTCATATGTAGAAGAGGGATCACCATATTTATTTCCTAAGGGATTTACAAAGATTAAATGGGATAGTCCAAACAAAATGTTTAGCAGACTACCTGGCAGAGAGAAATCTGTCATTCAGTAGATATTATCATTAGTATGATTGTACCTGATTTCCATATATACATTCTTAATTACCCTCTTAGTCTGTGGTAGGCATCACTAAGCCCATTCACTGCTGTTTAGACATTAAAGCAAAAGCACTGCTGGTGTATGCATCAGTAATGCTGTATCATTATGCACCAGGGCCGTGGACACCAGGGAAATGCTCTCCAATGTCTAGCAGCCAAATAGAAGCTTCCATGCAGTCATGCTGGGTATTTTCATTTATGACCATGAAATGGGTAACAACCTTCACCTCTGGCTAGCAGCCCTACCTTAAAGTAGGGCATAGGTAGTTTTAAGAATAAGAATAAGGAGCGTATGATGTCTCTCAGATATCCCTCTGTTGTGGATAATTATTTTCTTTTCTGATTTAATTTGTCCAAGTTCATAAAAAAGAGAAAAATTATAAAGTTGTTTTCAGTGTGAAAGATATGCTTGCATTGGAAAAGTATTGCTTCCATAAGCACTGGAACATGTGTACTTTGGAGAAGAGAAGTTTTCTTTTGGTAAATTTAGCAGTCTACATTCTGATGGATCTGCCCAGCCTAATTTTGAGACATGGCCTTTTGGTAGAAAAAACCTCAAATCTGTTCATTGTAACCATAATATAAAAGGGCTTCTTCCAGATTGCCTTTTAAGAAGTCAGTCTTAAACTTGAGATTCACCTTCATTTAAAGAAAAATACCTTTATTTTCAGCAAAGAATAGCTGCTCTGCATTTATTTAAATTGGTTCATGATTTCCTTTCCATTCTCCTTTCAACTGCCCATGAGGGAAAAATTTAGTGAAAAGCATAATCTAAGGACTAATGAGCAAACTCTGCTAAGTGTTGTTTTAGTGAAAGATGATTTTTCAGTATTTCACTGGCTGGAAAAAGTTTGCTTTTAAAGATTTTACCAAGGGTATCACTAATCTTACGGCAAGGTATTTTCCAGTGATCTGGATATGGCCAGAAAGTGGGCTACACATAGAAGACTGAAGTTGCAAGGGAGAAGGATGTAGCTGAACTCCTAAACAGACTCTTCGAGGCAATTTCCTACCAGTGTAAGATACACTAAATGATGACTGCAAGGTATGCTTCAAAAAAGATCAGAAATATACTAAAATGTGAATACTGATTATTTTTCAGTGAGGAAATTTTAAGAAATGAAGATGTTACTTTCCATAGCTCAGGGCAAATAAATTTACAAACCTATAGAAAGTAGAGAATTATCTGGGATAACACAATTGACCAAAACAATCAAAAGTGCCACAAGACAATTCCCCCATTCATTAAGGTAGAATAACTGGATTTTTTAAAGCCCTTTAGAATCTTTCAACAGAGCTTTTAAGTTCCAGGACTAAAAATCTTGCCACTTGCAATGACATGGACAGAACTAGAGAGTATTATGCGCAGCAAAATAAGTCAATCAGAGAAGCACAATTACCATATGATCTCACTCATATGTGGAATTTAATAAACAAAACACAGGATCATAGGGGAAGAGAGAAGAAAATAAAAGAAGATGCAATCAGAGAGGGAGACAAATCATAAGAGACTCTTAATCATAGGAAACAAACCGAGGGTTGCTGGAGGGGAGGTGGGGGGATGGGGTAACTGGGGGATGGGCATTAAGGAGGGCACCTGATGTAATGAACACTGAGTATTACATAATACACTCTATGTTTATTAATTGAATTTAGATTCGAAATAGCAAAATAAAAAAAAGAAAATATGGGAAAAAATGAAACAAAAGTCTTGCTTCTCTTTTCCTAAAATTATTCCTAGAACCTGACGGCTTTTATTGCAATTTTAAATGGTATATTTTTAAAAGTTACTTTTTCTATCTCATTACTAATGATATATAGAAATAAAATTGACTTAAGTGTATTGATCTTACAGGCAACTAATTTGCCTACCTCTTAAAATTTCTAATGATTTGTCTGTAGAGGTTTGGGGGTTCTCTATACGGATGATCATATTTTTAAAAATTTCAGTTTATATTTTATTTATTTATTTGACAGAGAGAGAGAGAGTGCACAAGCAGGGGGGAGCATCAGGCAGCGGGAGAGGAAGAAGCTGGCTCCCCCTGAGCAGAGAGCCCGATGTGGGGCTTGATCCCAGGACCCTGAGTTCATGACCTGAGCCAAAGGTAGACACTTAACTGACTGAGCCACCCAGGTGCCCCTATATTTTCTTTAAATAAGCTTTATGCCCAATGTGGGGTTTGAATTCAAGACTCTGAAATCGAGAACCACATGCTCTACTAAGTCAGCCAGGCACCCCAGGATGATCGTATTTTGATTTATGAGATAATTGTTCAATTCTCTCCAATTCTTGCTTATACCTTTGTTTTTGTTTTACCTGACCAGCTGGTATATTCCCTCTAGTACCTCCAGTACAATGTTGACTAGAAGAAGTGATAGCAAGAATGCTTCTGACATTTCATATATTAAGAATGGATATTTGCTATAAGGTTTTTGGTCATAAACAGAAATTGAATTTCATAAGGACACTTTGGTGCATGCCTTGAGATAATATTTCTTTTAACAATTTTAGTGTTGAATCAAGTTATTCTCAGAATAAGCCCAATTTATACATAATGAATTATGTTTATATGGCCAGAATTGCTAATACTCTGTTTAGAATGTTGATCTATATTAATGAGTAAGATTAGCTTGTGATTTCCACTTGTCACACTCTGTGTATTTTGTTATAAATGTTAAAGTCATCTATTAAAATGAATAGGAGACTATAAACTTTTTTCTTTTCTCTGAAATGTTTTGCAGAGGATTAGATTTATCTGTTTCATGAAAATTTGCTAGAATTTGTCTATAAAATCATGTGACCTAGTTGGTTCTTTGTGAGAGGATTATTATACTACTTACCCACTTTCTTGAGATGAGTGAGCCTATCTTTTTTAAAAAATTTCTTTTTAGCTTTTTTGAGATACAATCAACAAAGAACAATTGTTTTAAATGTACAACGTGATGATTTGATATATGCATATATTGCCAAATGATTACCACATAAGGTTAGTTAACACATTTATCACTTCATATAAATATCGTCGTGGGGGGGTAGGAGAGGGATCAAGAACTTTTAGGATTTACTCTTAGCAACTTCCGAAATATACAATACAGTACTGTTAGCTAAAGTCATCATGCTGTAGGTCAGAATCCCAGAACTTACTCATTTTATAGCTCAAAGTTTTTACCTTTTTACCACTTTTACCCAAATCCCCCACCCCACCCCTGGCCACCGCCAATCTACTATTTTTTTACCTTTTTTTTTTTTAAGATTTTATTTATTTATTTGACAGAGAGAGACACAGCAAGAGAGGGAACACAAGCAGGGGGAGTGGGAGAGGGAGAAGCAGGCTTCACGCTGAGCAGGGAGCCCGATGCGGGGCTCGATCCCAGGACCCTGGGATCATGACCTGAGCCAAAGGCAAGTGCTTAATGGCTGAGCCACCCAGGGGCCCCTACACTCTGTTTAAATGAATTAAAGTTTTTTATATTCTACATGCAAATGAGATCATACAGTATTTGTCTATGTCTGACTTATGTCACTGAACATCATATCATCCCCAAGTTCCATCCATGTTGTTGCAGATGGCGGGATTCTTGTGTGTGTGTGTGTGTGTGTGTGTGTGCGCGCGTGTGTGTGTGTCATCCTTCATCCATCAGCGGCCACTTAGGTCGTCTCCACTTCTTGGCTGCTGTAATGATACTCTAATGAATAAGGGCGTGCAGACGTCTCTTCAAGATCGTGATACAGTGATCTCCTTTCTTTCAGATATATATGCAGAAGTAGAAATGCAGAGTCCCATGGTAGTTCTATTTTGGTTTACTGGGGGACCGCCACCCTGTTTTCCACAGCGGCTGCTCCAGTTCCATTCCCACCAACAGTGTACCCCAGTGGCTTTTCCTCCCCGTCTTCATCTGCACTCGTTCACTTATTAGTCTATTTCTTTTTGAATAACCACTGGTAAGTGGTTTTTTTTTCCGAGTAATTTGTCAAAATAGACTTTGTGGGCATACGGTTTGCCTTATATTATTTTTTCACACACTACTGCCTGTGGTCATGCTCATTTTTCAGTTGTAATATCTGTACTTTTTCTCTTTTATTCTTAAACTCGATGGGGGTTGAACTATTTTATTGCTGTTTTCAAAGCACTTTGGTTTTATATCTATATTTTTATGTGATTTTAGATGCATACATATTTATACTATGTAAATTTCCTGATTCAATTCAAAATTTTAGCATTATGCAATAACATTTACAATATCTAAAATTGCCTTTTATCTTAAAGTCAGTTTTGTCTGAATTTCATATTGCTCTCCACATTTCTTTTAATTAGCATTTAAGACTGATGTGATATTTCCATCCCTTTACTATTTGTCTGTTTTCACAAGTATTTATGAATCCCCAGTTGGGATTATGATGGGTCGGAGGGGTTATCGAATCAATGCCTTATATTTTATCTTGAGCTTTCCATTTGTTCTCCTTTCAAGCCGTTTAGAATTTTTATGTTGCTTTATTATTTTAAGCCATTTTTTCCTACTCCTTTGAAAACTATATCCACTCTATTTTTTGTTAATTATAGATGCTCATGATACATTCCGACTGAATGTCTGAAGCTAATATAATTCTCACCCCCACACAATGGAAGAAAATATTTAACACCACATTCAAATCAATCTTCTCCATTTTACATGCGCTTTTTGGTTCAGTCATTTAGTGTTCTTTTTCCAAATTCCCCAAGTTAGATAATATTTTATTTAAAAATATTGGTTTGGATTTAACTACATATTCATCGATTTCTTTCTTTCACTACTTCTTCCAGAACCATGGACCTTTCTTCTGAGATCATTTATTATCTCACATAAGTACTTCAGCAAGTCCCTTGATGTAGGCTTATTTATGGTAACCTCTTTATATATAAGTAAGGTATGTATTTCATCTGAAAATACATATAGTCTGTCTTCCCTCTTGATTTTTTTTCAGGAACACAGAAGTTGAAAGTAGTTTTCTCCTAGCCCTTCAAACGTATTATTTCCTGCTCACTTTTATTGTTGCTATTGAGAAATCTGTTTTCAGTCTAATTGTTACAATTTTGTAGGGGACTTGGGACTGTTTTGTTCAGGATAGGTAAGTGGAAGAGATGGGTATCATTCTAGGTTGAGACAGTGACAAGGCCTACGTAGTTACCTTCTCCCTTCTTCCCCTTCACAGCAAACATGGAGACTTTGGGTCAAGGTGGCAGAGAGATTCAAGATCAAAACAGTTTAGATTGCTGACTCACTGAACGAAGAACAGATGACGAGCATCACCTTGACTAATGCCAACTTCTGTTGTATTAAACCACTAAGATGTGCAGGTTGCCTCATTGCAGCATGGGCTAGAATGATTAACACAGTATCTCTGCGGATGTTGCCTTTCTTCTATTCTCCCCACACTGTACTTCTGGGAATTCAGTTGAGCGTCCATTAACCTCTATTCTATCCTCCATCCATCTTAATCTGTCATGGTTTTCATCTCCTACTTCTGTGTTGTGTTTTGGGCTACTTCTGCACATCTGTTTCTCAGTTTGCTAATTATCTCTCCAGTTACATCTTATCTCAGTTTTTGTTTTGTAATATTTTTTATGATAGAAGTTCTATTTTGTGTTTTTCCAATCTGTCAACTATCAGTTTTGATCATTTTCTCATACTCTTTTTTGTAAATCTTTTATTTCTATCTGAAAATTAAAAAGCCTACATTCATTGGAGATCTATGTTTGGTTTTTTGTTTTTGTTTCTGCTGGTTTTCCTTCATGGTACTTTATTTCCTTGTGTGTATGATGATTATTTGGAAACCATACATCTTAATCTATGGAAAACCTGCAAGATGAAAGTTACGATGCTTTCTTTCAGTGGGGATTTACTTCTGTTTCCTTTTGAAGCCTGGCTTTGCAATAGACTGGGACTATTTTATTACCCTTCTGAGTCCATTTCTGGAAGCTCAGGTTCAGTTCCCCCATTCTGTAAGTAATCCCGTGCTTAGTCTCTTGATCATAAAGCTGTCAGTTATTTGCCACCAGGAAAATCTGACTTAAAGCTTACTGCTCATCAAGCATCAACCTTCTGTTTTGATTGTTAGCCCCTTTGTCATCTCGCTTGCCTCTGTGGCCCAGCAAAACAGTGAAATATATTTTATGCTACATGTGGGTGTTTTATAGGTGGCTTCTTGGCAAATCCAATTTGTTATTCAGCCCTACCTCCTATTTTTTAAAGATAATTTATTTATTTATTTGTTTATTTATTTACGAGAGAGAGAGAGGTAGGGAGGTATGGAGGGAGAGGAACAAGCAGACTCCCCACTCAGCACAGAGCCTGAGACAGGGCTTGATCTCATGACCCTGAGATCATGACCTGAGCAAAAACCAAGAATCAGATGCTTAACTGACTGAGCCATCCAGGCACCACCCCCCCGACTTCCTATTTTTATACTGCTTCCAATTCCTATTAGCACTGGTAAAAGTCAGAAAGTTATAAAATTTAGAAAATTTTTAGCTATATCCTAATAAACTGTGTTTGACAAGGTTGAAAAAAAATTAAAAGTATCATATTTTGGGGCACCTGGGTGGCTCAGTCAGTTAAGTGTCCAACTCTTGATTTCAGCTCAGGTCATGATCTCAGGGTCATGAGATCAAGTCCCGTGTAGGGCTCAGCGCTGGGTGTGAAGCCTGCTTGAGATTCTCTCTCTGCCCCTCTCCCCACCTGTCTCTTTCCCTCTTTGAAAAAAAAAAAAAGTATCATGTTTTAATGGATAATATGCAAGTTTTAAGCTCAGACAAACATCTTAAATCTTTGAGTTGTGACTTTGGGCAAATTACTAATAGCCCATGAGCCATAATTTTCTCGCTTTTAAACAAAAATGATAAAAGTTTTCTTGTGTTAGAGAATACATATATAGAAAGACCATGTGCATCTGATATATAGACAATAAACGGTAGATACTTTTATTCATGGTACTTATTTTCTCTTGCATGTTGTATATGATTGGATTATCTAACCTATTAATTTGTTGGAATGTTGCTCGAGTAAATTAGAATACAGTATGCAGAAGACAGTGTTTTTCTTTAGCTGCTATATTGAATGAGAGATTCATTTTCCACTCTAATTCTGCATATCTATATACACCATAAACCTGGAACTTGTATATTAGTTTAAAATGATATCAATAGGACATATTAATATGGAAATATGAAAATCTCTAAAACAATCTCCAAGATGCCTGCTATGTTATCTTTCCTTGTAGGTTTTCTTCTTCTACAGTAACTTGAACATATAACTAGGTGCTCATATTAGTATTTAAGCAACAAAGTAATTTTTCTCACTCTGCTAAATAAAGCAAAGGACCCTAATGTTGTTGTGAAATGAATGTATTCACATTGCAGTCATGTTTTCTGCTGCACACTTAATCAAAATTCAAAATGACAATATTGACAGAAATAGTCCATGGAATAAGCAAATGTTGCAAATGGAAACATAACACTGACCTCAGAGAAATGTGATTCAGATGATTTGACAAATTAGCTAGGTTTGTCAAAGGGAAACTATAAATTCAAGTAACACAGAAGCTTTGCAAAAGTCTAGTAGCCACTTTCTTTTTTGTGTTGAGTTCCCACCTCTAGCAAGCTAGCAGGGGTGGGGGGTAGGGAGGAGTGATTTCTGTTGGCTGTGCAAGCGGTATAAAAATCACATTATAATAAAGCCAAACTAGACTCCTATAAGCTCTCTGGATAAATCTTTCCTGCCATAATCATGATTTTCCTGTGTGCCAGATTTTCTGTGTTGTTTGTACTAAATATCAAGACCAGATCTGTAATAGTAAGATCAATGATAAAAATAGTAAACATGTAATATTTACCTGCATCATTTCATTTAATGTCAACAATACCTATAAAGTAGGTACTATCAAACTCTCTCATCTACATATGAGAAAGGAGGGACAGAGAATGTTAATGGGGAGAGAGGACTGTCCCTAAAGTATTTTTCTAACCATCCTCACCACCATCCTGTACTCATCAGTTCTCCCTCCAGCTCCTAGTCCATCTCCCCCAGAACTTTGGCATTTTTGTTAGATAATTTGAATGGATGTTCAAATATAATTCTTATCAAATAACTCAGAGCTGAGTGGGGCAGTGAGTTTACTGCATAACAAAATCAAGATTATCAAACATTTTAGCGGACCGAAGCAATAGTCTAAATCTAATATGCAACGACAGAAATTTGGTCAAAAAAGCATTATAAAAATGAGAAACGATAGACATGTGGTTTAGCGGCCACCTTCCTCATATGAGGATTTTAGTTTAGTTTACAATAGACGATGATGACAATAAAGAGACAGGTAGAAGAAATGCCTAGAAAGAATGAACTCCTTTTCCTCTAACAAGCCAGGAAGGAAAGCATAATTAAAAATTTGAAATTACTTTGAAGAAACTTAGCAAAGGAGACGATTCAATGGGGGTGTGTGTGTGTGTGTGTGTGTGTGGCATGAACTTGAGCAAGGTCTAAAAGTGGGTTGCTCTGACAAGTGTTTATGCTTCAGACGAGTCTGGAGTTAGACACGTAGTGTGTCCTCAAAACCGTCCTGGTGCACCGTGTTCACAGTTTGGCTATGGAAGAAGGAGGGGCCTGGGTGAGACAGGGCTTACACATGGATTTGCTTGATGCATGACTGCCCGTGAGAGGTGGACAAAATGGTAAATATGACATTGGTCCTCTGGCCCGGGTGATCCTGGGGTGCCAAGTGTCCCATTCTTCCAGGGTCATTTCTTCATCTAATTGTCAAATACAATGTCAGAAACTCCCACGGCGCCTAGCTGCACAAAGTCCAGTCCTGTTTCACTTGTCGCATCTGCCAGAGGACCACTGCTAAAGGGAGCTCTACTGACCCTCCTGCTTCACTGTCAGAAGCGGGATGGCAGGGTGGTTATGAGCATGCGCGGGGGGCTCGGACCACCTAACTGAAGTACTGGACCTGTCACTTCCCAGCTGAATGTGCTTGGAAAGTTACTTAATCTATGCCACACCTTCCTCAATTACGAAATGGTGATACCTCATCATACCTACTCTCCTGTGCTGTTCATCCATGCAGCCCACAGGTCTTTACCTATTACCCACAAGGGTTCATTGTCTCAAATTCCCAAATACCCTGTCCCGTGGGAGAAGAAGGATTAAAAGCCTATAATATTCCCAGCTAAAGATGATGACCTTTATTGTGTAGAGAAATTTTGCTCTTCCTTGTCTCACTTTGTGACTTGTATTGGCAAAAAAAAAAAAAAAAAAGCCATTTTAGGGTGTTCTCAAGAACCAAAAAAGCAGATGCCTCCACCACCTCCCTCCTTCTCTCCCTCCTTTCCCGCCCCCCTGCGCGCATGCGCGCACGCACACACACGTATCTCACAACTTCTACACTGGAAATGCTTACTGGTAGCCTTTCTTAATGTCACATTGTTCTCCAATACACTAGTATGTTGAGAACCAGCACAATGGGAAGGCGTGTGTGTGTGTGTGAGTGTGTGTGCTTGTGCTTGCCATATGAGAATTATAGGTAGTAATTTGAGACATGTTGAGTTTCAAATGCCAGTAGTATTGCTTTACAAAATTATTCAGGAGGTATTTAAATAAGAAACATAAGTGTTCTTTTGTTTTTTGTATAGCCCCATAAACTATATTAGAAATTGATCTTGAGACACTAAAATCATAGTGAATAACAAATGGTAGTTGAATGTTTTGAAATTAAGAGTTCTGGGTCTCAAATAACTAAGTATTATTGGGAAAAACAAACATAGCCATGTTGAATTAATCCAAGATAATTCTATTCACTCTTCAGGTTATAAGTTGTCAATAGCTCTTAGTTGTCCATGAAAAATTCTGAATTCATAGCCCAGCATTGGAGGTCCTCAGTGATCTGGCATTCCTTCCCTTATCTATTACTTACTTTCTTAAATATTCTAAGGCACAGAGGATCTGAAAATCCCATACCTCTATTGTCACCTTTAATTCCAATTCTTTCCACAATCTAGAAAGACTGACTTCCCCCTAACTCCAAACATTTCAATTCATCTCTATTATTCAAAGGCCATATTTCCCAAAAGATCTTCTTACTGATCTGAAATGAACTTGCTTATCTATCCCTCTTCTGAACTTAGCTTATACCTAAATATGGCACAATCCCATCTTTCTCTGGGCCACCAGGATTGGTGACATAAATCTGTCATTATCACATATAGCTTTTATACAACAATTTCTCCCGTAGTTCCTGGCATGCAGTAGATACCCAAAACAAGTTTGTTAAATGACCAGAAATTTGTTATTCAAACCAAATAAAATTAGTTCAAAACTGATTTCTTAAACATACTCCTAGATTTACCAGGATTATTACTGAATTATTTTATCCTAATGAATGCCTATACCATGGCATTTTCTAGAAAACATTAGACTCCATTGCATCCAAAGTAACTAGAAACACTTTCAGCACCTCAAGCATTTCTCAAGGAGCCATGACCAACGCAAGAAGGCCGGTCAAGAGGAAAATAAAAAAATCAGAACTTACAGCCACCATTAATTCTATAGGAGTCTCAGATCACATTTTTAAAAGAAGTGACTTTGAAATACACAATGCGATAGAATTTTTCAGTTAAATGTTTTCAGCTTCAAATGTCCACAAGATTTAATAGAAGTCCTCCAAAAGGAACAATACTGTGTCTGGGGTCTTCAGTGGGTGTACTGAATGTTGGGACAGGCTACCCAGGTCCTCCCTGCAGGACAAGTCGCATATTCCTCCAGGTGCCATGAGTATTGGCTTCTTGCAGTTCACAGCCGCATCTCCTCCCAGGAATTGCCATCAAACAAAGGGAGCTGCCTAGCCCATGATCACACCTTATCCCCACGGGCAGTCTATATCCAACTACTGTTAGACATGAAAGTACCACTGCCCAACTGATAAAACTCTGAAGGTCCAAACAGCTCCAAAACTCCTTGTGACACTAAGTTCTGTTGCCACTGTACCAGAATTCAACTTCTTATACCCTTTCGGCTTCCCTCAATCCTTCATAGCATGTCCCACTACACCACCTACACACACATCGAAGTGTGAGGTCTTTCTCCAGGGAACCCAGCCTAAGACAATGGGGAAATCAGGGTTAAGTAAATAATACATAAATGTACTTTAGACAATAAAGCCTCCAAATTGCTTTCCCATACATCGTACAAAGTCAAGAATTTTAAGATAACAACCAGAAAGAAATCATTCTGTAAATGTTTATTAAGGGAATATTCATATTTTTAATTGAATTATAATGGACATACACAAACCTATTAGCTCCAGGTGTACATGATAATGATTTGATATTTTTATACATTATGAATTGATTCCCGCAGTAAGTCTAGTCAATCTCTGTCACCGCACAGTTATTACAATATTATTGGCTATATTCCCTATGCTGTATGTTACATCCCTGTGACTTATTTCATAACTGGAAGTGTGTAACTCTCAATTCCCTTCACCTATTTCATCTGCTCCCCCAACACTCCCCACTTTGGTAACCCACAGTTTGCTTCCTGTGTCTCTGAGCTCCTTTCTGTTTTATCTTGAATGGTATTCTAATTTCCAATTCATGACTCACACTACCTAAGCACAAGCTTCGGAAATATCCATTGGTCAAATATCCATTGGTCAAACACACACACACACACACACACACACACACACACACACACACACAATTATCAAACAAATGGAAGGATATCTAGTCAAATGCAGAAAAACTGAAATAGCGATATTGAATTTCACTTCAAGTATCCCAACATCTACAACGATGCTAGCAGTTTCTTGGTATATAAACACACACACACACACAAATCACTGCCAAGGAAATGCAAACAGGAAAAGTATTTTACTAAAAGCAAAGCTATCACGGAAATGTATGGGGACTTAAGACACGACTCATTTCCTTATGTTCCACATTCTCTCGTTTATTTCTCTGGGCTGTCCTCGGCTCACTAACCATCATCACTTAAGCTCTTCCCACAGCTAAATGCTATTTACCATTTCTGGGCTATCATCCTCCATTTTATTTAATTTTTTTTAAATGGGAGCAATATGCATGATTCAAAATTTATATTTATTGGAAAATAAACAATGAGGTTTTGTGAAACTGTATAAAAACCCTTCTAAGAATACTTGACATGACCATTGTGCCAAAAAAAAATTCAGTGACTCTAACGTATTTAGAGAGATACAAAAATAATTATATATTATAGTAACTCTAATTTACTGAACAAGGCACTAGGAAAAAATGGTGGAAAAACAAAATTTATGATCCTACTGCAACACTGCTGCCAGCTGTCCTCTGTAGCAGGTGAGTAGTGACGTCATGATACAGAGGTCAGCAGTTCTGAAAGACCAGAGGGAAGCTTACATAAGGAGGCACGATTTGTGGGGGAAAAAATTTTCACCCTATGTGAAGGCATTTAAATGCTGCTTGATCGTTCCTATGTCACTTATGACATTTTATGACAAGCTCAGCATAGAAAACATAGCCATGTGTCCTAGCTCCTTGCCTGTTCTATTACATTAAACTGTGAAAAAGCCAAAAGAGAAGACTGGCAGGAAAGAAAGGACATAATACTACATTGTCTTGGATTTAACTTTAAAAATGACAACTCACTGATGAAACCATTTGTGCAGTTTCGTGAACACATAGATTATGTTCCTGCTACAGCCTGCGCTGACGACAAAGCAGTTGTTCTGATCAACCTGAGATGAATCTAGATGTGGGACGCAGAGATTTATCCTTCCATTCCACACAGTACCCTCAAAGCACAGTTACACACACACACACACACACACACACACACACACAGTGCCCCACAACCAAAACAAAAAGTAGAGGCCACCCAATCTAGCACTGGCAGGCTATGAATTATGTGATACCAGGCAGCGAATATTTGGCAAAGAATTGATACCTGGGTGGCATATGTTATGTTGCATTGTGTTGCATTAATTCCCTCTCAGTAGTGCTCTACCACAAATTTAAATTTAAATCCCCAGGAGATGATCAGTCCCCCAACAGTATAGTAGAGATGGAATTGATTAAAACTGTGCTGTAAAAATCACATGTGGATGGTCGTGAGTTGTAAAATTACCTACAAGTGGGACTCCAGGGCACTCGGATTCGGTCTTTGTGTTCTCCATCAGTCAGTTCTAGGAACTTCCATAATTCCTCTATAAATTTGACCTCCTGGCCTGATGATTTTTAGAAGGAAACGCTGATGAATTTGTTCTGGTTTCTACTCCTTCTGATTTAACCTTTTGACAATTGGCGAAAGAAGTTAGTAGAAGGGAGGTGTGAGGGTTCCCCTTTCTCCACATCCCCGCCAATATCTGTTGTTTCCTGACTTGTTAATTTCAGCCATTCTGACTGGTGTGAGGTGGCAGACACTCTGAAAAACAGCATGGAGATTCCTCAAAAAAAAAGTGAAAATATAGCTACCCTATGACCTAGCAAATACACTATTGGGTATTTACCTCAAAGATACAAATGTAGTGATCTGTAAGGGGACCCCTATGTTCATAGCAGCAATGTCCACAGTAGCCATACTACAGAAAGAGCCCAGACGTCCACTGACAGATGAATGGATAAAGATGTGGTGTATATATATATACGATGGAATATTACACAGCCATCAAAAAATATGAAATCTTGCCATTTGCAACAACGTGGATCGAACTAGAGGGTATTATGCTAAGTGAAACAAGTCAGTCAGGTAAAGACAATTATCACATGATCTCACTGATATGAGGAATTTGAGAAAAAAGACAGAGGATCATAGGGGAAGGGAGGGAAAAAATGAAACAAGACGAAACCAGAGAGGGAGACAAACCATAAGAGACTCTTAATCTCAGGAAACAAACTGAGGGTTGCTGGAGGGGAGGGGGGTAGGAGGGATGGGGTAATGGCTGGCTGGCCTCCCTGCCTCCATTCCCTCCACCCTAACTTCCAATTCATCCTGCACATTTTTATAGCCCTCATTGCTTTGCACCATAATTTCCTGTTTGCACTGTTGTATTTTTCCCTGGGAAATGACTTATTGAGGGAAGATATTACACATCACACACTTTTGCATCCCTATACCATATTGTCCAAAGCATGAGGAGGCAGAGTTCCTTCAAGCTTTGGGCAGTAGCTGAGGAGTTAAGACCTAGACAGACAGCTGGGAGGGGGGCATCTGAGGACAGAGCAAGAGGCAAGAGGGAGTCAGGCGAGCCACCACAGGTTTGCACTCATCGGGGAAGAGCTTCCCAGAGATTTTCATCTGCACCTTGAAACCCATTCTATATGAATAGAAATCACGCTCAATTGATGAATGTGCAAAGAAGTGGTTTGTCAATAGAAACTTTCCCTTCGTAGGAACTGATGTGTTTTTTTCTGAAATGCTTCGACAGTCAATAGGTTGGTTCCAGTAGTAAAGTGAGAATGGTTGCATTGCTTCCTTTCCTTGGAGCCTGTTCCATCTCAGACCCCAAGAGCTCAACGTCTTTAAGTGGCTCTCTGGATATAGAAGGCCCTACCAGCCTCTTGTCCCTTCCGAGGCTGCACAGAACCACTCCTCTTTGACATTCGTTTAGCATAAATTAGCATATCTACTGATTTGCTATAAAGCCCAAGTGGATGTAGTTCATTTGTGTTTATTTCTCCCCCACAACTTTGGCATTTTAGAAGCCGTTTCGGTGCCTTAATTATAACTTGAGCCCTGCCAACTTGGTTTCCAACTCCATCTCTGCCACACCCTCATATACCCCCACCCCACGCATCCTGAACCACGCGGAATTTCCAGAGTACCCTCTGGTATTACTCACTTCTCAGCCTGGAACACCTTTCTCACTTAATTATGCTCAGCTCAAGCCTGTATCCCTGCCTATTCCCCCATGCATGACCACACTTGCTACTCCATGTTTATTGTAGTGTTTGTCATAATGTATTGTGCTTACCATCTGCTTGTCTTTTACCTCTAGTACAATCTAAGATCTTGATGCTCAGAGTTGTATTTTATTCTTTTGGTCTTTCCAGTACTTGGCAGTGTTGAGTGTGCTCCACAAATATTGACTGAATAAATGACTGAGTAGTCCAAAGTAATAATTGAGGTGAACTTTTCACAGAACTTCGGAGGGAGAGATGCCAGGTGACACCAAAGGTGCATTTTTTGCCCATTCCTTCCACCAACATCTAAAGGTTGACCTTACCTCTCAACCAAGAAAACTCACATTACTCACCATTACCTAAATACCCCACCTGGCTCAGGTTCACTGTGTGAACCAGTGGATGGCTGACCTATTTTTGTTTGTTTTCTGTTTCTCTTCTGGGCTTCTCACCAACCAGTGAGAGATTACTTTAAATTAAAGGATACTAAAACTTTTTTTTTTTCAATTCTTGTCTAATTGCCTCAGGTGGACAAGGCTCGCCTCTCCTGTAATCAGGTATATATTATATACCAGGGACCAGATGTGATTCTTCTATTTGGTCCCATTTGTACCTAGCACAGTGCCAGGCACAGGATAAATGCCAAAATAGAGTAGCTGCAGTGCTCTGGGGATCAGGAATACCTGACACACTGGAATCTGATTTTTCTCCACACATTTAACAGACTCTGAATTCCAGACTGCCAGCCTACCTCCGCGAGCATACCTGAATGATGTGGCCATCTGGAAATGCACTTTTTAATTTCTCTGTGCAGTGGAGGTGAAATGAAAGTTCAGATGCAGAATTAAATGTCTTGAATATCATAGAGGCTCTTAAATATTTAAGTTTGAATTAAACTGATATTTGTGTAGTGATAAGCCAGCTGTTGAAACTGGGGAAATGAGTCCTGGTTTCTATCTCAGCTCAATTTTATCTCTGGCTTCCCTGCATGGGAGCTCAGAGAACAACCCAGGATCTTAAGGAATGTCCACATACTCAAGGCAAATTTTCCCATCCCATACAATTAACACAAGAATTTGTGGATTACTATGTGGCTAACTCTTCCACACATATATTGGGAGTAAGCCGCTGGAATTTTGAGACCCAGAGAGTCAGATGGCAGAAACACATGGTGACACCCTCCAGGATTGAGCCAACTTTAAGAATGGCTTTTCTTGTTCCTCCCGCACTCCTAACATTGGTGTCCTTTGCCTACATCTGACCTGCTACCCTGCAAGCCCGCTGCCAAGAGCTTATGCGTGCACTGTGCTTTTCGTGCCTCAGCACCCCGGCTTCCCTACGTTCTTCCCTGTGGGAAGGCTCTCCTGGAATGTTCTTTCCTTCTCGATGCCCTGAGAACTCCCACTTAGCCTTCAAGGCTTTGTTCGTTGTGAGCTCCTACAGCTCTCTCCCTGGTCCCCCCTCCAGGCTCTTATACCACCGGGAATAAATAGCTGGCTCACTGTGTGGCAGTACTGTTTTGCTATTAACTATTTTTGTGAGTCTCCCTATGATCTTTTTGAGTCAGACTCTTACCGATTCATCACCCACTACAGTGCCTGGCACGCAGTCGTGCTCAGTGACTGCTAAACTGAACAATATAAAATTTCCCATTTATCTTTAATATCTTTTCTTCCCCATTACTTTTCTTCTCTGTCTTTAGGGTTCACAAATTGAGTGTGGCCCCTGATGGCCAGGACATCCCTCAAGATCTCCAGCACACGTCATCCTGGCACTGACTCCTGCACCTGGCTCATCCTCTCATGCACATTCTCATCACACTTACGGTAAGAAACATAACATTCTCCTTGTTCACAGCCCTGATTTTGCAGATGGCCCAGAGATAGAGGAGTCTCACTGGTTACCCTGCCAGTTAGTGACCCTACTCAATATAGAGCCCAGTTCTACCATGTTTAATGCCAAACTCTTCATACTCTCCATATCGTTTTTTCCTGTGTCCTGTTTCTCAAGACTGTGTGAATTACTCAATATATAATGTCCTAATTCTTGCAATGAGCTGGACTAATCCTAAAGGAATAATGCCTCTCTAATAGTGGAAATATCAGGAGTCATGATGGTATATAGGTAGATGATGATGCTCTCACATCACACAAAGTAGGCAAATTCCTACTTTATACTTAGTATCACTCTGTGTTTTCTGAGCTCTTGAGGAAGATGGATGGCAAAGGCATTTGTGCTTCACTGGTGAAGTTAAACATTGGGAACAGCAAATTTTGAAAAGGAGACAGTGACTTGTGAAAATATCCTGACGTGCCAAAGGAGATCTTTTAATCAAAAGAGATCTAAAAATAACTTCTGAAGACATTAGCATTTAGCCTCAACAATTTGAAGGCAGTAAGATGCCAGAAATGTTGGCCAAGTCTAGGAATGATAAAGGAGAATTTCAACAAGTGAGAAAACTTTTGTCCAATGAGCACCAGAGAAATCAGGATAGAACACCTGAAGCTAAAAGTGCTGACATTTTACTTTTTAATCTTGCTGCTGGTATGACCAGTTTACAAAGAATGAAGCCAAGAGTTTTTTTCTCTTTCTCTGTTTTTCACTAATGGAAAAGACAGAATTCTTCCAAGAGGCTTTTTGGGGGGAGGGGTTGTTTTTGTTTTTTGGCAGATTTTCATTTCTGGATCTACTTTGTCATTAATAGGATGGCCATCATCCAGGGACTGTACCAGAGGAATGAATTCCATGCTGGGCTTCAAAAAAATGTTTGCTTCAACTTTACAGTCTGATGAGGTGCAAAACTATGACAATGGCAAGTGGCAAACTATGACAGTGGCAAGACTTATACCAGCTATGCTGAATTTATGTTCCCATATTTACAGAAATATATACTAACCTGTGCAAAATACTTTATGAAAAATAGCTTGTGTGTAAATTATTTATGGAAAGATGATTTTCCCTGGACTAGAGCATCTGTATTAAGGACAAAAATCATAAATGCTTTTGTAGATTGCAAAATGGCCCTAGATTCCCTATAGTCCCTTTTATCAATAAGGGGAGTCTCCTTCCCTGCTTAAATTTGGGGGGGGGCTTGTGACTTTCTTTGATCAATAAAATGCATCGGAAGAAACATTGCATGGCTCCCAAGCCTGGGCCTCAAGAGACTTCACTGTTTCTTCTCTTATGCTGATAAACTGTTCTACCACTCTCGGAGCAAGTCCAGGCTAGCCTGCTGATTGATAAAAGACCGTGTGAAAAGAGGCCCCAACCATTTCAGATAGGCCATGCACTTCTGCTGGGAGGCTTCAGAGGCATGATGCATATTAAGCACTTGTATTAAGCCGCCAAGTTTTGAGATGGTTTGTTATCAGCGAAAGTTGTATGATATAGATGCTTTACTTTGAACTTATTAGTTGTTTCCTGATGTCTAGCCTGATGTATAGGTGTGCCTAATAACTTCTTTCAATTGGACATTTTTATTTATTTGAGATTTTCTGGGATGAGGACAGTTGCCTGTCCATGTAAGCACTCTCAACAGCAATGGGCTCCTAACCTGGACTTCAGGAGCAAGAATGGATGGGAACTAATCCCTTTCCCATCAAACTGGGCTCCTCCTAGAGGACCAGGACGTTAGCTTCCAAATCACACAACTTTTCAAGTGAACAAAGAGGTTGTTTGATGAAATCTCCCCGTAGGAGTGATGAGACTGCTGGGGCACTGGATTCGTTTTAGTCCAAATTCCAAATTGATTCTGGTTCAAGGCAAGAACATCCCCGGGAGATCGTATTCCTCCCAAGCCAATTTTGTGCAAAATGCTTGGATTAAGATGATGGGACACCTCAGTGTTAGTCCAAATATATTTTTATTTTAAGAAGACTCTGTAGAAACGAAGTTAGATATTGTCCATCACTTGATATTTTTGCAGTGCTTATTCTAGCTGAGACCAGATGGGACAGAGTAAATCATACGACAGCACCCACAGTGCTGGCCAGGGGGTCCGGGGTTGATGAGCGGCAATCAGTGCAGAAGTATCTGTGGTCCAGAAACACTGCGATGGATTTAGTGATCTATGAACCAATGATTTACATAAGAACACGTGAACAACTTAGTATTTGGATAGAGAGAAGTGGGGAAACTCTCCACTCCATGCTCTCATTTTTTTAATTATTATTTGGAAACTATTTTGCTCAGTAGTAAGCATTTGTAGAGGTTGAATCAAACTGTACTGACTTATACTAGTGTAACACTGTGCCCTTTCATAAAGTACTGGATGTGGATTAACCAATTGTGGTTTCTCAGTGAATTTGTTTGCTTTTTCTCTGACATGCTTTCAAAACCACTCCAGGCCACAGATTTTTAATCTCTTAGATTGGGCATTTAAAAAAAAAAATGAAATTCCTTCATACTCTCAGAATCTCTGATTTATTCTTGGATCACAACTTCCTATTTTATTCATTCATGAAAAATGTTCTGAGAAAGATGTTGGGTGGGCCTGATTTTTGGAAATCATGAGAACAGTATCCATAATTATCAGATGTAATTATTCATTGTATCCTAGTGATTAGCACTGCATTTCAGGAGACATCTTCCCCACGATAAACCTAAGAGTTCTACTGAGAAGGTAAATGAGATACACACTTGCAGGAAGGACTGTGGATTAAAGACTGCCTGTCAGACAGCATTCCAGACCTTTCACACACCTTACATCATTTCACTATCACCACATCTCTGTGAGGGAGGCACAGTGTTCTATCCTACGTTATAGGTAAAGAATTGGGGACTCCAAGAAAGTGGGTCATTTTCCCAGGATCTAACATCTCATCCAGAATAAAGTCAGGTTCACCATTCCCACTGCAAAACCCCACCTCATTAAGACCATCATTATCTCTCCACTGAACCACTGTGATTAAGCCTGCTTTCATTCCCCCCAAAGTTCATTCTCCTCATTGTTGCCAGTGATATTCTCAAGGCGCAAGTGGTATGGTATCATACCCTGATTAACAACACCCTTCATGGTTTCCCACTAACCACAGAATACAACCCAAAGTCATTCCCCATGGCCTGTGGGGACCCCCATCACCTCCTGGCTCTGCCTCTTCTATAATAATACTCCTCATGACACTGCCCTCTTTGAAAGCACTCACACATCTTAACTTTTTTCTCTCAGCTACTTCTACTCACTGTTTTCAGTTCCTGGAACACTTTCCCAACAATCTTCATGTGGCTGTCTGCATCTCTTTACTTCTATGTCCCCTTCAGTCTCAACCCCATTACCTATGTTATTTTTTATAACACAATTTGATACATAAAGAGTATTAATTTTTTGCCCTACTAAAATATAAGCTCCAACTCTTACTCCAACATGTAGAACAGTGTCAGGTGCAAAGAAAATGCTAAGTAGAATTGTTTTATAAAGGATATAATTGACCCAAGCATGCAGAAAGTTGAAGCTCATCCGTACATCCATTTCTTCTTCCATTTATCACTTCATTAAGGGTTGAACACACAAACAACCCGATAACACATGAATAAGTCCTTTGAAAACATGCCTAACAAGAAAACAGAGTACACAGAAGAAAACCCTTTTCACAAAATACTTTCTCCATGGGAAAAAAAAATGCAGAAAGCATGAGTTTGTAATGTAGAAGCCCCCTAACTCTGGAGTTAAAACTGCAGGTTTTGCCATCAGACCCACTGGGTATAATGGCTGCCTCTTCCACTCACAAGCTGTGACCTTGGAAGCATTATGTCATTTCTCTCTGGCTCAATTTCTTCACCTGAAAAAATGTGGATCCCAAGAGTATGGACCTCACAGGATTTCTATAAAAAATAAATTCATGCATGACGCACCATTAGTAGTACACTGGTAAACCAGCTTTATAGAAAACAAATCAAACCCCCCACCAAAAATCCTGATTTAGCGATGTTTACCAATTTCCATGGTATAACTACCATGGCTGATTTTAAGCTATCAATGGTTTAACAATTGGCTTCTAAAAATTCCTGAATATTCAACAAATACCTCCCATTATCCTCTATGAGACAGCTCCAACCCACCATTGATGATGCTTAACTAGTAAGCAAGAAGACATTATTTTAATAAAAAAGCAAACTAGGGGCGTGGAGCAAGATGGCGGAGGAGTAGGAGACCTGGATTTCGTCTGGTCTCAGGAATTCAGCTGAATAGGGATCAAATCATTCTGAACACCTACGAACTCAACAGGAGATTGAAGAAAGGAAGAGCAACAACTCTCTGAACAGAAAAGCGACCACTTTCTGGAAGGTAGGACGTGCCAAGAAGTGAATCCGAGGCGATCTTCGGGAGGATAGACGGCGGGGGAGGGGGCCTCCGTCGGCCGCTTCTGGCAAGTGCTAGAGCCGCGGAGCACAAAATCGGACCTTTTAGAAGTCGGCTCCGCGGAGGGACGTCGCTGCAGTGGCTAAGCGGGGGGTGGAACCCTCGCGGGACAGTGTGGTCTCAGGACCCTCGGGGTCACAGGAAGACCGGGGGTGACTGAGTGCGGCAGAGCTCCCAGGGATCGGAGCGGGGAAGCCGGCTGCAGAGACGGAGCCGAGGCGCGGGCTCTCAGCTCGGGGTGGCCATAGACTGTGATCCGCGGCCCAGTCGGGGCACAGCTCCTCCAGCAGGGACCCCACAAGCGGCAGATCCGGGGAGACTCCCCTTCCTTCCCCGGGAGGAGCGGTGCGGGAGCGCACCGCAGGGATCTGCTGGGTTTGGAGACTCCACACGGGGTCGGGGGCCAGAGATAGAAACGCTCGGTCACAGGCCGGGTGAGCGCGGAGTGCGGCCGGAGACCAGGGACACGGGAGTGACTGCTTTTCTCTGGGGGCGCACTGAGGAGCGGGGCCCTGAGATCTCGGCTCCTAACAGGCGGAGATTGGGAGGCCACCATTTTCACTCTCATCCTCCAAAGCTGCACCGAGAGCTTGCAGGGAACAAAAGCTCCTGAGAGCAAACCCGAGCCGCTTGCTTAGCCCGGACCGACAAGGGCGGGGCAATTCCGCCTCCGGCAAAGACGTTTGGGAACCACGGCAACAGGCCCCTCCCCAGAAGATCAGCACGAACAGCCAGCAAGCCAAGACCAAGTTTCCCGATCAAGGAGAACGGGAGAACTCCAGCGCTAGGGGAACACTGCACATAGAATTTATGCCTTTTATACCATGATTCATTAGTTTTTGAAAGTTAATTTTTTTAACTGTTTTTTTTTCATTTTTCTTTCTCCCTTTTTCAACCAACATCTTATCAATCCCTTTTAAAAAAAAACATTTATTTTTCATTTTTAGAGTCATATTTTATCCCTTCATAGTAGTTACCCTTATTTTTGCCATATATATATAAGTTGTTCTCTCTTTAAAATTTTGAGATACAGTTTCTTCTAACAGATCAAAATATCCCCTAAATCACTAGTGTATGGCTTTGTTCTAGTCTCCTGCCTGATCACAATCTCTCCCTTTTTTTTTTAAATCTTCTTTTTTCAAACAACTTCTAATCTTATCAATTCCTTTTATAAAACCTTTTATAATTTTCATCTTTACAGTCATCTTCCATCCCTTCATTGTATCAACCCTTATTTTGTACATATATAAGTCTGTCTTCCTTTAAAATTTTAGGAGGCACTTTCTTCTAACAGACCAAAATACGCCCAAAATCTAGTGTGTGGCAATGATCTATGCACTAGCCTGATCATATTTGATCATATTCTGTGTTTTTGTTTTGTTCTGTTTTTGTTTGTTTTTATCTTTTTCTTTTTTTTTTTTCTCTTTCTTTTTTCTTTCTTTCCCTTTCTTTACCCCTGGTTGCAGGTCTTTTCTGATTTGTATAGAGTATATATGCTGGGGACGTTGTTAACCTGTTAGCATTTTGTTCTCTCATTCATCTCTTCTCTGGACAAAATGACAAGATGAAAAAAATCACCTCAGCAAAAGAACAAGAGGTAGTACCATCTGCCAGGGACCTACTCATTACGAACATTAGTACGATGTCGGACCTAGAGTTCAGAATCATGACTTTAAAGATACTAGCTGGGCTTGAAAAAAGCGTGGAAGTTATTAGAGAAACCCTTTCTGGAGAAATAAAAGAACTAAAATCTAACCAAGTCGAAATCAAAAAGGCTATTCATTAGGTGCAATCAAAAATGGGGACACACAGTTGTGTGAAAACACAACTGTTCAAAATCGTTGGGATACAGCAAAGGCAGTCCTGAGGGGAAAGTATATAGCAATACAAGCCTTTCTCAAGAAACAAGAAAGGTCTCAAATACACAACCTAACCCTACACCTAGAGGAACTGGAGAAAGAACAGCAAATAAAGCCTAAACCCAGCAGGAGAAGAGAAATCATAAAGATCAGAGCAGAAATCAATGAACTAGAAACCAAAAGAACAGTAGAACAGATCAACGAAACTAGGAGCTGGTTCTTTGAAAGAATTAACAGGATTGATAAACCCCTGGCCAGACTGATCAAAAAGAAAAGAGAAATGACCCAAATCAATGAAATCATGAATGAAAGAGGAGAGATCACAACCAACACCAAAGAAATACAAACAATTATAAGAACATATTATGAGCAACTCTATGCCAGCAAATTAGATAACCTGGAAGAAATGGATGCATTCCTAGAGCTGTATCAACTACCAAAATTGAACCAGGAAGAAATAAACCTGAACAGACCTATAACCACTAAGGAAATTAAAGCAGCCATCAAAAATCTCCCAACAAACAAAAGCCCAGGGCCAGATGGCTTCCCAGGGGAATTCTACCAAACATATAAGAAGAATTAATACCTATTCTCCTGAAAGTGTTCCAAAAAATAGAAATGGACGGAAAACTTCCAAACTCATTTTATGAGGCCAGCATTACCTTGATATCAAAACCAGACAAAGACCCCATCAAAAAGGAGAATTACAGACCAATATCCTTGATGAACAAGGATGCAAAAATTCTCACCAAAATACTAGCCAATAAGATCCAATAGTCCATTAAAAGGATTATTCACCATGACCAAGTGGGATTTATCCCTGGGCTGCAAGGTTGGTTCAAAATGTTGGTTCAAATTGATCTGCAAATCAAATCAATCAACGTGATACAATACATTAACAAAAGAAAGAACAAGAATCATATGATCCTCTCAATAGATGCAGAAACAGCATTTGACAAAGTACAGCATCCTTTCTTCATCAAAACTCTTCAGAGTATAGGGTTCATACCTCAATATCATAAAAGCCATCTATGAAAAACCTACAGCGAATATCATTCTCAATGGGGAAAAGCGGAGAGCTTTTCCCCTAAGGTCAGGAACGCAGTAGGGATGTCCGCTAGCACCACTGCTATTCAAATAGTATTAGAAGTCCTAGCCACAGCAATCAGACCACAAAAAGAAATCAAAGGCATCCAAATCGGCAAAGAGGAAGTCAAACTCTCACTCTTTGCAGATGATATGATACTGTATGTGGAAAACCCAAAAGCCTCCACCCCAAAACTGCTAGAACTCATACAGGAATTCAGTAAAGTAGCAGGATATAAAATCAATGCACAGAAATCAGTGGCATTCCTATACACCAACAACAAGACAGAAGAGAGACAAATCAAGGAGCCGATCCCATTTACAATTGCACCCAAAACCATAAGATACCTAGGAATAAATTAAACCAAAGAGGCAATGGATCTGTACTCAGAAAACTATAAAATACTCATGAAAGAGATTGAAGAAGACACAAAGAAATGGAAAAACGTTCCATGCTCATGGACTGGAAGAACAAACATTGTGAAGATGTCAATGCTACCTAGAGCAATCTACACATTCAATGCAATCCCCATCAAAATACCATCCACTTTTTTCAAAGAAATGGAACAAATAATCCTCAAATTTGTATGGAACCAGAAGAGACCTAGAATAGCCAGAGGAATACTGAAAAAGAAAAGCAAAGCTGGCGGCAGTACAATTCTGGACTTCCAGCTCTATTACAAAGCTGTCATCAAGACAGTATGGTACTGGCACAAAAACAGACACATCGATCAATGGAACAGAACAGAGAGCCCAGAAATGGACCCTCAACTCTATGGTCAACTCATCTTTGACAAAGCAGGAAAGAATGTCCAATGGGAAAAAGTCTCTTCAACAAATGGTGTTGGGATAATTGGACAGCCACATGCAGAAGAATGAAACTGGACCATTTCCTTACACCACACACAAAAATAGACTCCAAATGGTTGAAAGACCTAAACGTGAGACAGGAGTCCATCAAAATCCTAAAGGAGAACACAGGTAGCAACCTCTCAGCCGCAGCAACTTCTTCCTAGAAACATCGCCAAAGGCAAGGGAAGCAAGGGCAAAAATGAACTATTGGGATTTCATCAAGATAAAAAGCTTTTGCACAGCAAAAGGAACAGTCCACAAAACCAAAAGACAACCGACAGCATGGGAGAAAATATTTGCAAACGACATATCAGATAAAGGGCTAGTATCCAAAATCTATAAAGAACTTATGAAACTCAACACCCAAAGAACAAATAATCCAATCAAGAAAAGCGCAGAAGACATGAAGAGACATTTTTCCAAAGAAGACATCCAAATGTCCAACAGACAGATGAAAAAGTGCTCAACATCGCTCGGCATCAGGGAAATCCAAATCAAAACCTCAATGAGATACCACCTCACACCAGTCAGAATGGCTAAAATTAAGAAGTCAGGAAACGACAGATCTTGGCGGGGATGCGGAGAAAGGGGAACCCTCCTACGCTGTTGGTTGGAATGCAAGCTGGTGCAACCACAGTTGCACAGTATGGAGGTTCCTCAAACAGTTGAAAATAGAGCTACCATACAATCCAGCAATTGCACTACTGGGTATTTACCACAAAGATACAAATATAGTGATCCGAAGGGGTACGTGCACTTCAATGTTTATAGCAGCAATGTCCACAATAGCCAAACTGTGGAAAGAGCCAAGATGTCCATCGACAGATGAATGGAAAAAAAAGAGGTGGTATATATACACAATGGAATATTATGCAGCCATAAAAAGGAATGAGATCTTGCCATTTGCAACGACGTGGATGGAACTGGAGGGTGTCATGCTGCGTGAAATAAGTCAATCAGAGAAAGACATGTATCGTATGACCTCACTGATATGAGGAATTCTTAATCTCAGGAAACAAACTGAGGGTTGCTAGAGTGGTGGGGGGTGGGAGGGATGGGGTGGCTGGGTGATAGACATTGGGGAGGGTATGTGCTATGGTGAGTGCTGTGAATTGTGCAAGATTGTTGAATCACAGATCTGTACTTCTGAAACAAATAATGCAATATATGTTAAGAAAAAAAGAAGAAGAAGATAGCAGGAGGGGAAGAATGAAGGGGAGTAAGTCAGAGGGGGAGATGAACCATGAGAGACGATGGACTCTGAGAAACAAACTGAGGGTTCTAGAGGGGAGGGGGGTGGGGGGATGGGTTAGCCTGGTGATGGGTATTAAAGAGGGCACGTTCTCCGTGGAGCACTGGGTGTTATGCACAAACAATGAATCATGGAACACTACATCAGAAACTAATGATGTAATGTATGGTGATTAACATAATAAAAAAATTTTAAAAAAGGCAAACTAATAAAAACAAGATAATGAAACCAACACAGTATATGGTATTAAATACAAAGAGTTTTCACCCCAGTCATTAGCCAATTCAGCACATGTACAAGCCAAGAATATGACAACAATTTTAGAAATCATATCAAACCCTCTGTAAGTATTCTTAACCTGTCCTACCCCTTAAGGTTACCGATTTTGCCTCTACTTCCCATTTCCCAGTCACTCTCATGATCTTCAGAGCTGGGTTTTTTATTCCTTCATGAATTTTGAGGCTTGTCTTCCTTTAAAGACTTTGGCTTAGTATGCTGCTCTTCTCTGTGTCGGACTAACCCCTCCAATGTACTCGATTCATATGTGCTGGATCTAACTCTCAGCTCATGGTTAGCCTGCAGCACTCACAGCCAGGACCTCTTAGTTTCTCTTAGGAAGAAAAGTGATACCTGCTGGACCTTCAGACCCACTCTGAGTGTAGCCACAATGGTCTACTGGTACTAGGTCCCTTGACTCTATGTACCATGATCTCTCTCCTTTCTTCACCTTTGACTTGCTTAGCACCCTCTTTCCACCTGTCCCCAACTAACACCTTATTCTTCATTTTTGTGTGGGATACCACTATGTTTAGGAGGGCTTTCCTCCTTACCCAAAGACTCACCTAGGTGACATACTGACACCTTATATTGTGCCTCATAGGACACAATGTAAAGGTCTTGGTTCCTCACCTATACAAGTCCACTACACTTAAGATCCTTGTTGGCAGAAATTCTGCCCTATGTAGTGTTTTCTTCCCAGTGCCCAATAGTGCCTGGCACAAAGAAGCTATAGATTATTTTATGTGATTATGGGGCTAACTCTTCCACACAGAAATAGAAGACTTTTTTGTCTCATACTCCTGAGTTCTGGCTCTGAAATCCCTCTGTGCCCTTGTTTCAAATACACCAAGTCAAGTGGCTCAAGTGCCAAGAGGCCATGGCATGTTGCTCTTGTGAACAGCGATTGGTTGGCTCTCTGGACCTGTCAGCCCCCAGCCATGCTTCCCCATCCTGAGCACCACCTGTGACCCATCAGCACTGGCTACAGCCCATGTGAGTTTCTACCAGCTTTGAGAGCAGGACACCAGGGGCCCTGTTACATTCAATTCTAGCTCACAGTGTAGGAAGAGCTGACCTTATTATTTCTAGTCTACAAGATCACATATTGCTGATTCAGAAGATGAGAATAGCTTTGCTAAAAATCTATTGTTCTATATCTAAAGGGTTCCCAGTTCAAAGTTCAAGGAAAAGTTAATTTTAAAAATCTGGAAACAACTGTGACTCTGCTAATCCCATCAAGTTCAAATAGAATTGTGAAATGATTTCTAAGGGCTATGTGCAGAAATGAGCTTAGCGGAGAAGGGCCTGAACTGCAAAGTTCTACAATTTAGGGAGGAACTACAATCTCAGCTCCCCTTGTCTGAACCCGATTATTTTTTATGTGCAAATTAAAGGACTGAGGGCCTTCTGGGCAATACAATGGGCAAGAATGTCCCCGATTAGGAGGGAAAACCCTTGCCCCCTTACACGAGGTGTAAAGGAAAGCATAATTTTCCATTTTTGTTATATCTAAGTTTATGATTAGGTTTCTAGTTCATGAGAACCTTTTCTGTTAGATCTTTTCTACTGAAGATGAGCCTTGGGCTCTCCAGCTCACCAGACTGCTTTGCCCTCTGTCTCTGCCTGCTGAAACAGCCCGGTCAGTTCCTCTTCATTCAGAATAAAAGGTAGGTTTCAGGGCCACAGTTTCTCCTTTCCAGAATATATATTTCTCCCCCAAATCCTTAGTCATAATTTCAGGCCTATCTCCCTGAGGTCCTTTTATATAATTATGCTTCTCTGTTGTTCCTTATCTTTGCAGACTCCTTTATGATTTCTGTTCCCAGATTTCTCTGGTGAGGACATGTTTTTCTTTTGAGAAGCCACTCTCAAGAGATTCTCAGTTTATTCTTTCTTTTTCTAGTCCCAAATCATGTTGGTTTGCCCTTTACCAAATAAGATCCTTTCCTCTCCTCTCTAGTTAAAGGTCACTTGTGTCTTCTCTTGAGCTACTGACCTGCTTTCCATCAGGCCAAGAGAAGCCTCATACAGTTTCACCAGGATTTGTTTACATATTGGTCTCCCACAGCAGGTGCCAGGCTCCTGTGGAAATTCCCGGGCTTCCTTGTCTTTGTGCCCCCATCCTAGCCCCTCACATGGCAACTACAGGCTCGGTGATCTTGACTGAAATGGGTTATTCTGTGAAGTGGGCTAAATAAACTCTGGTGGCCAGGGGTCCCTGCTGTGTTGGGGAGCACACGATCAAATACAATAATATCCTATGCAACAACAGTAAGTTTAAACAGGAATGGAGTTGCTCATGGTATTTTATTCTTCTAGTTTCAAGAACTCAGAATGAATACTAAACCCTACAAGAAGTGAACAACCGGCAAATGTTTACAAAATTAAAAAGCAATCAACCCAAAAATAATGGAAGTTCTTTAAGGTTTCAACTCACCGGTTCTGTTCAAATATGTATCTTGAGCAAACCTTCCAATTAGGAGCATGTCTTACTTCACCAAAAATTGTTAAGTCTATTCTGTAAATTATGTCTCAGGCAAAATAATTTACCTCATACAGATAAAAAAAAAAATGGGGGGGACAATATGGATTTTGCAATGTTTCTAAGTGCTCATTATTCATAAGAAAATCTACTTCGTTTATTTATTTTTTAAAAGAGTAATTTAAATTTAAATTATTTTTTAAAAGAGTAATTTAAAAACTAATTCAAAACTGACAATCAAATTTCAGATGACCTTGATCTCTGGAGCATCATATCCTCTGTAGGAGGTTGAAATTTGGTATCATTCTAATGCTACTTTCCATTACGGATTATGTTGATTCTTTTTTTAATTCAGACTGAAGGGGAAAAAAACACCGTGTACCTGAGGAAAGGGAGCTTGGGGAGAAATAAACACATCACAGAAATTATGTGTCATTCCAGTTCTTGGCCTCAGTAGGTATATTCTGACACTCCTGTTCACCCTGTGTGCGCCAAATTCCTCAAGGAAAGGGCAAAGATGACCAAACACTGCTCCTGTGTTTTAAGAGTTCATATTTTAGTGATCCCAAGAGGAAAGAAAAAAACAACCAAAAAGATTAATGCCTATATAAAACATATCCAGATTGTCATGGAAATATGAAAAGAGAGGAAAACATGTCAGGCACTGACTAGAGCATTAGGGAGAGCTTCTATAGAACAGGCACATTTAACCAGAGAGGTGAAGAAAAACAGGACTATCTAGGTTCAAGGGGGGAAAAGCGACAAGGAGCTTTCCTGGAAAATGAAAGACAAAGAGACAACACACAGAGACATGAAGAAACGAAGCACATTCAAGGAAAGGGAACAATTTAGTGTGGATGGAAGGGGGGCTGTATGGGGGTAGAAGAAATGACAAGGCCAAAACTGTGGGGTTCATGATGATGGCGGTAGCGGTGATAGTGATGGTGGTGATGATGGCGGTGGTGGTGATGATGATTGTGAAAGGCTTTATAATGAGGTATAATGGTTCTGCCAGTAGATATTAAACAGGAGAGAGAGGCTTAAGATGTGGGGATGCAGGAGCAGACCATCATTCTAGTCCACTTAAGAAATGAAGGAAAGGAGTGGCCATAGGAAGAGATGGAAAGCAAAGAGTTGAAGAGAGATTTGGAGATGAAGACAATCCTCCCTGGAACCTGTAGGGGTAAGTTTGTTACTAAGAGAACAGGTATGGTGAGAAAGATATATTTAAATGTTAAAACCACTCGATGCATGGTTAGTCATGATCATTTCAATTAAAAAAGACATTTGTAAGGCCCCAAGTAGAGAGGAAAAAAAAATTCTTCTTTCAAGTAACATGTGACCCAGAAAAGGAGAAAATATAAGCGTGTCAATAATGATAGCCCATTATACGTTCCATACTAAAGTAAATAATAACAAGCTTCACAGGAGGTGTGACCACATTTGATCAGCCAATAGAAAATATGCTGGAAAGAGTTTTTTAAGCTGTCTCTGTCACTATCTGCCTAGATTGATGTTGTGGGTTCCTAACGAATATGTTGGTTAGCAAAAGGTAAGTGGTAACTTTGGATCAATTAATTTTTCTGATCTTTGTTTCTTTTCTGTAAAACTTATCACAATACCTAGTAGATAGGGTGAGCAACTCTCCAAGTTTGCTAGGGACTGAGGGATTTCCTGAGATGCTGTTGGTCACCCTCTCAGAAAATGTGTCCTGGAAATGTCATTTAGTCTCTCCCAAACCCATCAGAAAACTCTATGTCCCTAGAGTTAGTGAGATTATACCCCCTACTTATTTGTGAAGTCCATATGGAACTCCAGAGACACCTGTTCATCAAAATCCAGAGACACGCTGAGAAGGCATATGAGGCTCCAGGCTAAGGTGGGTGGGAGTTGAGGTGGGGTGGGTATATAGAGACATGGCGGGTGAAATGTGAGTATGCACTGCAGGGGAAGGAGGGCAGCAAGGAGAACAGAAAACTGTTCATAGACTTACTGATCACTGGATACACATCACTAATTCCTCTGCAGAATTGAACTGATATTAGTATCTAAGTTTTACATGAAAAATGACTGACTGCAGGGCGCCTGGGTGGCTCAGTTGGTTGGGTGACTGCCTTCGGCTCAGGTCATGATCCTGGAGTCCCGGGATCGAGTCCCACATCGGGCTCCCTGCTCGGCGGGGAGTCTGCTTCTCCCTCTGACCCTCCCCCCTCTCATGTGCTCTCTCTCTCTCATTCTCGCTCTCTCAAATAAATAAATAAAATCTTTAAAAAAGAAAAATGACTGCAAATATAAGAAAAAATCAGGCACTAGAAAGCTGCAAATTATTCTATGGTCAATTATCTGTATAGCTTGATTTGAAAGACTAATTTGCATTTAAAAAAATTATTCCTGCTATTTATTATATTTATCCTGTCCTCAGATATAGAGTCAATTAAAATACAGTAATGCTGGTATTTTGAACTTCATTTTCTCTAGGATTCACAATCTTGCCTTTAATACATATAAACAATAAAAATTATTCACATGTTGTGTGATAAATCATCTATACTAAATGTATATATGGTTGAGTGTTAAGAGATTCACAGTACATACAAAATATAATCCTTTATATGCTATACAATAAGATAACCAGGAGCATAAGTGATAAGCCACATGATTACACTCGATTGCACCATGGGTTAAAGATTTGGAGATTTGAAAATGTAAAGGACATTTCTGACAGATAAACAACATAAGTGGACAATAAAATGCTGTTAGAAAATAGAGCGTATCACCAAAGGGTAAAGCCCAAATTCTGGATACTAAGGCTCAAGTCTGAATTTTCAGTATATGGCATGCTCTCAGGTTACGTGATAATACACGAATAGGAATTACCTAGATGTGTATTTACCTGAATAATGGGCCAGACAAAGGCAAAACAGGGAAATATACAACTGTTGCCATTCTAAAAAGAAAACAACCCTCCCTCAAAATTTAAAGATAGATCAAACTCTACGAACATTAGAGAATCTGCTGGTAAACTGAAAGTTTGTAGCTTTAAGAGTTTTCTGCAAAATACTAATTGAAAACTGTTTACCAGTTTTTGCGCTTGTTATTTTGAACAGGGATCGAAATACAGCTGTGAATGGAGGAACCTAGAGCAACACCATACAGCACCTGCAGGTGGCACCAGGTTGGGTCCTGATCACCTGTGGAAGAGTTCCCATGTCCAAGGGGGTGACTCCCTTCTCCACCAGTGCCCTTTGCTATATTGTCTATTAAAAGCAGCCCTTAAGAATTTGTCAGAAACTGATTTGTACTAAAAAATCAATAACTAACAATAGCTTCAGCTGGTTTTACATTTTCTAGAACTCAGAACATGAAGCTTAAAGGTTATTAGGATCAGGAATCAGGAACCTATAGCACTTTTTTTTTTTCAAGTAAGGTTAACCTAATAGGAGTTTACGTTAGCCCTCATTGTATAATGAAAAATGCCCCAGGGAATTATGGACAGAACTAGTTCACATGCTGAGTGTTATGAAAGACCGGTAAACAAAGAAAAATAAATAAAGATCTAACAGATATTAAGCATTAAACTTAAGTAACACTCAATTTCTCCATATGATGTTATTTTATCATCCATGCAAATAAGTTCGGGGGGAAAACTTTTGCTGTTGGAGAACATGTCTGTTTTCCTTATAAGGGATGGAGAAAGAAAAGATTCAGAAATAGCTAAGTTACAAGAAATGGTTGCAACTGCCATGATATTTCTCTGGTGTGTCCGCTCTGAATAAGAATATGTGTTTGGAGGCGCCTGGGTGGCTCAGTTGGGTAAGCGTCTGCCTTTGGCTCAGGTCATGAGCCCAGGATGGATCTGGGATGGAGACCCATGTCTGGCTCCCTGCTCAGTGGGGAGACTGCTTCTCCCTCCCCTTCTGCCCCTCCCCTGCTTTTGCTCCCACTCGCTCACTCTCTCTCTAAAATAAGTAAATAAAACTTAAAACAATAACAACATGTATTTGGTACTTTCTTCCCAGAATTACTGCAAGAGACCATTAAGGAAATCTGCTGTGTCCCATTTTACAGATAACAAAACCAAGAGTGGTTGTGTAATTTGCTCAAATGTTACACAACTAGTAAGTAGAGACAAAATTTATAACTATCTTTAAAAAACCTTCACTAAGCTAGATAGAATTTTACAATTACTCGGTCAAATATTTTCAAAGGTGTCATATATGAATTTGTCTATCTGATTATACACCTAAGGGTAGAGACTGCTATGCCTTCAGGAAACTTGTGTCTATGAACCTTTGGACCTTGAAACCTAAAACAACTATAAAATTTCAGTTCAACTAAGACTAATCCTAATTAATTATGAGGAGCCATTCTTCCCACTGTTTTTCAACCAGTCTCTATGCAGCATTGTCATGACGACTCTAAGATGACTCTTGGCTGCAGGCATGCCAACCACAGGACAGACAGTTTAGCAGATCTCATTTTTACTTATTTAATTCATTTCTGTGCTCCTTTTAAATATGGGTGCCCACACATGCCTGCTTCCAATTTATGCCTCATCTATTCTTTATGAGTCCTGGGCCTTCAATCTTTCTTCAATTGCTATTATGGTTGCAGTATGGCTCCGCACAGTCCTACAAGGTCATTTTGACAAGAAGGATGCAGGTTCATTATGTGGGTGGCCAGTTAAGCTATTATTGCTCTTTTTGTGTCATGTAATATAACGGGAGCACTGAAAATGTAGTCTTGTTTTATAAAAATGCTTCTGGACTTTTCATTTCTCTATGTGTGTGACTTCCTGCAATGAATTTGCAGCAGACTGAAAACTCCGAAGGGCTGAATTGTAATAAAAAATCCTTACAAATATTGGGTTATAGAACCTTGTGAAAATAACAACAATGATGTCTTCATTCATTCAAGCATTTTCAAAAATTGAATGTGTTTAACTCCCGGGCACTGTGACAGCTCCTGAGGACGTATCAGGGAATAAGACACTGCCTCTGTCCATGGGGAACATACAGTGTAGAAGGGATACAGACAAATTTTAAAAATCACAATTCGGAAATGTGCTAAAATAGGAGTGAGCACAGAGACTATAAGGGACCCTTAAGACAAGCCCTTAGTACAATCTTGTATTAGTTAGAAGAAAATTCATTTGACTGGATCATAGCATAGCATTAGTAAGACTGAGCCTGGAGGAGAAAGCCAGGGACTCTCACAGAGATTACACACAGTGTTGAGGACTGTGGACTCTCTCCAGTGAGAAATGGGGAGCCACTAAAAGGTTTTTTAATCAGGAAAGTGACACGAACAGTTTTGCATCTTTACTAAGACATCCCAGCTCCATTAAGGAGAATGTAGATCCACTCAGTCTTTAGAGATAAAGTGCCTTTGAATAAAATTATCCTAGAACAAGTAGGGAGTTAAGTAAAATATATCTCAATTAGGATAAGTGAGGTAAGGATGGAAGGGCAGGCTGCCCAAGGATGGTCTTGGATCTGGGCTCAGATAAGGTGAAGACCTTACTTGTGGGTCTCCCGCTGTCTAGGCATACAGAAGGTTGATCAGGGAGCATAAGGACTAAGACCGACCACCTCCAGAGAGGACTGAGTGTCTGGGCACAAGCTGAGGGAAAAAGGTAGCGTCAGTTGGCCATAGACAAAGTATTGTTAGGAGGAGAGAAATTATCTACTGCAGTGCAAGCTCAAGCCCTATATTATTGTACCTTATGTGATTACATTTCTAAATCCAAAATATGCCTTCAGAATAGATACCTTTCATTGATGGAGTGGGCATTATTTTAAGTTTAAAAGCGAAGACTGGATTAAAACGTTATCATGTATTTAACTTTCTGCTGGACATCTTTCTCCCTGTATATACACCACAGGGGCCACTAGCTTAACGTGAATAAGCCATCCCATTTCCTCTGTACCCCTCAAATCCAATCCTTGTCCCTTATTTCAGTTCCTGAGGCCAAACCTGGGATCACTCAAGCTTTCTCCCTCAACCACGCCTTCACCACCAAATGACTTTAAGTCCTCGTCATACTAATTCTCACTCACCTCCCTAATCTGTCCTCTCCTCCATCCCTACAAGATCTGATCATGATGTTCAAACTGCAGTATTTTCATGGTTTTTCTAAATCATCTGCTAACTTCGGCCTCACTTTTTATTCCTGCCCTCCATACTGCTGCCAGAGATAGCCTTCCAAACCACGTATCTATTCAAGTAGTTCCCCTATTTGAAACTCTTCTATGGTTGTGTCCTAACTACAGAATAAAGTGCCACTAGCTCTATTTGACACACAGTGCCTCTTTCCGTGTGACCCATCACTGTTTCCTGGACTCAGGTTAACTGACTCTCCTCACTGCACAGTATGATACTCAGGCTATATGATAAGTTGTTCTCTCATTTCATGCTATTCAAGGCCTCTGAATGTAAACACATGCAATCCTCACTTCCTGAGCTGCTCTTGTCCTCATCACTCTGGCCCATCTGCCAAAAATTTCATCCCTTTCAACCAGAGGCTCAAGTGTTAACTTTCTATAAAATCTCAGAGTCCCCCAAGTCAACCCAAGTGTATTTTCTGTTCTTACATGTACTGAATGGTAGTGTGCCCTACAGAGAGATTACAGGCTTCAGTTAGACAGATCTAGATTAGAATACAAAATCCATCACTTAGCATGTGCCCTGGGGCAAGCTACCAAACTTTTCTGAACCTTGTTTTTTTGCCAAAATAACTCAAAAATTATTTTGCAGGATTCTGTTAATTAGATTGCAAATTTACATTGCGCCTTCTCAGTAAATGGTACTGTGATCACTAATATTAAGTACGTATTTTATCTGTTGACTCACTGAACTGAAATGACAGAAGACAAAGATTTACATGGTGTCTTAAAAATTATACTAGCACTCAAAATTATTTATCAAATCAATCATATTAACTACAGCCAAGTATGTGAAAATACATAGAATTTTAAGAATGGGAAGTTAATTAGAGGTCATAATGTAAGTTTCATACTTACATTATGTTTGAAGGAGTTTGAAGTCTTCCTACAGTATAATGGAAAACGATCGAAAATTTGAGGGCAAGTGATTGCATGGTAGCCAAGATCTGATACTCAGTTTTTGTCTAATAATGTACCCTCATTTCACCTGGGTAACTCTGCTCTTCAAGATTTCAAGGATATAGGCAAAATATAATGATGATCTGTATGCGGAAAACTACAAAACATTAAAGAAATCAAAAAAGATCTAAACAGACATACTTTGTTTATGGATTGGAAGACTCAATATTATTAAGATCCCTAATTTGATTCACAAATTCAATACAATTAGAGTAAGATTCCAATAAGGATCTGTAGATAATGACAAGCTGATTCTAAAAGTTACACAGCAGGGCAAAGAACCTTAAAAGACTAAAAATTCTGAAAAGGGACAAAATTGGAGAAGTTACACTGCCTAAATCCAAGACTTAATATAAAGCTACTTTAAGCAAGACAGCATGATGCTAACAAATACGGATCAATAGAATACAACAGACAACTCAGAAATAGACCTATATAAACAGAGACAACTGATTTTTGACAAAGGTGCAAAGGCAATATAATGGAGAAAGAACAGTCATTGCAACAAACAGTGTTAGAATAATTGAAAATCCCCATACAAAAATAAATATGCTTGAGATGTATCTCACATTTCATACAAAAAATTAACTCAAAAGAATCATATACCTAAAAGTAAAACTTAAGTTAAAAAATTTGTATTAGAAAACAAATCTCTGAGACCTCGAGTTTGGCAATGAGTTTTTTTAGATACGACACCAAAAGCATGATCCACAAAAGAAAAAAAACTCATCAACTGAGCCTTGTTAGAGTTAATAAGAGATAAGCCACAGAGTGGGATAAAGTATTTGCAAACCACATATCTGAGTAAGAATTCATATCCAGCATATAGGAAGAACACTCAGAAATCAACAATTAGCAAGCAAAAAAACCAATTTAAAAAGTTATAAAAGATATAAAGAGACTTCACTAAAAAATTGTATGAAAATGGAAAGATAAGCATATAAAGGGCTGGTCATGATCAGTCATCATTAGGACAACGCAGATTAAAATCAAAATGGGATACTGATGATAGCAGTATCATCTTGGCAACGAGATGCTGCCAAGGACGTGAAGCAACAAAAATGCTCCTTCATTGCTGGTGGGGAAAACAAAATGGTACAGCCACTTAGGAAAAGAGTTTAGCAGTTTTTATAAAGTTAAATATACTCTTACCATACGACCTAGCAATCATGCACCCAGGTATTTATCCAAATGAACTGAAAACCCATGTTCACACACATACATCATCATCATCATAGTAATAAAACTTTCATGCAAATGTTTATAACAGCTTTTTACAATAACCCCAAACTGGAAACAACCTAGAAATTCATCCATAAGTGAAAATGATAGACAAGCTATGGTAAACTACACAATGGAAGTATTACACAGCCGTAAAAAGGAACAAGTTGTTGATTCATGTAACATGATAGAAAGATCTTTAATGCATTTTGCTGAGTGCAGGACGCTTGATTCGAAGGCTTTTCTTGTACGATTCCATTTAGATGGCATTATTGAAAAGGCAAACTACAGGGATAGAAAATCACTCTTGTAGCTGTTAGGGGTTGGAAGTGGTAAGAAGTGATGGACTACTACAGGGCAATCCTTACAATGATGGAACAACTGTCTCTGGTTCTGGGGAGACAGATATAGGACTTTACGAATTTGTCAGGCCCACAGAATTCTACATTAAAAAGAATGAACACTGTTGTAGGCATATTTTTAAAAAATATGGAAATGAGGGGATACGAAGGTAAAATGCAAACAGTGAGAAATAAATCTGACCGTATCACAAAAACATGAAATAATGGCACTGAAAATATTAGAGAAAAAAGGACCTAAGAAGCTTTAGCAATGGTATTTTGGTCAGAAATGGTATGGTTAATTTGCAATGACGTGGATGGAACTGGAGGGTGTTATGCTGAGTGAAATAAGTCAATCAGAGAAAGACATGTATCGTATGACCTCACTGATATGAGGAATTCTTAATCTCAGGAAACAAACTGAGGGTTGCTGGAGTGGTGGGGGGGTGGGAGGGATGGGGTGGCTGGGTGATGGACATTGGGGAGGGTATGTGCTATGGTGAGTGCTGTGAATTGTGCAAGACTGTTGAATCACAGATCTGTACCTCTGAAACAAATAATGCAACATATGTTAAGAAAAAAGAAAAAGAAGAAGATAGCAGGAGGGGAAGAATGAAGGGGAGTAAGTCGGAGGGGGAGACGAACCATGAGAGACGATGGACTCTGAAAAACAAACTGAGGGTTCTAGAGGAGAGGAGGGTGGGGGGATGGGTTAGCCTGGTGATGGGTATTAAAGAGGGCACGTTCTGCGTGGAGCACTGGGTGTTATGCACAAACAATGACTCATGGAACACTACATCAAAAACTAATGATGTAATGTATGGTGATTAACATAACAATAAAAAAATTTAAAAAAAGAAATGGTATGGCTAAAGACAAAAGAACTGTATATAAACACTGTATTATATTTGATTTTTTTTTTTCTCACAGAGGTCTGGGTTTGCAATTCTGAAATTACATATATACTAGGACTGAAGAAGTAAATAAATTATAGATAATGGTAGCCAGATTTGTCACTGTCAGAGAAAGAAGGTACAAGTAAGGGGAGAAGTTTGAAATAAACCTTGTAGTGGTGAGTCAGAGTTGGAAAAGTAACTATGAATGCAAGTTTTTTTTTTTAACATACGTGCAGATATCCAGATGCAGAAATAATTACAGATGTGAGTATATACATGGGCTTCCACACATACATGTATATTCTAGAGTTGTCCACTGAGGACAGACACCCCAGTAGCAACGAGCATACCTAGTTTCCAGATCTTGGTTTCTAAATACCATCCTCCAACAAAGGGAATCAGGACACCTTAGAGAAATAGCTGATTCTAAGGCTGGGATATAGGGAAAATACATGATACACCAGCAGCACCTTGCCATGCCAGGAAGTAAGAAAGGACTTTTTGAGAAGTGATGGAGATATGTCCTAAGGACAAAGGAACTAACCCAAAGGAGCCAAAGCTGGAATGATTAAAGCAGCAAAATAAGTGGTGTATTAGATAACCCCATAAAAGGCAAAATAATGACCTCCCAAATATGACCATATCCTAATCCTCAAAATCTGTGAATAGGTTCCATTACATGGCAAAGGAAATGAAGACTGCTGATCAGCTGATCTCAAGATGGAGAACTTATCGTGGATTTTGTGGATAGGCCCAATGTAATCGAGAAGTTCTTATGAGTGGAAAAGGAAAGCAGGCGAGTCAGCGTCTGAGCATTACACTGTGGTAAAAACTCAACTAGACATTGTTGCCTTGAAGATTAAAGGGGGCCAGGGACCCAGAAACGCCGGTGGCCTCTAGAAACTAAGAAAGTAAGAAAATGGATTCTCTACTAGAGCTTCCAGAAGGGTCCGCAGCCCTGCCAACCCATAGACTTGAACCCAATGAGACCCATTTCAGACTTCTGACCTCCATAAGATAATAAATTTGTATTGTTTTAAGCTACTAAGTGTGTGGTAATTTTTTATAGCAGCAAAAGGGAAACTAATGAAAACACATAGAATAAATATCACGAATCCATACTGATAGAAGTTATTAAATGAATGGGGGAGAAAAAGGACAAATCTTCTTTACAGAACAATTCTAAGTAACACGTGCAGATATTTTGCCCAATGGGATGAGTAGCTTAGTTCCTCCACCCTTGAGTATAGGTTGGACTTAGGGACGTACTTTTAAAGAATAGAGTGTGGAAAGGGGAAAATTACTTTTCAGTGGAGAAATCTGGTAGACACCAAGTGATCAAAATTAACGTCACCAATAAGAAGGCATGTTGCTATTGTATAACTCCTAATATGATACTATAAAGAAAGTCACACTGTTCCTCTCTGGCATCTTCCACAAAAACCTATAACCCCAGCCTAATCACGAGCAAACATCAGACCAAGTCCCCTTCTTGAGAGACATTTTATAAAGGACCTGACCGGTATTCTTCAAAACTGTCAAGACTACAAAAGAAAAGCAAGACAGAGAAACCATCAGAGATTGCAGGAGCCTAGGAAGATATGAACAGGTAAAGGACATCCCTGGAAAAACGGGTGAAATGTGAATAAAGCCTCTAGACTAGTTAATAGTACTACGTGGATGCTAATTTCTTAGTTTGAACAAAGGCACCATGGTTATATAAGATGTTAACATTAGGAAAAGGTGAGATAAGGCTGCACAGGAACACTTGGTACTGTCCTAACTTTGCTGTAAATATAAAACTCTTCCAAAATACATCTTTAATTTTTAAAACATGTCCTCATAAAGACCTGTACACACAGATTTATTCATATTAGCTGAAACCTGATAACAGCTTCTCCCAGGTGTTTTATTATATCAAAGGAAAACCAAAAACAGTCAGCAGATAATCCCAAATATATAGTATCATTTTATTCATTTACTTATACATTTGGAAAGTTACCATTTAGTATAGAGCCATTTGCACAATACAAGCTTAGTCGTCCTCATGGTATACTTAACTGAATATTCATTCAGAGTCTTGTGATAAGCATCTTTTCATGTATTGTGTAGAAGAGATACTGCAGCCCTAGCCATAGACACCCAGTTATTAGAGTGGGCAGATTGTCTACACAAAGCTCATTCTAGAGGGGCCTGGTGGGGCCTATTCCCATTTGATAATTACACAACATTTGGTACTCCAGCCTGAAGCATGGCTGCTTCAGCCATGCCCCTTCAAGTAAAGGGCTTTGGTATGAAATTTTCCATCTCATTTCTGACACTACCACCTGCAAAAATTCAGGTGAGAGGTAATCTGACCTAGTACTCCAAATAATGGAACATCAACTAAAATGATGAAGAAGTTCACTCGTGTAAAAGTTTATTTGATGTTGGAAGTGCCTCCATTCTGATGGCTTTTGGATTTAGGAACCATAGAATCATCCAGAATCTACAACTGCTTCCGTGAAAAACAATCTTTAGTAAACCGTACTCAGACTTGTCCTTCTGTATTAAAATATATTTTTTCTCTGAACAGAACAGGTATTATTCAGAGCTGCAGGGAGTTGAAAAAAGACTCATCTGCTTATCAAAATGGCTAATTATGAATTAGAGTGTTTGTAGCATATACTTCACAATACTATAGAGTCACTATCAAATCCACAGTTGAAAGCAAACAAGTGAATTAAAGGTAGAAAGAGATCAACTAGAGTTAGACATAAATTTTTTTTCTTTAACCTCAGGTTCAGAGAGTTAAGATAATTATAGTGAATTTATTGGACCCAAACTGGTTCACTGGAGGGAGGCCCTGCTCCTGGCTTGTGTTTCCTGGAAATACAGGACATGAGTGTAGAAGATGTGCTTTCAGAGTCTCTCATGTTAGTTTGGGCCTAACTTGTTTTATGACTTAATCATCAGGAAATCTTAACCCAGTCCCTCAGAGGAACACCCTACGCCACGGACTTCCTTTTTCCAATAAACTACCTCCCTGATTTGTAATCCCCGGGCCTGGGACATAGAAGTGGTGGAGGGGTTTGTTCAAGAGCGAGCAGATCCAACTACAATCAAGCTGGGCTCCCAAGGAAGCAGATCCTAAGACAGAAGTCAGCCTTCCACCGAAGGACGTCCTAATGGAGGGAAGCGTGAAATGTCAACCCCTAACTTGCCCAACCACTGGAGGATGAGTACTTCATGGCGGGGCGACCAGGACAAACATCATGGCATCAGCACACACTGTTAACCATCTTCCAGCCCAGCGGGACTTCAGGTGTGGGCTGGGGCTCCTGTTCTCTGTATCATCATGGCAGTGGGTGCTACCCTGTCCAGGGCAAAGCGGGACAGGAAAAAAGTGAGAACAAGAAAGCCTTTCCCAGACTGTTATCCGTGCTTGGCCCCTGCCTTCTTTCTGTCTGGGTTGGTATCTTGACCCTACTTAGGATCCTAACCATTTTCTCTTTATGGATGTACCTGAGTTTTTACAGTAAGTTTTGAGATTCATCAACCTCTCTCTTCTTACCATAGCCTTCCATGAATCGTTGCAAGGAAAAGTCAAGTGTTCATTTCTACCTTTTCAGAAATCACAGGATTCTATGAAAACAAGATTAATAATTTTTAAACCAGCCATGTGAATAGAGAGAGGGCAGCACCTTCCAGGGTTTGGGAAAAGGGGGGCAAACAGAACCTCAGTGGCACTCCAGCCAGTACAATTTCACTCAGAAATAGTGGAGGTGTCAGACTTTTTCAAAGAGTTCAAGAAAAAGCCTATGACCTTCAGAATTTGGGGAAAAATAAAAAGGAATTACATCTAGTGATAAAACATAGAACAAAAGATTCAAAATTAGTAAAATGACAAATATTTGACAATCCCATATGATACTATAAATATAAAAATATAATTCTGACAGATAATATAACATTAAAATAAAACAAAATGATATATCAGGAATTTTGGTGACATTTATTAAATTAACCTCCCCTATTGAATTAAATTTCAGATCAAAAAATATTGATTGTGCCATCTCTAGAGGAATTTCTATATTCCAAAGGTGCAGCATGACTAATTTTTGGCAAGGAAGGATGTACCTTTGGCAAGACACATAACATGGACCAGGTAAGGTGGGCCTTTCTATAAGCAGTAGGATTGAATTATTGTTTCAGTGAATTTTTACTGAATTATTCTTCATCATTTTTTCTATCTTGAAATATTTATGATTCACATACTGCTCCAGAATGGGTTTGTAGCTTATGCTTCACCATTTACATAGAGTGTTTTATATCATTTTGGTTGTTCTATATTGGTGTTGAAAGACTTTTTTTTTCCTTTTGTGAAGTTTGCAGGGGTAGGGGGAAGGGGTACATGACCTCCCTCAACTCCACTGTTCTGATAAAATCATCATGTCCTGTACTGCTCAGCATCACTCAGTCAGTGAGGCAGACCCTCTGACACGCATTAGGATCCAGCCTTCTCGCTGCCCTCCTAATTCCTACTGAGCGAAAGGGAACTTACGGGTCACCTTCTCAGGGAAGATCTTGAAGCAGAATGAAGTATTTATTATTCCTGCCAGGGACTAGTCACCTATAGAAATGGCTCCAGGGCCCAGAGGTAACTTGAAAGAATATAGAAAGAAGGGAAGAACTTTTGGAAAACTTCCTCAGAAACTTTTGGTGCCTCAAGATTTTTCTTCATCCTGTGAGGTCATACACCTTTTTCAGTGAAAGATTTTCGAAAGATTTTCGAAGCCTCAAATTACCATGACTTCTCCTCCCTCCACCCCACCGCCCCGCCCCCCGCCGGAACTCTCCGTCTGAGCGGGGGAAGAGAAGAGGTCCCTGATGCTCTAATTTCCAGAGTTCTGGCTCTTTTTATATCACGGGAATGATTAGTTTGGCACTGATCTTTGAAGACAAGGTTACCTAAATATGGCCTATCTATGAGACTGGGTTCTCTCACACATACACACAAGTATACACACACACATACATGCAAAAAAAACCCAAAAAACCAAGAACCGATGCCAAGCATCACTAGGCAAATTCTAAAATTAAACTATAGGATGGAATAGCTTTTCCAATTATGGTGCTTGAAAACATCACATCTCTAGCAGTGAACTGGGGAGATGATATAGTCAAGGTTAAAACTCCCAGTTTTCTTTCCATTATATTTTAATTCCATAATTGTTATTATTCCTCAACAGCAGGCACTATTTCCATGTATAAACCAAGAAAAACAGTTTAAAAGATTTTTTTCTTTGAGGTTGCAACAAAGTTCCTACATTTCAAGAAAAGGTATTAATCAATCTTCGTCTTCCAAACTTTTCATATTTTTCTTGACTTTCTCTGTTCTCAAAGATTTTATTTCTATCAGACCCAAATAATCAAGTGTGTATGTGCAGGTGGAAACATCATTCTACTGGGACTCCAGCGTGGTTATTTTACTTTGTACTCTATCAAAACAAGGTAGATAACAAATAATTACAACCAAGAAATTTTATTATATGCAAACAATAAGAAAACACTGTTAACTTCCTAGGGTCTTTCAGAAAATACAGATTTGTTTCTTGCATGAACTGTAATTATCTCACTCCTCACAAGAACCTAAGTTAGAGCTGAATGTCACCCCCATTTCCCAAAAGAGAAATTGGGGCCCAATAGATTAAAATGTCCTTACATATTTAAGGACATTAGGGATCCTAAACCAAATTGTGATTCCTAATCTAGTGTGAGGGTTAATTTTACATGTCAACATGACTAGGTGAGAGGGTATGCAGGTATTTGGCTAAGGATTATTTCTGGGTGTGTCTATAAGGCTGTTTCTGGATGAGATTAACGTTTAACAAGACTGAGGAAAGCAGGTTGCCTCTCCCGATGTAAGTGGGCCTCATCCAACCCACTGAATGCCTGAATAGACGAAAAGCCTGAATAAGAAATGATTATTTTCTCTGTCTGGTGGTCTTTGACCTGGGGCATTTGTCTTCTCCTGACTTTGGACTCAAACTGGAACTGAAGGTTACACCATTAGCATTCCTGGGTCTCCAGGTTTGCAATGGTAAATCTTGGACTTCTCAGTCCCCGCAATTATGTGAGCTGATTCCTTACAGTAAATATCTCTTTCAATGATAGACAGAGAGATAAGATAGATAATGGATAGACAGGGTGGACAGACACAGAACAATCAAGCTGTCTCTTACTGGCTCTATTCCCCTGGAGAACCAAGACTAAAACATCTAGTATTTCTAAAATAGCAAAAATTCTTGAATTTTGTGTGTATCAGATTAACCCAGAATTCTGATTTTTTTTAACAAGACTCTCAGAAAATTGTGAAACGTACCAAAGTATGAGAACCATATCATATTATTTCATACTTCAATCACCTTCTGACACAGAGATCTTGGAAAATTCAAGAACACTTTCTACTACTGCTAGCTAATGTTTTGTAATCACTAAATGCCAGACTGTTGAGAGTGGTTTACTTCTATTAACTCATTTACTTGTCAAAACGTCCCTGATACGGGTACTATTGTCATCTCTTTTTTATCAGTGCAGAGACAAAGAGATCAAATACCATGCCCAGGCTCACACAGCTAATAACTGACTGAGTTGAGGTTGGAACATGGACAGTGAGCCTGAGAAGATCTCGCACCGTTAGCCACTCTGCTCCCTGTCCCTCCATTAAGAATCAATTTCATAAAAACTATGAATGCTGACTTGTTATGACAGCAATTTGGCACTGCACTTAGAAATAATATACCCCCTTAGCCCAAATTTTTAAAGTTTGGTATGCTTTCTCCTACCACACCTGACACTCCCCAGAGTGAAATCTATACTCTGTATTCTGTAATTGCCCAGCTTCATTACCCTTATACTGAAAAGCAACTATAAATCATTATTCATATGGCTTAATAAAATTAGGGTGAGTAGAATATAGCTGTCATTTTCCGAGTACTTACGATAGGTTAAGCATTGTGTGAAGTTCTTTGCCAACATTGTGTCACCAAAGACCCTCTCCTGTGTCTACCCTTTCTTCAGTGTTTCCTGTATGGTCACAGTGGTTCTCATCCCTCAGAGTGCATGAGAATCACCTGGGAGCTTTTGGCACCTACAAATCCCAGGTCCCAGCTTCAGAAATTCTGAGTCTGTCTGGACTGAGGTAGGACGCAACAATTGCTTTAAACCTTCCCCAGTGGATCCAGGGTGCAGCCAGAGTTGAAAACCACGAAGCGCTCCCCATGCTTTACATATGTGTTTTCTTTAAACCTTAAAAAACCCGGTGAGGTCGGTATTATTTTTCTCACTTAAGGAGAAAACTCGTCCAGAGAAGCTTAGTAACTTGGCCACGTGAGAAAGGGGCCATGCTGGGGCTTTGAACCCGCATCTTAAAGACTTAAAAAAAGTCTGTTGCCATAACCACTGCATTCTTCTTCGATTCAGGAGTGCTCCCATTTGTGGAATTCGGTTAAGTTTCCGGCCTGGCTGGGGCTGCACTTCTAATGTTCTCCTGCTACTTGCTTCTGATAAACCCCCCACTGCAAGTTTTCCTCGCCAATGGACTTACTTAAAAGCTTATGCCATCTCACATTATTCGGGCTTTATTGGCTCAACAGTAAAGTTAGGACATATTTCCAGATGGCAGCCAAGCTCCTGTCTAGAGCAAAGCAAAACTAGCCCCAGGGGAAGGCTGCATTCTATCCACTTAAGTATATTCTTTTGATGTGAATAGTGTGCCTCATGCTCAGAGTAAATTAGTTTAGTCAGGTCCGACTCAGAGACCCTAGGGGGAGATGTGTGGATTCAGGCAGCTGGCCAGAACGCAGCTGCCCCCAAGTATTTTCGTAAACCATCACACTGCTAATATTACACCCAGAGGTCTTCTTGGAGCTCAGCTTTTTGTTTTACAATTTCACTCAGAAGTGATTTTTGCAGTGAAAATAAAAAAACAATAGCACTTTACATGTGACTCTTCTTAGGTCATTGTGGACTTAACCCAAGACACCCCTTCTCTGGGAGCTGACAAAGATGAGGAGGTCTTCAGACCTTGCTTAATAACCAGGCTGCACCTTCACATTTGTACTCATTAAAGTCATGTCACACATGTGGCCTCATGAGTGCATAGGTGACTCTAGGAAGCTAAATTCCCACACTATCTATTCAGAATAAAACTTAGCAGTGTTCCAAAACACAAGGAAAAGGAGGGGCGGGAAAGAGGGAGGGAGGGAAAGAGGGAAATATGTGATCCACTGATCCCCGCCGACCGTACAAAACATAATAAAGTACTATTTGCTGCCTTCGTTCTTGTTTCTCTAACTCTTTTCTTCTCACGGTTCTCTTGGTGTCCCCCACGGGCGGCCTCCTAGAGGGAGCGCTGTGCCTGGGAGGTGTTCGCCCTCTCAGAGCAGCTCCACGCAGCCTTCCTGTGAACTTCCCTGTCCCCTCTCGCTCCAAGGAAATGCTCAGTCTCGCCTCCCCTGAACACTTCATTTCTGCCCCTTGTTGCAGATTCTACACTATTCTTTTCTCAGATCCAAATTCAGGCGGAAATTTCAGAGGTCTTTCCAAAATGGAGTTGTGCTTTTCCTCATTGCCTTCTTCTTGCTTCCCTGGGCTTTCTTCCTTGACAGGCCCCCGAGCAGCTGCTCTGCCCTTCACACTGTGCTCAGCGGGGATACTTGAAGTCCTACTTTTTCAGACATGAGCATCTTCCTCATGAAATATGGCTTCCGTTTCCTTGTGTTCCCACACCCTGACATCTTCCTAGTCTGCCTCCCACCTCCACCCATTTCATCCTTTTCTCAGTTACTCAAGTGCCACAAATAGACCACAAATATTCATTGAGCAGGGACATGCCAGACACTGCAAGGGGGATATAGAGTTATAAATATTTCCCCCTGAGCAGCTCCAACCTTGCTTCTCCACATGAATTCAAACAGATGCTGCCAGATGCAAACCTTCATTTCCTTTTCTGGCTGAAAACCTGCAGTGGATCGAGCTGTCTTTCCCTCCGGGTAGCCTGTGGATAGTCAGTCAGTGCTCGCACAAGTAGTTAGAAATGAAACAAAAGGCACCCAGAGCTTTCAGTGATATTTTGGAGAAAGCGTCCTCACCATTCCATGGAAGCAGTCGTGATAGCAGATGAGACTTCTTGCAAAACGAAAACACACCAATTAGTTGGAAGCTGAGTTTAAGATACAAAGATGAAGTATTAGACAGGCTCTCAAATTCCTGTGTTGGTGTCTTAGAAGACCCCCGGCAGGCCAGTTGTCTCCTCTTCACCGGGTAGACAAAGCATTATCTTTCTCAGAAGTCCCCAAGCCTTACTGCAGACATCTGTAGCTCCGTCCAGTGTGATGTGGCCTCACGTCTCCCTCCAGGGGCACATTCCAAGCTCCGCAGTCCACTTGACATAAAGAATCCTAGAAGTCATCCTTTCCTTGCTCTTCCCCCAGGGTTCCATTTTGTCAAAATCCAGCAGGCCATTTCTCCTCTCATTACCTCACTTGGTTGAGAGAAAGATGCCACAGAACCATGAAAAAGAACATTTCAGGAGGGGCCAGAGCATTTGTAACGGTTTTCATTTAAACCTCTCCAAAGTCATGAACTACTATTAATACATGCATTTTGCCAATGAGGAAACAAGGACACAGAATTTATGTAAGTTGCAGACGTAGGTTGCGCAGCCAGAATTTGACACCTGCTGTAGAGCTCTGGTACTCCAACTCTGAACCACACACGGCCTCCCACACTGACGCCAGCTCCTTCCAGTATCCTGGGCTGGAGCATGGAGCAAGGGCACAGGTGCTACCCACACTCGCGGTGGCTGAAACTGTAAGCTGCCCCTTAAAGCCCTTCAAAATGCCAGAGCTCCAGTAGGAGGAGACATGGTCCCCAAGTTGTCTTCAACAGTTTTCTGTCACTAAATATATATAAAGATTTTTAATTATTACCGTTAAAAATAAAGTTCCTGTCCTAGGCATGGCAAAAAAGCACAAGGTCTTTAAACTTGTTGGAAATAAATTCTGAAGGGGTTAGTTCACCATCTGTTTTCTACCACACCTTTGACTTCTAGCCCTGGCTATGCCCATTTGAACACCAAATTTGGGATGCAGGTGGAGGAGAGGAACGGACCAGAAGGGGAGGGGAAGAACTTGTCCCAGGAAAATGCCATCCTAGAGGGGAAGGTATTTTTCAGTGACTTACAATCACTGTGCTTAGACTTCATCTGTAGGCATGTATTCTTAGAGTTTATTAAAAAAAAAAATAATCAAGTTCCTAGCACTCTTTCCTAGATGCCCGCTAATAGCAACTGATTCTGGATGTGCCTTTCAGACCTTCCTGGCCCTCTGTTCCTGAAAACAGGCACCGCTCATCAGGTGTGGTTTATACTGGGCAGGTTTTACAGGACTTGGCTTATGTACATAGGACTCTGTCTTGCTCAATGCAGAGTCTCAAAACCCTAGGAACTTATGTCCCTGGTTCTTGAGACATGAAGATGCAAGGCAGAGAATCAAATTAGTATCACAAGAAAAAAAATGCCCAAGTGGATTCCTGGTGTAAAACCAATAGAGCACATTTATTCTGGCCCTCCACCCTTGCTCCCACTCACCCTCTAAACCCCCTTCGTGAAGCTGTACTTTGGATGGAACCTCAGACTATCCATTGGTTTTTCTGATCACTCTTAACCTAACTATGTCACGGAGACACTGTCAACACTGTATCATAGAATGGACTTTTAACTGAGAAATTAAGACTTCAATTCAACACAACCCACACTTCAACCTCCATTCAAAGGTAAGACCTGTCAAGGGTGCCCCACGGTGTAGACAGCTGTCCTGCCTTCAGAGGGGAGCCTTCGGGAAGGAACAGGGTAGGCTTGCACTCTGGGTCTCACTTCTGGCTCTGATGGTCTCATGGGTACATCCCAAGGTTCTTTGGTGCTGGGGCCTCCACGCTGCAGTTCTTTGTGGTAGCTGGGGCCTCTCCATCAGCTGGCCCCTCCTCCATCCACTCAGCATCACCCTTGATTGAAAACCCATAGTTTCCAAGGTCCCCCTTACCCTGACCTTTTAAACAGACCTCAGGGTTAACCTCCCGTTGGTGGTTCCACATCTGCTCTCTGGGACCTAAATGCCTCTGACCCGGAGAGGCATGTAGGTCTTCTGGCTCTGACGTAAGAATTCTCTTACCAGGAGAATTCAGTGATGTTCCAGGTGTGGGACCTTCTCTGGAACCATCCTCTCCTCGGTTGCTCTCACTAGCCATGAGACACCACCAGTCTCTGCACCTGCCAGCTGCAGGGAACACTTGTCAAGCTTTTCAAAGATCCCAGTGACACGCCTGATGAGCCACCAGGCTTGAACCAAGGGCAGCACCCCTTCCCCTCCCCACAGTTCCCTCACCTAGGAAATCACCTTCCAGGATGCTCTTTTCATCTTCACTCTCTACACCTCTTTATTTCCCTCTTCTGGATGATCGTTTCTAGAATTGTAAAACCAATTGTTCAATACTTCTTTGAAAATCTGTATGCTGGCCAGGCACCTAATCTTGCAATTCCATATCTTTGTATCTGAATGCTTCAGTTGAAACTCCCTATTTATGGTTCTGTTACAGAATAAGGAATGAGTGTATCCAGTGCTCAAATGGCAAAACCAGTCACACACACACAGGCAGTAATTCTCTTTATTCTATACCAGGTGCTGGGGATTCACCAATGAGACTAGGAAGTAATCCTATCAGTGGCTGACAGATTAAGGAAGGGAGATCGGTGCCCCAGCAGGGATGGTGTGTGGGCAACGTGCACGGGTCCCCTTCCACAAACGGGTGTCATATTCACTCTGCTTCTGGCACAGAGCAACTCAAAAGCAGCCTGTTCTATTCACAGTAAGTACAGTGAGCTACATGAGTGCTCCACCACAGAGCCCCCAGGAGGGAGTGCAGAGTGGCACATAGGCCTTGAGATTTTCAAAGGCAAGAAGCAGACTATTTTCTAGGAGAGATACTCATTTAAAATAATTCTAACGGTAGGAAAATCCTGGAAGCTGAGGATCCACATGACAGAAGGCTGTCTCAGAAGGAGAGCACGGGAGGCTGACATGACAATGGGGTAGCTGAACAGAAGTACTGGATTTTCTATTTCATAATTTTTGTCAAAGCCCCAAATCTCTTCTAACATATTTTACCATATCGCATGCAACAACCTTTAAAGGAGAAAAAAATCAATTTGAAGTTGAGAAAAATCTTATTTATTCAATATTAGGAAGTATAACTGTAAAGGGAAAAAATCAGCTATATGACAGAGCTTTCAAAACTCTTCTGAATAAATATGGAAATATATTTGGAGGCAGAATATTAGACTTAATGAATTCTATTGTAAAAAAAAATTCTAAAATAGATATTGTGATAGACAATTTTATTGTGAAAATTGCCTGAAAATAGACACAGAAACATGACAACCATTAGTAAAACCTAATTAATTTTTAACCCTGCATGGTCTTTCCCTTTCTGATTTTTTTTCATTTAAGGCTTCTCATCCTTTGTGCATTTTGAAAGTAAATAGTTTATGTGTGGAGAAACTGATTTAGAAATTACGTTGAGGTTTATCTTTAAAATGTATTTTTATGACCAAATCCAACCTGAATTATATTCAGCACCAGAGTTAGGGTGTTGAAATACTCCCCTAACTGTTACAAGGTAACATAATGAAGGCAGGCTAGAGACAAGTAAGTACCAATCTCCCCCCAACCAGAAAAGTAGGTCAGAAAATAACACCTGCCTATAGGTAGGTCCCTCTAGTTTCTCCATCCCTGAGTAAACATGAATTATGAGGACCCTATGGGATGACTGAGTGGACGTGGCAGTGGATCATTATGTGACTCTATTGAGGTCAGGGTATTTTCCTGTTCCATTGTTAGAATATCCTATAATTTCCCCTCATCAGAGTGGATAAAAGCAGGGACCTTTTTTTTTCCCCCAAGTTTCTGTGCTGATTCAGGATACAGGTACTTTTCTTCAGAGCTATGTAACTAAGTCTTTTGAATGAATTTAACATTTTCATCTTTCCTGGCTCATTTGAGAAAGATATTAACATACCAACGCAAAGTAAACAAAAGAGGGCCACTGAGAAATAAAAGAAAGTTGGCAAATGAGTCTGCAGTTTCTTTAAAACATGAGTGCCAGACCTGCCTTAAAAAGCCATAATAGCTGCAATATCTTTAGAAACATTGGCTAGAAAGCCAACGGCTACGCTGAGAGTGAACTCTGGCCTGCTGTCACTAAGGTCTTGGATCCTCGTGGGACCCCTTCTCTGTGAAGATGGTTCTGTCTTGATGTTTGACGCCTTGCTCTCCCATTGTCCCTGTATATGAATCATGTGGCAACTTCAGAACACAATGACCTGCCCTAGTGACCAAAGTCACACCAGAATCTTGGCTTTGCTACCTTTTATATGCCCATGCCCCATCCACACCACATAAGCATCTGGTATTCCATTAGCCAGGGAGCACGGAGTCCATGTCAATGCTTCTTTCCAGGAGACCACATATTCCCATGAAGGCAGAAACAGGAAAAGCTTGAATAGTAACTCCAGATAACCCACCTAACCCCATACATTTTAAATGTCCCTCATGAAGATGACCGTCCTGCAGTGTAAAACTATGTGTTGAACCAAGAGTGTAGAGTGTTCTGCCACCTCTCAGTAGTATTCATATGTTAGTCCCTGTTGCCCTGATTACCCTTCCCAGGTCTTCTAAATCCACCTGCCAAATTTTCACCATTCATCTTTCTCAGGTCTCAGGTCAAGAACTACATGGTCTTCAAACACTTCCCTGATGACTTCAGGCAGAAGGGGGTATTGTACTCGTTTTACCATTGTACCTTATATAAACCACCATGATGTCAATTATTAATATAGATTATGATTGTTTGCAGGTTCATATTAAGTACAAAAGTCCTATTCATTCATTTTGGCCTCAGTCCCTAACACAGTGACTGAAACATACTGGTGTTCAATACTCAATGAATGAGTGATAGGAAGTATGTGACCCTCATGCCCCCAGGCCATAGTGCTAGGGAGGGGACAACGGATTGTTAGTCTAGGTCATAGGTGTTTGATTCCAGAACCTCACCCAGCATGGTTACAGGAACCCAACCTCTGTGTGTCCCCTCTTGGCCCACCAAGTTTTCTGTGGCTCATCTATTTTCCTCAGTGTGATTTAAATTGCCCCTGGTGCTGTGGATGTTCTCTCTCTCACCTTCCTGATGTGGTCATCTCAACCAGCACTGCTAGTATAGCTGCCCCCACAGACGGCGCTTCCCCAGTGAGCTCTTGCCATTTTCTCCATACCGGTGCTCCTCAACAGAGGGGCAATTTTGCTCCC